>NW_020291596.1:961819-1634731 GCF_003184755.1 Aspergillus piperis CBS 112811 | reverse complement strand
AAACCCTAAACCCTAAAAACCCTAAAACCCTAATGAAGATATCTCTGCAGATATAGTCTTTAATTATTATTTTATATTTTTTAATATCTTAGATCCTAATACAGACAATACTATATGATTTTCTTGAATCCTAGATAAAATTATACTGAATTCTTCTTAAATTCTTTTATAATATAATTTAATTAATAAGAGATATTACTTTTATTATCTTTTTAATTTTCTTTATCTTCATCCCGCTGTATCAGGCATGGTTTATTAATTTTTAATAAAGATTTTTTTAAAATATTAGATAATTTATTAAATCTCTTTTTACTAGGTCTAAGGCCTTCTAACTAAGTATTATATTTTTTATTTAAAGAACTAAACTTATTTTAAACTATATTAGAATATTTATTCTCTAGTACTGGTTTATTATTATTATTAATTTCTATAAACTAATTAAATTATTCAGATAGTTAGTAGATTTCTTATAGCTTTATTAATACTATTAACTTATCTATATTAATCTATTATTTTAACTAGTTCTAATATATCCTGTTTACTAGTACTAGTAGTTATTCTTATTATATAATTTATTATTCCTTATTATTTAATAATTTAGTTTCTATCCAGACTTCTGGTTATCTATTAATAATATTATAAACTCCTCTGGCCTAGTCTTTGTTAATAGCTTTTAGCTATTTTTAAGACTATTACTATTTTTATTTATAATTCTTTAACTGATGACCTGCCTTACTGCAGTTAAAATATAAATAATCTTTTTTATATTTTTTAAGCTTTTTTTTGGAGACTCTGTTTAATTAAATCTAGTATTATATTATATCTAGCTCTATTAATTTTAGTTTATAGAGATCTTTATATCCCAGGCTTCTAGACTGTACTGACTGTTTATTATTAACTTAGTAATTCTATTAATTATTTTATTAAAATATAGATTTACTAATTTATTAATCTTTCTTCTGTTTCATATTATACTTATATAATTTATTATTAATTTTAATTATTATTATAATCATTTATTGCAAGGTATCTAATTATTTTTATTAAATAAATTTTTCTTAAATCTCTATCTTAAGTCTTTTTTTAAATTATATAATATAAGTATTCTTATTCTAGTCCAGATAACTGATAACTTATAAAAACTCAGAGATATATTTAAATACTGATCCAGTTTACTTGAGTTACCATAGTTTTTATTCAGTATTATATATTATATTAATATTTCTAAATATTTATTCAAGATATTCTTTAAATTTAGTATAATTAATAAATATTTTCTTAATATTATCATCCTAATCCTCCACTGGTTTCTTTTAATATTTATAAATATATGGTTTAAACTAGTTAAATACTATTCCGGTCAGGTAGATGAACATAAAGAAGACCTTATTAATCTTATTTTTAAATTTTTCTTTATTTATATTAAGATATAAGTCTAATTAGATCAAGAAAGCCCTAAACTTTAATCTACTACTATTAAATAGTTCTGGTGGTCTGATCTTGACAGACTTAACTATTAAAAATAATCTTTAAATATCTAGTTCTATTATTTCAAGGTAATAATACTTTTTTATAATTAATTAACTATATTTATTAATTCCTGTATTATCAGGTTCTATTACTATTCTTCTTCTTAAATACTGGAATTCTATTACAGAATATATAATAAGCTTAAGATAATTAACATAATAGATATTTATATTAATAAATACTTGTACTGACTAGTACTTAATATATTAAATTCTAGAATTATTTTCTTGTTCCTATTAACTTAGTTTTATTAATATATATTCTATTAAACTGGATCAAGATAATATTAAACTAATAATTTATGTAAGATAACTAATCTTGAATAAAAAAAGAGAAGTAAGACTAGATAATATTATATAATTATCTGTAAATAAGTACAGACAAGTATTATATTACTAAGCTTTTAAAAATAGATTACTTAAAAATAATATGAATTAAGCACGAAGAACAGAATTAACTAAGTATATAAATAAGTATTCTTATATATCTTATTCTCTATATACCAAGTAGTATACCTTTCTATATACTGTATATTATATATTATATACCTGTCTGTGTACTATTCTATATATTCATAGTCATGTAATACATGGCTATTCTGGGTGTCATAAAAGTAATCTGGAATTCTCCTTGATAAGTATTACTGTTTGTCTGAGTACTGTCTTTACCAGCACTTTCTGCCTGACGAGTCCGCCTCACTAGTAGCTTAACTAGCAGGGGTCTGTAACAGCTACAGCCCTTATATTATAGAATCCTTAATAACAGTCAGGCCAGGAGTTTATCTGTTATATATATAAACTAATAAACAGACTATAGAGAAAAGAAAACCATATCAGAATACTTTAGATCCCTATTAATAAAGATAATAAATTACTGGACCTAACTAAGAAACAGGCCTGAGCCATAATCCATGAGGATATTATTCTATAAATACAGATTCCTAGAATAAAGTCAATAATGTTAAATCTCATATAATCTTAAGTAATTACTATAAAAGTCTTGCCAGAGAATATAGAAAGATATATTAAATAAATAAATACTATACTCTCAGGAAAGTATACCTGATAACTGTATGACAGATTATTATGGAAAGAAATAACTATACTGGCTCAATTCTAGACCGGCATGGCTAGATTAAATAGATATCTTTATCAGATTAATATTATATAGACAGACCAGTATGTATATAGACAAGCAAGAGAAACTGTAGAGCATTTTCTCTTCTGGTATTAGAAGTGGACCATACAATGAATCTTATTGCTACAATATACTTGAACTCAGCGGGGCAATCTCTCCCTCTGCCTGGGCAGGAAATTGTCTTCTAATAATCAGTAATAGATACTAAACTTGGAGACAGTATAAGTCTCAATACAATTTGCCATTACTACGGGCCGACTTGACACTATCTAATTATGTCAACCAAGATATTGACACCTTTCTCCTAATTAATCTATACTAACCACCCTGTATTACAGATAGTAGACACACTTCAACTGCTGAGGATAGGATGTTGAATACTTGAAGAAGTATCTTCAAGCTAGTCTACTAATAAATATACTAACTTACAGGGATTTCTATGATAGTGATAGCTGAGAGGATATATATTAAAAGGATCTATGTATAGGCTTAAAGGAGATACTGCAGATATATATTAGACTTCCTGTTGATAAATTAGTGATAGTTGCCCTTTTGGCTGAGCCGCCGGGCGTTAATGAATTATGTGTGTGTGTGTAACCCGAATAGGATCGACATAGTGCTGTAAAAAATCCACAAATAACTAAGCCCTGGCCTTCGGTGGTGTCAGGGTCGGCAATTTTTGTATTGAGACGGCTGCCCGTTTTCCTCGATGTGGGCTTTCCTTTTGACGCTGCCAGCGGACTAGAAGCTGTACATACTTGAGCCGATGATGGTGGGCATCCTCTGTTGTTTCCGCGAGCGCGGAGTAGTACAGAAGACGGATGAGCTCTGCCAGTTCAGAGAAATGATAATAGTGAGGCAGCTGGCTCTGTCTGTTGCTGCTTGCGGCTCCAGAAGTGCCCTTATATTATTGATTAAAAATTGCTGTATTGGTATTCCTGAAATGTTTCTTTTGGTTTTGCTCCTTGGCTTTGTCTCGGAGATATGTGAGTATGCTGTTCAGCTCTGAGTCTGCTTGTCTTTTCTGTTCACTGGCCTCTGTCCTTGCTGTATCCTTGATAGTGAGGCCCATTGCACGGATCCTGGCTGTGAGCCCCTGGGAAATCCTTCTCAAGCGCTGTATTTCCGGATTCTGGGATATCTTCTGAGACTATGCATCCGTGAGGCCGATTGGGGCGGTATGGTCTGCCAAAGTGTTGCTGAGTGAAGTTCCTGCTGTACAATTTCATTTGATGGTCGCTTGTGAAGTGCTGCTGCGGTGTCAAAGTCTACTATTTTATTGAGCTAATATTTGATAGTATTAGACTCATGATCTGCAACTTTATCATGAATAGATGATAGGGCTTGGTCTATTTATAAAGTATTTAGTAATAAGGATCAACATCCATGTTACTGGAAATATACTGTTAATTATATTGATTCTACCCTGGTAAAGCATTTTCTGTGTCAGATTACACGCCTGACCCACCCAAATTCTAAGTTATTTAAGGATGCGACTCCATGCCTACAACTTGAGTAGTTAATTATCAGATATTTAATAGTTCTCTGCAGTATGCTCGGGCTCCTGAAATATTGGAATATCTAATTTGTCTCTCTTTATTTTTATCTGATTATTTTTTTAGTGCGCAGGAATGGGTACAGTGTAGATTTCTGCCACATCTTTCAGTCATGATAAATATATCATTGTTGATAGCCAACGCCATCAGCTGACCTAATAGGTTGAATATCAGGTTTTTCTCATGTTTGATCACAAACCTCATCCTATATTTATATAAGTAGATGATTAATATAATCTGCTTTAGATCTAGTACTTACATGCTCGGCTTTCAGTTCTTATCTTTTATATAAAGTAGTGTTATGATAGCAGCAAGGATATAGTATTTACTAGAAATCAGATTACAGATAATATAGAATTCAATATATCTTTAAAAAATAGTATTAGTTTCTTTATTATCCTCAAGATACCTGTCATTTATAATACTAGATATATCTAAATTACAGTTAACATCACTCACAGTTTCCAGCTTGGAGTGGTGGCTGAAAATATTATTTAGATTAATTTCTTCTAACTTACTTATCTCAGTGTCTTTATCTATTATATAGCTAGAAATCTCAGAGAGTACCTTGTCTTCTGACTTATTAAAAAGCTCTTATATTTTATATAATTACTAGAATTCTTAAATCCAGAAATTTCCAAGGATTATCCATCAGGTTGAATGTTGACAGTATGTCTTATATTAAATAATAATACTACTTGGCAGATAAAAATGCTTGATAGATTAAGACCAGCTAAGATATATAATTATTACTTCTTATCAGCAAATACTAAATTGCAATAGGCCATATAAGTAACAAGAAAATATAAAAGATTATCTGATACTGCTATAGGCTTGGGCAGAGAGTAAGCTAGTACTAATAAAAAATTTTTCTATCTTCAGTTAAAGTCTGGAAAGACTTGCCTAATATTTTATATAACTAGCTTTTTATAGTACAGTCAGGTAATATGTTCCGCCTTAATAAGTTTAAGCCTTCAGTATTTATTAATAATTAGCTATCTTCAGTAGTTCTTAGAAGAGAAGATCTAAGTATAAGAGCCAGATACTCTTTATATAAGATTAACTAACTGTACTGAAAGGCTTTACTGACAGGATTTACTAAGTAATCTACTAATTAACAGTCTCTGGCACAGTACAAGAATATATAAACTGTATATATAAACAACAATCTATCAGCTACTATCTTATATCATATTAGTCGGGCATTTAATGCGAAAGATATATAAAGAGAGGAACCATATAATCAACTTAATTATAATTATAGAGCATAATAAATTATTTGAATATTACCATAATCTTAAGCAAACTCTTTCCTGGTAATTATCACACCATATATCTCTATCTAAACTTCTGGATATCCTCCACTTAAACATTATTAATCTTGAATATTCTCACCCATGCTCAATACACAGGAACAAAAAAAGCCTATAGACACCACCTCCCATAAATTAAATCAAGATCTATTTTAAAACAGATATAATAAGCATCCTTCAGTTCACGCGTCCAAGGTTCCTAAAAAGGTTAATTACAGAATCCAGGCTATGGAAGAGCATCAGACTTACCAAATAATAACAGAGTTTCTAAAAGCTCTTCAAGAAAGTTATCACCTCTTATCAGGATCAAAGTTATAAACCACCCCGCTTCAAGTACTCATCCAGGCAGTAGCCGTGCTCACCCCATGCCTAGTATACCCGGAAACCCTCTCTTTCTATAACCAGAACAAAGCAGTGTACAAAAGATATATAATTCATGTCACAGCTGCAGCACTCACCATATTCAATCATTTCTATATTAACAAGACTCACGCCTAGCACAGTGGTCTTGCTGATTTTATCATCAATTACCACTTTCTTAACCTGGGAGAATTACTTGGGCAGATCAAATAAATTCATGCTTAAGATATCCATAATAGTAGGAAGCCCACCTAAAGAACATGATTACTATTTCACAGCCATGTACATAACTTGTAACTCTCGTAAGGAAGTAAATAATAAAACAAATATAATAACAAGCTTACAGGAATTCTAAGGCAAGCATTCAGCAGCAAAAGTCTCAATCAATAAAGAGTTCTCTCCCAGAAAAATTATAAATTCCCTACATAATACAGACTATTAAAAAATAATAATTCTAGTTAAAGCAACAAGAAGACCATCACTGAAGTATACTTTAACAGCACAGTCTAGTTCTTCTAATAACATATAGAAAAGTCTCATCCTTATCTGAATAGCTAGTATTACTTCATTTTCACATTTTCTCTATCTTCTTTTTAAAATACTAACAAGTTTAACTAGTATACATGATAGCCGTTTACTCAGATAAAGAATATTACAGATCAGATAATCCGGCAGTGGAAGTAACCATCCCATTAAATAAGATCTGTAACTTACTGTCAGATTATACTTGTAATAAAGCTTCTTAGTAAAAAATACTGATCTTAAACTCTCAGGCTTCCTAGCTACTCATTGTCTCTTTAGCCTAGGCAGTGGCATCATATCAAACTCTAACTGAAACCTATTAAGGACAAGGTATTCACGATAGTGCTGGAGAGAAAAGAATCTGTCTTAATAAATATATAACACAGACAGTAGGAAGAAGCAAATCAATATAGCATGTTTCAAATAAGGCCTTGATTTAATTCACAACCCCGCTTGTATATCTCTGAAATTATTAGCCTTCTCTAGAACCATATCGACAGCTCACCCGCAGCGTACATAATTACAGATTCCAATGGTTTCCTTGTTTTAGTACAGCCCTTAATCCTTGCATATTATAACCAGAATCTTTCATATTCTTCTCTCTTACAGGCTAGCCACAATAGAACTAAATAGTAAATACCTATTTACTTCCAATATAAGCTTCCGGTGAGATACTATACCTCAAGTCCTAATTTAGCCAGTTTATACTTCATCTTGGTAGCTACTAAGCAACCAGAGTACTAGTCAAATCCAAATACTACAACTGCTTGCAAATAGCCAAATATAGAGGATATCATTAACAAGTACCGTACCTTCCCTGCAAGAAATACTACCTGTAGAGATGCAGTTTGTCCACAGACTTTAAGACATATAAAAAGCAACTGCGTCGTACCGCATCATAGCTCCTGCCGGCATGGAGCAGCCAATTAAAGAATAAGTAAAAATAGGCAATTAGTGGGATGACACATGTAGCCAGTCAGATCAGGATTACTTGCAATAACCGCTGAAAAAAAAAACACCTTCTATGCAAGAAAACACAGCTGGCTATCAACTTATTATAAACCAGAGAACATTAGAAGTTTTATTTTCTTCTTACTCTGACTACTCAGACAAGCTTCATACCCCAAATAAGCAGCCATATTATAGATTAAGATCAGATCCGGAGTCGGGATTTGTAGGGTGAGTGGGTACTATTCCATAGCCTTTCTAATCTTACTTTACCATTTCTATTAGCATATTCTGACGGTGATGGCTGATGCATGGCTACGTCATGTGAGACCTACATATACCATCACACCGGGCAAAGCATCATACCAGCAAGAGCCTGATAACTGAATTGATTCCTGGGCTCCCACACAGCAGCTCGCATTTGCTTGTTCATAAATAGCGGCAACAATAACCTTTTCTTTTGTTTTTTATAGGACCCACCTTCTCCTACCTGAATAGGTCCACGAACCCTTGATAGGGAAAAAAGGAAAAAAGAAAGGAAAGTCAGCAGTATCCAAATCCGCTGATACAGCTGTTGTACCTACGGAGCCGGTTTCTGTAAATGAACAAATTGTCAGGAAAATGAAAGACCTGGTCCTTAGGTTAGATACTACAATGGAATCTTATCTCATATAATTACTGACATTCAAATTGGTCAATTTCTCAATCCAAAGTACAGCAATTTATCTATCAAATGTGGCAATGAAATCTTTCCAGCCCATCAGAACATACTCTGTCCCCAATCAAAGTATTTTGAGATCACTTGTAGTAGCCAGTTCAAGGTGAGGCACTCCATTTCTTATCAGCCGTTATCATGAAGTTGACGCTAATAATTATAGGACAGCAACGGTGAGATCATCATTGAGGATAGCAATCCCACCAAAAAATAGTTCTGAATGCTCGCCCCAAACATGGACAGAAAATGACGAGTTCGATGCAGACACTGAACAATATTCAAAACCATCTCGAAAACCCAATACCACAAATTTGCAGAGCTGTCATGCCTTCTTTCACGCTCAAATTTACGCACAAGGTGATTATTTTCAGATCAACGAGCTTAAAAAGAAAGCAAAGGACTACTTTATGAAATCCTTCTTGGAACATCCTGACTAACATTCATTCAGCTCCTCCGTCATTGAAGTTTACAGCTCAACAGGAGAGCACGACCGTGGCCTAAGAGATCTTGTTGTCCAGCTCACGACCGATAATCTCAAGGCTTTGAGGAGTGGGGATGATCCTATATTCTGCAACAGTCTTTTGGCATCCGTTCCCAATTTCATGCTGGATATCTGTCTTTCGACCTTGGACAGGTGTGCTGAATATCAGAGGCAGCAAGCTAGAATCTGGGATTAATAGGAACTTGAATTCGAAGCGCGAAAATACATCAAATAATTTGCAGCTTCTCAGCTTTCTGTTTATTATGCTACTTTATCTGTTGGTACAGTGACAATGCAGGGCTTCAAGCACCAAAGCAGAGTAATAGTAATATTGACCTAGTAGACTTATTAAAAAGCATTCCTCATCAGAGCTTGTTCAAGCATTGTCTCATTAACAGAGACGGTGATTGACACCCTTTTCATAAATGAGCTAGTTTACCCGTAATAGCCCAAACAGAGAGAAACCTGCCAGTCATTTTACATAGGAGATTGATTACAATATTTGAACTGTAGTTATATTTTAAATCATTAGATTACACTCCATCCTATAGCTCAGGCATGGAAGGGATACAGATCTCGGCATGTGCTTCCACAAAAAAGCTGCAGTCACCTGTAGCACAATTAAAGAATCCTTTGCACTGCTTTTCCCTGCCACTTTCTCCCCACCTGCTTGGCTAATTACACAGACACCATGGATTCTTACCAGAGATGCCTATCGAATCAGCCCAGCTACAGAATGCTCCACACCTTCCACATGAATAATAACTCCGGCCACTGTGCCCGTTTTGGTTCCACAGTTTGACAACTTTAACGAAAGTCGGAACCCCACATATCTTGCATGAGGGGCTAATAACACTATAAGATAAAGTCGGTCCCGCCACACATGGTAGCAAGAGACCGACCGGGGCAGGATGCAGCTGAGGCGTTAGAACAAGTCTTGATGGCAATGATACAGGACCTTCCACTAAGGTAGGTTGACTTATGTTGACCAGACAGAAACTTTTGTAACAAATTATGTTTGAACAGGTCTCATCAGACAAGGTTATTTGATGGACTATCATATCATCAGCTTAGAGAGAAACAATGGCGCGGGGCCTGGTCCCTTACTTTTTCTCCTACCAAGATACCAATTTATGAGCTCCATGTTATAACACTGATTGAGCCAAGTTTTTGAAAGAGAGATGATATATAACAGAAGGTAGAGCACTGGGCATGACCTACTCGTGCTTTTAAATATTTAAATTTTGGTAGCCTTCACGGTCCGCAACTTCTGATCATGCAGCATCCAGACTCCACACTCACCATTCTGCCTTGTCAATGCCTCCGTATTTCTGAATCAATAATATCAATCCATGATAGACTGCCTTTCCCTTTCAATTAAACCTCAATGCACACGATTCACACCATTAGATTAGTATTACACGGATTATACAGGCTCAACTAAATATGCATTATCTTACAACATCCCGCCCTAAGCCTCATGACCATAGCTGACTTCACCTTCCTTCCTCCTTCGGGAAGTCCAAGCTCCCAGACATGTCATAGGCCTAGTACAGCTACACTTTCGTAATTCTGCACTCCAATTAATATTATAAGTCAGATGCACCCATTTAAATTATTAGATACCAACAAACTAGGATTACACGAGAGACACATAGACAAGGCTATATTTCACATCAGCTCAGACAACACTAATGGCTCGATAGGCTGCCGGACAGCTTTCAGTCTCTGGCAGCTGCCCACACCCAAGGAGAAAGCTTCATGAAATAGATACTCTCTCGCGGTTTCCATACCAGTCAGATCATGTAATTATCAATCTATTTTATCACATGTTTATGCATCGTTATTATAATGTATTGAGTGCAAAGTCTTTCTCTAGGCAAATTCTTTCAAGTAGGTCGCAAAAACGCATTAGACTCCTGACTGGCTATATCTTGGATATTTACCTAAGTCAAACTTACACTTTTGCGTCGTTTAGTTTGTTGGCCACTTTGGCCCTCCTTCAATTTCCATAATAGAGTCCACTGGGTCAGTTTGTAGCCAATGCTCTGTGTTAGTCTTGTAGGAGCATATCATCGTTCCTATCCACCTACTCTGGGACTCAATTGCTTAGTCATCATCTAGTCATTGTTGGAATCCTCGGATAACATAATCCACGTTCGCGCGGCCCACCCCTCTGGTACGATTACCCAATAGAATCAAAATGAAGCCTTTCAATCAAGACAAGATCATATATAAATACTAGATGTCTAATTACTAGGTGTTTTAGAGCACTGTGTACGTCTATGGTCAATACTGAAGTTATCTATACAGCGTAGAGACACGCATGAGGGGCTTTTTGGAGGTTGAGGGAGCTGCTCAACCTCAGCCTCAATCTCTGGAACTTGCTTATTTCCGAACCCCTTCTTGTTGTATAACTCTCTGAGCACCTTCAATGATGGTGCAAAAAGGATAAAAATAAAAATTAAGACAAGTACCGCCTCCTATCTGTACCATCTTGACTAGTAGCAGAAAAGCTGGTCTCAAAAGGGATACATCTCGGAATAATCTTATTCCAGGCCGGCTTGGTTATGCCGCGAGGTCCGCCAACGTGCAGCCCCTGAGAGCACCTGCACCGGAATGGGTGTGGTTTGTGCGACACCACCCACTGCGCTTCTGGGAACTACGCCTGCTCCAGCCTTTGAAGACCTGGATTATATTTCTTACGATGCGTTCAACGCCCATAATGACTTACATAAGCAACAGTACCTGGACTCGGGCGCGCCATCAAGTTCTTCGTGAGACTGGACAGATCTGACCTCGTTGTCAATAGTATCGATAGTGCCGTGTGGTTGTTTTCTTAGCCTCGTATTTCTCAGGGCCATGGATAACACGATACCCCTTAAAGCTTCTTTGTTATACTTCACGGCGAGTTACATAGTGTGCCGTTCGATGCTTATTGTTCCCTCCACTCTTCGCTTATCCTTACTGGCACGGATAACAGTATCTTTTCACCAAATCGCAATATCGCGCCTGGAACGCCGAAATCTCCCATGGGACAGAAAAGTCAGCTTATTTGATAGCCCCTTTCTGCCGAAGATGATCTGTCGAGTTTAGCAAGGTAACACCGACGCTGGTTGAGGGAGGCTGATAGGCTGTTCTTTGTTTGACAGGCTTAGCGGAACCAGGTCGAACAGGCTTAGCCCCAGTGTTTCTCTGGAAGCAAACATGCTTCGCTACGTATATAGTAGACACTACTGTGCAATGTAGTCCAGCATTGTCTCTTCAAGACCATCTGTCCCTCCGCCATCTTCCTATCATCACATACCGGATGAGAAGCGCCAGTATCAGCCAATCATATTTACTGGGCAGTTCAATCCATCAAAGCCAACCGATATTCACCATGAACAAAGAGACATCAGAATATCCACACCGACAGCTGCTCCCTAAAGTCTCCCTTGGGAAAGTAGGCCACACCCACTCTCCCGTCCATGCTCCATCCAAGCGCAGATCATTCGCGTGCACAAATTGCCGGAGAAAACACATTAAGGTTAATGAACTAAACTCACATTGATGAGACTAACTAATTATAGTGCACTGGTCCTCCATCCTGCGAAACATGTGTTCATTCTGGGCGAACTTGTGTATTCGAGCCCTCTAAAGACCGACGAAGAAAAGAAGCTCTGCGACATGCTGAAAAGGCAACAGAAAGATACAGAAACGCCCTGGTGATGGTGATTCAGACATTCAAAAGCGGTGCAGATCAGGATGTCCGTGATCTGGTGGATAGGATGAAACAATCTTCTTCGGTTGACGACAGTCTGGCAGAGCTGCAAGAGATGACCCACTGAGAGAAGTAGGATGCACGTTGACCACATGTATTTAACGTTTGTCGCTGGGAGATGTTCGGCGCCTTGGAGAGTCTTCTCCGAGCAGCTGACCAGACCCGTAGCGGGTATTGAATTCATTTTTCTCTGCCCGCGAGGGTGGCTCTTCTCCTATCCCGACTTGTCCACGGAAGTCCCGAGATAATTGCTGTAGCGAAGTGTCTGACATTTGGCCCAACCACTGCGCCGATTTCGAGCCAGTGATGATATGCTTGGCGGAAATCAGATCTCCAATGGTAGATACCACGAGCTGATGTGACTCATCTGAAGATGTCACGTCCTCAAAGATATTTGTGCGGGCTCTGTGTGCCAAGTCGGAGGCCTCTGAACAGACATTAAGACATTGGATAATGCTTTCCCTCTCCTCCTTGATGAGATTCAAGTTTGTGGGATCCTTATACATTATGCCCTGTTCCGACATTTGTCTCAGTCGGTTTGTCAGTTCCATCAAACGCGCCTGGAGTGCCTCCGAGTTTGATGAGACTCTTGCGCCAAAGTCAGTGAGCATAGCGCTGGTCAGGTTCTGGGATTGACCGGATATATCATCATTGCCAGAACCAAACTGTATAGATATATTCTCACCCTTAGAATGGAATTGCGGAAGCTGTTGCTGGAAGTGTGCAATGACTTGCGCAACATGAGTACATATTGTCAGGCATTGCTCAGTGCTTTCCTTCTCCTCCCTTATGTCTTGTAAGTGAAAAGTATCAGACCTTTGAACAGGATCCCCGTGCTGATCGAGCGATTGCAACCTTTCCTCAATGTTTTGTAGATGCTCCTGAAGGTCAGACGTTGCTTCCTCGATCATGGTCTTATACTGGTCGATGACAGCGCTGGCAACAGTGGCTTGACGACTGAGTATAATGAGTCAGTGTCTCATAGGCATTGTAGGACCCATATATCTTACAATGTGGCGCCCCCGAGAGCGATAGAGATAGTTGCTTTATAACCAGCAAGCGTTGTTTTCAGATCATTAATATTCCCACCCATGTACTGTAATTTAGCCCAGTCACGAAAGCTTGTGCGTTGGCCGTTAGAATGGGCTACACATTTGCGAATAATCTCTCTGAACTCGCTGCATATTTTCCCACATCGCAGAAGAGGTAACTTCAAGCTGGCCAGCTCGGCTTCATTGTCCATTACTGCCGAGATTAAGGTGCCGAGGACCTGTGTCAAAGATTCCAATTCATACCGTAGCTCACGAACTGTTCGCTGCGTGTTTTTGAAGCCCTCGACTAGAGCATAGAGCGATTTGCTCGCTTCAAAGGCGAAAGTCGCAAGCGCGATCAAGCTGGAGGCCACGGAGAGAGCATCCGCCATATTGATTCGTTCGGCCTGGAAGAGGGGATTGAAACTGACAGGTAAGACGTCAAAGAGATAAATATGTCAGAGGTTCAACTATATGTCTTGGAAGGTGTGGTTCAATCTGGAAATAATCCTCTGGCTCCTAGATTTAATCATCATCAGCGGGTCAAGCACGAGGCTCCCTGTGAATAGGCCGGGCGGCTACAGAAACGCTGCGATTGGGAGATACAAGATTACGTATCAAATGTAATGACCGTCCGTTTCACGTCCCATTTGCAATCACAACGGAAACCGGAGGGACAGATATGTTGCGACCTCATCAAGCATTTACTGCATCCCTATATCCTTCATGGGAAATAATGAAGCCCTGCCAAAGTAGAGACTTGTTACATTTGGTTTGAGCTGAGGATTTTATATACGATCCGAATGCGATCGTAGCGAAAATACACATGGTAGTACTGAGCTTCGCTACCAGCAGTCCAAGACCCCGCAATAAAATACGCAACTGTCAATACGAAAGTCGACCAGAGCCGCCCCTGGAAGACGACTTATCTCATTCTCCCATCTAGACCTCCGAAAGAGAAGGCTTAGTTTAGGTTTCGAAGTCAGGCAGCCCAATCAATGACAGACGTATGGCCGTTGGCGCCGCGGTTTGGCCAATCATGATGCATGATTGACACGTACAGAAGAGGGACTCGTTACCCGTACTGTCCCAAGCAATCCGTACGGAGACTCCGTGAATGTTGATCAACGCCTATTGTGGCGGTTATCTTCGGTAAACAGATATTACGAGTTGAAAAACGATTAGGAGGGACCTCTAAACGCTCATCGTGTGCTAGAATCATCTAGTGAACTTGATGCGGAACCCGGTGTGAGCTTTCATCAAACATAGGGGTAGCCAGGGGGGAGTAACTCTTATTTCAATGTGAACGTAGCTAACTTGTGGTTTTTAGTGGCTCATTCGGACTTCCACCAGTCAGACTAATGGCAAACATTGAAAGGTCAGCATATGTTCTCTGTGATAAGAATGAAAATTCTTTTCTCGAGGGGTTAAAAATCTCCCACCTTGACATTCCAGAGCGATGACTCATTTCTCTATCACCTAATCTCGTAGGGGGATCGTAATCTATGATTCGATGAAACCGCAACCGCAACCAGTAGCTTTCCCCGTAAAACGTCTATTAATAGGACATCGCAGAACTAGCGGGAACGTTTTAGTGCACTTTCAAATGTTTTCAGCAGCGCTGATAAGTTCCCGGGCCGCTTGCACCCTGGCACGCTGTTATTAGTAATGGAGCTTCAGCTTGTTCAACACATGCAACTCGATCATCCTTCATCACCAAAACTAAGGAGCGCGATTAGAAGTCTGAGAATCTTCTATGCACATTTTCACGCATAATATACCATGAGGATCAACATTGGTACATGTCGGGGAATCGGGTTCGCGCCTTTGCCTCTTGTGTTCTCTCTTGCATAGCGTTCTAACAGAATATTTTATCTTTCGCCTTTCCTAGCTATCGAGCCATCTTATTAGATTAGAAGGTACCTGGTTAGCAACCTAACAGTCCATGTCATTTAAAGCTAGCTGTATTTATTAGATGACATATCTCAACGTGCTCCACAATCGCGCGGTTCATCGTCTGATGCCATATACTAAGATATCTGTTTTCTTATCTTTTTCTTTTTATAGCGTTCCTAACAATGAACAACTATAGGAGATTAATACTAATATAGATATAGCTATTATTTATGATATAACAGAATATTCTGAGGAACTAATTATTAGTATTTTTCAGATGTTTCTATAACCTTCTAAAAGTTTCTGGCAGGATTTAGTGCTTGTCATTCATGTAATGAACAAATGGCAGCCGATAAGGCCCAGAAGGCTTAGGAGACCGCTCTTGTCTTGTGAGGCAACCTACTGCTGTCATAATGCTCTATATATTTTAGCTATGAAAGCTACAGAAGGTGGGATCAAGCACTGTCTGGAGTTATAAGATCATTAATGTTACTGTGAAAATGTTTTCTACTTTATATTATAGTAATATACTAGCTGCTACTACTGGCCCCCAAGGCTTAGTCTCCTGCATGGATAGACTGTTACTCGTTTGGTGTCCCGTAGGCATTGGTACATTATTTTTTATTCGGTCAATATGGTTAATCGAAACATGAATTCTTAGCTTCTTTTCGTTGGAATAATCGAAAATTATCATTATTATTGGGAATATATCTTTTACATGAGATTACAGGATAGGCCGCGAGATCGTGGAATACGTCCAGGATTTTGGTTGTATTGCTAAACCACTGAAACCTGAACAAAGACCTTAGTTCGTAAACTTCATATTCAAAGATTTGAAACCTAATTGAAAGTCTTCTGTCATACGGCAATTCGGCTTAACCAAGACATGACTGGATATCCGTAAAAATGAAACGAAGCTATCGGTTATGAGTAGACAGAACGTATCTACATATCCCGCAAGACCCGAAAAGTAACCCTGAGCAGGTATGGGACTGGACTGGACCACAAAGCAGCCGGAGCGAGTAGCCGTCACATCAGTCACTCGGATGTGTGCCGCTCGTTAATTGTATCTCTCGCCAGAATAAGAAAAGTTTGCCACAAAGTAGAATCAGACATACACAAAAAATTTTTTAAGATACTTTAGGTATCACGGCCCAGCCTTCGTCCGGGCCCAACTGCATCATGGCGTACACTATCATGCTGGCCCTCAACTTTTCCCTTCTCTGTGCTGCGGGAGCGATCCTTCGAGATCTGCTGGAATGTGGTATCGGACACATCCCCAAAACATTGAGTTGCGTGCGCCTTGGCGGAGACGGTTTTGGCCATCGTCGTTTGCCCACTGGAAGAACCAATCAGTTGAAAAACATTCTCGTCTGCAATGATATCCTCGAAATGGTTGGCATAATATTGAGACGGCCGGCGGGCAACATGACCTGCTGCTGAAGTTTGAGGTGTTTGATTTGAGACCCGAGATTCGTCATTTATGTCATTTATCATTGTCCCTGACATGGAAGAGCCTTTTAATCAGACGAGTAGGAAGTTGCACTATTGCATTTGTGTTCGGGTGTGGATGCTGTTTGCAGCAGTACGAGTTTGAAACAATCTAACGGAGGGCAGAAGGCATTGAAGCAACGATCAGGTTGAGCAAAATATGTTTGACTAGCTGTACATAGACTGTGTAGCTTGTCTAAATTTTATGAAGCGAGGTGTTAGTAGGAAGAACGACAACCTGCTGAACGCTGCCGGAAAAAGGTAGGGCCGTAGGCCCACCTTCCTCATTAACAGTGTTAGTTATCGTACGTCCGAATTACATCATGGAATAACGGGATCGGTTGGCATCATTCCGATCACGTGGAAACAAGAGTTGCTGGCACAGCTCGTTTAGCGATCTTTTTGACATGAAATTGTCATTTCCAACTCATCTATCGCAAGTAGGATGAATGAACGTTTTATCATTTAACTGTATGACCTATATTTAAGCACTCAGGCTGAGAACAATTATCGAAGACGTTTCTCTCCACGCTTTGTATTCAAGCGGATTTCCAAAACTATAAGATGTTCTCATTTTGATAAACATGAATTCTTCTTAAGTACCATAGAATCAGGTGCTTGTGCCCTGGGCACGAGAATTGCTGATAGTAATCCTAGTTCAGGGTACTTGTCAACAAAACACCCCCTACTTACTAATGGAACAAGACTTTGAGCAAACGGCTGTCAAGAACCATAATATCTACAGCTATAAATGTTACTGATTACAACATATCCAAGTTAGTATCACATAACTTCACATTTCACTACTTATTCAAGATTTGCATCGGCACTTCAGCACTTGAGCACCCACTTTTACATACGCAGTAGTTCTCAGTACAGAGAAAATAAAAGTGCTTAAAACGTCTTTATGAGGGACAATTCTATCAAGTCTTGAACTGGGTATCTTAGAGACGTCTTCCACACATACTCTTATTAGTTGTGAAGGTGTGGGCGTCTCTTATTGCGTACAGTGCGCTCGGCATGTTGAAGAGCAAAGAAATATCCATGTGAGCAGAATGGCTAATGATGACCGCAACTATATGTGAGACATATGTATACGGCAGTGCAATTCCCAGGATCGAGGTTTCTGGTGTTAAAGATATCTCCAGACTAACATCAATAAATTCCTCCCCTCCAGTCTTCTACTCAGTGTGCTTGCTCTTTGCACCACTAGCCATCGCTCGCTTCCTCATCTCATTAGGAGACGGCTTGTTGCGTCTTATCATCGGTACCGCATTTTGTTCCTCGTCGCTAGTTCCAGCTGAATAATCCCCCCTCCGAGTTTCGAGGACCGACGGTGAACTGGTACTGACAACATCGGCGGACCGAGTATCCAACGCCGCAAAACGGCTGCTGTAGCGTTTTTCAGTTAGATGTCGAAGAGCCTCTTCCGTCATTGACCCAACTAGCTGCGCAGAGTTTCCTTTGGATTGGGCTTTTCTTATATCGAAAAGATCCGCTAGAGTAGTCACTACTACTTGATCGCTGTCACCATCTGCAACCACCTCTCCAATTCTGAAGATTTTCTGACAGGAGATTTCACTCGCCACTTTGCACACTTCTAAGCATTGCTTTGATGTCTGGATATCTTCCTGCAGCCCCAACCTCTCCTTCTCGTTCTTACTACCGCTCAGAACTTGTGATTCCAGGCGCTTCTGAAGGTGGCCAATAATTTCCGCAAAGCTATCTCGGTTCTTCTCCAAAGCTTGCCGTGTTAAGAATTGTGCTTCGAACATATTTTGCATATCATTCTCAGTGGCACTTCCGAATGAGTTGCTGAGTATCGCCGATTCTCTGGTCTCCAATGATTCGATATAGGACTTGGCATCTTCACAGACACGAAGACACTGCTTAGTCACGTCCCTTTCGTCTTCCAGATTTAGGCTTATGTCTGAGGCATTGATTTCTTCGGTAGTAAGTTGCGCCAGCTTCTCATCAATTCGGCGTAAGTGGAGCTCAAGATTGTATGCCGTGTCCTGGATCATCTCATTATACTCTTCGAGAACTTTCTGCGGCACCTTGGAAGAGTGTCTTCATGAAAGACGTTAGCAAAGTGAAGGGAACAGGATCTTGTGACTGACATAGTAATAGTTCCTAATCCCACCGAGATCGTTGACTTATACCCCGCAATAGTGTCAATGAATTCATTGATGTCGCCTCTCATGAATTCCATTTTTGCCCAATCAAGAAGACCCGTCGTTGACTTCCCACTGAAAACCTTGATTGACTATTCAAATTCGCTGCATATCTGGTTGCACCGGTCGATAGGACCTTGGAGAAGTGCCAACATTGACCTCTCATTATTTGTAACCTGTTGCAAAGATTCCAGAATATTCGTGAGGTCCTCAAGCTCATTCTGAAGCCGGCGTAGTGTCTTATCGCGGTTCCGGAAGCGCTTTACAGTACCCTGGAGCGACTTGGTCGACTGAACAGCGGCTGTGATTACAGCCAGCACCGAGGCAGCAATGCTCAAAGGATCTGCCATGATCAATGTCTGCTGTGTGATCTTTAGGTTGCCCTGTGGGATGGTTGTAACGGGCTTGAATGAAGCCGTCAGATAATTCCTTGGTTGAAGACGTACGACTTGAACTATCGCTCCTAATATCGATAAAACCCCACAAGTTTGCACCCGATTGGTCGAGGTTAGCGCCGTGGCTCAATGATTATCTGATCAGCTCGTAGGCTTCCCCGCTCATTAAACTGTCATTTGGGTGTGCTGCGCAGCGCTCCACAATTCTATTGCTGCCCTTGGGGCCTTCTGAAGGCAAGTCGAACGAATCGATGCATGCGTACAAAAATTATACAATAAGATTGGACCTTTCATTCCATTTTTTGGGTCTCCCAACATGAACGGCTGGAGTTTGTACTGTACTGTGAGCGCGTAGAGCAGGGTATAATGGAAGGATGTAGGTTAGTGCAGCGGAAATGGTGTGCCAGACCTAGGGTGACAAGAGGGACGTGCGGAAAAAGCTACAAGGCTCATTGAACCGCAGACATCAGGTAGCAAAATCTGGCGATGTTTGATTGGTGGGACTCGGGCGCTAGGACTTCTCCGAATTTGTTGTCAAAGCTGGGAGCGGTTACCGTATCTACCAATCATAGCTTGACCTTGGCAGATGAAAATGTCTCATTTCCACGATTCTAAGCTTCCCAAAGCGGACGGTAC
Source organism: Aspergillus piperis CBS 112811 (assembly GCF_003184755.1). Taxonomy (NCBI): domain Eukaryota; kingdom Fungi; phylum Ascomycota; class Eurotiomycetes; order Eurotiales; family Aspergillaceae; genus Aspergillus; species Aspergillus piperis. The sequence goes on along the minus strand of NW_020291596.1, from coordinate 1,614,783 downwards.
GAATTATCGCCTGATGAGCTAGAGGGCAATGCTGTGCTTAAGGCCATCGCCCGGACCACTTAAGGTCCGTGCGCCACAACAGACAACACAAGTGATAGGGTACAAGGCACCCGCCATTGCTCGCCATCACGGCCCAGATGGGCGACCTGCGCTCAGGGCATAGTATTGAATTCCATGTCCAAAGATCTATCATTCGACATACATTTCAGCAACTGGAGAGATGTAGACTAATGAGATGAAATCATGACCACCCTTGTGCGTTTGACGATGGAACATCCATTTTAAGGAACTGGCGTTCTATGTTGCCAGTCATATATAAGTGTTTTTAAAATAAAACGTTACATCGTCGGTCGCAGGTGGGAACGAATCTTATGTTTACTAATCCTACGGTCAGGCTGATTACCAGATGAATTGGACGCGGGCGCTGAGCGCCGCCCGAGACCTACAACTTGACCGCATGTACTTCGCTCTCGCCTTGGAACAGGATCGTTCGAACCGGATAGACATGTTAAGATATCTGGACGAAGCAAGTAATCACTCTTGTTAGGCTCATATACCCATTCACTTTGGCCCATGGAGCTAGGGCTAGCATCTGGAGTAACACTATGAGCCTGACCATTTATTAGACGTGCAAGCTGAAGTAAGCACTAGGGATCCTTAAGATGCGTAGTAATGCGGTATGACGCACAGCATATGTCACATGTAATGTATTCCACGGTTGCGCGGCACAACCCTTCGTAAACACCACCTCCGATCTCCTACCGAGGCAATTCAAACATCACTTATGCTATAAAAAATGCCTATCTCATCAAAAGTGCTGGTGAAGAAAGAAGGAAAGATTCTTCTTGTCTTTCAAGCTATCCAGGAAGACCAAATTTCTAGTATTCGCGAGGCAGCACGTGTTCACAATGTCCCTCAAATCACCCTTCACGCTCGTTTAGCAGGACGAGACTTCATTGAAGTTAAGGTTCATACACGTCCAAAATCATCGAAATATGAAGACGAATCGCTTTTTAAACAGACTTTCTCTCTAGATAAGTAAGACGCAAGTCCCCAGCCGTCTCAAGTCAGAATCATAACCAGTATAATCTTCTTCAATCGAGATCATACAACATCCGAAGAAGTAGGCATCAAATGGGCGTCCAGCTTTTGTTAAGGGCTATAAAGCTCTGCAACTATAATTTCGTAGATAATATAATTACTAAAGAGCTAAACAGAAGACCCCGAAATTATAAAAGACTGGCTCATTCGGGTTCAAGAGGTTACTCAAGAGCATGGGATCTCACCAGACGATATATACAACTTTGATGAAACGGATTCTACTATAGGAATAATTGGGACTACAAATATACTGACTAGTTCCCAGAGCTGGTCGGCCAACTCAAAATCAACCAGGGAATCGCGAACGGGTAATTACAATTAAGTTGTTCAGTTTAATGGAGAGGCTTTACCTCCGACTCTAATCTTCAGAGACAAAACGCATCTTCAAGCATAGAATAAAGATCAATCCAAATCTTTCTACCTGCAGGATTGAGGTCAGCTATTATGGTCAAATTGCAGATATGATTATATTCAATAGCCTCAAAAAACTTCCGTTGATCAGGGACAGATCAGTGGGAAGATACAGCCCCCCAGTCCTCGACAGCCATGGCAGCCATCTAATCCCCGAGTTTGACCAAATCTGTGCTGCAAATGAGGTTATTTCTATTCATATGCCTGTTCATTCATCCCGTCTGTTTCAACCTCTTCATATTAGTTATTTCAGTACACCTAAACGCGTGTATAGTAAAATAATTGAGAAGCAAAAACACCGCAGCCGGAACATTGTCGACAACAAACTTGACTTCCTAGATGTCTATCCTAAAGCCCACCAACATGCTCTATCATGATTGAATGCTCTCAGTGGGTTTAGAGAAACAGGTCTGGTTTCTTTACATCCTAGGAGTGTCCGATACTAAATATTCGCTTAAAAACAATACCATCTCCGGATAGCCAGTCAAGTGGCTCACTGCTCCAAACTTCACACAATATAAGACATCTTAAGAGCATCAATACCGTGGAGCAACTACTTCAGATCTGAAGCAAGCCCAATTTCACCTGCAGGATCTCTACTACAGCAGCTTCTTCTAGGTTGCGAGCCTGCAATAACAGATTTTAGTATACTTGCTAAGGAGAATGAGATATTATATACAAGTCATGAAAAGCAGCTACAAAAGAGAAGACGTTTAAGGAATCCGGTGGTATATAAAGAAGAACAACTGTTAAAGATGCTTAGAGAGCTATACAACTAGATAAGGGGGTTCAAAATAAGCAAGATCTTGTGGTTGAAGCTCAGCCTCAACCTACGGAGAAGCCCTCGTGCGCGCCTCCACATTGCAGCAGCTTCTTCAATATTTGTCAACAACATACATGGTGCGCTAAACCACCTAGCAAATAAATATATGGCACATATATGAATGCATATTGATCTAAAGGCTTTATTTTGATCATGTCAAGCAATCATACCAGGGGGGGGGGGGTGGACCGCACAACCGTGGAATACATTAACTGGAAGACTAAAGATAAGTACAACTCACTTTTGTAGATTTGTGCATCCTGAATGCATATCTTACTAAGATTCCCGGTGATAAAGGTAATATCCCTTGTAGATACATAGCTTATGTTTTGCGCTCTATAGGATGCGTATAAGGGCTGCTGAGTCCTTATCAAAGCAGATACTTTTCATATAACCAGAGTATCATGCTTTGTCAGGATATTAACAAGATATGGAAGTAGAACTGTGGGGCCTGGGCTGAGAAAAGCATCTTAGGGAAAGCAGTATGTTACAATCCAGGCTAGCAGTATAAAGCTATATCTTGAGCCGAATGCCAAATTCCCAATAAAAACTCAGATTCTTCAACCAGCCCTTACAAAGCTTATCTATATGCTTCGTAACATGCCGGATATGCTGTCCATGTCTGCGTGTAAGTCTCTCATATGCAATCTCCACTTATAACTGTCGGTGACGGAACATGGCACAACTTAATTAAATAACTTAATGATAGTTGATGATCACGAGCTTCAATGTCTTGAAGCTATGCTTTTAGTATTATAACTAGATAGATAACTCAGCTTAGAAATATCTTGGCTTGTCAGCATTGATGTCAAGTAACTACTGAGATCTTTGTATATCGTAATTACCTTCTACCTGTAGAAATTGCGGTTTGTAGCAACAATGCCAATAACTTGATAACACACGAAGTTTTAGATGTTAGTTCCTCAGGTCTCAGTGATTTCCAGACCCAACCACCTCCATCATCCGGCTGCCTTCGGTAAGCTCTGCCGGCTCATTTCTTAGTCTTTCCTGCCTTGTTTAAGAAACAACTTAAGGAAACCATAGTAGTCTGACCGGCAAAATCCAGACAAATCACTGCCACAACCAACAGAGAACCATCATAGACAACGTAAATATCTTAGATAATTGTTCGAGCTAATTTCAATCAGATCTCAATTAGATTATTTTTATCCTACGCTTTCCTACTTTTGGAGAGAACCAGTCAGGTCTTATTCAATCAATTTTAATACTTTTATATATATATTTCTAAAGCCTTCATGCCATATCACTCTGTCCCAGGTTCAATCAGCTGGAAGAAAGAACTCTGACATAATATAATAAGCATGGACCATAATAATGATTTGAAGCAGGACAAGTAACGCCTGATTTGGACTTAATGAGCTATGAAAAAGCCAGACCTGTTATTGTCTGGTTGTGAGGGGCTCAGGGATACAGGGACAAAGCGGTATAATCAGCTTTCTTAGTAGAGAAAAAAGTAAGAAAGAGTATATGAGGCCCGTAGATATATAATATGAAAAATGTGAGGAGATGACTGGACGTCCAGTTTCGCCATATCTGACAAAGTTATGGTCTCTTGGGATTGAACAGAGAGTATTAAGCATCTGGATAAGGAGAGACAAGTGTTGTTTCACCTAGAATACCCGATTTTGTTCGAACAAGCGAATATATCTATATCAAGAAATTGATATATTCAATATTCCACACTCATGGCTACAATATCCCCTGTCAATGTTCCTGCGATAGGAGTATTTTAAGAAGTATTTTAAGGAGTATTTTAAGGAGTATTTTAAGGAGTATTTTAAGGAGTATAGTTGAAGACCACTGGGACCCTTATTCCAGGCTGATGTGAGTATTATACTGTAATAGACCTATCTGGTACAATACATTCCGAGGTCGAAGGACCATTATTCAGTGCCAGTTTAGTGTCTATCGACGTCGAAGGATTCCCACTGTTACAAAAAATAAGACCTGAAGAGCATGAGGGGTGGCACCCGGGTTCAGGAATAATGCAGGAACACACTACTATGATAATATCACTGTAGACACTCGTATTATCTCAAGGCTGCTAATTATCTTGGTTCACTATCAAGGGTATATTAGGACAGCCCCAGGTGTACTTGACTGCATATTAGCGAAGCAGAGTAGTCCAAGCTGTAATTAAGATTCAATATTACTAACTCTACCATAAGAAATAGTAGTAAAAATATATCAAAGATATCTCTATACACAATACAAGACACTTGATGGTTGCTCATAATGTAGTTATTACATAAAAAAGCTGTCACTGTTGGTAGACATGAACACAGCAAACTCTCCACACTATACTGAAAAGGTTTAAATCTCATATCATAAAGTTGTCCACGACAAAGTTCAGGGAGACATATGATAAAACTGCATATGATTTATAATTTCCCACCATTCATTCAATGGTTCATGGCAAGCAGGGTCTGGGCATCAAGTACACGCATAGTATACACGCCTAATATGGCGTCTAAAGCTGAAGTCAGATTTGAACAGCTTTTCTCACACGCCGTATATTGAGCACAAAAGGCACTCCAGTGATTATATAGTAATATACTTGTTACCTAAGCCTGCTGCAGTCCACCCTGGAAGCCCCTCACTTGAATAAATGACTCTCAGATATAATATAAGGCTGGGACTAATCTGTAACACTGTATCCACAGCTGCAATTCTACAGTTTATTTTATCTTGTTCCGAAGTTGGTATAAAATAGAAAAGAATAATAATTACTTTCTGTCTCTCCTGGGAGAGGATAATATTATTATATATATTATATATTTTTAACAGAAGACTATGAACTTACTGAATTATATTCTAAACTAGTTATTTTTTATTAAACCAGGACTGCTTTTTCTTCTTTATCTTATAATAAAAGGCCTGGAGTATAATATAATATTTTATTCTTTATTTTATTATTTCTATATATAAGAATATTCCTGTAGTACTTATAAGAGTACCATATTTCTATTATATTTTCTGCTTATATTTAAGCCAGTATTTCAAGTAATATCTTACTAAAAGATTAGCTCTAGCTTCAATTTTCTCAACTCTGCTAAGATTAATGGATTATTATTAATTAATTAATTAACTTTAACTACTAGCTATTTAAATAATTATAACCTGGGGCTTAAATTATCTCTAGATAATATTAAAATTTATAAATAGATAATCAGGTCAGTAATTCTTCTAATATACTGATCCAGATATATATTATAATAAAAGATTCTATTAAGTTTTATTAATTTTATCTAATAAAATATTAGCCATGCCTCTTCCATAAAAAGTATCTTAAATATTTATAGTTATTATTAGTTATTTCTCCTACACCCTGCCGCAGCCAGTAGGGGGTAATAAGAAGATTAAATCTAATAATTTTACTAAGTTACTTTAGCTAACTGTTTAACATCCTGGTAGAGATATTAAGAAGATATATATCAGGATTAGCCGGGTGAAGAATAAGAGAACTAGCTAATTTAAATACTTATAATATATACAGCTACCTAGTAAAACTAATATAAAGATATTTAAAGATAGACTTATATATTAATAACCTGAGAAATAATATCTTAGGACAGAACAATAAACAAGACTTACTTAAAATTTTAAAAATATCTATTTCCAGACTGTATCTGTTAAATTAAATATTCAGGTACTTTATACAGCAATTCAGAATATATTATAACTTTTTTTTATTTTTATAATCTTTAGTATTACATAATTTTATTTCTAGAATTATATAAAGTCTCTCTTAGCTGGTAAGAAATAAGATAATTACTATATTAGTATATTTTAACAATATTAGTATTCCAGATTATTATCTAATTATTCCTGCTAAAAAAATAATCAAAGCAAGCTGTATTAGGTTCTATAACTTAATTATAGTTATTTATAGTATCTTCAGTAATTCAAAAATATTTTCAGATTATAGTATAGGTTTTTCCTTTAATTCTATTCAAAGTTTATACTTCTTTATTAATTAATCTTAGACCTATATAATCAGTCCTTTATAAAATATATAAAGTATAAATAAGAAATCTTATATTCTAACTATTCTATTTTTAATCTCTAAGAAAATTATCAGAGCCATCTTCTCTTTTCTAAATTATATCTAAATATTCTAGTATATCTGTAAGGTTAATACTGCCTTAATATATTGATAATAAATAATAATTATATAATTAAAAATATATAATATTTTTAAGCTTAATAGATTAGCTTTTAGTAATTTCAGTATATTATACTTAGTTTTTACACAGAATCTGTAACCCACTTAGAGTCCTATATTAATAATATATATCTATATATTTTTATTAGTACTAGAGCTCTTACACTCTCTTTTAAAGATAAATTATATTATTATTATATTACTGTCTTTAAATAACAGAGTTATCTAGATCTCTTTCCTCTTATAACCAGTTATATTAAGTACTTTGATCCAGTTTTATAAAAAAATTATATTCTAGTAAATTATTTCTGTTATTATCATTATCTGTATTTTTATAAACTGGTTTATCTATCCTAATTTTCTGATATTTTTCAGAAATATTATATCTTCTGTGATCACTATTATTATATTGATAGTAATATAGTTACTCTCAGAACTGAGTTATTATAAAGATGTCTATCTATTTTCTCTGTATGATTAAAATACTATGAAAGATTTAGAATAGCAGGTAAGCAAGTGAAAGAAAGAGAAAAGTAAGGTAGAAAATAATAGAAGAGGCAGGATAGAGAAAGATATATGAAAAAGAAGCAGGGTAGTTAAAGATTAAGCAGATATTAATAAAAAATTTTTTAAGTAAAAGCCAAGGATATATATACCATGAAATAGGAGAAAAAAAACCTGGAATAAATATTTTATTATCTAGTTAACTGAATTTTTCTTTATTCTAAGAAGGCTGGAGTAAGTTTCTAACTCTTTATATATTTTTTATAATAAATAGTAATATAATACCTGGCCAGCCAGACTAATACAGTAGGTTTTATTATCTTCTGAAAAATCAATATATGGAATACTATATTATTAAAAAAAATTTATATAGATTCTATATATTTCAGCAAAAGATAGAACAGTTAACTTAAAATCTATAATAAATAGTGCCTTAGCTGGAAAATACTAGTAGACTTTATATTACTCTATTAACTAAGGGCTCCTATTCACCTATATAATAAAGAACTATAATAGACTGCTATAAAAATAATTCTAAGATAATAATTAAAATAGAGTTAGAGCATCAGTACTGAAGGACTGTAAAAGCGGCATTACAATAACCACAAAAGAGGCAGCTCTTTCACTGAAGTGTTGCTTAATCTTATAAAATGAACTTGCTGAGACCCTGGCTGAGTAGATTTACATTTTTATTAAAATAACTTATTTATTTAAGTAATAACAGTTTCTAAAAAATCATGGTAAGCGGATGCTAGATTATAACTTAAATATATTAAAGTAATTAGATAAGAAGAATTCCCCAAGCACTGAGGATTTCTGGGAGCTGGAGTATCTAATTAATAAGTATAATATTATTTAATTTACTGCTATGTCAGATAATCCTAATCTGACTTAATTAATTAGTTTTTTTTGGATGAACTTTAATCTATCTACCAGTAATACTATTTTATAAACTGGTAATAATCTGTTAAATTCTTGATGGATTCCTATATATTTTCTAAAATATTATAATTTTTCTACTTTACTAAGTAATATAATTTGCTGCTAATCTTCTTGTGGTCTAGAATTTTTTTAACTCTATATTTTTATTTAATATTATTATTAATTTCCACATTTTCTGCAATCCTAGTATTCTTTAATACGGGTTCTAATAATAAGATATAAAATACTGGATAAATTTTACTTACTGATTTCAGTAGTCTTAGTTTATAATTAACTAGTCTTTTCTTTTCTTTAATAATAAATAGTTCTAGTTTATAATAATCAAGTTTCTGGCTTAGTCTTTTTATTTCAATATTTCAGTGGAGTAAAAATACTTTTTTTTCTCTTTTTAGGTCAGTGTTACAGACCCCTGCTAGTTGACCTGCTAGTAAGGCGGACTCGTTAGGCAGAAAGTACTGATAAAGACAGTGCTCGAGCAATCAGAAACTCTTATTTAGGAGAATTCTGGATTACTTCTATAATGCCCGGAACAGCCACACATCACGTGACCATAGGGTATATGGGATGGAATACGGGTAGATATATGGTATATGGTATATAATATACAGGAGAATATACAGCTCAGTATATATAAAATAAGATATATAAGAATACTTATTCTTGTATTTAAATAATTTTATTCTTCATGCTTAATTTCATATTATCTTAAGTAATCTATTATTAAAAACTTAATAATATAATACTTGTCTATACTCACTTACAAATAACTGCGTAATATTATTCAGTCTTACTTCTCTTTTCTTATCTAAGACTAGTTATTTTTAAATAAACTATTAGTCTGATATTATCTTGATCTAGTTTAATAATACATATACCAGTAAAGCTAAGCTAACAGGAACAGGGAAATAATTCTAGAATTTAATATATTAAATACTAGTTAGTACAAGTATTTATTATTAAAATTATTTATTATATTAACTACTTCAAGTGTGCTACAGGACTCTAATATCTAGAAAAAAGATTAATAACATACATCTACAGCACAGGAACTGATGAAGATAGTTAATCAGTTATAAGAAAGTAATATTATTTTAAAATAATAAAACTAATTACTTAAGGGTCACTTAGCAGTTAAATTTATTAAAGTCTGATTACTAGAATCATTTAATAGCAGTTAATCAAAGTTTAGGGCTTTCTTGATACAGTTAGATTTATATCTTAATATAAATAAGAAAAAGCTCTGAAATAAGATTAATAAAATCTTTTTTATATTTATTTACCTAACTGGAATAGCATTTAATTAATTTAAACTGTATATTTATAGATATTAAAAGAAACTAATAGAGAATCAAGATAATAATATTAAAAAAATCTTTACTAATTATATCAGATTTAAGAAATATCTTGAACAGATATTCAGAGATATTAATATAATAAGAAATACTGAGTAAAAGTTATGATAATTTAAACAGACCAGATCAGTATCTAATTTTTTTTTAAATTTCTGTAAATTACTAGTTACTTAAACTGAAATAAAGATGCCTATATTATATAATTTAAGAAAAAATTTAAAATTAAGATTTAAGAGTAATTTATTTAGCAAGAATAATTAAATATATTATAATGAATGATTGCAGCAGCAGTTAAAATTAATAATAAATTATATAAGTATAATATAAAATAAAAAAAGGACTGATAGACTAGTAAATCTATATTATATCAAAATAATTAATAAAAATATTAAATTAATAATAAATAACCGGTACAGTCTAGAAGCTTAGAATATAAGAATTTCTATAAACTAAAATTAATAAAGCTGGATATAATATAATATCAGATTTAATTAAATAAAATCTTTAAAGAAGAGCTTGAAAGATATAAAAAAAATTATTTATACTTTAACTGTAGTAAGGCAGGTTATTAATCAAGAAACTGTAAATAAAAATAATAATAATTTTAAAAATAATTAAGAATTACTAATAAAAACTAAACTAGAAAAATCTATAATATTACTAATAGATAACCAGAAGTCTGAATAGAAACTAAATTATTAAATAATAAGAAATCATAAGTTATATAATAAGAATAACTGTTAGTACTAGTAAACAGGATATATCAAAATTAGTTAAGATAATAAATTAATATAGATAAGCTAATAATACCAGTAGAATTATAAGAAACTCACTAACTATCTGAATTATTTAATTAATTTATAGAAATTAATAATAGTAAGAAGCCAGCTCTAAAAAATAAATACTCTGATATAATTCAGAATAAGTTTAATTCTTTAAATAAAGAGTATAGTACTCAGCTAAAAAATCTTAAATTTAATAAAAAAAATTTAATAAGATATCTAATATTTTAGAAAAAATTTTATTAAAAACCAGCGAACCATGCCCGACGCAACAGGATAAAAATAAAGAAAACTAAGAAGATAACAAAAATAATATCTCTTATTAGTTAGATTATATTATAAAAGAGTTTAAGAAAAATCTAATATAATTTTATTTAAAATTTAAGAAAGTCATGCAGCATTGTCCGCATTAGAATTTAAAATATTAAGAACTATAGAATAAAAACTAGAAATTATATTTTTAATTAATTTTACTTTAATTTATTCTACTTCTTATTATTATAAAATTATTTCTTATATTTCTAATTATAATAAATACAGATAATATAATTTTGACTTTTTAAGTCCATGATATAAGAAATGCTTTTTAGAAAATAATATTTATAAAAGTTTTTAATAATATAATTATTCTTATAAATCTTATCAGACTGATGAATGTGCTCTTTTACTTAATTATAATTAATATAATAATAAGATATATTAATTTATTCTAGAGAAAAGAAACTAAAGAACCTAGTTAACACACACAGGAGAATACATACTTTTATATTTCTTAAGAATAAAAAATCTTAAAGAAGAGAAAATAATATTACAGATCTTTATTAGTTAATCTGCTAGTAAGACAGATTTATTAAATAAAAAGTACTAGTAGAGGCAGTGCTCAAGTAATCAGAAACTCTTATAAAAAGAATTCTAGATTATTCTTATAATACCTGGAATAGTCTTATATTATATAATTATCTATTATCAGATTTACTATTAAGAGTATACTCAAGGTATACTAAGATCTTGAAATCATGATTAGATCAACTACTAATTTATCTTAGATAGTATATGATATAGTATACAGAGAATATGATATATAAGAATACTTTCTTATATACTTAATTAGTTCTGTTCTTCGTGCTTAATCTATATTATCTCTAAATAACTTACTTTTAAAAGCTTAGTAATATAATACTTGTCTGTATTTACTTACAAATAATTATATAATATTATTCAGTTTTATTTCTCTTTTCTTATCCAAGACTAGTTATTCTTTAGATAGTTACTAACCTGATACTTCTTTGATCCAGTTCGACAGTACATATACCAGTGAAGCTAAGCTAACAGGGACAGGGAAGCGATCATAGGGTTTGACAGTGATATTGTAAAACGCCTTGGTTTTCGCCACTTGAAGGACACAGCCTCTCAACATTCTCAAACGTCATTGTTACACAGAGGTAGTACTGGAGTACGTATTGCTTACCTTAGTACAGCAAAGATAGGTGTGAGACTGCGCTGCTGTACAGCTATGACACCTCAAGAAAGCCTCACGCGGCAAGATTCCTGCGAAGATTTCAAAGTGCCGTTAGTGGTGATTACGGGACCATTCTTATTAAATCAGTTTGCTTCAAAAAAATAAAAACAAAAAAAAAAACAATCCTTCAGGCGGATGCCCGTTGGTCGTTTACTGCGCAAGCTCTGGAATCGCTAGCCCCCAGGCTCAGCCTTGTTGATAAGGAAATGACATGTAGTAATCGTTCGTTTACTGCGATGAATAAAAGAGAGCGCGATAATTCAAGGTCATGATTGACGCTGCAACAAATGTGTCCAAACAACTAATGAAAGTATCATTGACTTGAGGCTGTACTACAACGCACTAGCGCCTGCTATACCAGGAAGCCTCAATAGACCATATGTCGCCAAAACATGTACAGAGATCAACGATTAAGAGCATCAGAGCCTAGTTTCAACATGGATACTTCTAGTCATTTTCCCATCCGACATCTCTGTCTGATTGAATCTTCTCGCGCACCGTTCCCTGCTCCTTAGCGGACCATTCCTGCCCATTTTGCAATCATCTGGATCAAACGATTTTGATTTAGCGGCTTAGAAAGATAATCATCCATCCCTGCCGCAATACACTTATCCCGATCACCAAACATAGCATGTGCAGTCAGCGCAATGATTGGAGTCCGCGAAAGAGCATGTTCCTCTTCGTACTCGCGGATTCGGACTGTCGACTCGAAACCGCCCATATTAGGCATTTGAATATCCATCAAAATCACATCATACTTTTGTTCGCGAACTTTGGCAAGAGCTTCCAGGCCATCATCAACCACTGTAATATGGTGCCGATGTTTCTCCAGGAATCTGACCGCAACCTTCTGATTCACTTCATTGTCCTCGGCTAGTAAAATTGTCAGAGGATTTGTTTGTCTCGTACTCAAACGTGTAGAGCAACCTTCAAGAACAGGAAGTAGGCCGTGACCAAAATCGATTGTGAGGCCTGACCTTATCACGCAAGAGGTGACTCCCAAATCCATCGCTGCCTTCATGCTTACTGGCATAGATGGGCCCACCAGAACTGCCGGGGCGAATCGAAACTCGTCTAACGTTCTTAAATTGACGAGAGATTCCATGTTCTGGACTATCAGAACATCGTACTGCGAGCTGTTCGTGAGGGCGACTTCGGTATCCCAAGCGCCCTCTCCTTGCGCCCCAGGGTACACGATAACAAAATTCAGGTTGAGCTCCTTCAGCATTTGAATTATTTGGTTCGAGTCTCCATGACCATTGACAGCAACAAGCAGAGCTTTATGATCTGCGTATTGTTCCAGCCGTTTTTTCATGTCCCCATAGGACGTGTCGGCGAGTTTGACTTTGAATACGAAATGAAAAGTACTGCCCGCACCCATGAGCGAAGATACCCAGATATCTCCACCCATGAGATTCGCTAGCTTTTTAGAGATTGATAGTCCAAGGCCCGTCCCACCGAACCTTCTAGTCATGGATCCGTCGGCTTGCTGAAACTTGTCAAAAATAAGGTCTAGTTTGGCATTGTCGATCCCGATCCCAGTATCAGACACAAGAAGCTCAAGCATATAGTCCGTAGACGAAAAGTTGTCTTTCGCTGCGTTTCTGACCGTGAGTTGGATTTCTCCTTGCTCCGTGAACTTGATGGCATTTCCAACAAGGTTCAAAATGATTTGGTGAAGTCGAAACGAGTCTCCAATAACGAAGTCTGGCACCCAACCATCCACACAATAAGAAAGTTCTAGAGCCTTCTCGTTGGCTTCGACAGTAAGAGTTTTCAACGCATTGAAAACTGTGGCTCCCAGGCTGAATGGAATAGACTCTATGACCACGTGGTTTGCCTCGATCTTGGAGATGTCGAGGATATCATCAATGATAGTCAGCAAGCTATTGCCAAGATTGTGAACGACGTTCAGCATTTCCCTGATGTAGGGAGTAAGCCCCTCAGAATCGAGTCCCAATTGAGTCATGCCTATAATACCATTCATTGGTGTCCGTATTTCATGGCTCATATTGGCAAGAAACTCTGATTTGCTGCGGTTTGCCAGCTCCGCGGCCTCTTTAGCTGCGGTGTTGCGTTGAATGCTATCACGGAGATTCGAAACCATCTTGTTGATCTTTTGCTTAAGCTCATCCATCTCTCCAGAAGCACTGACAGTGATCAGCTTGCTGAAATCTCCGTCAGTAGCGGCATTGGTTATTTCTCCGAAGGCACGGACTTGAGATGTTAGGTTGTCGGCCATGATATTCACATCTTGAGTGATCTCCTTCCACCGGCCACACATTCCAACTGCATTCGCTTGTCCTCCCATTTTACCCTCAACTCCAACATCACGGGCAACCCTTTTTAGCTCTTGCGCAAAGCGATCGAGTTGCTGGACCATATTGTTGATGGTATTTTTAAGCGTCAGGATTTCACCCTGTGCATGGACCTCGATTTTTTTACTCAGGTCACCACTAGCAATTGCCTGAGTGACATGAGAGATTGAGCGCACCTGAAGAGTCAGGTTATGGGCCATCGTATTAACGTTAGTTGTCAGGTCTTTCCATTTCCCTTCGATATTGACAACCACAGCTTGGCCTCCTAAAGTTCCATCCACTCCAACTTCCTGTGCTACCTTGCTGACTTCGAAAGCAAACTGATTCAATTTATCCACCATTCCATTGATTGTGTGTTTGAGATCCGCAATTTCACCTTTCACATCAGCTGTCACCTTCTTTGTCAAGTCCCCAACAGCCACAGCAGTTGTGACCTCTGCTATTTCACGAACCTGAGTTGTCAGATTCATGGCCATTTGGTTGACACCCTCAGTAAGGTCCTTCCAAACACCCTTAACATCATGTACTGTGGCTTGCCCCCCAAGAACTCCATCTGTCCCGACCTCCTTGGCGATCTTCGTGACTTCTTGAGCAAATTGCCGGAGTTGGTCCACCATTGAGTTAATAATCTCCTTCAACGCAAGAAGCTCTCCCCTGCAATCAGCCTGAACCTTTTGTGTAAGGTCTCCGTTTGCAACAGCACGGGTCACTGTTGCAATGTCGCGTACCTGAGTCGTTAGGTTATGGGCCATCGCATTGACATTGACCGTAAGCTCGTTCCACATGCCCTGAATGCCAGAAATCTGTGCTTGTCCTCCAAGTACCCCCTCAATTCCCACGTCACGGGCAACACGAGTCACCTCAGTAGCGAACATTCGAAGCTGGTCCACCATTGTATTGATTGTTTGCTGCAGCTGAAGAACTTCACCTCGAGCGGGTCTCTCAATCTTTTGGCTAAGCTCCCCATGAGCGACTCCTGCCATAACTGCTGCGATTTCCCGTACTTGATCTGTGATATTCAATGCCATGATATTCACGTTCTTGGTGAGCTCTTCCCATACACCATGAACACCAGCAATCTGCGCTTGTCCGCCGAGTATGCCTTCGGTTCCAACTTCTCGTGCAACTCTTGAAACTTCGCTCGCGAAAACGCGCAACTGGTTGATCATATCATTGATGGTAACTTTGAAAGTTTTAATGTCGGGGTCCATCTCTGCTGACCGAATATGAACTTTCGTGGAAAGATCCCCATTGGCGACTTGCGTGATGATCTCCCCAATCTCTTGTAACGCTTGCTGAAAGGCTTCGTTCATGCTTTGACTTTTTTGCAGCTCTTCATGAAGATGGTAGGTCACTGACTCCACATCACCTTCCGCAAGGGGGCGTCCTTGACGTCTATTTCTATGATTTAGCAAGAAAATTACTTCTCGAACATGTTCGGGGTCACGTACTGCGACAAGTCATTTGAGGTAGGATCTACTGCCGGGGGGAACATGCTTGATATTGGATGCTCATCTCCAGGCGTGATCGGGCCAGGATACTGATAGAACCGAAATTGCTTGATTTGGCAAACTCTCTGGACCAGCGCTAAGAGAGACTCTTCAAATATTGCCTTTTCCTTGCTAGGTTGGCCAGGGAGTCGCACATAGTCAGTATTCACAATATTCTAAGGGCATTAGAATCATCACTGGCACAAAGCGTTTCCTTTTGTTCATACCGATGATATGATCCCTTTAGTAGTCGCTTGCAATATACCAGCCGCAACCAGGAGGGTTTCTTCGATAGTAGCCATAAGTACTCATGCAGGACAGTTGCCGATGATTTTCAATCGCACGTTGAGTGTTTTCCTGAAGGCTTCAGAATCGGGTAGTCGGTCTGGTTCTGGAGAAGAGCTCTCTAGAGGCTAATTGTGAGTCAGGCTTCCTTTTAACATTTTGCAGACTCTGTATTGCAGACTCTATGACTGGAAGGACGAAAATTCCAACTTAGCGAATTATTCCTGCGAAGGAACGCCACATGTCGAGATCCGAAGAGCATTGTGCTGTTTTGCACTCTTGGCGAGGGGTAATGCTTGACGTCCGGATGACTGACGCCTTTCCCCGTGCCAATAACCTACCGCTGTTCTGAGGACGCAGGCATGAAGAGACCACTAACAATGTTGTGTACACACTCCGTTTGGGCTCGAACGGTCTGTATGACTAAACCTAAAGTTGCTTAAGGCGGGGAAAGGCAGCCATGCCAATACTAAGCCGCCCTTTGCGCCTTTTGTGATTCATTCTGTTCTCATCTTCGGCAGCCTTTGCCCTATGTAGTTTTCTAACCAGGATCGATGAACATCTTGCGGTGAGGCAACTTGAAATCTTGTTGCATATATTCTCCCGTCCGGCATGAAGTCCATATTTTCTCCTCATTTACGTGGTCCTTCAGTAATTAAGTCACATAGGAGGACTAGCGGGTTAAGCCGCAGAATGCAGCCTTGACGGCCTACTGATGTCGCGACAATTTCCTAGGAAATTGACACGACCGGAGCGGAATATCTTACCCCCAGAGAATGGGAGACCAGGGAATGAATAGCTTCAATCTGTATCTGATAACAATCGATGGTATGCTCAAGATAGTGAAGCTGCCGTGAATCTCCATTAGCCGAGGTGATCTGTTCAGCCAGTGAGGGACCACCTCTTTAGGGACAGACCAAAAACAAGGAATCAAAAAAGAACGCAAACTTTTCGCCAGGGTTTGATGCGCCGCATGGTTTGTGCGGGCAATCGTGGCTGATTAATGAACCAATAATGAGAGCTGGAAGTTCATCCCGGAGAATCGTATGATGAGTGGAAATCATAGGTTCTCCGACTGCCTTGGCGTGCTATATTTACGGAATCGTGTGAGAGTGTTGGCAGCGGCCAGTTGTCAATATTTTGCAAGCGCTCCTGTACGAGAGCGCCACAACGGAGGACTCGTTCCATCTGTTTTCCAAGGGACAAGGTCTACGTAAATAAATCCTACCCAAAAAGGGCATCGATGCTTATGATGAAATGGTGGAGCGGACAGGTTATTCGGTGAGCAGTGAGAAGGTTGACTCCAGATGAAGCCTTGGATGCGCCTATGCGATCTTCGGAGGGACAGTGGGAGCAAACCGAGATGCTCTGAGCAGGCTTGGGGGTTAGGTCCCGCCGAAGCCTTTTCCGCGGGTGTTCTTCGCCGCCAGCGGCAGCTTGGTGAAAATGGTGTGATGGCTGCACAGTGGTAACTTTGGAAACTCCTGTTATCGATCTGGCTGATCGACGGACTGGGAATACCACCTGTTGCAGACCGCGCCAGTTGGGGTTCTGTATTCAGGCGAGGGCGAAGTACACGGCGGGAAGGCGGATTTAACACCAGTTGATCTTCCTTGCGTCGTGATTGCCGGTTCAGGCTAGGGAAGACAGAGTTGTTATCTTCACAGTCGGTGCTGACGTCTCTGCTTGAGAAATTGCTGGGCGTGGCGGTCGGCGAATTAGACGCACTAACCGTCAAGGCCCTCGTCTGCTCTCCACGGCATGCTGCCTGGGACGACAAGTCCTTAGACAGGATTCCATGGGCTGATTAGTTCGAGTGCGACATTTGCTCGCAGGTGGTGCAGGGTTCGACAAGGCTGGCGAAGATAGCTGGGCGTTGTGTGGCTTTGGAGCACCGTCTTTTGTTGTCGTCTGCTCTTCGTCCTCGCATCCAGATAAGTATAATTGAGAACCATGTGCATCAAGTATTGAATTATCGACTGCGCTACCAGGTCGTCCTATGATATATTAGTAAAGCTGGGAGTAATAGGGGCATAAGCCACTTACTACATGAGTAACCCGGGTCTGCTTCTGTGGCTGTGGCGATTGGACCGAGGCAGAGAGAATCACCTGGTGCCTGTGACCCCGTGTCTGGCTGGACTCTCAAGACGCTTCTTTGGGTAACCAATTGATCTCGTTCCCCCTCGCGGTCATTGGTGGTTGCTGGTACAACCGGGAGGTCCGACGTCGATAAACTAGTTACTATGCGGAACATTAGTACACAGTCCCTAATATTATCACAGATGATGGTCACGCACCAAGAGTCGGAGAAGCGTCCTAGCATCGATCATCAAGGTGGTTTCTTGCATGGGACCCGCTTTGATGGTCCGTCTCCACGTCGGTCTCTCTCAAAACCAGGCTATTTGCTCGGGATGACACATTCTCAAGCTCAATATCGAATACATTGCGAAGGGCGGCGAATTGCAATTGGTTTTTTATCGTGGATGTTGGAACAGCAGTTACGGCGATAGGAGCTTGAATGGACGGAAAATGGAACTCGCACGATGTTGCACAAGCAAAGAGTAGACCCCTCGCAACTTCACGACAGAGGCATCTCTCGCGCGTCAACGTCCGAATGCAACCTTACCAAGCCCATCTGCCAATCTTTGAGATCGTCGCGCAGTGCAGTAGCGAGAACGTCGCTGGGAAAAAAGCATGCCACGTCGCCCTTCAAGAGGCATTCATGCTATTGGCGAAAATGGCATGTTAATTCGAGATGTTCAAGAGCAGATCTCCAAACAGATAAGGAATGCAAAGCCGGGTGAAAATGTTGTCTTGCAGCTAAAGATGGGAGAGGGAAAGTATTCAGTTATTGTCCCTGTGTTGGCGGCCGTGTTAGCAGACGGGTCATGTCCAGTGCGGGTGGTTGTGGCAAGACCCTAATCAAAGCAGATGTTCGAGATGCTCGTCTCGAAGCTGTGAGGACTTTTGGGGCGTCGCGTATATCTTTGACCTATCTCGCGTCCGCTTAAGATACGTGAAGCTGAAGCTGCAGAGATCGAACGTATGTGTTTGGAGTGTATGACGGAAGGTAGTGTTCTTTTGGTTCAACCCGAACAGAATCTATCACTAAAGCTCATGTGCCTCGAGTGCTTTGTCACTGGCAAAGAAGCCACGGGCCGGAGCCTTCTAATGACCCTCGAGTTCTTCCGCGTGTCATCGCGTGTCATCGCGTGATGTGATAGATGAGAGAGATGAGAACTTCAGCCCAAGATTTGAGCTAATCTACGCTATGGGATCCCAGCCACCGTTGGGGTTGAGTCCACAAAGGTGGAGCCTCACCCAGCAGTTGCTCGATCTTGTAAGGGTGTACGCTCCAGACGCTAGAAAGAAGTTTCCTGGGTCAATTGAAGTGAATGAGCAATGCCTTGGACGCTTCCCCCGAACAAGATTACTTGATAAAAAGGCCGCCCTGGAGTTGTTTAGAAAGGTAGTGGAGCATGTCTGTGGCCATGGTATTGAATCAGTGCCTATTTCAAGACAACCGGAGAGTACACGGCGAGCAGATTATTCATACATTCTTCATTCAGATCTGTCGGATGATGAGGTGACTGTGATGGAGGACTGTAGCGCAACAGGTTTTTGGAACCCTAGCACTAAGGAGCCTCTTCTTCTATTGAGAGATCTGCTTGCTGGCGGCGTCCTTGAATTTTGCTTGACAAAACGATGGAGAGTCAACTATGGCTCTGACCATAACAGAACACCAGCGACAAAGCTCTCCGCTCCTTATCGAGCCAATACAACTCTGCACCACTGATATTGTAACGCTGCCACATGTATGCTAAATTATTCTTTTCTGGCCGCCTTGAGTTTTTTCTAGATTTTCCTCGTTGTCGTCACAAAGCCACTTCCTTTAAGCTAATGTACAATTTCGGCGAGGTTCATCAATAGAGTGGGCATTAAAGAAGTGGTGTCGCAGTTTCACGTGGCCACTATACCATCGATAATAACAGCATGGATGGGGACACTTAATGAGCTTTGACGAATCCATCTTCGACAAGTGATTCTTGATATGGGTCAGTAATGTAGCCTTTGTCCGCCATTGTTGGAACCGTTCGTCTGGTCGCTTGGTATCGTTACCTAAGTAAAAAGGGCAGAATCCAGGAGCAATCAAGGTAAACCGGAAGGTGAGATGTCCGCATCGTGGTTGTAGACCGTCAAGGTGGGATTCACAGTGCGCCTTCCAGTCGGTATCCGTGTGGAACCACTTAGCACATAAGTAACACACCATTCGAGGGAAGTGTGATGGACCCGTCGATGTGCTCTCTTGCCGTTTGTATACCTCTGTTAATAAGGGGCAGCATTCAATGATTTCCTCCTACACTGTAGTATATGTTTTGAGCGATATTCTTTATTGATACTGTAAAAATTAGCCCCAGTAAGCCGCCTGAGCGATATATAACGCAGCTGATCATTCTTTGAGACATAGTCGGCATTTCCCGTCAACTGAACATTCCCCAGGATAATATGCCACTCTCTCATCTGATGTGATAAGATCCAGCATATCGTGCAGACATCTCCATCCAATTCGGCTGTGGATCGGTGCTTCTTGGAGAAGGTTCATCTTTAACCGCTCTCTCGCTGGCATGTAATTGCGATAGGTGTGAAAAAGATCAGTTGAATCTCGTTCTTTGAACTCATTCCCAGCGATATATTCATCGTAGGAATTCTTCCACCAATTCTCAATAAACTCCCGTTTCTTAGCTCGACGGATCTTGGCGGTTGTACAACTTGGCTCGCTCAGCAACCATACCAATCTTGCTGTTTAAAACATCAATCTGCTGATATATAGCAATCATATAGGGGTTTCTTTCGACTTCAGCAACACTCGCAGCGTCGAGCTTCTGGGCACATTAGGGTCCCGATGATGAACCATGCTCTCTTCCATTGCACGAGACTCATGGTCAGCTTCTTCTTTCTCAGAAGCACGCGCCAATATCAAGCTGTTACAATCTTGACTGATACTTCAAGAATGTGTCGGGATTTTGATGCTCTAGAGCTTGTGTACGCGCCGCTTTTGACGCTTTCGCTGTTGGTCTTTTAGCATTGGCCCAGAAACCTATTTGAGACTATAAGACAACTTACGATCAATCGCATTTGCAGTACCTGCTCGAACTCCATGGACTCGCAAGGTATCTCGAAAGTAGGCCCTTTTCGCTAGAGAGATATAGTGATTCCGGAGGGACGAAAACGTCAACGCACGAGATGGATGAGGGCCAGAAGCTCCCACCATGCGGAATACTGGCAACCTTCGAGCGCGTTCAGTCTATTCGAGGGTCCATGACTCACGCCCCTTAGGCGGAGTTTTCTCGAGCAATTCCTCAAGAGTCTGGATTCCCCTGAAGGCATTATCGGCAATACCACACACCATAAGCCAGAATATGAAATTTCTTCCTAATATTCTTTGCTCGCCAATCCAATTTTTCGGGCTGGATATAGTTAGTTACTGGTGCATTGTCAGTTAATATATAGATAAACCTACATTAATCCCTCATCTTTGTAGCGATTGCCTTTGAGAAACTCCGGGTCCATTGTGACCCAATACTTGATCTTCTGCTGAGAGGTGTCCTATTTTAAATTTAATGAGAGATGCTTCTAAGGATTAGTATATGATTAATCTTAAGACTCTCATTGATTATAAACCTCATAATAAAGAGCTTTATTTAAGTTTCTGTAAGAACCAGACTTAATATCAGCACCTGCTCTAGCTCCCGACGATGCGAATAGTGCTAGGATGCGGCTTGGAATCTAGAATGTTCATGCACGTAGTCATGCCAGTTGTTTTTATATAAATGTCTGGGGGGTGTATAGGTCCAGTTTTGTTATTGGATATTTCTCTCGGTGTTTGGTAGGAAGCCCATACTTAGGAGTGAGTACATTTTTGATATGCTGATTTGTCAGCAAATTGTGAAACAGGATTTGGGACTCGGCTGTACATTATAGGTATCTTCCTTCCGGGAGACGGGGATTTTTTTTCGATGTTATTCTCTCCCACTTACTCATGAAGCAAGAAAGGGTATGCACGATAGTATCTTGGCTGGGTAGATTACTCTCACGGAGAATAGTGTAGCGCTCAGGAAAGAGTTTGAGCATCTGTATAGGTAGGGAAGGGTTGTCGGGCTTGAAATAATGGTCTTCTGGCAGGCCTTTGGACAGTATCTATATAGTAGTTGTTAGTAATTGCTTTCTTGGAGAGGAGAACACAGACAGTATCCAGTAATTAACTGCACGTGCATATTTATTGTCTGTAACGGGGGCCCTCTTTTTGCGACTGGTAACATTATCCTGTGTTATTTGGTCTTGTTGATATGACTCTGTGAACCCTTGAGATTCTGTAAGTTTTTGGAGTTAATTAAGCTTCCTGTGTCTTTCCATGAATATTTGGTGTAAATAACACGTACCCGAATTTCTGATAGACGTGACGCTTAGACAGACTTTGTATTGACTTAATAGATTTTTTATATTTATTCAGCTCTATCTGTATTAAGGACTATCCTATTTAACTGTTATATTTTCTGATAATTATAGATGAGTTTCATAGAATTATTAAGTCTGACTGGATTTTAGGTACCCGCCTATACCCATTTGTACGACAACGCGGTCTGACACACTAGTAATTTAATATATTTAAAATCTATATTAAGGAAAAAGAAAAGAAAAACCAAAGGCGCGAGATAAGAACCAGCTTACTATTCTCTAAAACTAAATATCTTTTTTTTAAGCTATCCGGATTTATTAAGTTAGAACAGTAAAAACTGCCAGCCATTTATCATGACCTTATCCAGTTCTACTTCAGCAAGACTTATATTCTTTCTATTAAGCTCTCTGATACTAATTAAGATATTTTCAGATTCTATTCCTTTATCCAATTTTCCCTCCTTAATATCTTATAGCTCTATCATTCAAGCCTATCAATATCTTTAAAATCTTAGATATAGACTAACTTAGACCAAAGCTCTTAATCCAAGATAGAACCAGATTTTCTCTCTGAGTAATCTTCCGACTCGCCTTAAGTATATCAGTCCTAACCAGAAAAGAGAATTAGATTCCATACGACGCGGATCATAAAAGTGACTTTTTCTTATAATAGTTACAAACTAAGTACAGGAGACAGTTAAACAGAAATAGTAGATCTGAGATCAGGTTATTAATCAAGATATACTTCACTAATATTTAGAATTACTTTAATCAGGTGGCGGAAATATATAAAGATTACTTAATAGTTATCTATAAATCCTGTCTGACTTTACTAGATTATTATTACGGACCCCTGCTAGTCAGCCTACTAGTTAGGCAGATTCACCAGGCAGAAAGCACCGATGAGGGCAGCGCTCAGACAAAGCCAAGTTATTATTTAGGAGAAAGAATATATAAAGATACTTCCTCATATACTTAGCTAGTTCTGATCTTTGTGCTCAATAATACTATCTTTAAATAACTATATATTTAGAAACTTAGCTACAGAATATTTGTCTGTACTTACTTACAAATACCAGTAAAGCTAAGCTAACAGGGACAGGGAAGCGATCCTAGGGTTTGACAAGATTAAACTTATAACTATAAGCAAAATAGTTAAAGGGTAAGATAATTATAATCCGTTTCTATAATTTATACCTGTAATAATACTAATCTCTTCCAGTAAGCTTTTATTATTATATATATCAAATCCATTCAAAAAATATTTAATATCTTCTTTTATATTCTTGTTAGAAGTGAATCTATAGAACAGGAAAATATATTATTTAACTTAGTAAAATTTCTGGAGAAAAAAACATTTGAGAATAGGCAATGGTGGCACTCACCGGATGCATTTTCTCGCAATGGACTCAGTGAGCTCATCCAATGAAGCGCGCGGTTATTGTTCTTCAAACATCCCCCAGCTTAACTTCTCCTCTGATTTCCGGAGCACAATAGGGATGATATCCAGCTCGGACCAAAGGCGTGCACACAGATCCGGACATCGTTCCGCCAGGTCGGTCGGCATTGCCAAACCGATGAACTTCTCGCCGTGCGCTTCCTGGTATTCCCTCATCTTCTCCACAATAAACTGAGCGATTTCGGCCTGATAACGGCCTTGACTGCTCGTGGAGAAGGTAAATTGAGCGTAGTCGAGCAAATACGTAGAATCACGGACGGCCACGGCGATAGTCGCTCCAGTAAGGAGGTGGAACCGAGCCGCAACCCCTGCGTAGATAACCTGCAGCAGGCATTAGTGGATGTTGAATCCATAGCTACATCGTCCTTCCATACATTTAAAGGAGGCCCAGTCCAGTCATTCTCTGCCACCTCCGTCTTTACCTGGCGCAATTCATACAGGGACGTGCGCCTTTCGGTCCCCGTATCTCTGGTAGTAGGTGGGACAGACATGGTAGACATGTTTGGACCGCTTACAGTGTGATCTCTGAGGGCATGAAACTGCCGGGGAAGTTGTTGAGGGTAGCAGTCGGCGATGAGAGATGTGGTGATTTAGTAAAGCAGACATTGATGATCCGCACAATAATACTATCATTATTAAGGTCATTCACGGTCAAGAAACCTGGGGAGAGGCCAATGAAATTGTTCTGAGTACACGAGAAGGACTGACTAAAAGAAAGGATATAGTTTCTGCGGTCGCGGGAGGCAAAACACTATGGCTCGGTCTAGATGATGCAGCCTACGCCTATAGGGTCACGATGAAAAAGCCTCCCATCAGCCAACAAAGTGTAATGTGATGCCATGACTTCATTGTTCCGTCCACGAGTCGGCGGGAACACGAATGCCTACCGGAAGAGGGTGTTCTTACCTGATCCATATGGTATGAGTCTCCGCACCTGCAAACATGTCTGAGAAAGGGACAGGTAAGCCAGCATCTACAGCTAACAGTCAAGGAACGTAGTGGAATATATGCGAGAGAGAGATGGCAGAAGAAGAATGTGATTGTCACAGGTTGTCTTGTGGCTCTATCTGCGATACCATATATAGTCTCAGCACGTACCGCGGCAATTTGAGTTTATGTGCAAGTCATCCCGCCTATAGCCGATGTCCGATTTCTATTAGTCGTTCGGGGACAGGCAACAAGACCGAGGAGGACAGTGTGACTAAACATACCAAGTAAACAGCAGGTGAATATCACGTCTAGCAGAGTCACCAGATATTTATTTCCAGCAACTGATACAAGCAGCATACAAGTAATATGTAGTATTATCTTTGGGTGAGGTTCTGGGGCACTTCAGATATCGATACATACGATGCTTCGTCGGGCTGGTGAACAAGACAGCGACTTTTGTTTCCCATTCGCGCTCATCTACACCGGGAGCGGTCGGGGTTGGGAGACATGATGAGCTTGGTTGTGTTGTAGATGCCAATCATATCCTAGAACAAACAAGGAACGGTGAAGAAGGGCGAAGGAAACACTACGGAGAGGACATGGGAAAAGGACAGAAGAGTTAGTAACGAAACAAATATGGCCTAAGGTGGCGGCTCCCTATGACTTTTACGAGAGAACAATCCCTCTATGTGATCGGGCCAGCTTATGTACATATTAGATCAATTTCGGTGGCACCCAGCTGCAGCTTCTCGCTTATATTAGTATCCAGGTACAGGCTCCTGCTAAAGAGCTACACCAATTGATCTCAAGCAAGGGAAGTACAGTAAGTGCAGGTCATACTGTGGGTCTCGAGAAGCCACAATATTGGTGTAGTATATTTGAGAAGCAACAAGAGGGAGACATATCACCATCCCCTAGAATTGCATAGTATCTTCCGTAGACAAATAGCTACTATCCGTAGCCTGTCGAGAGCGATAGTCATGCTGAAAAGTGTAAAGCTTCGGCGGCTATCTCCAGACTTATTATATCGCGAACAGATATGGATGTGAGGCAAGAAGCTATTTCGATAATGGAAACATTGCTTCAGTCACTGGAGGATGCATTGTCAGCCAAGGTGATGAGTTGATGATGACAATCACCTTGTAGCGAGGAATGAACCCGAATTCTCCGCAACGCCATGCATGGTCAAGTTATAGGCTCTGTTGCGCAAGTCCAAATGGGACCCTGATTACTGCCAATGACCAAGAATCACTCAGTAGCCTTCGCGGAGGCCTTCTTGGCAAGGAAGATCAGTCTTTTGATCAGGCAGACCGTGAGATAGATAGAAGGAAACTGTCCCCGCGCGCTTGCTGACTCCTCGTGATCTAGTTCAGCGAACATATCCGCTAAGCTCTGTAGGAGTTGAATATCGTTCTCAGATGACGGCGCAGTAGGGTAAGTGATAATACATTTGAAGAGGGAGAAGACGCCGGTCAGTAAGAACTGGGCATAGATCCTGATTAAATAATATTAGTGACCTTCAACGAACAGGAAAGGATGGAGAGATACCAGAAAGTATGCCAGTTCCAGAAACCCCGAACGTGGCGAATGTATATTAGAATGGACCGGGATGCCTGATGAAACAGCTCCGCACTAGATGGGAGAATGGACCAGCCAGAAATGCTGCTGTTTCCCTGCAGAGAATGACTGGCGTCGTGGATCTTGCCTAGTAAAGAGTAAAATTCGAGGTGCAGACACACACCACGCATACTCAGGTCGTGGAACGTGTAATCAGGAGCGGAAGGAGTGGCAAACAGGTCCGGCCAGCACCTCGCGGGAAATGTTGACTTCAGATCATTGAGCTCCTGATCTAATTCACGGATATATTGGAGGCGACGGGCCTCGGATTGACTTCGAGCGTGGGGAGAATAAAGAAGGTGATACACCTTGGATTTGAGCAGAGAAAGTCGGACGTCAGAGGGAAAGAGTAATTCGTTGGTAGGAAGAGGTCTTGAGAAAAACTGATTGTCGCATGAGGACAAAACATAATTGTCCGGTATCTGGAGATCGCAATCCTCGTCCCTGAAGTGCAGTAATTGACTGTACCGGATGACCAAGTTTTTATCGGCCCCATAACAAAACCAGAACAGGGCGCGGAGATGTCTGCCTTCGGGCTTGTCCAACACGGAGCACCGATGCGCGCCGAGTGTGAGGATCATTCGAGTAGCCAGGGACAGTAGGAGCTGGCCGGGTTCAATTTGCCCATTGGGCATGAGATAGGTCATCTGTGAGAGTCAGCCACAAACCCTCCGTTCATTGTGCCAATCCCATACCATCAACACAATCGCTTCAATGCCTCTAACACTGGGCTTTTCCAACAGCAGCCTAGGTACGAGGCCCAGCGCCGCCTGGATGTAGGCATCTGGTTCGGCATCGACAAAACCCGGGCTGAGCCGATGCATCACACTCATCAGCGCAGTAAATGCGATAAGACAGGCCAAGCTAGCCGCAGATACAGTTTCATCTTGGTCGTTCAGTACACCCTCCTCAATCAACCGACTCAGGGCATCGGTGTCGACAAGGGGGAAGATGGAATACAATCCGCTCCGGGAGAAGTGATGGATGGAGTGCTGTACCAAAGATGTGGGCGGCCACTTTGGCGACAGGGGCCGATTCAAGCGCGTTCCGCTCTGAAGGCCCCGAAATTTGAGTGATTGTGCCGCCTGGGCTAGGAAATGGTCGAGATCAAGTTGGGCCCCCGTTTTCTGGTAGACCGTGGAGAAAAAGGACGCTCTTTGGGTGGAGCCAGCTTCTCCTACTCCGCAATGGGCGATCTCTGCTTGGAATGTCGCGAGCGAAGTGGCTATGCTGTATGTGTCTGAAACATGATGTAGAGCGAACAAGGGAAGCCATAGTTTTTCCGAACGTTCATGAGAAGTACTTCGTTCTCCTTGATCAGACGTGGGTGAGGTGTTCTGGACAGCCAGCTGGGCTTCCAGGTCCCGTATCCGTGCTTTGGCATCAAGGAGTTGACTATGACTTCCGTTAGCGCACCAGTATGGCAATGACATCGGTACTTACTCTCGGAGGCTTTTCCGCAGCAGGCTAGGGTGTTCGGTAAATGTGCACTGCACACCTACGGAAGTACATGCCTCACAGGTTGGTTGTGCGTTGTCACAGCGAATCTAGTGTGGTCATGTAGGATAAGCACTCAAATGTCATAGAACTCCACTTGCAGGAAGTAAATGAATCATTGATTTGGATGCAATCACGTACCTTCTTCCGGCGGCACAGATCACAAGCATTGCGAGCTCGTCCACCAGGGCGCTCGACTGAAGATTGGCCGCTCATGTTAGTGGGAGATGCCTAGCGGGCCGGAACGAGAACAGACACACGGTCTAATGCTCCTGGATTCTGGCGGTTCCTGTAAGGACGTTGCAATTTCTCAGCCAGGATTAGTCAGCGGCAACGCTAGGGCCGGTGTTTGCCAGGGTTAAACATGAAGGTTGACGCGGGCAAGAAGATGCAGAGGGCAAGATGAAGTGTCGATCCTGGGGAAAAAGGTGCCGAGACGCGGAAGCTGCCAAGAGCCGGTTGATCCCAACTCCACTCCGCTCCATTTGCTACTTCGAGGAGAGCAGATATCCTCCATCAATCATCTTCCTCCATTTCATAAGCCACGCACGTCTTTTTGATACTGACGGATGTCGACCTTCCTTCTCCTTCCCCACCGACTCTGATTCACTTCAGTTGAGTTCTATGACAAGAGATCAGCCAAGATCCTATACAACGACGATGACGCGTTTGCAGGCCTCGGGACGGTTCAGAATGCCTTAGTGACAATATCAAGCAGAGAGCTTTGCGTGGATATCGGTCTACTTTCGGATCACGGACATCCCGAACCCGACAGATTGAGGATATATAAAGCATGGCTTTTGCTCGTCTTCAAATCTTTCAAAACACAACCCAACTCATACTCACTCGTTCTCTTCGAACCATCTCTTCTCGATTATCTCAAAATGCAGCTTCTTCAGCTCAAGCAGGCAATTGCGCTGTCGCTGGCCGGTTTTGCTATGGCGCACCCGGGAGCCCATGAACCCAGCTCTTTCACCGATGTCTCCAAACGTGCCTTCCTGCACAACGCCCACCGGAGTCTGAGCCAGTGTGCCGGACAGCTCAAGAGAAATGGCGTCCTTGAACGAGCTGCTTCTCGCCGCGCCGCCGTGTTTGAGCAGTACAAGAAGCGCTCCTTGGGTCTCCGCGATACGGAGCAGGTGGTCAACACCTCGCACCACTCCTCCCTCGATGTGACGCTCAACACTCCCGAGTCGGAGCTTTTCTCAAAGGACCCCGTGTGTATCCTAGCTCCTGAGGGTGAGGTTGGCCCCTTCTGGGTGAAGGGCGAGCTGATCCGACACGATCTCTCCGACGGAGAACCGGGTGTGCCTCTCTACATTGACGGCCAGTTCATCGACATCAACACCTGCGAACCCATCCAGAACCTCTACTGGGACGTCTGGAACTGCAACTCCACTGGAATTTACTCCGGAGTTCAAAGCAGCATGAACGGCAACGTCAATGACACTTCCAACCTCGACAAGACATTCCTCCGTGGCATTCAAAAGACTGATGCTGATGGCGTCGCGGGATTCAAGACCGTCTTCCCTGGACATTACTCGGGTCGCGCAACTCACGTCCATGTCATCGCCCACCTGGGTGCGGAGGTCCTCGCCAACAACACGCTGACGGGAGGCCATATCCCTCACATCGGCCAGCTGTTCTTCGACCAGGATTTGATCTCACAGGTTGAAGCCACCTATCCCTACAACACCAACACCGTTGCCATTACCGAGAATGCCGACGATCATGTGGTCATCGTTGAGACAGAGGATAGCAACTCCGACCCCTTCTTCGAGTATGCTTTGCTGGGAGACTCGATCGAGGATGGTGTTTTTGGGTGGATTACCCTTGGAATCAATGTTACTGCCAGCCATGGCAGCAGTGCTACATATGCTGCTAGCCTTACCTCTTCTGGCGGGGTTGTCAACGAAGATGCTTCGAGTGGCGTTGACATGTAAGGCCCATGGGGGTCTTGAGCGGTTGAGCCGGAGCTTTTCCTGTGGCTTTTCAGTCACTCACCTTGGCGATAACATCGACTTGTTGAAGTCGGAACCCTGTCATTTAGTTAGTAACCTTCTGTATCATCTTTTACTTTACCTTAGATATTGAATTGAAAGGTTCAATTCAGTATCAGGACTAACTGTAGGACATTAAAAGTGCCATTGATTATGACTGTTTCAACAATTATTGAGGCACCCCCCTCGCTACAACATAGTATGCATTTTATAGAAAGGTATCTAGCGACTGCCAGGCTGTCAGTCGGATGAAACAAGCTCTAAATCATCTGCGATTCTCGACCACACTCTCAAGTAGATTTGATAAGATGACTCACCCGTGGCTAACCCAGTCAGGTATCTAAGAAGATATTACGGGACTTATAGCCATTGGGCAGACATGAAGTTTCCTGGTAAACTTAGCGTACCTGCCGGGTTCAAGTCCAAAGCATTCGTTGTTGGCTTTATGGTGCTGACAATCCGGAACAACCTGATTACGGATCCACGGCTGATGGAGGGTATGTCCTACTGCCCAAAACCAAAGAGGGTACGGTCGCACTTGCAAATTGTCTGGTGGAAGACTAGAATGACTGTGCACAATGCAAATGAACTCACATCTGCATAGGAGGTTGACAGGGAAAATGGAGTAGCTGATCTGCTCTGTATGATGGTCTATTGGAGCAGGTCGGGGTATAAAGCAAGGTATTATCAAAGTCACCCACATAAGCATGGTATCATACCAATACGCCTTGATTATGGGATCTTAAGCACATATACAGGTAGCGGGCATTACTCCCACGGCGCCACTACGCGTATAATCATCCCCGAGCCGTGTCATGCTGGGGCATTCTTGGCTATTATGTGATACACTGCTACCAAGGAGCCTATGACTCGATAATGAAAAATAAAGGATTCATAATTCACTCGTTCTAACTTCTAGAGCTATTCAGATTCATTCGACTAGAGGAGTGACAGGACTTATCATCGACATTCCTGGTCTCTTGTCCACGATCAATATCTGGATACATGATGGACAAATAACTGCCTAATTCGCAATCTACTCATGGCCACATGCTTCACCCTCATCTGTTGCACCATCTACACCGGGTTATCACAGACGTCACTCTTTCCAGCGCCACTGTTGATACAGATGACATGGCATGTCTCAACAACACTAAGTGATTTGTCGGCATTGCAATGGAACAGGTATTTACCCCAGAGGCCTGGGTAGCGAGCGGCTTCAGGGGAACCCCATCGGACTATCGCATCATGCATCGCATCCTGGTTGCCGCCTATATATGTCAGTACACCTCATCCACAACTTCAATGTAGTAAGCTGAATAGTGGCCCACAACTCACCAACATTGTCAAGCACGACTTGACAGTAATTCATGCCTGGCGTACAGTTCCCAGTTACAGCCGCACTGACAGAGGCTGATAGGCTGAACATCAAAGTCCCAATTGTCGCAGTGAACTTCATCTTGAAATCGTAAATCGAAGTAGAGGGCACAGGGGATATAGCGTCTGCGTGCTGATGTAGCCTGGAGTGAGGATACAATTGGATCTCACTCATTAAAATGAGAATGGTCTGCATATATATCCAAGGATTTTAGTTGAGTTATTGCTTTTGTTAAGACTGGCAAAGCTTGCTCTTTGGTGTTGGAGTACATGTATCACATTCCTATCTTTCAGTAGTCCTCGGTCAATCTCGCCTCCGTACAGCCGATCAAAAAGTCCGGATACTCTTGTGTCCAAACCCGAGGTGGTACAGATTTCTAACTAGTAGTCCACGGTCTATATCCTCTAGTAGGTATCGGCCCGAATCCCCGCTATGATTGGCCAAAAGAGCCACAGTCGGGCTGGAATGAGGTAATGTCTCGTTCATCTGAGCTGGCCATAGCAGGATTGATCGGCAACAGCTGAAAAGTAAGTCTTTATTATGCTGTGGCCTTTATACAGCTGCCGATCTAGTCAACACAGCTCAGCCGCACGCCCCACCAGCCTTGCAGGGAGTCACCCACCTGAGCAGCTCAGACCAATTTTCAGACCTGTAAGATATTCCAACATATGCACCACAGTTCGCCTCCTTATAGCGGCTGAATAGTATTTTAACTGAGTGAATACATAATTATACTAATGAAATTGCTTTCCTTTCGGAAATTAGTCAATTGTCTTTTAATCAGTCCTTTTCCCACCTAGTAAAGGCCACCTATCCTGCTGTGAATAGAAATACTTTATAGTCATGGCCTACAACATAAAGCGTTGATATGCTCTTGATGCAAGTCAAGACCTGATCCTGACCATATAAGACACCTCTGATGCCTTCTACCTCCTTCTTCCGTGCTCGGGGCCTATGGTAATAACCAGGAAAATAGCTTCGGGAAGAAAGTACTCTGAGAACTGGAAAGCCTGATTACGCGCATGGTGGGAGTTGAGAATGATAAATGACATGCGCCAAAAGACAAAAGTGAAGCCCTTTGAAGATATCCTGGGGCGGGTCTATCACACCGACTGAACCCCAGGAGATCTTCCCTTTTTTCCTGGATATTGCATGGACACCTTACCGTGTTCAGGCCATCGCAGAGATTCAATATTAAATAAATGGAATACTACATGGCCTATAATCAAAGTTAGCCAACTGCGGCTGCTGATTGAAGCTATTAGATTAGGTCATGTATCCTCTAATCAATCACTATCTTGGGTTTTGATCTATCCTAAGCAATCGTCAAGTCCACGCCTTGGTGAATTTCACTCCGGATTCTCTGCGGCAGGTTCCTTCTCATATATCCACCATCCCGAAGCCGGCTGAATCATGTCCTGCTGGCCACCTGCATCTCCCACACAGCTGGCATGGATCCCTATGACTCCGGCCACGAGCTCCGTTTCATACTCGGTGCCATTATCATTCACCTTCATCGGGACCGAGGCGAATGCGCCCGGGATGTCTGTGATGTCGACACGATGATACTGGACACCATCCAGTTCACATCCCGATATGCCCTTATCCTCCATGGGCCGACCTTTCTCATCCCAGTAGCAGAACGCGGTGACCCACCCGGACAGATAGGACGGGCCACTCCCGAATGAAATTCGATCTGCACATAAGCCCCAAAATTCACGAATGGACTCTGAAGTAGGATCATCAAAGGAGATAATGAATCTCGTCAGGATAGGCCGGAGAAGACGAGCAAACTGAGCCGGCTCGGTGCCCAAGTCCGGAAGCTTTTCCAGTTTGCTCAGCAGCTGGACCCAGTCTTCCCGCTCGCCCAGCAACGTCACAGTGGGATTGCCACACATCAGATAGGCTTTGTAGGAGAAGTATTGCTGCATGGCACCCATTATCAGCACCGCCGCTATGACCTGGTCACTGGCGGTGGTGGTGCTGAATGCCGGCATGAGCCATGTCCGGAGGTCGGGATCCACGACCTTTTTCTGGATGGCCTCGGTCATTCGGACGACCAGTGCTCCAAAGTCGACCGAGCTAATCGTCCCCACTGTGGTGACGGAGACTTCTTCCTTTCCCTTATGGGCCACGAAATGCGACCGCAACTCTTCGGCATGCTCGTTGATGTAGAAGCTCAGTTGGGAGAGGATGGCGAACCATACATCCTCCGGTCGCAAAGTCAGATGGTGATGGTAGCTATATGCCTGAAACACGGCATGGACCAGGCCATTCGAAGACGGGCTGATGTGATTCTCCGCGAGGTGTTGTGAGGTGAAAGAGCTCTGGAGCAGCTGCTTGCAACGACGGGCGTTTTCTGGACAGGACTCCTGCAAGAGGTCTTCCGCCGTGAGTGCCTTGGCTGTACCCCATACCTCTGGTCTGGTGTTGGATGTCGTCAAAGTAACCGGCATCTTGGCTTGTGGTGACTAGTATTCTGTTTGCGAAGTACTCGTGGATAATGTGGACATGGAAGAAAAACTGACGGGACGATGGGTTTGGATGGTTTCAAAGTCTGCCTGATCAACAAGTTAGTGGGGCTATTCTTGGTGGTTTCACATGAATCTCCAAATACAGTATCGATCGGCGTCATCATTCGCGGGACGACTGCAGAACTATCTACTTTGTATGAGGACAAGTGCTGTCACCATCACTATCTTCTTAAGGTCCGTTTTTTGATTATGAGTGGGAGCCCATCACCACCGGTTGCGGACAATTGGGTGCTCCGAGGCCTAAGACACCGACTGGTTGAGTACCATTGCCGTGCCGGCACAGATATATATATTCTCGTCAGAGTATTACTAGCATGTCAAAACCACTTTCGAGCACCATAGGGTTATTGACCTCCGATCCATCGCCGCTTCAGCAAGGGTGCCTGCATCACTGGCTGTACATTTTACACAGAGAAGGGACGCTAGTATTCACTGTAAGCAGGATGGCATTAACATGTCTGTTGCAGATTATGTTCGACAGTATAAGCTCTGAATATAAACGAGAACATGTATCGTAGGAAACATCATATAGTAGCAATGTAGCCATTGTAGAGCTTCTTACACTCGCACATTATAAACCGGCTGCATCGGACACGTTCCGACCAACTTATCAGTCGGGGCGCACGGGCGGAACTTGGGCTCCTTCATGGCGGCCTCGGCACCCCCAGCGCGTTGCTCGACCTCGCTAAACGCAAACGGCTTTTCGGGGAGCAGATCATAGACGCCCTTTGCATACTCCGGTGCGATGCGGTACAATTGTGCCAAATACTTGATCTGGATCAGCGGATACTCCACGAGTCGGAGGAGCCGGGCAGTATTATCGTGCAGTTGCTTGCGAGCACGTTCATCCATCACCTGTTTATATAAAGCCCGTGGCTGATCGTATTCGGAAGGCTTGCCTTCGTGGTAGAAATGGGATTTGCGTCCGACGTTGTTGTCTGCCAGCTGGTAAGGCGCCTCGGCAACATCTGGTCGGAACTTGTTCACAAAGCTGTTCGGGACATATTGCGGGTTCATCCCGTGATTGGCATCCACGCGCATTTGACCATCAAAATTCAGGGATGAATAGGACGAGGCCATAAAAGGACAGTTGACGGGAACTTGGTGGAGGTTGATGCCGATTCGGTGATATTGTGCATCGCGGTAGAAGAACATACGGAATTGCAACAAGGGGTCAGGGCTGTCTTCAATGCCGGGGACCATGCTGCCTGGGGAGAACGCCGCCTGTTCAACATCGCGATGGAAATTTTCGGGGTTCTTGTTGAGGCGGAGTTTACCGAACTCTTGAAGCTATATCAAATGGATGAGTGACCCAGGGCGTCCCAGAGAAAAAGACGGAGAAGTTAGGACTCACCGGGAACTGCTTCTTCGGCCAAACCTTGGTCACATCGAACGGATCAAAGCCCAGCTTCACAGGGTCTGCGTCTTCGGGCTGCATGATCTGCACGTGTGCAGTGTAGGTAATCTCTTCCCCCTTTTCGATTGCCTGCCACAAATCGCGTTTGGACCAGTCCGGATCGGCCCCTCCGTGGTACTGGGCTTCATCGGCGGTGAATTGTCTCTGGCCATTATCTGCTAAGAAATGATACTTGATATACACGAATTTGCCTTCATCATTCACCCTACAAGTGTTTAGTAGGTGCAGGTCACAGGTTCATGTCAGCCAGCTTACCATTTGAAGGTGTGGCAGCCGTAGCCGTGGTTGTTTCTCCATCCCTTCGGGGTTCCATGGTTACTGAAAAACATCATACCGGCATGATTTCTATCCATTGTCAGCCACATGACACGCATCTTTCACATCCACTGAACGAAACATACCCCTCGGGCGTATTGGCCAATAGATCGAAGAGTGAGTTGTGGTCGAGGAGGAAATTCTGAGGGTTACGAGATTGCGACCGAATCACGTCGGGGCCCTGAATAGGGTCTCGGCAGAAGAAGACCGGCTGATCAGACAAAGTCAGAGATCTGGCAATCAGGCAGTACGGAAGAGATCCACCGCATCACATACAAAATTCAGGCCCACGATGTCATAGTTTCCTTCTTCCGTGTAGAACTTGATGGCAAAGCCACGAGGGTTTCGGGCCAGATCGGGGAATTCCCGACCGAGAGTCACGGTAGAAAAGCGGACGAAGACCGGCGTCTTCAGTCCGGAGGACTTGAGGAAGTCGGCCTGTCCAGGTTAGCTTCATTCCCTTCAAGTTCCACTCTTCTCCCGAGCGGCCAAGGGATGTATGCACCTTTGTGAGGTTGGAGACATCTCTGGTAGTTTCGAAGTATCCGAAAGCTCCACTACCACCTGTGCATCGTCAGTCAGACCGAGATGGCGAAGGAACCACCGAGGAGCAGCAGGAACATACAGGGATGAACCATCCGCTCCAGGTTCTTCGAGCGGTTGAAGTGCTGCTGTTTCTGCAGCAAGAAAGTGTCCGACACCAAGGGCAGTCCACCCGCCGTCTTGCTGTGAGCGGGATCGGGGAAGGGAATGCCCTCGTTGTTGGTGAAGTAGGGCCCGTCATCCTGCCGCTTGCCGCCCTGCTGAACCCCCGTCAACTTGGCCGCCGTCCGGGCGGGCCCGTCATTGGCCCCCTGAAACAGCGAACTCAATTGCTTGATGCGCGGGTCGGCGCCCGCCGCTCCCACCGCTTCCCCCAAGGCCTGTAAGGGATGCGCTGCCATCATTGCTTGCCGTCTTGCCAATCAATCACTCGAAAGTTATTATGGTCGTCTCTTTGACCTGGTCTTTCCCACTGGCATGAAGTTATGTTCTTATACTTCCTGCCTTGGCGTCCGGGCGGTTCCGGCCCCAGCCATGACGTCCAACCGTGAACAGTTACCTCACGCGAAATAGAGTTACCATTCCCTCACCTACCGCCCCGATTAGACTTTAAGAAGACTGTCGTCGTGATGAGCAAATTGACTGAGTGGCCATGGCTAAGCTAAGCCCTCAGCAGGACTCTCAAGCATATCCCAGAGACCTCAACGGTCAAGAAGCCGGTTATTGAGGGCTTTTCCGCATGGAAATGATCCTATGCAAATTCCTATTGGTTTCTCCGGCACAGCCACCATCCGCCAAAATCACGACGTCTGGACTATGTCATTGTTCTATCATGCCGACATTAGGCTCCTCTCACTTTGAGGCGCAGACAAAACATGATTAACTGCTTGACCATTGTTGGCTGGCCGGACTGCACACGTAGTGACCACCTATGTCATACTTTCGAGCTGGTCTGGACCTCGAAATTCAGACATTATAAACCGGTTCTGCGCTGTACCTCACGAACTCAAGGACAGTATAATACAGTGCGCACTTCGTAATAGTACTCCAACTTGTTGAGCAAATTACTACATCAGGCAAGCGATCATGTCGCTTTCTTCTTTTTCGAAAACATTATTCAGGGGACCACAATCCTCCAATTTCTTCTCCAAAACGGTTCAGACCGCAAGGCGTGGGTTTCGGACCACCGCTCCTGCCGCGATTCGCGTGTCTGAACTTATCAAGAACGACCACCGCGAACTGAAGGATGCTTACCATCAAATTCTAGGCGCAAAAACGAATGATGACAGGGTCAGATGGCAGAACCAATTTACCTGGGAGCTGGCCCGCCACTCGATTGGCGAGGAGCTAGTTGTGTATCCCCAGATGGAGCTAAAGCTGGACAACGGCAAGGCCATGGCGGAGCACGATAGAGAGGAGCACCAAATTGTATGGTTACTTATAGCCTCGTTTCTTTGAGGGACGAATCAAGCTAACTGGCGTGACACTGCAGGTCAAGGAGCTTCTCTACACATTTCAAGGCCTTCAGCCTGATGATACCGAGTTCATCCCTACTCTTCAAAGCCTGTGGGCGAACTTAGAGCAGCACATCAATGAGGAAGAAAGCCAAGATCTGCCGGCTCTTGAACATGCTATTGGTGAATCTGCCTCCGAAAGTATGGCGCGTTCTTTCGGTCGCACCAAGAATTTCATTCCTACCCGAAGCCATCCAGCAGCCCCTGACCGGCCACCGTATGAAACTGTTGTTGGTCTGATGTCTGCACCTATTGATCGGTTGGGTGACATGCTAAGAAAATTTCCCGACCGGAAGGCATGAGATGAACATTATATTATCTCTTGCTTTTTGTTGTGGAGTTCAAGTTGAGCAAGGTTGTACTTGGCATGCTGATTTCCTATTCTTCCTTTGCCTGTATTATTGTACTATATATCTGAATGAATTTTATATTCTCAAAAACACCTACCAGAAATCGGAATAGATCCCAGTGCAATCGCCAATTCTTGGGAAATTGATCTTGCAAGAACTTTGTAGCAGATATCATGCACCTTCGTGTTATCGATTGCGGTTGGCTGGGAAGTTCTCACTGGACGAGAGTAGAGTATTCCGGTTAGCAGACTGCCTGAACAGTGCCATGCTGAGACTTCAGCAAATCGCGGCACGGGATCTATTGCAGACTGGATGAAGTAATTGCTATACTAGTGGGTGGAGCTGCCGACATGCAACCTAAATAGCTTGCCTGCTTTACGATTAGTGGCAGTAAGACCTCTCTCCCTTGCCCTGTATCGAAACCATAAGAATCCTGTTGGGATGTACAATACCATCTACCTCAATGCACGAGATCAACAGGGGACTATCGGCTATTTGGTTGAGGAAGACTACCCGTGACACGGAATGTCTCAAGACATGGGTATCGATTAATTGAGGTTGATTGAAGATTCCACAGACCTGATTGATACTTAATGCTAAGCCATTCGGACACCGATCAGACCCTGACAGGTATGTTGAGGTGGGCCGACCGGCAGACACAAAACCAATAGTTTCCAACGCCCCACCTTGAAAAACTTGACCCAGGATTTTAATCCGTTTGGCAGGAAAGATGTATTACTATTGGGTGTTTCAATAATAATAGCTAAAAATGTCTCACTCTGAACCAATAGGCTGTATTAAACCTATATCGGGTCCCGTAGTAGCTGCTGCCTACGGCCCTATCAAACGCAGGGCGAACCTGGAAATCAGCCAGAGAATTCTCACACCGTCGTTGGATGCAAGTCCAACTTCATCATCACGTGGGAGGCGGACAATAAAAATTCACTGAACGTATTGGCATGGACTTTATCAACTGAACAGTCGGCGTCGTTAGGTGGCCCATCACATTCTCAAGTGAGCATGTATAAGCCGACGACGAGGTATGAATGGTGGTTGTGCAGCGTATTACTTGCACAAGCAGTCTTGACCATCGTCCTCGAGATGTACGCCCTTATCCTTTTGTGACCACGAGCACATCTAACCTGCGTGGCAGCTATATACTCGTTGAATGGCAACGATGGGTCACCTCTACCATCAATCAAGTGCCGGTGTCCTACTTGATTCCAATTAACCTAGGCATTCTGATATT
Source organism: Aspergillus piperis CBS 112811 (assembly GCF_003184755.1). NCBI lineage: Eukaryota > Fungi > Ascomycota > Eurotiomycetes > Eurotiales > Aspergillaceae > Aspergillus > Aspergillus piperis. The sequence goes on along the minus strand of NW_020291596.1, from coordinate 1,575,811 downwards.
CGCCTGCCTGTTTGAGTTGTTTCTATCCTTGGACGCAATCTACCACAAGAATAACATCCTTCTATTTGCAGTCTGCATCTGTAATGCCTGCAGCTTCGGTTTTTCTGTGATGCAATTTCTCCTCATGAGAGATACTACTGCAAGACTGTTCGAGTCACGTTTTAGCTATCCGACTTTGGTGGATACTACACGCAATGTGTGGCCTCAGGTCCAGCCAGCAGAGATCCTTGTATGCATATTTACAGGGCTGTGTACTCTTTTTTTATGCCCAATTGCATTTTTAATCCACCGGGACTATTCATGGGCTATCTACAAGTCCGTTCACGGCAGCTTGGATACTCGGATGCGTTATCTGGCCTATGAGGTAACATCGACTCCGTCGTGTTCCCCATTTTTCTGAAGTATCTTGTAAATACTTGCTAACAATAGGGGGTAAATGCAGGTTTTTCTGGTACTGATAAAACTAAACCTCTATTTTCTGATTGGCTTCATTATCCAATATGATCTAGTATATGTGCACTTCAAAGAACCAGAGTATACTTTGACGTGGCTGCTCATCCCTGTCGCCATCATTGCGATATTTCTTGGTGTCTGGTTTGTCCAGCGAGAACAAACCTTTGGTACAATTGCTATTATTGTGAGCTTCTCTACCTCTTGTTCAGTTCCTCGGGATTGCTGGAATGCCTTCTAATTGCCACATAACAGATGAGCTACCTTGCCTTGATCGCGTATCTTATCAGCCGAATTGTGATTCTGTCTGCGGCAAATACAGCCGGCAAGAGCATGATGTTGTTTTTCGCCTCGTTGTCCTTGGCACTGACTGCCGCAACGGTTGTCTGTACTGCTATTTGCATCACAAACTTCAATCGGGGGTTGACAGCCATTAACCAGACAAAAAGTGCCAACGCTCGGGATTCATACCTTTTGTACAACATGACCTCGTCCGCAGAGTTGTCCCCTGGTCCTCCGCGCCCCTACTCTCGTCTCACGCTTGACTAAGAGCCACCAGAGATACGGACTATGTGTGGAAGTACCATAGCATCAAAAAAATTGGCTACGTATTCGCAACTTTTGCACAGGGTAATATCGCAAGCAGAAAGTTTTAAGAGATTGAATATCAACGTCCTTCACGTGTATTTAACTATAAGCTCTTGCCACACACCGTTTCTCTATAACTTTAGCTCATACCGCATCAGTTGTGTCTTTGCTTGAGTGTTACACTGCGAGATTGCTCATATATTGAAAGATCCAAGTTCTCCTGCATAGACACATGTGCGGTGGCCGAAGTATCACCGGACTTTTACAGCAGACCATTTGCGCTCGTCTCTCAATATCATTCCCTCGGCTGTGATTGTGTCACAAATAGCTAGGGCATACAACAAGCCAGATAATCAATTTTCTATTCGATTATCGGACATTTTGTTGCCAAGCAGTGCCTCAGGAAGGCCCGAAATTGGGAAGCATACTCATAAGTGATACTTCAGTTCGTCTGTTCAGCGAGTTGCAATCTTCGGCTTCTAAGAATGTTCCGACCCATAGTGAATAGATCAAGCCCAACTTGGGCAAAGAATAGAACAAAAGCAAGCCAAAAGGTCAATGCGCCATTCCATGCATATGGTCCATGCTGATGAAGGTGGATGGCGGTGGCCGAGGACAATGCCAAAGGAGCGATGAAGTTGAGGATGGCTAAGGACCTTGGAAAGGCAGGGTCGGAACTTTGGTCCGAGAGAATTGCCCACGCTATGGTCCAACTTTGTATCCAAAACGGCGGCCATTGCATGATGAGGGTGAACCAAAACAAATCACTCAGTAGTAAAACCAATTCCGGCCCGTAATCCCGAAACGTCGCCAGTCCTAAGAATGTAGAGGACATCATGAAGGTGACACTCGCTACCCCACAAGCCACAAGAGACAAGTCGCCGAGAATTGGGTCTACGTCTCGTATCAATCGAAGCTGCTTTGATACCACTGCTCCATAAGCAAGACATAATCCGGAGCAGATAACAAACATTGCAGCCCCCGCCTGGATTCCCTTTCTGTGTCTTTCGTAGTGATTGTATACCTTGTCGGCACCCCATGCTGGAGGGAGCGGTGGTATGAAGCCGCATGCTATCATTGCCAGAAATAGAATTGTCACAAACAGGAAACCGCTTGCGACAGATAATAACTGCCAATTGATTGGAGTGAAAAATTGATACCTAACACACAACTTGTTCAGTACCTTTTCACATTCAGACAGGGGGCGGCGCATAGCTGCACCAGAAAATGATCGCGAAATAGTCATGTTCAGAGCACTTGATTGTAGAAAGTTATCTTATTGGAAACAGCTATAATTTGCGAGTGACGATGAGAGATATATGTACATCTAACAGGTAACAGCAATGATAACCCACTGGATTACTTTCCTCACCATGGGACATCATGTAGCTCGTCGTAAGGGGAAATTTGAAGTCATAATCTCGTATGGGCCTGAATGAAGTATGTAAGGAGACAGTCAGATGAATTGTGCACTATTCCATGTCTAAAGTGCTGTGTTAAGTTTTCCACGCCAAGTGCCTCATAATGCATCAACCTGGATGATTCATTCAGGGAAATGTATAGGCTTCGGGTTTCACAGCGTGAATGCAAGTAACAGAAAAGGGATGTTGTTGCCCAGGTCGACAGATTGTGATGATATTTCAAATCACGGGGGTTTTGGCTTTGCTAGCATCACGTGCACGCTAACAGAGCAAGGGTACTCTGTCAAGCCCCTCCTCCTTCCCTTTTCAAAGTTCCAGTCTACTTTCGGTCTTCATATACATACAGACAAAATGCTCCTAATATAGTTACCCAAAGCATGCCATTTTATTGGGGCATTTCAAAAGCCCCCAAGTATCGCTTTGTCTAATCCCTTTCACGTAATTCCTTTCATACCATGCCAAATACGTCGACAGCACGATACTAGAGGTATTGACTTTCGTTCATTGACATTGAATTTTTTTTCACGATTCAAAGACTGTATTGTGACGTCAGGAGGTCTGTCAGCAGTGGTACCGCTTTGATACAATCCCAAAGCACTTAATAGTGGAAGGGGATTGGAGTTAAAAGTCAAATCTGTCTTCGAATCTCATATGAATATATACAAGGTATAGACATCAAGTAACAAATTTGGGAAGTAAGAAGAGACTTAGATTGCAGATGTTTGAATATGTAGCGGGTACGCCTCGTCTGGCATGTAACCTCAAGTACAAGTTAAACTTGTTCATTTACAAAGATTAGGTAGCATTGTTCGTTGATTCAAATATATCATGAGACAGTTGCACTATATTCATTATATTGACGGTTGTGTGCTGCAACTCGGAGGGACGAAACCAAAAGCACATATTGCAGAATGAAAGTGGACGGAGAGAGAAGCGCCACTCAGTAACTATCTTGACCGTACATGGGAACGAAAGGATGCGGGCGTTCCGCGCCCTGGCTTTTGTCACTCAAGAGAGGAAGTATCCCTAAAGGCTGGGTGACTACATCAAACTCAACCTGAAATTGGACTTCCAACAGCTGCTGACAAAACCAGTGGGCGTTCTAGGCGGCGTGCCGCATGCTTTGCCAAGTACTCTTCCCTCAGACCCCATCCTAGCATCAAGGCTGCTGCCGGACCCAGAATAAGACTGATGAGTGTGCCTGCTAGGATGAACGAGAGCCAGGGCATGCTCATCATCCCGCTGGAGCTTAAGTCCATATACTCGAATGTGACCCATATCAAGCCACATACAAACCCCGCCATCTCTTCGTGGTCGACATGTATGGTAGATACTGTTAGACTCATATGCTGTGATATTGGGAATACGCAACCAAATAATGACCGTGATACCCAACCTCTCGATAGCAAGGACATGGCCCCGGATAGTAAAGCGCATGTGTAATATGTTATTCTAATATATGGCATGTCGACGTTCGGAGTTTCAATAAGCTCTTTCACTGTTGTTCCTCTGAGTAAAGACGATACTTGGACATGAAGGAGTCGGAAAAAAGCAGGTAGTAGAATGAACATAAAAGCCGAGTTGCTTCGCACTGAAGGGTTTGCATAGGTGATCCAGAACCCCGGAATATAATAGCATGATATAAGGCAGGGAATCAGGATTTTCATATAAGAGAGTTGCGTACTGCGACGATCTGGCGTTTCGAATTTGGACACCGGTGACTGTATGGCATATATTAAGAAGTATAGAGGAGCTACCACATGGGTCCCTCCAAGTATTCCTGAAATCACAGAGAAGGACAGGGAGCTATGGAATAGTTAGTTCTCTCGCCGTATTGAATAAGCCTTTGTCAAACTTACAATGACATCAAAGTGGCAATGTTCCCTGTTCTGCAGCTTTCCACAGCCCAAATTGTTAGCAGCACCCCGAGGTCTGCGATTCGTGACATTGCTGCTAGAGTCTCAGTGCTTTTATGATAAGTATAAGAGCCATCATCTTCGTATGCTAGCCCGTTCTGCTTATGTAAAATAGGCGAATGATCAACGATGCGGCCAGCAATGTAGTGCTGCAGAAGGGGTGGAACTGCAAATGTTATGGTAATCGCAATAAGAGAACGCAGTATTAGTGAATTCGTTCTGGTAGCAGCTTGGATGCCTTTTCGTGTGTCAAATGGCATTGTAACCTGTAATGATCTCTGAGGAGGTGGGAGAAATGACAATTTCTCGGCGCCAACAGTGGTCTCGCACAGGATATCTGCTATTGCGTCTAGTTGATATTTACCGAGGTAGAAACCTACAACCCTGTCTTTCAGCGTATGGAATGCTTCGAGCCTCGTAAAGCCGTTACCCAACTCGCAGAGTAGCCTCATGCGTTGCTGTCTGGATCCAGCCCAATCTTTCAAGGAGGTTGAAATCCGAGGAAGGGATAGGTCGGAGGATATGCTGGCTTGCGCCATAGCAACGATTGTATTTGCCAGGGACGCGGCACTCTCCATCGCCCCGTTCCCGCCTTGCCCCAGATTAGGAGTAGTCTGTGCCTTGAATCAGCAATGAAAATTGGGGTAGGACCATCACTGTACCTTGTGTACTGAATCTCCGATACATGCATATCTCTTCCAGACCCACTGGTTCAAGAAACCTTCTTCGATAGGCACATGGGAGCAACGGACTCTGTTCTCGAATATGTCCCGGAACCGCACCCCTTCTGCAACATACTTATTAAAGAAGGGAGCCATATCTTCCTCTATCTTGCTTTGGTCTAAGCGAGGTATGTCCTTTTCGCCATATACCTTTCCCATGTCACGGAATACGAACCAGAATATTTGACCATTTCTTCCCACCGCATTGAAGAATGAAAAGCCATGCGCAAATGTCCTGTTGCAATGTCCGATCTTCATCCCCGGTGTGGGCTTGGAGATTCCAAAAACCGCAGAATACTGAGCGCTGAACACTGTTCTCACTGTAAGCATGGTGGTTTGAATGTGCATACGACGCATTACCTCGTCCAAGAGCTTCAGGCATTATATGCGATTTTGGGCTGTCGCTGATAATATCCCTTAACATCTTCCTGCGCGTAATGCTGTGTATCCCATCGGCTCCAACAACTATGTCCGCCTGGTACGTACTCCCATCCAAGCACATAACTATCCCCTGGTCGTCCGATGATGTTATCTCTATGACTCTCTTTCCGAGGAGCACGCGTCCTTTGTCTGGTATATGGTCAAAAAGGACTTGAAGAACGCGTTGTCTTTCAATGAAAATCACAGGGTAACCCTGCCTGCTACCATGTTAGCAAACCTACTGCCAGGCATGTTACGACCGTAAACCGATGGGATGTCACATTGTGGAAGTGTTCAACGCGTGGTTGTGACATACCGGGCGGTAATTAGGGCCAAGCCTTCGGTGTGCCCAAGCAGTTGTCCGTCATCTCGCCAGATGCGCTGGACAGAAATAGGACCACCGTGATATTGGATGTCCTCGAACATCCCCAACTGGTCCAGAATACGCGCTCCGCTCGACAAAAGGCATAGTCCCGCTCCATCGCATGGTGCAGCTTCCGACCTAGCTTCCAGGACAACGAAGTCAATCCCCTGTCGAGCAAGAGCGTTGGCGAGAAGTAAACCCGCGATGGACCCTCCGACAATGACCACTTTCAAACTTTTAGTAGGCATATTCCGACTGCAACAGAAAGACGTACAAATGATTAATAGAACGGGTTGGGGTTCTCGAAGCCTTCTGCGATGAATGGTAAATTCTTTTATACCGTACGGATGAGACAGGTGGCCTACATCATAGGAACTATAATAGTGAACCTGATAACCCATAAACTTGTAGATGAACACCCTATTCGTCGAAGGGGGATTCGCCCTTGCTACCTCAGTAATCAATTGCGGATAACAATAACTTCCATAACAGTCCACTTGAAACGATGAGCTCGTTGAGTGCGAAATTAAATTCGCTGTTGAAAATGTTGAAACCACCTAGCGTAGTGTCATGCCCGATACTCCCCAGGAGCTTTTACACTCTCTGAGCGCCCTGCAGTTAGTGATGCAATTGATCAACCTAATATTCTCATTTTCAGACGAATCAAATACCTCACGTCTTCCAGCTTGGAGTACGGCTTACGCTGATTCCATTCCGGCACATATGCCTGCAACCTGAAACTCGGCACCTAATGAAGTTTAATGTGATCGCAAGACGGGTCAGTTCGTTACTTTTGGCGTCTTGCATACGGTGACGCGATCTTTCTAAGCCTACCTCATTTGGGCATAGGCCAGATGCAGGAAGAAAACCTTTAAAGCTAAGTGAAGAAAACAGAGAACAGCTGTGGACGTAAGGGGGCGGCGATGAACGTGTTCACATGATTTCGTTATGACAACGCCTTTTGCTTCAGCGCTGAGGGCCAGCTTATTAGATCGTCTTTTGTTCCAAATACGGCCCGTACGATCAATACGATGGGGTTATATAATCGAACGGTAATTAGAGTGACGACTTGGACGTTGTTGTGACTCTGAAAATCAACTCAAGCAAGGGTCTGGCAGTATTAGACCACACCATTACCAAGTCTCTTGTGACTACCAGGTACGATGCAAATTGTTGTTATGAAGAAAACCGCTAAGAGGGGGGGGGAAAATGAACTTGCAATACATTCAGGCACCGCAAGGGCGGGCTGCAGAATGGTGCGCGGCACTGGCATCTTCAGTGGAACGGTTGACCTTATGCAAGTATTTGTATCAAGTAGGTCCAACCACACGCGCAAGAAGCAACTCTCTGTTCTCTATATGCCCACGGCTGGTTAGCGCGGATATCCCGGCTCCCTATATCAATTTCAGGTCTAATTTTCCCGATGATCTTCTTTGCCTCTTTTGATATCACCATGAAGCCAAGGCAACAAATGTAGACACACCTTGAACCGCATCAAAGGAAACCAAGACTTGCCTTGTCGGCCCTTGGATGAGGACTAGCTCTGTAGAAGGTGCACAACAACAACAACAATAGACATTCGCTGTGAGACGGCCAGGCCTCAGATTACTTCCGATAATTCCTGTCACCGGGAGTGTTGTCAAACGTTTACCGGTTTTCAATTCATCTACAGGTAGCGCGCCAGATTGTTTAGTGGTTGATGTACTTCAAATCCTCCAGACCTGGTGGACATGCTCTCCAGAGCTTGCCAGTATATATCATAGTACAGATAGAAAAAGCCTCCAAAGTCATCATGTGCGTATAGAAGAGACTAATTCACTAAGATAACAAGAGGGTTTAACTGCTTTGCACACTCCTGCCATTGTTTCTTTGTTTTCCAAATACTCCAATGTGGCCATCTACCGACGTATTGAATTACACGAACTCTTGGGTGCAGATACATACCACCAGATCAGTTGAATCAAGAAATTATTCTAAAAGATCAAGATCATAGCCCCTGTCTGATCTATGGGGAGCGAGGAGAGCATATATCGTGGAGTAACAAGACTATATCCTAGCGTTAAAGGCAGTCCAATATCCTGGGAAAGGCCTCACGAACCTCCACTCAATGAAGCCCGCGCAGTAGTGGCGGCATGATTCGATCAAGAATTTCAAAGGCATTTGGTCAGACCTTGCCACAATATCAGCTTCAATGCGGTCCAAGTCCGCAAATGAATCCTTGAGAATCTGGATTGAGATGTCGATGGCGGTTTGCGGTGATTTCGCCTGGTTGAGGAGAATAGGTATCAGGCTGTATACTTCTCCTTTATGCTAAACAGGTTTGGCGTCAGTATACATCTTTCTGAGTGAAGAAGTTCCATGACTGACAATCTCCTTCTTGAGGGACAGGATATCATTGGTGCTAAGCATAGATTAGCAGGAAATTGTGAACTCCATTTGACATGTACTCACACAGCGATAATAAGGTTCGTCTCGTGCCAGATGTCCTTCACCAACGGACTACGTGTCATTGATCGAGGGATTCGCAGGTGCGTGGAGAGCCTTTCAAATATCATAAATCAATATTATACATATGGCACGGTCGGTGGTGCTGACATACTCTGTTGCAGCGCATATCACCCCCATCAAGTTTGTTCCGAGCCGATACGCCAGGTATTGGTCGATTGACGGTATATCGGTTCCAAGACGATTTTCTTGTTCAACCTTGGACATGTCGATGACAAACATGATCTCTTCTGCCAATGTGAGCCTATGTTCTATATAGCGTCAGTCTCGTCATACGTGGTAGGAATCCGCTCTGCCTAACTGACATACCTTCGTCATACTCTTCTCGGATGAAATCTGCTATTGGACTAAACCCGCAAATAATTATATTGTCGGTAATATGATCAGATTGTTCCGAATTCAATTCCAAACTGCTACCGATATACTGACGCGTCTCGTCCCGAAACTGCTGACCCATATTCAGGTTGTACGCCGTCAACTGGGATGCCCCATCCAGTTCGTCGTCCCAGACAATTAGCCATACAACTAGAAATGCCAAGACACGCAGCTTTCTGAATGATGTATGTGGCCACCAAAGACAGGCTAATAGTGGGAAATCAGAAGCTTTTACTTTGCGTGCCTTGGCTGGATCTCCGGGCAAGAGACTGAGAAGGTCACCGGCATCAGCGTAATCTTCTGGTAAAGGTCCCTACTGTGATGTGAGATACATACCTATCTATATAGTCATTAACACATAGTGCTAATAAAGTATGGTTGCTGTTTTTGACCCCGGGTTCATTCCTTATCAGAGACCGAAGATCCGGTATGAAGCACGTATGGCCATGTAACCGTTGAAGAATAACGTCCTGTGTTGGAGGGTTCTTCTTCATTTCAGCGGATGGTAAGATGCAGCGGTCGTTGATCAAAATGTAGTTCAGAGATCTGGGTTGTCTTGCGCGCAACAGTTGAATCAATCATGGATTTCCACTTCAAATGTTGGATAGTTACAAATTATTTACTTGTAAATATTTATATGAAATCCCAACTCTGCAAAAGAAAGTCACAAACGGCTGTTGATTATTATGACATCCTTGTGACCTTTCATTACTAGCCAAACCTTAAAACCGTGGAATCGACTGCAACGTTGGATGATACTTCAGGAACTCAAAGAGTATGCGTGTTGATCGTTTACTGGCATCTTATGAGCTGGATTTGGGCAGGATACACGTTCTGACATTCTCTGTTCAAATCCGGTGTTTTGCAGGAAGCCGAATTCTGGGCGTTTCGCTACCTGCATGCTTTGATATGCATGTAGCTTGATATAGTAGTTCCGAGCGCATGCACCAGATGCAGTTTAGTAGTTAAACGTGTGTGGCAGTAAATCTGAGAATTGAATGATCTCACAGGTACAAGTTTCGGCTCGTTTTCGGGGCATCGTATTGGGATCATGGTGACGGTGTCAGAGAGTTGACCAACAAATGCATTTCACTACAAAGGTGCTCGACCACTGCCTCTTGAAGCTGAATTGTGTGACTGACGTTATGCCCATTCCATCATGAAGTATTGCAGCAACGCCTAACTGTAAAGAAAGCTGTAGGCACTCTTTTCTATTGTTCCAGCCTGAGCACAAATCCGTCCTACCATCTTGTGGACAGCCGGCTCTATAATCGGGACAAGTTACCATGTGGAAAAGGCATTAACATCCTATCCCATAGGGCATTACTTCTTTTGGGGCCACCTGAACAGGGAGCGGGGAAGATACGTTTCAAGTAGTCCTTGCCTTTGGTATAGTATAACGGGTACCCCTAACATCAGGTTGACGCGTTCATGACGGATACTTCTGTCCCCTATTATGTACAACCATTGCAAATCATTTTCAAAACGATTACAACTTAAGAAGATAAGGGTGCCTTCGCATAGCATCGTTTCTTCCAGCTGTATTGTTCGAGCGGCTACAGTCGCAATCAAGTTTCCCTAGCTCAATAACATGAGATTGGAAGCATGATGCCATGAGATGCTTTCATAGTGCATCCTCTGCAAGATGGTGAGGCTTTCGTAGAAACTGAGGAGCGTATACCAAACAGGTCAGATGCCATGCCATATTCCTCAACTCAAACAAATGCGCGAGGGATCCCTTCACTGAGCAGGATGTTACAAAGATTGGGTGCCATGAAATCGACTGTGGATGTGGATGCATCAGTAATCACAGAGTAGTATGGCACGAGATCACTAAGTTCAGTATCTAGTCCCGTAGAAGAACCCTCTGTGAGCACAGGCTTACACGGCATGTTTGGGGGCCCTTCAGTATCTTCCCGGTTCCACCCCGATGATTCCGAAAGGCCCTGCGCACGGCCATACGTAAGGTTCAACTTGCCCCCGAGAGCTCGGCGTTTCTGCCGGCGTATCTGCCATTGTTGGCGCAAAGTGCCCAGGAAAACGCTGGTGCGTCGGGCATTCTCGAAGCAGCTAGCCATGCGGTCAAGGGCCCGAAAGCAAGTATTGAGATGGTTCACCAGGAGTTGATCTCGAGACGTGGTTCTAGCGGGAACAGTGTTGAAGATCAATATTAGTGCAGCTGAAAATACAAATGAAACCATCTGGATACTGGTCTTGTCAAAGCCGTAGGCCTGCTCATAGAGGCCGAGCAGTTGAACGATGGCCACTGCAGATTCGATGCACATTTTTCGAGCATGGCCTGAGCCTGGACCTTGAGGAGGCTGGGGCTGTATATGGCGTCGCGAGATGTAGGGCTTGTGGCAATGGATCATGAACTGGTAGTACTGCATACTGAATAGCTGTCAGATTTGAGACCGAAACTGAACAAGAGATCCTGGCAGGACTTACTGGAGGGTGAGAACATGGGGCAATGGCGATCGGAAACCAGTATGAGTCCCTTCATCGACCGTAAGCTCTTTTGGGAGGTTAACCTGCCACATTCGCAACTTCTCAACGGTTGTCGAAGCCAGCTCCTGCAGGGCATGAGTAGAGATCTCTGAACAGCCGTATCTTTGGAAGTAACCGTTAGCGCCAAGCATATTTCTTTACTGGAGGCGGTGTCTTACAAGACGTCGGTGAGCGGGAGCATGATTTCATAGAGTGAGACCCATTCCTGGCACAGTGGGTTAAAGGGAATTGGAGGAAAATTACTCCCGAGTTGATCGGGATATGGCTTCCAGGTCGAGGTAGGAAACGGGCTCGGAGACATGGGCTCCCGCACCGTGACGGCGTCCATCCGGCATTGGGCGGAGCGGCCCAGATAAAATCCCCAGAACCTGGATAGTAAGCAGGTTATCCCAGGAGAAGAGGGCGGGGACACTTACTGCTCGTTCAAATAGACCCCCCAGAATACCATGCGGCGCACCTCGGCGTCTTGATGGGGAATGATTCCCTTTTCCACATACGGGCCCATCTCCAGATGAAGCCCCAAATCCAGTGTAAGACGCATGGCCATCCCTTCTTCGTCAGCCCCAGTGCATGCCATTTACCGGAAAAGGGGAAGGCTTACCACTGTATAGCCATCCTCGAGTATCCCGGGTACAGGATGCCTCATGATTACTGAGGATAACCAGGGCCTGTATGGTTGCAATTGACGGGTTATCCAGTTCAAGTTCTACTAGCAGCTTGGCCCGGTCGCCAAAGTATTCCGCCAGTGAACGGGGAAAGGTGACAAAGTCGGGATGATATTTGGGCTCATAGGCGGCTCCCAGGGCACACATGGCGTCCGACAGGGCTCGGGAATAATATGGCGTGACAAGCCCCTCCTCACGACTTTGTGTTCGAGACCGCCAGAAGCTCTCGGCATCAATTACATGCAAGCTGGGATCCTGCCAAGCAAAGAAGAGCTCAATGAGGTGCTTTTCGAATGCTTCGTCGACGTTTTGATTAAGCTTGGCATTCTCTAGCAACTCGGGCGCATCCCGAGGAAAGGCGATAGGCGGAGTGACATCAACGAGTGCGTCCAGGAGCGTTAAGTTGGACGTGGAACCAAAGTATCGAAGTTGACCATCGTGGGTAACTTGCAATCTCCCTAGTCGACAGGAGAGCTGGTCAGTGACTTCGTCGTCACTGTCCCCATCTTCTTCCATTTCGTCCTCCTTCGGTCCTCCCTGCACAGTGGAGCCCTTCCACTTCGTCCGTTTATTGTCGCACAAGGGATCAGGAGCATCCAGAGGAACAGTCAGTTGGTGGGATGGCCCTACGCTATGGATCTCGTCCATCTGAGTGGGAGGACCGCCGCTGTTGATGGACGCGGGCGTAGTGGGCCCGATGTTAATATTGACACTATTATCTTGCCCTCTCCGGGGGCTGGTGTGGTTTGGGATTGCGGGAAGGTCTTCGCAACCCAGCTCCAAAGCATCAAGAACATTTTTCAAGATACGATGGTCCTCCTCGTCGATGGGCGGAACTGGTAGGCCACGCTCTTTGATATAGTGGACGAGGCTGTCCACCCGGCGTGCCAGCACGGCCACGGCCGGGCGCACGGGGACTTTCCGTTTGTCATCGCTTTGTCGGTAGCGACAGGTTTTGCCTCGAATAGCGCAGTTTCTACAGGTTGGGGTACCTCCTCCACACTATCGCAAATGAGAATCGGTGATCATGGTGGTTGGGCGACGGGGATGGAGTTAATTACCTTGACTTTCCCTTCACGACAGGGGATGCAGGCTGTGGTAACATGCTTTCGAAGGGACCGTTGACTTCTAGATGTAGCAGGCATAGTCGGAACATAAGAAAGAATACTCACAATGGCAGTTCACAGTCAAAGCGAGAATGACTCTAATGAAGGCATGGAAAAACACGAAAACCCTTCCGCCCGGAAATCATATCCCGAGCGGAGAGAAGGAGAGAGAAAACGGCCGACGGTCGGAAATCCACCCTGTGCCCCTATCCATGAAATTATATGTCTAAGGATGCTCGGAATGTGCTGCCAAATCCGGTGATCCTTTCTTCATGTCTTTCTAGAGACTGGGGAGTCGTTTGGTGAACAAGTATCCAAGGCAGAAAGCGTATTGACATGGATGGCCAAACAATCCCGGAGGTTTGATCATCTTTTCTCTTAGCCACGCCATGTCAAGACAGAGCATTCAGAGTCGTCTTCTCAACAGCTAGAACGGACTAGATATATTTCAAACCTCCGCTTCCGTTCTTCCACTTTCTTTCTATCTTGTTGTTGGTTTTGAGCCAGACTAGGCATCACATCCAAGCCGCAAAGGGTCTGCAACGATGAGGGTTTCGGACACGGCATCCCGTGCGCCCGCTCGAGTCGTCCTATAAAGGCCTGGCCGATACCTGAAGCTCTGCTCATCATTGTCAGAACATAGCGAGCTTTTTTCGGAAAAGAAAAAGCTATATAGCCAATGCATACCATCACGACCAGCGTGGAGATTGCAGCCGCTCCCGAGGTAGTGCGGGACAAGGTGCGTCCCATTGCTGCAATCCCAAAGTGTACCAGCAAACTGACCACATCCGCGCAACAGTTCCTGGATTTCGCAGCTTTGCCCACCTATTCTCCGTCCGGCTTTATACAGCACATCATCCCGGTCAATGACAAGCTTCCCGGGCACCTTCAAGCTGGGGACCAATTGAAATGTACTGTCAACTACGGCAAGTCGCAATTCACCCCCACCGTTCGAGCCAATAGCCCAGACCTCTTCAGCTGGGTGGGCTCGATCCCCGGAATTTTTACAGGCGAGCATCGCTTCAGCTTTGAATGCGCTCCGACAGACCAGCCTGGCCAAGCGAGCCGAACACGTCTCGTTCACGAAGAGCGATTCACCGGACTGCTCAGCTTTCTCATGGGTCAGGGCATGCTGGCCAACGCTGCGGGGTGGAGAGATAATACCCGCCAAGGGTTTGAATCATTCAATCGGGATTTCAAAGCTTGGGTGGAGACCTCCACGAGATAACTCATGGTAATAGGGCTGGGACATGAACAGGGACAGAAGGAGCGTTGTGTAGCGGCATACTCAACTTGATAATAGTAATATGCTTATCAAACATCATCAGGGATCACTAATTATGCCGTCAAATAGTCATCGCCAATCGGAAGGATTCTACTCCTTCGCTCCCTCGTCAAGTAAGCAAGCCTATCGATGAGGTGAGATTCGCTCCATGTCGGGCAGATCGGGGTATCGGACCCCGTATCTCCTTCTTCCCGCGCCCCAGAGCTGCCCACTTATCCCTGAGCTGCGGTTTTGCTTGTTAAGCACTGCATGGAAGAGAAGGTTGCTGATTCATCTAACTCCGGGCGACCATACTATTGACACCGAGGCCATGGCGGAGATAATGCTTCTAATCCCCGGTCACTAGTATGACGGGGAATCCTGCGACAATATATAATCGCCCATTTGCTGCCACAATAGCAGCAGAAGCAGATTCAACTCAACAGCCTCTTTGTGAACAGAAATTCATCTGTATTCCTCATCATGACCAACCAATACGCCAAGGACCAACTCGCTGGGTTCAGCAACCGCATTCAACGCATTGCTATCGTCGGAGTAAGTGCATTATGCCAAACTTTACCATCCACATCGTTAACCGTAGGTCCAATTGCCAGGCCGCGGGAACCGTCGGAAAGCCCATCACCGAGGAACTGCTTCGGACTGGACAGCATAGCGTGACAGCCCTGACCCGCATCGGTAGTACGAGCCAGGTGCCCGCCGGCGTCCAGTCCATTACTGTGGACTACGACGATGAGGCCAGCCTGGTGCGCGCTCTTCAGGGCCAAGACTGCTTGATCATCAGTCTCTCAGTGCGGACCCCTCGCGATACCCAGTCAAAGCTGCTGCAAGCTGCTTCTCAAGCTGGGATCCGGCATGTGATGCCTAATGTCTGGGGTTGTGATGTCACGCACCCGCCGTTAGCCGACAGCGGTCTCAACTGGGGAGGGTTTCGCGACCTCGTGGCCGGCATCGAGGCCGAGGGCATGGCGTGGACCGCACTGATCTGTGGGTTCTGGTATGAGCACAGCCTGGTACTGGGGCCGAGTGCATTTGGCTTCGATCTTTCCGCTAAGAAGCTCATCCTGAACGACGACGGCAACACCAAGGTCAACGTCAGCACCCTGGCCCAGTGTGGCCGGGCCGTGGCTACCCTTCTGAGTCTTCCTGTGCTCCCAGAAGACGAACAAGATGACCAGCTGACAATGAGTCGGTGGCGGAACAAGCCGATGTACATCTCCGATTTCCTGCTCACTCAGCGAGACATGCTGGCAAGTTGGCTCCGAGTGACAGGCGATACGGCAGACAGTTGGACGATCGAACAGGAACCCTCCCAAAGTCGATATGAGCGCGGATTGGAGTCGGTGAAGCAGGGCGACCATGCGGGATTAGTGCTGGCCATGTACTCGCGGGTCTTCTTCCCTAACGGCGATGGCAATTACGAGCAGCGTCAGGGGCTAGACAACAACCTGCTGCGACTTCCCACGGAAGATTTGGATGAGCACACGCGCGAGGCCAAGCTCATGTTTGACCGGGGATATAATTATATGACAAACCGTAATTGACGGGGGTGGATGGTCAAGGATGCCTTTTGCTGTAGGAAGAGCTTAGCGAGGGTGAGGATTAATACTACCTCGCATGCAGCATGTCAGTCGTGGTTAACTAGTAGCAACATAATGTAACCCACCATTAACAGTATATTGCATAACTTCCATCTGTAACCGAAGTGAACCAGTCCTAAAGAGTAGGGTCAGTCCATCCATCGCCGACGGATCCCCGACCGGAGTGATCGACAGACGGGAATAGCCTCGGTTCATCTCTCCCCTAATGGCCGGTCCTTCCGAAGCAGTGACAGCCGTCGCCGATCCCACGTGCAGCACTAATGCCTTCATCCACGCTTCTCACTCGCTCTGCCTCTTCGTCATCTGTCAAGTTTGCAGAAATGAAATTAGTTGATGCGGAACTGTGCGGGGCCCCTCTTGCCTTCGTCCAATTCCAAGCAGAGGCGCGAACCGGCGCACGTTGCCTGCCACAATAACCCTATACTGGAGCGTCGTCCGAAAGGCTCTCCTGGATGAGATGCAAGCCTTCATTCACTGCTCCGCATCAGTCCTGTCCCCGCCCACGTGTTACTCCTAGGACGCATTTTTGGTCATGCGTCTGCCCACTGGAACTGCATATATAAGTCCCTCAGCGGCCACTACCCTCGCTGTTTCTTCAGGAATGTCTTCTACGGGTGTCAAAGAATTTGGTGTCTGCTCTGAATAAGCGCCAACATGTCCAAGATTCTTGCCTTGACCAAGGTTCTGCCCGTCCTCGCGGTGGGTACCCTAGCCGTCGACTATCCCACCATCCCCGAGGACAAAACCACTCCTTACCAACAGAGATTGGCAATCTATGGATCCAACTGTTAGTCAAACCCCTCTCCATTGTTATCGCACCAGAGTGCCCACGCTGACCTTCACGACCAACTGCTTCAGCTGTCTCCGTCGCATGGAACACGTATGAGCAGCTGAACCAGAGCTGCGTCGAGTATGGCACCTCAAGCAGTAACTTGGACTCCAAGGCCTGCACGACCAAGTCGACCACCTACTCGACGTCGCGGACTTGGTCCAATGTCGCCTACCTGACCGACCTCACCCCAGCCACCACCTACTACTACAAGATCGTGTCCGGCAACTCGACCGTGGGACAGTTCCTCAGCCCGCGCACCCCCGGAGACACCACCCCCTTCAACATGGACGTGATCATTGACCTGGGTGTCTACGGCACCGATGGCTACACGCTCTCCTCGCGGAAGGCAAAGAAGTCCGACATCCCCACTATCGAGCCCGATCTGAACCACACCACTATCGGTCGTCTGGCCGATACCATCGACGACTATGAGCTAGTCATTCACCCGGGGGACTTTGCCTACGCCGACGACTGGTACGAGGACCTGGGGAACTTGCTGGACGGCTCGGATGCCTACCAGTCAATCCTGGAGCGCTTCTACGACCAGCTGGCACCCATCTCCGGTAACCGTCTGTACATGCCAGGTCCCGGCAACCATGAGGCCGACTGTAGCGAGATTCCCTACCTGAACAAACTCTGCCCTGAGGGTCAGAAGAACTTCACCGACTTCCTGCACCGCTTCGATGCCACCGTTCCGAGCGCGTTCGCTTCCCAATCCACCAACACCACCGCGCAGGCCCTCGCCGAGAAGGCCCGCAGTCTGGCCGTGCCGCCCTTCTGGTACTCCTTTGAGTACGGCATGGTCCACGTCACCATGATCGATACTGAGACAGACTTCAAAGATGCACCCGACGGTACTGACGGCTCGGCAGACCTCGACACAGGCCCGTTCGGCTTCAAGAACGAGCAGCTTGAGTTTCTCGAAGCCGACCTGGCCAGCGTCGACCGCACGGTCACCCCCTGGGTAGTGGTGGCCGGTCATCGCCCCTGGTACACTACGGGTGACGGGAACGCCTGCGATGTCTGCCAGGAGGCGTTTGAGAACATCTTCTACAAGTATGGCGTCGACTTGGGAGTGTTCGGCCACGTCCACAACTCCCAGCGCTTCCAGCCCGTAGTCAATGACACTGCCGATCCAAATGGCCTGAACAACCCTAAGGCGCCCATGTACATTGTCGCGGGTGGTGCCGGCAACATTGAGGGCCTGAGTTCTGTGGGTACGGAGCCTTCGTACACGGCTTTTGCCTACGCCGATGACTACAGCTACAGCACCTTGCGCTTTCTGAACTCAACGGCTTTGCAGGTTGACTTTATCCGTTCCACTACGGGAGAGACTCTGGACTCCAGTGTGCTGTACAAAGATCACTCCACCCAGTTTGTGGTGCAGTAGACGGGTTGCCGGGATGGAATGATGGAACGATCAAGACAGCAAGGATAAATTTGTAAATATGTGTACATATTATCAAGAATGACAGGATGCCCGATCCTGGGAAGTTTACCGTGTTCATAATAATTATATCTGACATTGTCACCGGGGGGCTGGGTCCATAGTCTCGAGGTAATAGTAGTACTCTCTCGGCCCCCTTCACATGGCTTCATTAGTGGTTTGAATTGGTTGGTATTCATAGTGAGTCACATATCGCCAGAACTGTGTTTTTTCCAAGACATCTACAGGAAGCCAACCATTCTCCTCACTCAATCTCGCCAGGATGTGGGAAAATTGTCGATCGCATATGGGCAACGGCTGATGCCCATTGCCTCATCATGTATCTCTGATTCGCGTAGAATATACCTTGACAAGATTCATTGCGGTACAGGTGCACTCAGCCTTGGTCTGTTCCGGGACACAAAGCCAGACAATGAAACATCATATCACCTTGATATCACTTTATTATCAACTGAGCACTCGATACACTAGCTAATCCTTCTTATGATACAATATCAGGAGGTGATAGTGTCTCGTCTTTGATCTCTCCTCCGTCCCAGATGCATCCCTGTGCAACCGCAGCTTGCTCCATAAGACGAGAGACCAATGCTGAGGTCACCCCATCCTTTTGGAAGTCATTGTTTCTCCATCGTGTAACGACTTTCAATGCTACAGCCCAGGCTCGGTCTGTCAGCATTGCTTGTGGTCCAACGCCGATCTGTCTCAGGACAAAAATGGCAGCATGCCATTGCGGGTAACCCTCGAAGAACCACGACCACTGCTTGGTGCGAGGGTCGGTCTCGAGCAAATACGCAAACTCTAGTACTTCAATTGCCGTCACAAAGAGTCGTTCCTGTCTAAGTGATCTCACATCCGAGAGTGCGGTCGATGATATCTGCTCTGCCGCGGACATACCGTCGGGGAGATGGGCAATCAACCATGATCGGGCAAGGGCCAGGCGGATGAGTGTGGCTGTTACCCACTGTAACGGAATTGAGACGTCACAGAAGTCCAGGTATCGTCTGCGCAATCTACTATGAATCTGCTTCAGTCCATGAAGCCTCGTTACCCTGTCCAGTGAACTGTCTTCGCCGTGACCGCCGGTGCTACTATGCAGATCTGGGTGAAGCTGCCGAATGAGCACCGTCATTTCACACCGTATCAAACAGAATGTCACATCAGTGAAGCTGTATCTTTCGTTGGGGAACAATTTTGACTCTAGCGATATATCCGAGTCATGAATATTCAGGGGTAATTCGGTGTCGTAGGTTCCCACTTTGACTTGCGTACCAATGGCACGAAACTCGGGAGACTGGCAGTCTAATAAGTATAATGCCCTCCATAGCCGGCGTCATACTTCTGTTTCAAACGGGTTTAGTCCAAGGTATGTACCGTCGCGAAGTAACCCTAGCCCCCCTGTGCTATGCGATGTACAGCCGCTGTCATAGCCCAGACGAAGGCGGCATCGTCTTCCCCACGTAGACAAGTTAAATAGAGGATTGTGGCTTGAAGCACGGTCAGGTTGTGCGATTGAAGAAAGTTGGCACGCGCTAATGCTTGTTCCGTAGCGAATCGATAGTGTTGTTGCAGACTACCACGTTCCCGGTCAAATACATGTTTGCATCGCTCTGGGTCCATGCTGGTGATAGCAGCAAAGTACACGGCAAACCTCACGGCCTCGGAGGCCCTGTCGTCGGGACTAGTCGTTGCAGCTGCACCGTTCAAGCTCTTAGCAAGCGATGGCTTATGGAAAATCATGGTCAACGGGGCAATATTCTCTTCGAACAAGTCCCATAAGATAGAGTGCTAGACGCTGTTGGGGTAAAAGTCGGATAGGAAAACTGCAATCGACGAATGCTGGAATAGAAATCCATTGCCGGGTACCATTTTATGCCCCCCGCCAATTGATGCCACCTCTTGCGTTTCAGACTCATCCTTCGCTTTCCCAAGGCGATGCTTGCAGGACTGACTGTCTTGGATCGCCTGGTACGACCCGCCAAAGGGCCCTCTGTCAGTATTGCAAGTGCCAAATTTGCAGAGCCTACCAACCTGTGTTTCTAAATCAACAAGCACCTCGTGGTTGATATACTGGGAGGATCCTCTGTCCACAAACAAATTCCCGCGCTCGCCTTTCACGGCGCTGCTGTTCTCTGCTGGCTGGGGGTGACGCCTTGAGTTGTGATTCACGGTCTCCAGCTTTTCGGTCAGAGTCTGCACCTGCTTCTCCAGGGACTTCAGGCGCGAAACCAGTTGTGCCTTCAGTGGCCGTTTTTTGCGTCGTGGAGCTCGATCGGGGCCTGGGAAGACGCACTCCGAGGCCGACTTGATGCAACTCGCGCAAGGCTGGGCTTTGTCACATCGTATCTTCTTCTGGCTGCAACGCCGGCAGCTGCGTGTATTGAAGGCCGTGTTCATCACGTCGGTATGCTAACAAGCATTGGCGTGACCCAGTCAAAGATAGAATTAGAAAGCCCACTTAATCTCAGACGAAGACTTGATATTATGTAAGCATGTATGCCCTTGCCGTTCGGCATTGAAATGAAGCCCGAAAGTAGCACCGTTAGTCAATCATGCAAAACCATTTATCATCTAAACCTCCGGGCCGAAATAGATGTCATATTAATAATGCCATCATATACTAACTTAATTGGATACACCAGGTGAAATCCAATATATAAACAAGGGTATGCTGGTCGCGTTTCACTTCCACCTCCGCCTTGAATGAGTTACCACTGAAAGAACATGGCGCCCGCTTCCACCAATACTGGAATTCCGAAAGACTCTTGGGTTCTGGTCACTGGTGTCAACGGCTATGTGGCCTCTCACACGGCCGATCAACTTCTACAGCAGGGCTACAGAGTCCGTGGAACTGTACGGGACCCATCCAAGAGCCGATGGATTCAACACTTGTTCCATGAGAAATATGGTGCCGACCGATTTGAGCTAGTCAGGGTTGAGGACATGACTGCGCCTGGTGCCTTCGACCAAGCGGCCAAAGGTAAGTCTTTCCACAGTTGTGAATCGGGCATAACAGCTCGGCAGTTTCGCTCCATAAGACTAATCGACAACGACAGGGATGTCTGGCGTGGCCCACGTCGCAACCATCCTGGGCCACACACTCGACTTAATCACAGGTGTTATCCGTACGAATCGAAGCCTCCTTATCAGCGCAGCCAGAGAAGACACAATAAAGCGATTCGTATACACTTCCTCATCCGAGGCAGCAACCTTCTCATCCTTCTCGGAGCACCAAGCAGGGCCAAGCATATCTATATCTGCGGATACGTGGAATGAAGAGGCTCTCCGCAGAAGCCAGACCAACACCGTGAGTCCGAAGAGAGGCTTCGACATTTATGCCGCCAGCAAGACTCTGGGTGAGCAGGAGATATGGAAGTGGGCAGCAGAGAATCGCCCGGGGTTCGTTATAAATACGGGTAAGCCAAACGCACTATTTGTATGGGTCTTGACAATTAGCTGACTTTTGTCATTCAGTCCTGCCCTCTGTATGCTTCGGGGCCTCCATGGATGCTAAGTCTCAGGGCCATGCCTCATCATCTGGGTGGCCCGCAGCTATCTTTCGTAACCAGTTTGATCAAGTCTGGCCGTTCCTGCAGCATATCATACCTACAGGTAACTCAGTAAACTCAACGTTTTGAGTAATACATCTGACATAGATTCACAGGCGCCTACTGCGTTGATGTGAAGGATGTTGCACTTCTCCATGTGGCGGGTCTAACCCACCCGGAAGTGACGAATGAGCGCCTATTCGCTTTTGGGAACCCTTTTACATGGCACGAAGTCGTATGCATATATCAGAAAGCTTTCCCCGATCGTGTATTTTCAAGCGAACTGCCAGGTGCGAACAAGATGGTTCATTATGACATCGGGTTGGATGCCCGTGCGCAGGATTTACTGAGGGTAATGGAAAAGCCTGGGTGGTCTACCTTGGAGGACACTCTGATAGCTAATGTGCCGGATGTATAATAGAGTGAATTTTACTACGTCTGAGTGCGGTAAATGCACGGCCATGGTGAAGCCTCTGGAGTGACCCGAAACTCCTCCCTTCCTTCAGACACTCTTCTTGCTTTGGAGTCTATACAATTGCGGTTGCCCAAATCGCACAATCACATCTCGGTAATCCTCTTGGAGACTCATATGGAGTGCGCGCAGCTTTTCAGCCTCTATTCGCTGGTTCCGAAGCGGCTCGCAATAGTCAATATCTTCGTCTGACAAGGACGAATCATGACGTTCAGATCCCAAGATGACCTTGATATTGCCGCAGATTTCTTTGCATGGCTCATGTGCACCGTCATGTAACCTTAGTTACTCCGAATAAACCAATTGCATATGGAACCAGATACCAAGACCAAGGCGGTAGCGTATCTCTGGTATCTTCGGCAACAGAAGGTTGTGTCTGTCCTCTTTCCCGAACGAGAGACCGAAGTGCGACAGTAGATTAACCTCATTAATGTGGAAGAGCAAGGTCGTATCATGACTGAGATATAAGAAGATACCGATTGAGAAGAGTGAAACCAAACCGCGCAGCAATCCTCAGTGGGAAGATCAACGCGAGTCGCACTGCGCTATGCAAAAGTCATAGCTCTACCATATTATGGCTCCAGTTTATGGCTGGATATTATTGTCACTGCATGTCCTATTTAAGTAGTTCCCTCACTTGGAAGTAGGCTAGGTTACCCATGGCGGCCATGAAAATACTGCACGTTACGTGGTTGGTTGAAATAAATATACAATGACAACTACGTACATGGCAGAAAATGGTATGGCATTAACGAAAATAGAAGAATGCTTTATATGAATATTCTAGTTTTAGAATGCCCACAATAACTACCAGCTCTTGTACGTATTTGCTCGATAGCTACGTGAAATTTTCGGATTTATTCCGGGAAGCGTGGTTGTTAGATCGAGCTCCATTAGGGGCCTCTGCTACCACAATGTTGGGCTCGCATATCATAGCGTATCTTCTGAGCAGCAGTATACATTCTTCTCGAGCCCAATCTCAGTGTCCGTGGTGTTGCCGATGGTGGGTGTGATGATGATGATGCTGATGATGCGCAGTGTAGTCACGCTTCACAGCTGATCCTGAGTTGCTCGCATCGTGAGAGACCTGCTGCAAACAGTGAGCGAGGATTCCAAAGTAAAGGGTTATCTGCCTTAAGTAAAGTGTGGAGAGAAGAGGAGAGAAGAGGAGAGAAAGGAAAGAAGTCGGGGGAAGAAGACTCACCCTACGGACCGCAGGAGCGGATGGCAACGGGGAGGGAAGGGAGGAGGAAGCAGAGATTGCTGAGTTTGGTATACGCTTGGACGGCTCCCCACATATTCCGGATATAAACTGCGGGTTGTAGGCCTGGGAAACAGGCTGCTGCCGGTATAATTGACACTCCCGACCCGACGTAGAGTACAGCCAGGCGTGACAAGCCGGGACTCGCGCACACCGAGCTGCGCACAGAGTGGTGCTGTTGACCTCATAGGAGAAAGTCAAGGGGGCGTGGCTGAAGAAGGAGATGGTATCATTGAGGAGGTTTTCTGTGCATGATGGTGAGGATGCTTGCGCCGCTTCCACCGCAAGCAAAACACTAAGGGCTTTCAACAAGACCATCATCTTTTGGGGGCAGGATGGTTTCGACAATGAAAAAGAAGAATCAATGACCTTAGTCCTACCAGCACACCCTGGAATTAGGCATGGACTTGTTATTAAATTGGGGAACACATATCCAGAAACCAAGGGGCCGGCCAGATCATACTACGTAGAAAAAAATAAATTCTTTCATTAAGGGGTCTAGGCCATTTGACAGGAGGATGAGTCCTAGCGGATTTCGGAGATTGAGAAACATATGGCAGCCTGTCTACGTCGTACGAGAAAAACTAAACAATACGCAGTATAGAGAAGCGTTCTCTAGCTTTTATATGCACTTTCCAAAAATGACTTAGACTCGCTGTTAGGGCAGAGCTAGTTTAAGGGTCGGGTTCGGGGTTAATTACATGACGCATACGATGTATTACACGACGATTCATACATGACCGAGAGGTGTAGCGTAGACCCTTTTTGCCACTTATTTCCGACCCACTTGATTTGGAACTGGCCTGGATAGTATAAGCACGACTACACTAAGGAAATTATAGTCCTCGGGGGAAAGAGTAATCCTTGGCAATGAGTCGGAGAAGTTCAATTGGGGCGGGCTAATTTGACTAATGGCTCAACGAGATCCCGATGGTCGCTAGAGGGAAGCATGAGTGCTCTACTATCGCGCCACTCTCACAGGCATCAATGAAAAACGGGCGTTTTATAGTGTTTCAAACTTCAATTTTGCTCCTCATTATAGGCTCGTGGCCTTATATATTAGTACATAGGTTTGTATTTCAGTCTTCTGCCCAAAATCCATGGAAGTCACCTCTCAGCAGAGAGTCATTTCCTATGAACGACAAGATTCACACCATCGACAATAGTGACCCACGCCAGGCCCAGCTCAAAATGGCAATGCCAGAGATCGTCGCTACCGACTACTGTTTTGGCTAGGTGCGCTACCAGATAGCAAAGTTGTACCTGAGGCATGGGACCAGATTCGTTGGATAGGTGACTTTTGCGCGCAGGAGTGTGGGTTCGCTGGACATGAAGTAAGTGACCCAGATGTAACAGGACACCACATATCATGAATGTTTGAAAGACGTAGCTCCAGTTTTCGGAGTAAGGAACTCCTATATGCAGTTCTTTAAGATTCACTGACATGTCTTGTAGATGTGCATGGCGCCTGTGGAAAGAGAACAGGTTCCACATCGCACTGATCATGTCGATCGTGAAGGCACCGTGCGCCCGCAGCCTTGTTTCGTAGAGGGCCAGTCGTCCAGTAAATGGAGGTAGCCAAGTAGTAGATGGTCGCAATGGCTTTGACACGCCTTAATTAGAGAGTAGCCAGTATCAGTTGAAAGAGCAGGAGAAACAAAAAAGGGAAAGAAAAAGGCGTACCATCAACAACATGAAAGGTCGAGGCAGCACGAGAAGGCGGATAGGTACAGCATGCTTCTAACTGGAGATGTAAGGTCTCAAGAATAGTGTCATTGGAGTCACGGGCATGCATGTTGGGGTAGGTGCGATAGCTTGTGGCAAGATAGCAGTTGGCTACTTTGTTCCAAAGGCGAACACCCTTGTCTTGATGCGTGTCATACAGAATTTGCCATTCTGAGAGAGCAGATGCCTGTGTGTCTGCACTGTAACCGCAGAAGGAACTCTTCTCAGTGTCCATAAAAAACCACGAAGTCTTTCTCAGAGACGAATCCAGCTTGCTCACTTACCTAATGTGCAAACGGCGTACCTCGTCGTCCAGATTGTTGTCATACAAGTCACTGAGGGTCACTCCATCCATGCTGGCGGTAACGTATTCGCCAGTTTCAAACTGGCGAAGGTACACTAATTGGCCCGGCCAGATACGAGCAGCAACAACGGGGTCGTTTGGGTCATACTCACCAGCCAGGACCTGGTCGAAGAACCACGGGCCTGTAAACACATCAGTCATCCAGTACACGAGTTAAAGGTCGGAGGGAGATTGACCAACGGTATTGAATTCGTCAGAGAAGATGACTCGTGAACTGTTATTATTTAAATGGGCGATATGTTCTTCGACAGCATCGATTGTACTTGTTTGTCTCCAAGATCGTGGAGTTGCTTTCGTATTGAACTTATGGGAATGTATATCCCACGCAAGCTCGTCGGACCAGAGAAAACCCGCACGGGGGAGATAGAGACTGATTGGAGCTCTAGGAACCAGCGAAAGTACCGGAAAGGATCGGCCTTCCAGCTCTGAGATCCCCGGGGAATAGGCACCCATTGAAGGGCGTAGCTCTCGCCGAAGCGAAGCCGATAGGTAATGTAGGTTATAATTGCCACCCAATGAGGTCTCACTCAAGGGGAACGTGAGAGCAAAGATACCTATAAGGGTCGCGGCCAGCACAACTCCCCGCAGAATACACCCGGCAACGAAGCTGTAAGCTATGCTCACCTGCCATCGGTACCTGAATTAGTATTGTATCGTAAGTTAATCTCTACAAAAGCATAAGTGAGACCTACTGGATGTCTCTGGGGATGTGCAAGCGACGACCATGACCATGAAAGTCGATGGACATTGAGGACCGCCAGACAGTAAATTCCCGCCTTGATTGATAAGCCCAGGCACATGCAAATCACAAGCAGGCATTCAAACACACCCGCCGAGTTCAGTAGCCGAAGCGGTCCCGTCCGAGTTCTTGCCCAGAGGACAATGCACAAGGCAACTGTCTCGCCCAACGCCCGACTTCTCGCCAAGGCGTTTATTCCGTCTCGATCGTAGATGTATGGATACCCTGCACTGCTCTGAAAATACAGTCCGGCCGAAAGGAGCACCGCACTCAGGGTGCCGACTGAGCCTCCCGAACAGACAGGATGACTTGTATAAATAATGGTCCACACGAAAAAAGTATGAGCTCCGCCAACGATCCACTCCAGAAGCCATGATCTGTTGGCTAGCATGGACTCAAATACCGCAGGTTAGCATCGAAGGAACAAGGACTAGTGTATGGAGATTGGCTATTTGACTCTTACCGGCCGCTAAATGGTAGGACAGGGGTGGAAATGTCTCGACGAAGAGCTGCCCTCGGCCACGAAATATCTCCAGGATCCGATGCACCTCAGCGGTGTTGTCCGTGTAACGAACGGTTGCGGGAATCAATGAGCCCAGAATGATTAAGGTGGCCACCGCTGTCCAAAGCATGGACCATACCCAGTGTAACGAGCTCGAAACCATTCTCGCAAATGAGGTGGTAGAGGTGCTTCTGCTAAGGGATATGAAAACCGGAAAGGACGGAGGATGTACTTGGACTACATATAGAACATCCCACATTGGGTTGTATTTCAGAGTATCGATTGATACCGTTCTGTACCTAGTGCTAGTAGTAATATTTCTAGCGCGGTGCACCTCATGACGCTCATGCAATTGTGGGTGAGAGTGTTCGGAAGTATCCGACGAGGATGTAAATTACTCTGTTCTACTATGAAAACCGACGCTATTGGATTTTGCCATACGGAGTGGATATTTCGCTAAAACGGCTTTTAGCCTCTGATCAAGAAGTGCCACTAAGCCGAACCCAGTATAGGTGCGCAGAAATTTCCCCTTCGTCTGAGACACTTCTCATAGGCAATTCATTATCTAGATTCCAGACTACTTTTAGGCAAGTCAACAAACTGGATTACTAGGCAACTATGCTTTGATTTTGGATTCTAGGTTGCCACTTTAGCCAGGTGTTCGTTGTATGAGGGCTCTGAGCCGGGGTCCGAAGCTAGCTTGACCTAATGGACACTGACTATCGTGACACGATCCAATTCATAGGCCATATTGAAATGAATGGCTCCACCAGAAGCAGCTCTCAGCTCATTCATCCAGGGTTCAGATCGAATTATAGTATTTGAGATGTATTGGTACATATACAGCAACAGAATACCTTCGTGTAAATAACCGTATGGCTTTAACGAATCCGGTCTTCTCTTTCTAGCCAGATAAGCAGAAGGTGCGCTGATACAACCTGATGCATGCCCTTTCCGATTAGATGGTTATGATCCTTCTTGTGATCCCTCAACTGCAATTGTCTGCCGCAATCCCAAGGATATTAAAAGTGCAAAAGCATCGGCAAGTCTCACAACAGACTTGGCTTCCAGCCTATCGACGTAGACAAGCTTCCTGTAATACTGCTAATCATCCCACGTTCAGCCGGGGTTAGATAGACCTTACCCTGTCGTGGGGTTTGCACAAATACGAGCTAATTTACCAAGTGGAAACTGGTCCAAAAGTGACTCCATATCCTCCTCAGCTCCGTCCTGTATCCGGGGAGGGGCGATTAATTACAACCATAATACCAGACTTTCTTAGATTGAGGTATATCCAATTCATGCTAATCCCAATCAAGCTCGCTATTCAAATCAGTGCTGATATCCAAATGGATCTTATGAGGCAATGTATTAGTATCCTTTGGTCATAGATTTTACAGCAAGTATCTCAGGGGCAGAGAGAGACAGGAAGGTTTCCGGAAGCCTTGACTATATAGAGTGTCAGAACCTCCGTCGAAAGTCTGTCCGCAGAAACGGTTTCTGGGGTCAACTGACCATGGCACTTGACATGAAGGGCTCGTTGCTCCTAAGCATTCTAGCGATATGGCTGTGTGTCTGCCGTGTGCAGGCCGCGGCGGTCTTCGCGCATTTCATGGTAAGTATCCGAGATCAATCTGACAGTAACCGGTCGCGATTGCTGACCTCAAATGATTATCAAGGTCACTAACACCCAAAACTTCACGACTTATGACTGGGAAATTAATATGGTATTCGCTCAGCAAGCGCATATTGATGCTTTTGCCCTAAATATGGCGTACGGTGACCCCACAAATGAACCTTCTTTGGTTAATGCTTTTGAGGCAGCCAGCGTTGTGGGGTTTCAGTTATTCTTCTCCTTTGACTATGCAGGAAATGGCGCCTGGCCAAAGAGCACTGTCATTGACCTGCTCACGAAGTATGGATCGAATAGCCACTACTACCAATACAAGGGGAAGCCCTTCGTGTCGACCTTCGAAGGGCCACAAAGTGCGTCAGATTGGATCGATATCAAGGAGCAGACAGGCTGTTATTTCGTTCCTGACTGGTCTTCCTTAGGTGCCAAGGCGGCGCTTGAGGCTTCTCCAGGTGCCCCTGATGGCCTATTCTCTTGGGCGGGGTGGCCATGGGGACCCAATGATATGGATACCTATGTGGATGCTTCTTACATGCAGTATCTAGACGGAAAACCGTACATGATGCCTGTCTCACCCTGGTTCTACACCAATCTACCAGGGTACAAGAAGAACTGGCTATGGAATGGCGATCGCCTGTGGTTCGACCGCTGGCAGGAAGTGATGTATCTTAAACCAGAGTGGGTTGAAATCATCTCATGGAATGATTATGGCGAGTCTCATTACATCGGGCCCTTGCACGAGAATGCCTACGCTGCTTTCGATATTGGTGAGGCGACTTACAACTACGCTGCCGGCTATCTACATGACGATTGGCGATCATTCTTGCCTTACCTGATTAGTCTTTATAAAACGGGCACGGCTACGATCACAAAAGAAGGCGTCCAGGTTTGGTTTCGCAGAGCCCCAGCTGCAGCTTGCACCAACGGTGGAACCAGCGGCAATACCGTATCCCAATTCCAGATCGAGTTCCCCCCGACAGAGATCCTAAAGGATAGGGTCTTTTACTCAGCTCTCTTGGGATCTCCGGCCGATGTCTCTGTGAGCATCGGAGGAGTCGTCCAGCAAGGAAGCTGGTCTGATGCTCCAGATGGCGGGATTGGCATTTATCATGGCAGTGTCCCGTTCAATGGGAATACTGGCCAGGTCGTTGTGACTATCTCGCGTAATGGTGCTGTCATTGCATCGATGGAAGGTGAATCAATTGATACTTCTATTTGTCTGGGTGGCATCCAGAACTGGAATCCTTGGGTAGGGACCATATTCGCAGACACCACCATTTCTGCCACCCCGGAGTTGAGGATCAGTGAGCAAGTTTGCGTCAACGGGACCGGACCGAATAAATTTGCGCGACTCTGTGGATTCAGTTGCTCTTATGGATATTGCCCGGTAGGTGCTTGTGTCTGCACCGCTATGGGCGAACAGAGACCCTTGCCCAAGCCCACGGGAGTCAAAGGTTATCCCTTGGCGGGTGAAGACGCGAGCTACAGTGGCCTGTGTGATTTCAACTGCAACTACGGTGATTGTGACCCAGAGGCGTGTGGTACCACTGAGGTTGAGTTGACGGTCCCCACGGTGTCGGACTTCTCGCCCCCGGCGTGTGTCAGTGGAACGGGGGAAGGGAACCTGGCAGGTCTCTGTAGTTTCAGCTGTACATACGGCTTTTGCCCGATCAACGCCTGCACGTGTACGGGCGAGGGAGCCCTGGTGCTGCCTCCTCCGACACAGAATGTGAGCGGCTATGCAG
This sequence comes from Aspergillus piperis CBS 112811, assembly GCF_003184755.1. NCBI lineage: Eukaryota > Fungi > Ascomycota > Eurotiomycetes > Eurotiales > Aspergillaceae > Aspergillus > Aspergillus piperis. Next base: position 1,545,623 of record NW_020291596.1, on the reverse strand, counting down.
GCACGGGACTGGACGCGTCTGTATACGGGCCCCTCTGTGAGTTCACCTGCAGCCATGGGTATTGTCCCGACGGAGCATGCGCGACAAATCCATACGGCAGTAGTGATGGGGCCACGCCGGACACGGTAAATATCAAACCACTTCCTTGCACTTCCCTCGCTCCCTCGGCCACCTTTACCCTCTCTGCCGCGTGCACAGACGGTATCCTTGGCCTTCCTACAACTGGACCGGACGCCTCAAGCAACAACATCCCGGCCGGTTCCCCAGCAGTGTGCAACGAGGTCTGTGACTTCTTCCGTCTTCTGACGGGTACCTGCTGTGGACAGGGTGGGAACATGACCAATCCGGTAGAGGTTCCGCCCGGAGTAGTGCTGCCGCTGGGGATTCCGCTCCCCTCCGGCTTCCTGCCAAATATTCCCATTGTTATCCCCATTCCTGGTGACTATGACCCCGATGAAGTGTTCGGAAACCCCAGCTCCACCTCCACCACTACCAGCACTACTTTGGCCCCAATCATCACTACAACCTTTACCACAACCTACACCTCATACTCGGCGTTCCCAGTCACCGAGATCAATCCGGATGGTCAGTCGATTACGACAACATCCAGTACTCCTATCGTCACTACTGCCACTGTGACCACCTCCTCTTCCGGTTCCAAGGTCACTGGCGGCTCTGATGACAACGGCTCAGGATCAAACAACGATGACAATGGCCCTCGGAAGCCCCGCAAAACATGCCGGTCCATCGGGTCGGGAATTCCCTTGACCACATTCCTGCCTCATGTGCCCTTGCCGTCCTCCATCACCCTCCCTGCCGGGATGTGCTTGCCTGGGACAGACCCACTGAAAATTCCTCCGATATCGCTTCCCAACACTGATCCTCCATGCTATAAGAAAAACTGTTCGCCCTGTGGGAACGGTGCATGCGGAGGAGATCGGTCGTCCTCCACCTCAAGCACCGGTTCTACCAGTCCCACCGATCCCGATAACCCGGGGCAATGTGCGGCTGATGGCAGCGATGCTCCGAGCAGCGAACAAGGCACCTGTGGAAATGGCAATTTTCCTTTCTGGGACTCTACCACTGGAGAGATCACCTGCGAGCTTCCCGCCAGTGAGGCCCAAGATCAGATGACGGAGTGCCAGAAGGATGCAATGAACAATCTCGACGACGTTCTGGATGAAATTGACTGCTACGCGGACGAATGTGGCGAGGGACTGGCGAAGCGTGGCAAGAAAGCATGTTCTAAGCCGGCCTCGTACAAGCCGCCCGGTCCAAATGACCAGTGCGACGCGATTTTTCACTGCGACGTTGACAGATGGCCAAATGTGTGCAATAATGCTCGTTCTGCCATGGACAAGAAGAATGCCCCTTCCATACTCACATATCGCGGGAACTCGGTCCATGATACAGCCCGATGGTTGGAAACGCATGGACTCGATAAAAATGAAGGGGGTGCTCAGCGCAACGATGTACGTGCGTTTGGGAAACCTGGTACTGTGAAACCCAGGACCGGATGGGGTCTCGTGGGTGAGTAAGAAGTTCTGAACCTCACGTTTACAATCTTGCTGCGCTATACTGATAGTCCATCCATAAAGGCTGCGAAGTGGAAGAGTATCCGTTCGGCAACAGCGTCTCTGGACCCAAACAAATAGCCAATTATTACGATCGACCGACCTTACGCCTGATCCCTCAGGATGAGAATAGCAACCATGGCTCGGAGCTGCGAAGGTTCATTAATTATCTCGATAAAGTCTTGAACATCAAAAAGCCTACCTATTGTCGGTCTGCCCATGATTCTAATCATTTGGTGGGAAGCAGGACTAACTAGTAAGTTTAGGTGTTGAGGTCTCGAGTGGTTCGGGTCAAGCATTGCCCACGGACTATTGCATTAGTGAGTGGATGAGTTGCGACAATAAATGTGCCCAAGCATATGGACCAAGCTTCATATTGGTCAATCGGGTATCTGAAGGTGATGCAAAAGCCGCCGCGAAGGCGGGGTATACCAACATGCAAGAATGGGACCTATGGTTTGATGACCCTGCTCATCCAAACCGCAAATGGGCTCACACTTTGAGTTGGGATCCTGCCAGCTTGGCACTTCCCAATCCGGTATATAAGGCTGTCACGTCGATCATGCCTCCTCAATTTCCTCCTTCTTTTCCTGTAAACAAGGTTTCGCCTCCGGGGCCGGGACAGAAGATCTACATTGGAAAGTTTCCGTTCGGATATTGGGACCTCGAGTTCGTGGATACGGCTGGAATAACTCGGACGGTTGGCACACCAAAAGCAGTGGTACCCAAGCCAGATGGCAGCCACTACATCTATGATGCCCCCCCGATTAAACAATTTCCTTATCAACGCAAGCGCGATTTGAGCGTGACTGAACCTACAGAGGAAGTCTCGGACGAGAGATTCACTTCTTACAATGCGTCCATGAGCACCGGGGAGGAGCTACACGAGATCCCCGGACTATCGCGTCGCACCGACTTCTCTGGGATCAGCTTCCTTGACTCCAGGGTCTATACCGAGGTCCTGGGCTGTCCGTTGGACTCGGAGATGGAGCCCTGCTCTGACTGTGACCTTCTAGGAGGTCCCGCCCCAATCCCTGCTGGTGCAGGGAGCGATGAGCCCACTGCTGTCAGTACCAGCATGGCCAGCCATCCCAGCACCAGCACCACTGCTACTTCCACAACCTCCTTACCCACCATTCCCCCAGACACCAAACCACTCTGTTTCCGCGAAACGGAAGCACAGGATCACCAGCACCAGAGCTTTACATTGGGTGAATACCAACTGGCGCGGCTGGGGCTGTGCGCCGGCCAGACCCTGCACGTCGACGATGATCCCAAAATCTGGACCCATCCTAACACTAACCTCGTCGCGAGCGCAGCCTGGGCCGCTGACCAGACCGGCTGCCACACCCGGGTCGATTTCCTAATGACTCAGACCTGTGAGACCTGGATCCAAGAAATCTTGGATTCATGCGACGACCCCACCGTGAATCCTGACTATTATGGCGGGACATTTGTCTACTCAGGCCCAAATGGTTGCGTGACATACTACCTCGGTAAAGAGCTCTTGGTCTCATAAAGTTATACTGGCTTCGTTGCACTGCTTCGCATTGCTTCATTGGTGAATTGTACATATTTGGGGCGTCTTCGCCGTGGTTTTCATCTATATCATATACCTTTGGAGTTGATTTATCATTCCAATATATCATTGGAAGTGGAAAGTGGGGCGGTAGCGGATATGTTCGATAGTAGTAGTTTCCCAACTCCAATTTGCAGCAGGTGTGCCTTACCGTAAGAATAACGGTAATTTCAATTCGCCCTCGCGCCACCCCCCGCCCGCGACCCCTTTTTATTTTTCCCTTGTTCTTTTCGCGGTAAATACATATAGAAGTTTGAATTCAGAATCAAAAAGTAGTGGTGGGCTCCCAGCACGTGATCAGGAAGGCTATATTACAGAGTTTCTTGTCCCTGAGACTCCCTCCCTTTATTCCACTCATTCTTGATTTTTCTTTCCAAGTCTCATTTCGCCTGAAGTTTGGCGTGTAATTCACCATGTCAACGAACGGTCCGTCCAGCACCAACCCGCCACCTCTTAACGTGGACGAAACCATGCGGCAGGCCGTTGATCGGTTCCGCGCACGCATGGCAGCAGCCAACCGACAGTTCATCCAGGACCGCATTGATGAGATCGACGCCCGCGGACTCGCAACTGAGAAAGAGAGAATTCGTATGATTCAGAGGTGGCGCCATTTCGAAGACTTAGACCAAGACGAACCAGCCAGTGACAACGACCCCGACGCACGCCACATAAGCAACCGGTTCCGGCAGACGCGGGAGTTGGCAGCAGTTCCCGCGCTGCTGGCCGAGGACACCCACCCCCTGTTCGCCCTGGACGGGATCCACCCGCCGCTGCTCTGCACGCCGGAAGCCCGCCAGATCTTCCTCGACACGCTGCAGGAAGTGTTCCAACGGCAAGCGGAGGAGTGGGCGGCCGCCGAGGGCGAGGATTTAGCCTCGGAGCCGATCCCCCGCTGTGAGGAGCTGGGCCGGCTTTTGGCGTATGCCCACGAGGTGAAAGACCCGGACTTTCGCCACTCGGGCATCGCCCCCTTGGAGGCAGGGCTGTTCGTACAGCAGCGATATGGCACCCTCCCCTGTTTGGACACACAGGAGGAGCGGGACCAGTACCATGCATGTGTACGCCAGGAATGTGTGTGGCTGCGGGAGCGACTGGAGGGGGAGTATACGGACTTGATCAACAAGGTCCAGATTCCGGCCTCCCCAGATGTGGATCTGGATGTCCGGGCGGGCGTGGTCATGGGCACCGGCTACGTCGGGGAGTATCCGAAATGGTACAGTGCGTATCTCTACTGCCGGAAGAGTCCAGATGAGGATATGGAGGGGATCCATTACCAGGATGAAGGTGTCCAGGACGCCCCCAATATCCGGGAGTGGGGTTGGCGTGTGGTCTTCATGGAGGAGGAGGGCATCTTGCAGCCACAGGTGCTCTATGGACGGAAGCCGCGCTTTGACTCGATCCCTGAGTTTCTGGACTGGTACGCGAGCTGGCCGGACTACTTGGATGCCCGCGGGCTGCTCAGTCTCCGCCGGCATCTGAAAGGATGTGAGACTGATTGCGAGTCCGACTGTGAGATGCACAAACCGTAGTACTAGGATTCTGGTCCTCTTGTGTGTGAGAGAGAACAACACCTTGAGTTGACAAAGTTGGCCCATCGCTCGGTGCCGCTTGGGTGTTTCTTCTCGGATCCTAAATACTGATAGGCTCATTGCTCTATGAAAAACTTGCTTTAAGATTAAAGAACCTGCGAACGAAAGAGGACGAATGTGGGCAAGGCCCGGGGTAGGGATCTTTCACGACCCTATTTTCTATATTCCCAAATTAAGTACAGTAGATGAGAGGCACTTTTGAGTTTTTATTTATTAGGCTGGCTACTATCTTTGGTAGTCACTATGGTGCACCACGTTTTATCTTTCAGACGACATCATCTCAGTGGCTATAGGCAGCTTTGAGATGGCCCATAATTCAGCTCCCATTCAATATCATTTAATGAGAAGATCCAGAGAGCTCTGAACTCATTGTCACCTTCCAAACCGATGTTCGTTGAAAATATGCGGCATGTCCAGGAGCATAGATTTTGCTGACATCTAGTACGGGCTAGTCCTGTTTGGGTGCAGACCCTGAGGGATTGGATCCACTTTGTTCAGGCACGATGGACTTTAGCTCCGATTCTGCCTGGCCACCTTCTTCGCTATAAATGAGGCTAACCTCCCGCCACCCGCAAAGAGAAAAATAATATGAAGGGGAAAAAATAAGATTCTTTCATTCTTAATATGCTTCTCTCGCAACTCCTTCTGGCCCTGTTGTGGTGGTGCGTTTCCGCAGCGGCTGTGGCAGAAGAGACCTGCGACAATGCTCCTCCCAACGATCCCATTGGCATCGACCTCGGCCATCGTTTTGTCTTTGCCTCCTACGCAAATTCTATAGACAATTTTACCCTACTAGGGGTGGTCAATCACAAAGAGTACCAGCGGCAGATTGAAGAATTGTCCATGGACCACTTTCAGCGATCCGGGCTTGGGAAGCTGAGAAGCGGATCTAGGTCGACCCCGCTGGCGCTCCTGACCAGCGTCATGTGGAGCTTGTTCGAAGTGATCGATGCTAGAGTCTCCATCAGCAGCAACGCATACGTCGTCTGGAGTCAAGACTCGATCCGCTCGATATCTGACACTGTCTACGGGATCATCCCCGTCTCTGTCCAACGAAAGGTCAAGTCCTTCCTCATCTCGCGCGGCCTGATCAAGAAGAAGCTGTCTCCATCCGACGTCACGGAAACATTCACAGAAGTACTCGCCGAGCTCAAGGCTACTTCCCTTGCAGCTCACGGCGTCAACGTGACCTGGGCCGTGGTCGGCGTGCCCGACTTCTTCAACGACACGCTGAGAGAAACAGTGATTCGAGCCGGGCAGCAGGCAGGCATCACCATCCTTGAGGGTGCCGTCCCCCCGCGCTCCTTTTGCACGCACTACCTCAATCCGACGATCGACCAGAACGATCGTGTCCTGGTTGTTCACCAGGGAGAAACCCATTGTGGTGTTCAGTTGTACGACGGGTCGCCACAGCGCCGCCGCAAGGGCCAGTCAGTGTATCCGTATCTTCCTTTAGATCCGTGGAGTGGGGATAGGATTCAGTACCGCCTTGTGAAGGAGCTTGTTGACGGTGATGCTCAGTTGAAAACTCTGGTTGTTCAGGGCCGTGATAACGGATTTTTGATACAGGCGGTGCTGAGGACAAGGTTGACGTTAAAGGGATATGATCCGGCAGTGGAGCTGTTGCTGGGACTCGAGCCATTGCTGGAGGATCAGCTCGGTGGTAACAGAGATCATGAAGACGGGGAGAAGCTCAACGATCTTCCGCTAAATCTAGATTCCTGGTGGACGCATGGGAACATCCCCGACTTGGTTCTCACGCGTAGCCAGATCACGGCAGTCGAGAATAACTACATGGAAACATTGGCAAATAATATTCAAGTTTATTTGCAAGCTATGTCAGGTATGTCTCATGGACCACTTAGCCCCGTGTGAGTATCAGTGTTGACTTCCTACAGAACCACACGAAACGAGAAACGCAGCAAAACAAGAGAGAGTGGACTACGCAATTATCTTGACCGATTACTTCGATGGAGAGCTTGTGCACCGTGCTGTGCAGGAGGCTATCGGACATGGCGTTCCTATTGTCGGTTCGTTAAAGGATATCACTATGGTGGCGGAGGGTGCGGCGAGGCTGGCGTGGACGCGGAGGGAGAATCTGCTGTCCATGCGCGAGAGTGCAAAGACTAGACATGATGAGCTTTGACAGGGGAAAGTCGATACCAAGAGCTAAGCCGGTCGGTGAGACGATAGATGTACGATATGCGTCATAGATACCATTCCCGAAATAGATGTGTACTAATCATCTCTTTTCTGATCATTACACTGAAGGTAAACGAAGACATTTCTGATAACTGCTATTTCACAATTGCCTTTATTTGGTTAATATTGTTGGGTAGATTATTATACACTATCGATACTGTACATCACATGTGCCTTCCAGATCCGGCTATTTCTTGAATCCACTCTCCTTCTTCAACCAGGTTGCAAAGTCCATCATTCCCGGGTGGATCTCCCTCAACTTCGGAATATCAGCCCTATATCCTTCGTTTCGAAACCACTGGAACATGTATCCCATATCCTTCATCATGGCCATAAATAACGAGCATACCGGGCGGAATGTCATCGGCAGTGGCTGTCCAGTCTTCTGTTCAAAGATCAACCCCATACCTTCAAAGGTGAGTTCATCACTGGCAAGGGAAATGGCCCTCCCTTTGTACTTGTCCGGGTTGAGGAAAGCCTCAGCACCGAAGTATCCAATGTCGCTTGTGGCGACAAGCTGCAGCGGCTTTCCAGCCAATGCCATCTTGAAGCATGTGGTAAAAACCTTGCCGAAGAAATCCGGACTCAGATTTTCGAAGAAGGCGGCCGGGCGCAGGATCACCCAGTCCATGTTGCCATCTTTGCTGCGGTTGACCAGGTGGTGTTCATACTATGTTTCTTGATGAAATGCGGTATTTTGGTGGGATTTTTGAACGAGTGCTCCTCGCCGCCGCGGTCAACGGAACTGTAGACGAAGAACTTGACCTTTTGTCGGATAGACTCGTCGATCAACGCCTTTCCTTGCGTTTCTTCCGCCTTGTTGCCAATTGCGGCCTGTCGAGAAGCAGTCAATAAAAGCGATCTATGTAGACCAAAGACAGGTCCATTAACCTACCTGCACGCTATATACTCCCCATATGGGCGAGGTCGTTAAGCGTTGAGCATTGCGGAAGATGGCACCCGGGTTATCAAGGTCACCCTCCACCAACTTGATATTTGGAGACAAACTAGCCAGCTTCTGGGAAGACGCGGAAGAGGTGTTCCTGGTGACGGCGAGGATCTCCAGGGGAGCCTTCCGGAGAAGTAGATTCCTGATGAGGGCACCCCCTTGTTTGCCGGTTGCACCAGTAATAAGAACAGCAGTCATGGTGACAGGCAAGACGAACTCAATTCATTAATGGAAAATTGATTCATCCACCCATGAACCCCTCTTATAATACTTTGTAACGCAGATGCAGATTTGGTTTATGGGCAAGATAAAGTTTCGGCCTCATCCAAATTACCGTATTATTAACGTCCGGTATATTACGTTACCACAGCCATCTCGGGGTTCATTTCAGGCCCGAGATTATACACAACCCGAATTCACGACATCTCGCAGTCCGCTTGAACCTTGTTGGAGCCGAGCATTTCATGTGGGTACCAAGGTATCGGTTCCACCCAGCTTTGCGATTTGAGTTTGGTAGTCCATGCCTGCAACTCATGAATCAGCTCGGAGTTGATATAGTGGCCGGGTGGCGCCAGCTTTACAAACCACATGTGTACTTCATATAAGGGTCTCGAGCACGTTCTGAACTATACCGCACAATCGAACATTTTCTTCTTTACACATACACACTTCTCCAATTAAGCTATCATCTACATTCAACAAAACTCCAAATGAAGGTCGGCATTGCAGGTATCACGGGCAAATTTGCCCGCCGCCTTCTCACCCACCTCCTCGATGTTGGTGACGACTCCCTGACTATTAAAGGGTTCTGTCGCAACCCTTCAAAACTCCCCGAGTCCGTGAAATTGTCCCCCAAGCTGGAGATAATTGAAGGTACGGCGTTTGATCAGGACGCCATTGCCACGTTCGTCCAAGGCTGCGATGTCGTCGTATGCTGCTACCTGGGCGATGACAAGCTCATGGTGGATGGCCAGAAGCTTCTCATCGATGCTTGTGAATCGGCTAATGTTCCACGCTATGTGGCCAGCGACTGGGCGTTGGATTACACCAAGTTGAAGGTGGGCGAGTTGTTCCCCAAGGATCCCATGATCCACGTCAAGAACTACCTCGATACGAAGAAGGTTGCGGGAGTGCATATCCTCATCGGTGGCTTCATGGAGCCCATCTTCAGTCCCTTCTTCAACATTGTGGATGTTCAGACCAACACCTTCCGGTACTGGGGTGATGGGAATGAGGTCATGGAGGGAACGACCTACGACGATGCGGCCAAGTACACGGCAAAGGTGGTCTTGGATTCGGAAGCAAAGGGTGTGCTGAAGTGTAAGTCGTCAATCCAATATTCCTCTTGAGAACTAGTGCTAATGAATGGGCTTCTTGCCTTTAGTTGTCGGAGGCCGTGCTACGATCCAGGAGATTGCCAAGTCGTATGAAAAGGTCTACGGCACTCCTGTTACACTGGAAAACCGCGGATCCCTCGAGGACCTGTACAAGACCATGCATGATAAGCGGACGAAGAGCCCTCAGGACATTTACAGCTATATGTCTTTGTAAGTCCACACTTTCAATTCCCTGTTTCCTCCTGTCAATCTCGACTAACCGAGGGTTACTTTTATAGGTTCTTCTACTACTACTGGGTCAATGGACAGACCTTTGTTGGGCCCGAGCTGGACAATGCCCGTTACCCGGATGTCAAGGCAGTAGATTGGGAGGGGTTCATGAGGAGCTGGTCCCAGGAGCAGATTGGGACATCTTACTTTGCTCTGAACATGTAAGATGTACGATAGAGCTAGGATTCGGGTAATATCGCTTGGAGTAGGGTGAGTAGCCGCTCAGGTAGATTTTACATCTTTTTTTCTATTCCTCTTTAGGCTGTCTACCTAGGACTCCTAATTAGGTGCCATTTGAGTGTTTTTTTCATCTTCGTGATCTGTGGACAAGGGGAACGCGAAACAGAAGGTCCTCTTTATTTACTTGCAGCGAGCAGGTAAGCCAGATATATCGAATCGCACATGACCAATACCTATAAATCACAAAAGAACTTGGAAATTAAATAGGATTGAACACTATCCACAACAGTCTTAATCTGAGCTACGTAATGCACTCATCTGGGCCACACCTATGCATCAGCATCGACAAGTGCGTCCACCGACTGAGAAAAATCATTTGTTAGAGCCATCCAACCACCGAGCCAGTTGCCTGGCCCGACCGGCGGCGTCTTCCAACGACACGTAACCGTCGGGGTTGCCCTTGGCAAAATCGATCAGGGTCCGCTGGACAGAACGGGCCCTGACCGGCACCTCCAGCTGCTCCTCCGACCACGACCACTCCACGGCCTCCACTGTGTCCGTGGCGTGGTGGTGAACCGAAATGGTCGCTGGGTTCTGGTACGCGTCCGCCTGCAGCGATATCCCTGCAGGCGCCGACAAACGAATGGCTCCCGCTTCGCAGTTCAGCGTCCACGAGAGCGATGGGTCACCCGGGAAAGGTTGACCTCGCGCAAAATATGCCACTAGACTGGCCCCGGGGACTGTATAGGGTGATTCAGGTAGGGACCCTGTCGCCTGTTAGCGTACTATGCAACATTTCGTAGCAATGCGGCAGGCTCCAGGTCATACCATGCACACTCAATAAATCCGGTACATCTGAGTCAACCTCTTCCACGATCTCCCGTGTCTGGGGATCACGAATGCGAATACGAGGCCGCTGGATCTGGGTACGCGCTTCATCGGTGCCGACAACCACATTCCCCACGACGGATTGGACATAATCAATCACTATCCTCATGTCAGTGCCAGTCTGCTATAGCAACTCTGAGCTCAACGCAAAGGGCTAGAACCAGAGAAGATGAGGGGGATAAGGACGAACTATGACCAAAACCAATGACGATGGGATTGCCGCCCACTTCCTTCTGCGAAAAGTACTTCAGACCCGGGGGCAGAAAATCTCGATCGAACGTGCCGCCAAAGCCACGGACTTCTGTGCTCAGCAGGCGACCCAGCTGGCCAGAGCGCAGGACCTCCTTGACTTTAAGCACGGCGGGAGCAAAGCGGCCCTGGAGGCCTACGGCCACCCGCGCCCCACTAGCACGCGCTACGGCGAGCAGGTCGTCCACATGGGCCAGCGAGCTGGCAATGGGCCACTCGATATAGACGGACTTGCCAGCGCGGACACTGGCCAGTACGGTCTCGTAATGCTTGTCGACGCGCGTATTGCAGATGACGAGATCGATGGCGGGATCGGCGGCCAGATCATCTGGGTTGCCATAAGGTTTCACGGTGGTCGGGTCCAGCTGGTAGGTCCGGATGGCGGATTCTGCAGCGGCCACACTGCTGTTGCAGAGAGCTGTGATCTGGTAGAGCTCTCGACCTGCAGTACTCCGGATTGCCGGCAGGTGGGCATCGGCTGCCCAGGAGGTGATGGCGGAGGATGACAAGCCGATTAGACCAGTGCGACGGGGGGTAGTGGACATATTGGCAGGAGGAATGGAACTGCAGATGTATTTGTGTGATGTTTTAAGACAACCATGGGTGTCTCTTCCCCCTGTCGGTGATGCATGATGCATAATATATAGTTAGAGACATTGTAGGGATTGATAATACATCATGGTGTTTTACAAATGCGGAGGGGGAAGATTGATTAGAAATCAACAATGGCGCAATCCCTCGAGCACATGCAAGATAAGAATTAGGGTGGTAAGTGTCGCCGTCACAAGAGGACTAGTATCACATAATTTAAGTTCAGTGCAGTTATTCTGTCAGGCGTATAGACCCATTCGGGAAGTAGTAAACACAGAAGAGGGCGGAGAGGCGGCAAGGCGGTGGTGGGCGGATCGGTGGTTTGGTTGACGGCGGGCTTGGGCGGAGGTCACATTCCGCCCCGGTCATTTATTTTTATTAAGTTCCTGCTGTCCTCCCCGATCGGGTCGATCGCACTTCGAAGTTATGGTATCTTTTAAGTTAAACTCGCACGAGGGGAGGGTTCCACCCTCCGACTTGCATATCCGATCGAATTCTGTTCGATCGGAGAGGGAAGAGAGGCAGATCGATGGTTGATCTGGGAAGCTTGTCGGGATTCCGATCGGCGGGTCCGCGCCTAACAGCCTACTTTACGCCTGGCGCGTCATATGTGCTCTATGCAGAGTATAGTATAGTTAGTGCAGAGAATAAATCGTGATGACAGCATCTTTCCTGCCTTAGGATGCAGGGTTGGGGCTCGGGATGGTTGAGATTCCAATCGGGCCCCGTCCCAATTTATCGGGTGCCTGAATCACCTGTGGCCAGCTGCTGCCTCAGGCTAATCGGCTGGAAGCCCGAGACGTCAGGCGGCAGATGAGTCAGCCGTGGCCCAACGGCGTCCATGCTGAAAGGGGACTAGTGGAAGGTCGACGGGGGTCTGGCCCAGCGGGGAGAGCGGGGCGGGCCGCCAATGAGCAGGCAGGCGGACGGCGCAAAAAGCCGGTTTTGGCGGGTGGGAGATTCTCAGCGGCGGATTCGGACGCCAGCCAGTCACACGTCGCTTAGTACTGCCTGCTCCAACTGGATGTTGGTCGTAGCAGTAAGTATCTTAACAGTACTAAACTACTAACTAGTTAGCAGGTAATGAAGTCGGCTTGCTATCTCCGAGTTTCCTTTCTTGTGTCCCTCTCACCCTCTTTCTCTTCCTCTCTCTCTCTCTCTCCATCTTGTTTCCTTTCCCCTTCTCCCTCTTTCTATACTTCTCCCCCCCTCCCCTCCCCTCTAGTAGGCTATTCCTCACCCTGCCGCTAATTCCCCACATTCCTTCGTTTGGCCACCATCTTTCTTTTTTCTCCCTCTTTCTTCCCTCGTTTGCTTTTTCCGGCTGTGGCGGCTTGTTTTTGTATTTATTTTTTATTTTTCCTTCACCTTCATCTTGCTCGGTTTCCCTTCCCATTCTCCTCCCCTTCCTTATCCTACGATATGCCAGCAGCGTCCCGTGAGTGATGGCGGCCTCCTTCCAGCACCCTGAGGCTGAGCGGGAGAGAATTAGAGACTTGTCCCGGTAAGTTAATCCGATTTTCTCCGCCTTTTCCCCGACAGGATTAGAGCAGATCAAAGATCAGCTCTGATCTGATCTGATCTGATCCTCTCTGCAACGTCGATCATAACCACCCTTTTTTTCCAATTCCACTGCGATATTATCACACAGTCTGACCGTCGTCGCGCTAGGTACTATTGCACCGTCGATCGTCCCGCCCTCCGTCTGGAAGCGGCCGCAGAGGAGGCGACTCACTCTGCCGCCCATGGGGATACCTCCTCCTCCTCCTCCTCCTCCACTCCCGACGTCCGGCTGTCGTCCGATATCACTCTCACGGCGCTGGCTCAGCTGGCTGTCTTTCGCTTTTCCTGCAACCGCGCCTTCATCTCCATCATCGACGGCTCCAATCAATATCTGATCGCCGAAGCCACCAAATCCATCTCCTTGCGCGATAAGGATCAGCATGACCCCGATGATGGCATCTACCTGGGGGTCCGCACCCTCGACCTGGTCTGGGGGGTCTGTCCTCATTCCATTGCCCTGTTCACCGGCCAGGATCCCTCCAAGGTCGTCGACTCCATCAACGTGACCGCCAATACCTCCCGTTACGTCGTCCGAGACTTTACCCAGGAGGACTTCTTCAAAGATCGTCCCTATGTCACCGGATGGCCCTATTTCCGCTTCTACGCCGAGGTCCCGCTGTACAGTCCCGCTGGTCATGTTCTCGGTTCCTTTTGCGTCATTGACGATAAGCCTCGTTCCGACTTTGGGGATCGAGAGATCGCCTCCCTGCGTGAGGTGGCCGATGCCGTCACCCAGCACCTCGAACACGTTCGCATCTCCCATTCGCATCGCCGCGCCGAGAGTCTTGTCAAGGGTCTGACCAGTTTCGTGAAAGACCATCCCGCCTTCGATCCGACCGATGTGCCTGGACCTAGCCATGGGCCTACGCTGGTGCCCAGCACTGAGCCTGCACCCCCGCAGCCCCTGTCGTTAACCGACGACCCGTTGCGAGAGCCTCCCACGCAGCTCCAGTCCGCATCCTCCGAAATGACGGGCGAATTAACCTCTTTATTCTCCGCCGTCACTTGCTCCGAGATCACCGCCACCTCGACCTCCGTGAACGTACCGGGTCCACGCCCCGTCCCGGTCGCCGTCCCGGATGAAGTCCTTCCGCCCGACGGTTCGGAGACGCACGATTCCAGCGTCGTGGTGTCCGACCACACCGAATATCCGGTCGTCTCAGTCATCGAACGCGAGGCCCGCTCCGAAAGCCTATCTCGCATCTTCACCCGCGCCAGCCTCACCCTGCGCGACTCGATGGATCTGGATGGTGTGGTGTTCCTGGATGCCAGTCGGTGTAACGCCGGAGTGTGAGTACCGTGTCCAACCCAAGGGTCGCAGAGGCGTATTAACGAAACAAGCAGTGTTCGCCCCGGCCAGCCCGGGTCCTGGGAGCCTCTCCCCACCACCGCCAATCCCGAGTTCCTCGCCGATCCCTACCCCAGTCCAGTCGACTTGCCCGGCGTGGGCTCCCTTTCCAACATATCAGAGAAGCCGTGTGAGGTGCTAGGAAGCGCCCAACAGGATGAGGTGAGCGCCAACCAACCCATCACGGAGGCTCTTCTCAACCAGATGATCGCCGCCTTCCCCCATGGTCAGTTCTTCAATCTGCAGGACTGGATTGACGAGGAGGGTGGCCAATCTCTGTCGCCTTCGCTAGAGGAGCGGTCGGAAGGAGATCATACCATGTCCAACATCTGCCGTCGACTGCGCCAGCATCTCCCCGATGCCTACTGTGTGCTCTTCTACCCATTGTGGGACTGGAACCAATCACGCTGGCTGGCGGGTACTTTGGTCTGGACCCAGGCCAGCAATCGCGCGCTGGGCGTCGACGAGCTACATTACTTTAAAGTGTTCGGAGACTCCATCATCTCCGAGGTAGCCCGCGTGGATTGGGCCAGCACCCAGCAGTCCAAGTCGGATTTCATCTCCTCCGTTAGCCATGAGCTGCGGTCGCCACTGCATGGCATCCTGGCCAGCGCAGAACTGCTGCAGACAACCCCACTGCATTCGAGTCAGGCGCACTGGATGAACATGGTCAAGAGCTGTGGATTGACTCTGCTGGACACCTTGAACCACCTGTAAGTTTCTAGGCCAGTTTATGAATTACTACACTACCCCCTGCTAAATCACAAACAGCTTGGACTTCGCCAAGATCAACAACTTGACGACGACTGAGGAGGCCAGCCCTGACCAGTCCAAACCCAGCGTGACGAACCTTCTAACCGTGTTCGACCTCGACGACCTCATCGAAGAAGTCACGGATGTTCAGTACACGGGCCAGCGATTGGCCCAAGCAGTGGCTCCCTTGACGGGACGCCCAGCACAGCCGACCTCTACACGGCCGGATGGGGAACTCACAGTCGTGGTGCGTGTACAGGAGCGGAGCACGTGGAGGATACAGTCGGTAGCTGGTGCCTGGCGACGCATCGTGATGAACCTGTTGGGCAATTCGTTGAAGTGGACCAAGGCAGGTTTTGTCGAGGTGTCGCTCTCCAAGGCCCGTCGCGAGTCCAACCCACACACAGTCTTGGCGCATCTGTCGGTCACTGATACGGGTTCGGGTATCAGTCCAGACTTCCTCCGACACAAGCTCTTCTCTCCTTTTACGCAGGAGGACGCTTTATCGGAGGGTCTTGGGCTGGGATTCAGCATTGTGCGCCAGCTGGTTGCTTCGTTAGAAGGCCACATCGACGTACGCAGCGAAGTCGGCGTAGGCACACAGGTTGACATCTATATCCCCGTGCATCCTAGCGCGGCGCAGGCATCCCGTCGCGGCAGCCCGGACGAACTCGCCACGCCGTTGCCGCCTATGGCAGCCTGCTTGATTGGATTTGACGGTTATCCCAATCCGCGGGAGATCCCCACGGGCATCCTGCCGGCCGAAGCCAAACGCAAGCTGGCCATTCGGAGCTCGCTGACTTCGGTGCTCGTTCAGCAACCGGGCTGGACGCTGGCACTGGCCGAATCCTTGGACCGCGCGCAGGGCGACGTGGCTGTAGTTGAGCAGGGTGATTTGCACCCTACGCCAGACAAACCATCTCCCCTTGACTCGATGGTGCAGCGCGGGTTCAAATACTTCATCGTACTGGATAGCAACAAGCCTCTGCCGCAAATCGAGGCGCTGGCTCCAAATGTTGTTCGGGTATCTCAGCCGTACGTCGACCTTAATAACATCCTTTCGTGATTTGTCCAGACTAACAGTAGAATAGATTCGGACCCCAGAAATTTGATGACGCTATCCGGCGGGTGCAGACTCTAGCACGTGAGGCTGTGCTCAATCGCCCGCCGTCGCGGCCGGCACCGATGCCACTGCAGCCCTCCCTGTCCGCGTCGCCTAGTCTGACGCCGCCGAGTGCCCCAGATTCGGCCATCGATTTCGCCTCCCCTTGTACGCCGCTGGAGCCTGCGCATTCTCATCCTCCCAGTAAAGCTCCCAAGGACATACATGTTCTCATTGTAGATGACAACGACATCAATCTAAAGGTTTGTCGAGAATCCTGCCAACGTTCTTGCATGCCATGACTAACCCGGGTTCATAGATTCTGGCGACGTTCATTCGGAAGATTGGTTGCAGCTATGACACTGCCTCCAACGGACTACTCGCCCTGAACACGTACAAGGAAGCCACTCGGCGCCACGATCTCATCTTGATGGGTAAGACATCTCTCCGTGTCTCGGCACCCGGACTGCAACTGACCATATGCGACAGATATTTCGATGCCCGTGATGGACGGCATCGTCGCGACGGACCACATCCGACGATACGAAAAGAAGAACGGCCTCATTCCCTCGCGTATCATCGCCGTGACGGGCTTGGGGTCGGCAGACCGCCAGCAACAAGCGCTGTCGGCGGGGGTGGATGAGTATTTGGTCAAGCCCGTGTCCCTGCGCGGGCTGAAGAAAGTGATGCGGATTTCATGATGACGACTCTTGCACGATACCTCCTTCTCCTCATGGTTTTGTACAAAAGCATACCCCCTGCGGGGGCCTTAGGGGTGCCCCTTTGTGTGTGATATATTCTTCCAGTAGACAAATGTATATACGAAGATTTTGCCTGGATGGCTGGGATGAATGATGCTGTGGATGATGTGTCAATAGATCTGAAAGTCTGGCCTCCGTCTGTTGTGGGTCATCAGGCTGCTTGGAGTTAAGGTCACAACTAGTAGCCAGCGCGTAGCTCCGTCCCTCCGCATAGCCCGGGAAAATGATTACCCGACCGGAAACCATCACTGCTGTGTTACCCTATTTATTGTGCGCACTACACCGATGAAGCTTGGAGTAGTGGCAAAGTACCGGCATATTTATATTCTTGTGAGAAATAAAGTTGCTGCTGAGTGTACGTAGTGTCGGTCTATACTAAGTAGTTGCCAGACGAGCGTGCGAAGAGAAATAGCACGACTGTGCCAAACATTAAGTACTTATATATATTTTCCAACCCTAACGGTCGATACTAGCAGTGGTAATGACCACAAACAGAACTCCAAACAACTCTGAATCACAGTTCAGCAGTGTCTCTGTGTAGTACTATCCATATTATTTCAATGTTAGACCACACTTGTATATACCTCAGGGCTATTTTGAACGACCAAGTCTATCGAAGCTGGCGTTGTTTGGTCTTGCTGCCAAGTCGAATTTGCATACATGATGCCTGCCAAGAGACATTGTTGGTAAGAAGCGCAGTATTTTCGTTCCACCCACATGAGAATTCAGCGGTCGGATATACCATATTTCTTCAAATAGAGTATGCTAGTGCTATTATGAAAAAAAGAGATAGTAGCAGTCCACCTGCCAGCCATTAAGGAATTGTCTATTATATAGTTGCTCCGCCTGGACCATAATCGAGATAGTGTACTATACATAAACTATCACACGGCTCTTACAGCTCCATAATGCGATACTTTCTACGTCCTCCACGGTCCGGCTCTACGCTGGAATATCTTCAGACCAAGACCAAAAGCGTACACAAGTTTTTGGCCGGCATCAGTGGCGCGACAGGTTGATCAAGACATGCCGCGAACGTGCAGCAAGCTGATCTCTTCATAGTATCCGACGCATTGGCAGTCGAGAGCAAATTCCAGTCTAGTGCTCCTGTACATGTAAGGCTCAGATGCAGCTCCGTCCCAAGTAGACCTCAGATCGTATCTTCACTCCGGGGCAAGACCACTGGAGGCTTGATATAGATGGTTTGGCAGCACACGTGGTCGGCCTGGGTATAGTCATCTGGTTAGGAGTTTCATAGGAGACGGCCAACCTCAGCCCTTGTCGAAGAGTCGATAATTCGAAGAGCAGCTCTATCCGACCGTCAGATGTCTAAAACCACCTGCCCACTGGCAGATGTTGTTTATATGCTTACGATACCTGGAATATGGTATCTGCGACGGTCAAGAACCCCCCTTAACGTATACAGACCGATCCGCGGGCAGGACAGCATCCCGCAACATGGCCTGGTACAAGGGGTCCAGCCCCCAATCACCCGACCAGTCCGCCATGCGCTGTCCGTTCTTGAAGTGCTCTGCCAAATGATCCGCGCGTGCTGCCCACGTCAACAGAATTTGCTGACAAAACCCACAGCGGCTTCGCACATCATTCGTCACGACGCGACAAGCCTCCACACGTAAGGCAGGGACCGTGGTACAGTGATGAAACTTGCGAAAGTGCTGGATCAAATGGTCTTTACGCCGGAAGGAACGTTCTGATAGCGGGCGATCAGCGCACACGTCGAACTCATGGGTCGAGAAATGAGATTCGGTAAGTGGAGAGGCTCCGCAGAAATCGCATTGTAGTACGTCCGAGCCAACCAGATCCAGAGCGCCCGATCCCACGCTACATATCCAGGATTCCAACGACAGGTGTACACTCTTTTCGTGACGGACCCAATCATGCTTCTTCTTGAACATATCCACACAGAAAGTACACTGATATGGGCTCCCCGCGGCCGACTGGCGCCTGGGCCGTCTGCGACGGGAATGGGATCGCGGCCACCCATCCGACAGGGGGAACGGCAGAAAGCTCTCGGACTGATGACTCCAGGCGGATGAGAAGCTCCCGGACGACGCCTGCGACGGTTCACTGTCGATACTCGAAATGGAGGATGCGAAGTGGCGAGAACTGGGACTCGCGCCGCCAGGGGTGCTGGGGTAATCCCAGGCGGCATCAGTGCCGGCGGCGGCAATAGCTTGCTGAATAGCCGACTCTGATACGGGTTCTTGGTCCGGTGGTGATCGCTGCCAGCGTTCCATTGGAGTCAGGGCCGGCGATCGGGAAGTGGGCATTGGGGAGCCGCTGCGGAAGATCTGACTCGGTCGGGAGGTGCGGTGGGCCATACGATGGCGCCGTCGGGCATTGGCAAACCAGGTGGAGATCTGCTTCTCGGTGAGGCCGGTCTGCTGGGCAAATGCTGCCTTCTGTTCGTCTGTGGGATACGGAGCATGCTGGTTCCGATAAAGCCAATCCCGCAATACTTTGGCACCTTTTCGGGAAAACCGTGGCCTGTGCTGTCCGTCCTCTTCCTTTCTTTCCTGGTCATGCGACGATTGCGCCTGGCCATTCTGTGTATCCGACACCGGTAATGCATGTGGAGCAGGAAACAGCTCCTCCTCGGTCCACTCGGTGACGCCATGCATATGATTGAACACGGGAAAGACGGTTTCGAAGCCGGCAGGATGGCGCTTCTCGCCGCGGGCGAGGCTGCATTCACGGAAGAGGGCGACGCAACTGGAACAGGATGTGACGGGGTTCGGATTGGCCTGGGTGGTGCGAATGATGAGGCACTGCAGTCGGTGCTGTTGACAGTACATGCAGGGGACAGGGGGACTATATGCGCCAGCGAGCCACTGAGAGACATTGACAAAGTCATCGGGCGGGGGGATGATCGTTGTGTCGTTGGTGGAATCCGGCTGCGTCGACCAAAGGTTTTCGCTGGAAAGCATCTCCAGTGAGCCCCAGTCATCCTGCAACTGAGGAGTCATAGATGAGAGAGCCTCCGCGTCTACCACGCCCGGGAGGGCATCTGGGTAGACGGAGGGCAGCCATTGCGCCCAGTGGTCGTCGTCGGTGGATGGCGGGGGAGCGTCGGAGGAGTTGGCCATGACGTGGGGAGGGAGGTAAGCTAGGGACAAGCCACCTGAAGAACAATTTGAGGAGAATGGACTATGGGGAATGTCATAGTGAAGGCATAGAAGGCAGTCCACAAGACAAGAGAGGAGGGAAGTTACACATAAAAGGAAGAGGGGAAGATGAAGGAGAAGATGGAGAAGAAGGGAAGAGGCTACATGGGGGAAGGCGGGGACAGAAGAGGGTCGCTTGTTTCACCGCCTTTCATATTAGGGAGGAAGTCGGCGAAATCAGCCGGTGATTGGCCTGAGGATTTAACTGGTTACTAATCTCCATCAACTTTGCCGAAGTTCGTAACGTGAGTAGATCATATTATCAACAACAATTGCTCAAGGGGTTTCAGGTCTATTCTGTTATTCTCTGTATCATCTCCTTCATAGGTACATGATATCTGATCATGTTGTCTCGATCTATTTACAGAATTGCTGGATAAACTGCCCCAGAATCTCCCGCAGCTCGCGCATACTGTCCACCTCCACCCATTCTTCGCGCGAGTGCAAGCCTGCCCCCGATGGGCCAAACACCACGCTTGGGGTCCCTGCCTCAGTGAGTAATGCGGCATCACACCAGAACGGGGCACTTTGGACCCGGGGAGGTTGTCCGACAACCTCGGTGCCCAGCTGGACCAATTGCTGCACCACGGGATGATCCTTGGGAACATGCTGGCTGGGGCGCCAAAGCGTGATGCGCGGCTCTCGATACTGGAAGTCGGGATGCTCATCACTTAGTCGCTTTAGGATGGCACCCAGCTCAGCCAGGATCATCTCATTGGTCTGCACCGGCACAGTGCGGTATTCCAGAGTCAGTGTGCAGCTGGCAGGGTACGAGGAGACTTCTTCTCCGCCCTGGATGACTCCACAGTGCAGTGACCCCCGTCCTAGCACCGGGTCAATGGGCAGTTGCGTCTGATACTCACGCAATGCCTGGAGCAGGTGCCCCATGTTCAAGATGGCGTCCACCCCATCGGCTGGCTGGGACCCGTGGGCCGCTCGGCCCAAGATCTCCACTTCTACCCACACAAAGCCCTTGTGCGCGTGCGCGATGGCCATGTTAGTCGGCTCGAGGACGATCCCCGCATCAGCCCGCCAGCCTGCCGCAATCACGTCCTGGGTGCCCTGCGAAGCATCTTCCTCGTCTGCTACCGCTGCGACCATCACATCTCCAGCCAGTCGTTGCTCTCGGGCCACGAGAAGGGCTGAGAGCCCGGCCGCCAGACCACCCTTCATGTCCAACGTGCCGCGACCAAACACGGCCGTCTTTCCATCTTTCACCCCTAGATGGCCTGTGAGCGCATCG
The DNA here is from genome assembly GCF_003184755.1 of Aspergillus piperis CBS 112811. Lineage (NCBI taxonomy): Eukaryota > Fungi > Ascomycota > Eurotiomycetes > Eurotiales > Aspergillaceae > Aspergillus > Aspergillus piperis. Next base: position 1,524,260 of record NW_020291596.1, on the reverse strand, counting down.
CCATCATAGGTGGTCAGACTGACTGTATCGACATGTCCGTTCAACATGACGGACGCTCCCCCGCCGGAGCCGCGGATGATGCCCACCACCGAAGGTCGTCCGGGCGCCGTCTCGATGCGATGGTGCTCGATGGCACGATGGGCGAACCAGGCACAGAGGTAGTTGGTAATGGCCGATTCTCCGGCGCCCTGTGTCTTGGACAACGTGGGATTGGAGGAGTTGATCCGCGTGAGCACCTGTGTCAGCGCCACCGGATCATCCACGGAGACATCCATTGGGACCTTGTAGGGGCGAGAGCCCTCCGTGCTGAGAAGCAGGATGACGGAATCTGGGGAAAAGAAAGTCGAGGTCGGTGAAGCCTCCGCCTTCAGCCGGCGGACGGCAGCCAGGGAAGCAGCACCACAAGGACCGGAGTCGATGGATTGGGCAGCCAGGTCTTGCACGGCGCAGTGGCTCTCCCAGTCCGAAATGGTGAGACTAACGTCGACTAGCTGCCGCAACAGGGGCCAGGCGGCGGATGATACCGTGCCGCAGTTCATGCCGGCCATGATGCTGGGACTAGTGATGACGGAGCTTGGATGGCCTTGTTGCAAGCTGTGCGTCAGGCTAGGCGCTGTATCCGGCTCCACGGCTACGACGGTGGCGGGCGTGTCGCGCGACTTATAGTATGTGGCGACAGCTTCCGCGAAGGAGCCCACGCCCACCGGGGCCACGACGAGGCTGTTCTGCAGGCCCAGGGCGTGCAGCTGGGCGTCGGCTTCCTGGAGCAAGGTGGCATAGCCCTCCACCACCCAGGCCGGGATCTCTTCGTAGCCCTCTAGCGCCGTATCCTGCACCAGGATGCCCTGTGACATTTGGTTGGCGGCCGTGGCAGCGGTCTCGACGGCGTGGTCATAGTCCCCGTCCACCACTTTGACTTCGGCTCCCTCGGAGCGGATCTTTTCCTGAGTGTAGGCGTGCATTGTGCACGGGACGTAGATGTGACATTGGAGCGACATCTGCCGGGCGATGCGGGCCACAGCACGGCCATGGTTGCCCTCAGTGGCCGCGAGCAGGGTAATGGGCGCGGACTGTGCGCGCACCCGCTCGATCAAGGTGCCAAGTGATGTACCCTCTGGTAACTGTACAAACGAGCGGATGGCCTGGTAGATGGCCCAGGAGGCCCCCAGGACTTTGAAAGAGGGTAAACCGAAGCGGTCGCTCTCCTGCTTGAGGTAGACAGCACGCACTCCTAGTTCCTCAGCCACAGCGGGCAGCGGCACCAGCGGGCTCGCCGCATAGCCGGGGAATTGTTGGTGGAAGGCCAGCGCCCCCGGGGAGGCCGCCGAGGTGGTCGTGGACGAGCTGGGATTCACGTAGATCGGCCTGCGGAAAGTGGACATTATGATGGGATTTCTTTTGAATTCTCGTCTATCCCACTGACTGGATGGTGCCATTCCATATATAACGGGCGGGGAGAAAAGAGACCTTCATTCCCGGTTGCCGAGAAGGGATGCGCCCTCTCGCGACAAACCCTCACTTTTCACTTGTCCCCAGAAGGCGCAAGGGCATACCCGAAAACTCAATTCCTCCCCCATTCCGAAAGCAATGTATATCGTCTGCGTATATAAGACTCAAGTTTTACCAGCAAACTGGTAGAGCCCAGTAATCACAGCTGCGCCTCTACGCCCCGACGATGTTTGGCCGTACACTTACCCGCCAGTTGTCGCGCCCGGCCTCGCGCCGCTGGCTATCCACCGCGTCGGGTTCAGGGCTCCGTATCAACTCAGATCGCCTCATGGAGACCCTCCATCAAACATGTGAATGGGGAGCTTCCCACCGATATGGCGAGTAAGTTATGCGCCCGTTGGAAAGTTCGCCAGTCTCTGAGATGGAATATTCAAACTGACGGCGACATGGCAGAGGACCGACAGAGACCGGCATGGCTCGACTCTGCCTGACCGAAGATGATGCCAAGGTGCGCCGTTGGCTGCGCGAAGAAGTTGAGAAATTGGATTGCACAGTTACGGTCGACCAGATGGGCAATATGTTTGCGAGACAGCGTGGATCCTTGGGATCACCCGCGCCCATGACGGCGATGGGCAGCCATCTTGACACTCAGCCTAGGGGAGGTCGCTATGACGGGATTCTGGGTGTCCTCGCGGCCCTGGAGGTCTTGCGCACTATGAAGGAGAACGGATTCCGAACCAACTTTGACATCGGATTGGTTAACTGGACCAAGTACGTCTAACTGCTGCGTACCCATTGATGTTACACCATCGTTCTAACCGCTGGCACACAGCGAGGAAGGTGCTCGGTTCCCCAAGTCCATGTGCTCCTCCGGTGTCTGGGCTGGGGAAATCCCCCTCGAGAAAGCTTGGGGACTGACAGACATCTTTAACCCGGCCGTGACCCTGCGCTCAGAGTTGGAGCGCCACGGCTTCCTCGGTTCAGTGGCCTGCTCCCATGATCCAGCGACTGGATTTCCTCTGGGCGCTCATTTCGAGCTCCACATCGAACAGGGACCTATACTCGAGGAGGCGGGCAGGTCTGTAGGTGTGGTGCGTGGAGCGCAGGGATACCGGTGGTTCACCATCACGGTGGGTGGTCGTGATGCCCATACCGGCACGACCCCCCTGGCAGCACGCCGGGATCCCGTTCTTGCTGCATCAAAGATGATCGTGGCCTCCAACGCCATTGCCAAGCGACATGGCGCACTCGCCTCCACGGGCGTGATGAAGCTGCCGCGCAGTTCCTCCACCAACACGGTTGCCTCCGAAGTGACCTTCACCCTGGACATCCGCCATCCCCAGGACGCTGTAGTGCACGCGGTGCAGGACGAATGTCTGCAAGCGTTTGCTGAGATTGCGCAGGAGGACGGCAAGGGCGTCTGGCTGGACTGGACGCTGGACACGGATTCTGCGGCTGTCAAATTCGACGAGCACTGCATCACCGCTATCCAGGATGCAGCCACGCAGCTGGTCGGAAAGGACCAGTGGATGCAACTGACTAGCGGAGCCGGTCATGATAGTGTTTATACTAGTCGGCATTGTCCCACGGCGATGATCTTTGTGCCATGCAAGGACGGTGTCAGCCATCATCCTGAGGAGTATTGTAGCCCGGCTCATTGGTAAGTGTGCGTCGTTGTCGTGGTTAATATTGTTGCTGACTCTTATATGTAGTGCTCTCGGTACTCAGACAATGCTGGAGGCTGTGGTCAACTATGATCGCATGAGAGGGGATCTTTCAAAGGCCTAGAGTGATGGCTAACAGAGTCACAGTCTTGCTACCTTGTGGCGTACCCTTGGGTATATATTTCCGAATCCTTCTCGGCTGTTTGAGGTTATAGATATCTTATTCAAATCCTTTAGTTTATATGTAATAACAGTATCACAACCAATACTATGTACAACCCCTCAAGCACTCTTGGTCAATCGCTCATATCGTGGTGTCAACACCTTTAAACTCCGGTCTAGATGCTCCAAGATCCAATCTACCTCGTCCTTTGCCGTGGTGAGAGCATGCTCGGGGCTATACCGAGGCCGCCAGCCAAACTGTCGACCATGCTGCGCATCCAGCACACATCTACCAACATCAGTACAAGTACATTCGCCAGCATCAATCCTTCGGAAACTTACCCTCCGCCCAACTCTACAGGCACAAAGTCCTTCGGACGACTCAGCGCCTCGCCTATCTCCTCTAGGACAGCATCATTGGCATCCCCCACAGTCGCATCCTCAATTACTCCTCGTTCCGCCAGCCTTTGCGCCATAGCACTATACAAATCATCCCAAGCCACAGTGCCCGACGCAGCCAAGTAGTACCCTTTTCGACCCGAATCCAGTGTTTCCTCTAGGAGCATTTTCCGAAGCAGATCCAGATACAGACCGACGGTGTCCTGGATATGAGCGACGGGCCAGACCTATAGCACATTAGCCTTGAACTAGAGTGACATTCAAAACAAGACGAGGAATAAATGCATACAGGCCGTCCCGAATCCACACGATACACACGCTTTGCCTTGAGGGCTGCCTTGACAATCGCGACCGTCTGGATGGAGATGCGGTTCCCGAACCCTTCTCCTGGTCCGTAAACCACACACGGAATGAAGATGTAACTGCGTACTCCATGTGCTTCTGCCGTAGCAATTACGGTGATATTAGCTTCCAAAGCCTAGACTCAGTAAGTATATAGACAATTGTGAAGATACGGAAATGAGATGGCACTCACCGGCCCAAGCCACGGATGCGACGGCTTCGCAGTCCTCTGCATTTCATACAGTCCCGGATCAGCATCCGAGAATGCACGATCGGTCGGATGCCCAGCATGACTGCTGAATAGCTTAGCACCAGAAGTATGCAAGAAATGGACGGTTTTTCCAGTGCGCTCGCGCACTTGGCCCAGTGCCTGGATCATGGGCACTTGGGTGCGGGCGCTGGCGGCGTCGATGAGGAAATAAATGATGGAGATTTCATGGTCGACGATGGTCTGGATAATGTTCTGGTCGTCATTGAGGCTCATATATAATGGAGTAGCGCCGTATTGCTGCACAGCTTGGCTCTGTTGCTCGGTTCGCACGAGACCATACAGGGTGCCGTGGGAGGGCAGTTGGGCTGTTTGCCAGCGGGAAAGGAGAGTTCCTCCCAGGTAGCCAGAGGCTCCGGTAATTAGGATGTTGTGGGAATGATTGGTAGTCATGTTGATGTACTTGGAAACATGCAATGGCTGGTACGTGGTTGTAGTTGGGCTGTTGTTTATTTTATACTTATTGGAATGTGGTGATGTAATCTCGATTGGTAAGAGATTCCCGCAACTGAGTAATCCGCCATCAACATGAGCCAAAATGAGTCACCCTAAGTCTATTTCACGACTCACGATTTATAAGATATCATTCGTCAAATTCCATAGATTCAAATTAACTAGGTAGAGAATAATAAGCAAGATTGTCATCACTCTTATCAGTACTATCTGGGTTATTGCGCACCAACATTACAGATGACATATCAACAACATAGAACAGCTAATCAACCACTTCATTCCCAACACCTTCAACTATCCCCTTGTCTAATCTCACATCATTCAAGCCTCAAGTTTGCTAGTCTCTGTTCCAAGTCATTCGCACGCGTAACTCCGTCGACCGTTTGATGGCTCTGCCCCCCAACTGGGGCACCACACTCGGGACACGTTGAGACTTGCATCGCGCCTCCACACTCGCCGATCGTGAAAGGATGCCCGTTTGGACAATAGTACCAGTGGCCAGTGCCCCTGAATTCGCGGTTCATGGCCGTGATCACTGCCATTCGTTCTTCGTTGGAGACGGCGCTATAGAAAGTTGAGCCTCTCAACATCGCCTTGGAGCTTTCAATCTCCTCCGAAAACCCCTGAGTTTGGCCCGGATACTGCTTACAAAGTTGCTCGGCAGCATCAAGGGCTTCACAGCCTTCGGTAAGCCGACGCTCTGCATCAGCTACTTCTTTAATGTGGGATCGCTGCAGAGCACAGAGCTGCGCCAGGAAGATGTAGCCCTCGACTTGATGGGCGACTCGGTGCAGCTCGCTGGCAAGCTGGATGAGGCTGTGGCAGTCATCCATATTTTTCTGCAGATCGACAAAAAGCTCACGCCGTGTGGACAGTGGAGTTGCGATGCTGTAAAGCGAGAGAAAGTCGCCGAGCAGTGCAATGTCTAGCCGGATGAGAAGTGCTCGTGCTAGCAAAACACCCTTCGTTTGCAACACAGATTCATTGAACTTAAATGTCCCTTGGGATTCTTTCTGCCGCCGTGCGTGCTCCACCAGGTACTGAACGCGACTGAAGGGTTGCTCTTCGACTTGAACCCTGGAATAGTATTTCACCATGCGCTTCCTCAACCGGAGTAGTCCATCCCAGCGATTCATTTTGTGCTTCTTCATGAGATCCCCCAGGCGTTTGATTTGTAGGCTACCGGAGCCTTCAACCCGGATGGCTTCACCGATTTGGAACATTGCCAGCGACCCGGCTAATTCCTTGGCTTCAGGTAGGGCGGTAACCAGCTTTGGCAGTTCCTGGGCCATTGGAACGTATTCATTGTTGAGATACAAGATAAATTTCTTTGTAGCCTCATCCAACATGGCACGACGTACCAGCCGACCGTACCGAGAAATATCCCGCAAAGATCCCCGGCAGGTGGCACATCTTTTGACGTCCTCGACGGAAAATGGCGTTGATGACTCGGTGATCGCGACTGGCTTACCGTCGGCATCCAGCTCATAGTGCCCTTTCATGTCCATCTGGCCATCCATACTCTCCATGGTCAGGAAATGTCCGCATCGTGGAAAGATGCAGGGGTTTTCATTAAGGTCTATCTCCCAATATGCCTCGCCGAGGATAAAATCAACAACGCGGTCCTTGACCTCTGGAGCAGCACATATCTGGCAGAAAGGAGCTGGCGGACAGATCTCGCTACAAACGGAGGGACACTGATGGCCACAGGGCAGAAGTTTCTCGCAGCGCTTAGAGCAAGGAACATTATCGCAAGGAGCTGCACAGGGCAGCGTACATGAACTGTGAGGACACGACGATGGGCATTGTGTCTCGGCGCACGGAACGCAGGGCTCACAGCACTTGTTTGGGCACTGGGAATGGCCACAATGAACATCGCAAGGAGCCTCACACGGAGGACAGGACTCCGGCTCGTGGCAGATCCGAGTACAGCTATGTGCACACGCCGAGTAGTTCCGACCACACGGCTGTTCGCATCGGCCATGGTTGACTTGAGCATCGTTGTCCCCGTCGTACCGAATACACTGCCAGCATTTGCGTCGGCAAGGGTGTCCGCAGGGAAGAATGGTTCCACACACTGCTAGGCATTTGAACGTGGAATCCTCTACGTTGACATGACAAGGAACTGTCACCGTGTGCTTGCACCCGCGCACCTGCTTCACCACGGGCACTGGACACTTAACCTGCGCCGGTTCCTGCGCCTGCCAACAAAGGAGCTCCACTGCAGCATGTCCACATCTGAGTTTCCGGTTGGCGTCGAACACGACCACCTGGCATTGTTGGGGACATTTGTCGCCACAGTTCTTCGGGCAGGCATGATCGCATCCCTTCAAAGGCCTTGGACAAGGTTCCTGGCAGTAGACCGCATCATGGAGCAGCGTCGAATGGCATTTCTGCTTACAGGCATGACCGCATCGCAATCGCTGGGCACAGCGCTGATTGCAGCCGCCCTCTGGGGAGAATTGCACGAAGTGGTCGGGCTCCGAAACAGCAATAGGGGATTCTGGATGGCGTGGACATTGTAGCTTGAGCTGGGCGCCAAAGTTGTCCTTGTCCTTCAAGATCTCCACCACTTGGCGCCACATCGGTACATCTATCGAGGTAGCGGCGTTACCTATGATATACATGCCGTGCTTTGCACGGGACAACAAAACGTTGATGCGGTTAGAGGTGCGCAGAAACCCGCAGCGTCTCTGAGCATTGCTTCTGACCAACGAAATTACCACAACCTTGGCTTCCTCACCCTGGAAGTTATCAATGGTGGCTGCACGAACGGTCTGTAGTGCATTTGATCGAGACACCAGAGTATTACCTGCGTCTGATTCATTTAGTCCTGCCGCCTCCAGATCATCCTGGTCGCGATCGCCGAGGACGATCGAAAACGACTCGCTGAGCCGACGCCGTAGCCGATGGAGCTGTCCCAGGTAAGGGGTCAGGACAGCAATTTCTCCCTCTCTATAACAGCCTTGTCGGATCAAGTGAGCAACTAGTGCGGTGGTCATCTCCACCTCGAACGCGTTCCAGTGCGAGGTGTTTACCGCATCGGTGCTGGAATTGTCGGCTTCGAGGTGTTGATGATCAAACCAGAACAGCCTCTGGCGCATCCCGCATACCTCCGGGTATTCCAAAACAGAGGGAGAATCTTCTAAGCGAGGGTACAAAGTGTCTCTGACCAGCTGTGCGATGGAAGGATGCATTCTGCGTTGCGTTTCCAACGTGCTAAACGGCATCCGCACCCCTGGGCCATCCTCGCCGGGATCAACCAGTCGCTCAAACAATGATTGATCCAAAGAGTACTGTTCACCACCTCGGTAGTTCTCTCGAGAAAGATTGTAGTCTTGAATCTGCGGGCGAAGTTGCTGGTGGTCTCCAATGAGTATGGCATGCTCGACGGAAGGCAGAAGGGCTGTCAGGAGATGAGCCTCCAACACCTCTCCAGCCTCTTCGCACAGCACTACCTTGGACTGAAGGCTGCGAAGCATCTTGAGATTTCGAGCGAGGCCACTAGTCGTAACCCCGATAACCTGTGCCTGTCGGAGACATCGAAGATCAACCTCGTGTCGAACATCGTTCAGTTTTTCCTTGCTCCTCTTTTGTTCGTGCACCAGGTTCTTAGCTTTGTCGTGCTTCTGACGTCTATTTTCCGTGATCCAGTGCTCATAGATCATTTGCCGTTCCTTGACGCTCATTTGCTCGAGGTTTATATTCTCGAGGATACCGATAGATCGGGGCTTCTCCGTCGACTTGATTCCTCTGTTTATCCACTGACGAAATGCATTATGACCCCTCTTTGATGTCGCAGTTTCCCATCCCTTCTTATCCTTGCTGAAAAGCTGGCGACAATGGCTGGGGTTGTGGCGCTCCAGAAACCGCTTCAAGTTAGCCTCAGACTCTTCTGAATATAATCGTAGAGCATCGAATTCCTTTACGCACTCCTCGAGTTTAACATAGAGGTGATAAATTGAACTCTTTTCGACTTTGGTCTGCGGAGGCCTGTCGGCTAATTTGCTCAAGGTGTATTTCTCGACGCGTTCGGACTTGCAGCGCGATCCAATTCGGACGATCTGTGTCGTAATCTTCTTTTCCAACAGCTCTTCAAGAAGCTGGTCGAGGGCATGATTGGTATAACAGACGCAGATAATTGGTCCAATGTTGGCTTTGGCTTTGGCCGCATTGGCTAGCAGCACTTTGATTAAGGCAACTCCAGTGTAACTCTTCCCTGTGCCCGGAGGGCCCTGTATGAGACCTACCTGGTGCTGAAGGGTGTTTATTAGACCCACGGCTTGAGCCGGATCAAGAATCGACTTCTGTTGGAATTTCTCCATGTCAAAAGCCTGGCCGGGACGGAGATGCAGTTCGGTCTCGTCGGTCATTAAGCAGCCAAGATCGAACTTGAACCCAGGCTTGAGAGCGTACGCCGGCGGAGGCACTTCTGCCACCTGGTCTGGATTTTCGGAGGACGCTGGAGCCAGCAGGTTCGCAAAAGGCAGGTCTTCACTTCGCTTCATCTTTTGGAGCGCGCGCAATGTCGGAGCAAAGGCTGGTAGCAGAATGCCGGGAAACTCCACAAGGGTGAGGGGAGAGACTGCGCCACGCGGACGATAACGATCCAGAACAAACTGCACCTGATGGTTTGTAGGGTCGACGAATTCCAAAGCGACAGTTGAGACATCTTTCTCCTTCCACAGAGACGGGGAATCCTTGGGCTGAGGTGTGCCGGGCGGCAACCTGGGTGGCTCAGCTACCGTACAAAACAGTACGTCTCCTCCACTCTTATCGATGAGGCATACAAGGGCGCCACTTTGTAGGCGCCTAGATTGGCTCCACCATTCCTCACGCTGCTTGGCACGCAGTCCCTGCACCTGCGCAAGCTGACGGAATCGGATCGTAAACTGGAGCCCTGCATGTCGATCAAAGGACAAGGAAGCCACCTTAACGTTCGGATATGCGTACGTCCGGACTTGGTTACCCTGTCTAGTATGTGCTGTATTTTCGGGGCGAAGCTGATGATGGATGACATCTCTCAACTGCCCGACCGTGTCTTCACGGAGCAATCGGAAGTTGCGGTCCAGGAGCCCGGCGACACCGCTGATATGCCACTGTCGAGGGTCCTTCACGGGAAGATACTCGGTGTGTGGGGACAGGATCTCTTCAGATGTGGGCAGGATCTGAATGTCGCAGATGTCCGCCGAATCGTTGTTGTGGCGGCCCCCCGGGGGAGTGCGGCGGATGATAAATGACGAGGGAAGCTTGTCGCTCTCAGGGGTGGGCTGTCCAGAGGAAGCTATGCTTGGAAGTGCTGCACCGATACTGAGTCGACGCAGAATTTTTTGCAAGTAGTCCCTGACATTGTACAGAGCACCTTGCGCCTGCGAGACTTCATGATCCTTCACGATGGACTGGAAGCGGTTTGCCAATAGCTTGAGGCCCTCGTGGACGTACGCCTCTGAATTCAGCTCAAGTATGTGCCAAAATGTCAGGAGAGACATTTCGAGGCGGTTGATCTGATTCTCCGTGACCTGGTCCTTGTTGTATGGTAGCATGTCTGCCAGGAAACCCAGCAGGACCAATGCCCGTCTGCCCGCCACCCCATAGAGGAAAGCATAGATCGTTCCAACAGCCTGCTCGAGAACCAGAGAGTTCCGCACACCAGGATGCGTTACGATGTTCAGAAAAGGCACCACCTGCTGATCGAGGATGACCGACTTCTGTGTAGAGAACCGGGCTGCCAGGATGTTTTCGTCGATCAACTCCTTCATGCGCTTCAAGCCGCCTTCCTCAGCCAGGGCGCGGATCACCTCTTGCTGCACCCCGACATCTTGATTGATCAATCGTTGTGCTTCCCGCAGAAAGCTTCCAAGTCGATGCCCCAATGGATATTCCCGGTTGGGGTTCCACAGCTGTTGTTTCCAGGCGCGAAAACCGTTCTCGCTAGCTGGTGGCTCGGATCTGTTCGCGTTTAGGCGAGGCGCATTGCGGTTGCTGTCGCGGGAAGTATCGTGTGAAAACTTGCAGCGCCGATACTTGCATTTTCCATCTCGAGCAAAATCGCGACAGATTCTAGTGCTGATAAGTCAGTGATTTCTTCGTATGCATCATCAGCGAGTGACTTGCACTCACTTCTGGTTGGCCATCACGGTGTAGATGGGTATCTGTATCTTTCTTTCAAAGCAACAAGAGAGGTGGTTTTCCGATCCGGAAGGTAGAGTATGCCGATGAGCCAGTAGACTTGAAGTTGGAAAATTGCAAAGGGAGATATCCGGGTGCAGTCTGGGGTCTACCACGATGGCGAGGGGATGGTGAGGTTCCACGATACAGAAGAGTAACACAACTGAACCGAACCAGGAGGAAAGTAGAAAACAGCTACTAATAAGTTAGGAGTTTTGAGAGTTTAAGGTGAATGAGCTTTTTCGCTGGCACCACTAGCTGCCTCAGCCTTGTGTAGCAAAAGGTACAATGAGAGGGGAAAGGGCGGGAACCTAAGAGAAGGAAAGCGCCTTGTGGGCGCGTCGCTGCGGCGGTTCACTCTGGGTTGTGCCAGGCTGAGCAACACCATTGGCCCACGTCAGTCAGTGAAGCCAACAGAAAAGGAACTGGAATCACACATGGAATGTTTCTGGGTGGCTGTTGGGGGAGCTCGACTTGCATTCACTGCCTAGTGCATCTAGCGAGTGTCTTGCTGTTGAGCTGAAGGGGCAGTGCTGAGCCACTCTCACAAGGCTTCCATGTAAGTTGATGTCATTGCTACTAGTTGGCGCGCTGCTCTATCAATCAGGAGAGATAAGTGCATTTCATGTGACATACATGTCTTGTGCTGGCGGTTAATATCACATCAAAGACTGGATGATATTACACCTCTTGACGAGGCCCTTGCGTATATCAGGGCCAACCGTCGGAAATCACTTCCTACGGCCGCTCGGCATCCCTAAAACAGACTTCCCGCATCCTTTTGCCCTCCACTTCCACCTCATTTTCCTCTCTTCCCAAAGCAATAAAACCAGTCACCACTAGAGAGACACAGAAACGCCCGATCAAACACATATGGAGATTTCAGTCTTCAGAGATATCAGCACTATTTCTTTCCACCCAGCCCGATCCCCTGCGTGATGGTCCCCAGTCCCAGACCCTCCAGGAGCTTGTCCACGCCCAAGCCACCGAGCAACCCTTGAAGAAGACCTCCCAGACCCAGACCATTCAGAAGATTACTCACAAGACCCAGAACGCCACTGAGCAAGAGACCGACGGCCGCGATGATCTGGAACAACGGCTCGGACAACAGCGCCCAGAGCGGGTTGATCTCTTTCTTCGCATGGGGCATGTCGGCAATCATACTCTTACCCCGTTCGATCGTCTCCGTCACTAGCTGTGTCAAGTCCTTCAGTAATTCCGCCAGATGATGCTCCTGTGGAGTGGCTTCTTGGGAGGCACTGCGGGCTTTGGCGTTGGCAGCAATGTGGCCATCCGGATCCAACGCTCGCAGGGCTCCTTTGCACTCCTGCAGAATGGTGCCAGCCTCTTCGATCAATGGTTTTACCTCCTTGACCAGTGCTTCTTCATCCAATTCATCCTTGGGTGTACTATTGGCCTTTTCGATATGCTGTTCGAATCAGCGTCAGCAAAATGTGTTCTTATCAGAAGTATGCTCATTAAATGGATGGGTGAATACCTGAGTGATCATTCGACACATGGGTTCCAAGGAGTCCAGAGTTTGCTGAACAATTGAGCACATCTTTTTGGCCAGCTCATTCTCCTCTTCCTGTCGAGCCAGCTGCTCGCGCTCTTCGGGGGACATTTCCGGTTCCTCGGGCTCTGGCTCTGGGGGTATATTCTCCAGCAAGGTACATTCCCCGATCCTATTGCCGGCACTGTCCACAACATAGCCATCCTTGTCAATCGTTCGGCCGATGAGGTTCGACAGTTCTCCCTGAGTAAGCTTGCCAATGAGATTGCCATCTTCATCGCGGACCTCTCCCTCCCGGTTAACCTTACGGCCAGCCATGGGACTAGGCGGTTCCTCTGGAGCAGACCACGGCTCAGCCCGGCCAATGCAATTCCCAGCCGAGTCAAGGACCTCTCCATCATCGTCCACGGCACGCCCAGCAAGGCGTTTAGGCTCTCCCTCGACTAAACGACCAACCGGTGTGCCGTTCGGGTCGACAACCTGACCCTCCTTATTCACCGTCAAGCCATCTAGGCCGCTGAATGGTCCCTCTGGCCGCTCTCGCTCGGCATCGGGAATGAGTTCGGCTTGGCCGACAACGTGGCCCGCAGCATCCCAGACCTGACCCTGCTCATCCACGGATTTGCCCGCCAACTTTCGAGGGTTACCTGTCACCAACCGTCCAAATACAATTCCGTTCGTATCCACGACATTGCCCATCTTGTTTACCACTTTGCCAGCTAATGCAGACAGATCGGGTACCTCCACCTCCTCGGCAGGGGGTTCACATGGTGCAGCTCGCCCCAAGACAGTTCCATGCTGGTCCACAATTTCTCCATCCTCATCGACATCATATCCCTGGAGCTTCTGGGGATCCCCTTCGATTACACGACCCAGGATGTTCCCGTCGCCATCCTCCACCCAGCCAGATCCATTCACCATCAGGTCCGTGCATCCCTGGAATGGCCGGCTGAGATCTTTTCGCTCATTCTCGGGGATCAGGTCCACCTGCCCAATGACCTCCCCATTGTCGCCCCAAATGAGACCATCCGGCGCAATGGTTCGGCCGGCAAGTTGCTTGGGATCGCCCTCAACAACTCTGCCCAGAGGCACTTGGTCCGGCCCAATGACGAGGCCAAGCTTGGTGGGCTTGAGCCCTGCCAGACAACTGAGATCCGGCTTCTCCTCCGTTACCTCGTCCGCAACCTCTTCTGGCTCCTGCCAGGGTTCTGCGTGACCGAGCAGGTTTCCATGCCGATCGAGAATGTCGCCGTCCTCGTCAACCGCGCGGCCTGCGAGCTTTTTAACATCCCCTTCAACTACCTGTCCAACGCGTTGACCGTTGTCATCTAGCACCCATCCCTCCTTGTCAACATACAGATCTTTCATTCCTTCGAAGATGCTGGTTTCTTCCGCCTCTGGTAGAACAGGCTGTACCTTGCCAATGACATTACCGCGGTGGTCCCAGAACTGGCCCTTATCGTCAAGCTCAAAGCCTCCTCGAAAGATCCTTTTTGCATCGCCTTCAACCAACTCCCCAACTAGGTTACCCTGAGTATCCAAGATACTGCCGAACTTCGTACATTTTAGGCCTTCGAGAGTCGATATATCCGGCAATTGCGGCAGTTCTGCCACTTCTTCGGCCTCGGGAAGTTCTTCGGCTTTGGGAAGTTCGTCGGCCTGTGGCAGTTCATCGACTTTCTCAGTCACGACATCAACCCGACCGATCAAGTCGCCGTCCTCGTCCAGGATCTCTCCATCAGCATCAACAACCTGACCAACAAGGTCATCCGGATCCCCCTCAACAACCTTTCCGATCGTTTTCCCCTCTGCATTGACAATGTTTCCACCTTCACCAACAGAGAGGCCTTTCAGGTCTCCAATGCTCACTGCAGCTTTCTTCAATTCCGATATATCTGATGGTTCTGGTATGCCTTTTCCGAGATCGGTTTCTTTCTCAGGCTCAACCACTCCTTCGGTAGGCTCTTGTACGCCTTCTCCGGCCTTCTCTTGCACTTGATCCGGCATTTCAGTGGGGACCTGATCCTTCATGGATTCAGTGCCTTCCCCGATCCGGCCCAGTTGCACGGCTGCTCCCTTGCCCTTATCCGCTAGCCTAGCGGTGGACGAAGAACCTGCCGCAGTGTCTGATGGCATGGCTTCTCTTTGTTCGACAGGCCCACGTTGCTGCTCCAGCTCTTCCTCCACCTCCTCCTCATTCTCCATGTCCTCATTTTCCAGTTCTTCTTCTGCTTCTTCACCTGCCTCTCCTGCTTTGTCCTCAACCTTCTCAACCTGTTCTTCTAGCCCCGCTTCAGGCGTTTTAACAGCACCAACATCTCCCACGTTTTCAGTCTCCACTTTTTTCTCTGGTTTCTCATCTATTGAACGTTAGATACACATTTCTAAAGCTAGTCCACGTTTGGCCAACATACCTAAGGTAGGCTTATCCACCTTTTCCTTCTTATCTAGCTTGGCAAGCTTCGGAGGCGCCTTCTTGCGTATAGCAGACGGTTTCTTGAGAGTATCTCCTTTCCCCAAGGACTCCACCTGCCTTGCATCCTCTTGGGTAGCCGCCATTGCTTGATTTGCGTCGGTGGCTGTGACAATGCCGTACACAAATGGATTCCAAGAATTTCCTCGACGCCCGTGATCTGTCTGATTGGGAAGAAGTAGATACTATGCCCGAGGCAACAGTAGTCAGTATTAATGGTAGTCACATTCACTATGAAACCACAAAGCTCCTCCAGTAACTATATACCACGTATCCTCATTGACTGATCGTCGATCATCTTGTCATGATCGATCAGGTTCACATCAGCACGATCACTCAGACGTCATTCCGATCTGATCACCAGGTACCGAGAAATACGAGACGGCAACCGCGAAAGGCCTGCTAGAAGCCATGTCCCCCTCCACATTGTGGATATGTGGGTGAGTGGCGCTTTAGAAACCATGGGATAGTGAGAAAACAAATCGGCTACGACTGCCTGATCATCTACGGAGTTAGGGATACCAAACCTTCCCCGCATTTATTGAATAACAGACTCCGAATTTGCGTATATACCTACGTTTACCGTCGGCGGGAGCCGCATAGCGAATAGGAACAAATACCTTCGTCATGATTTCCATGTATTACAAGTCCAGGCTGTGTACGGATGGAAGCCACTGGATCGACATAACTTCTAGATAATCACGGTTTACATCGATGGTGACCATGTATGATACCGAGGATCCAAGTTCAGTTATATTGCGTGCTAGGGCTCGGTTCAGTGGCCCGACTACTCCCCGCGATGGGCAGCGAACATGCAATTCCAGTGCCACGGTGTGAATTAGAGTAATATGGTCCAGTTAGCTGAGCAGAGTTCAGCTGAAAAAACTTTGCCGCTGTTACCACAGAAATGTTATTCTGTAATGTACGAGCTATCGACCAGGAGGTGCATGGATCTGGGCAGCAGGCAGCTGCGATCTGAGACCCGAGGGCTCTGGTCGTCGATGCGGACTGTCC
This sequence comes from Aspergillus piperis CBS 112811, assembly GCF_003184755.1. Classification (NCBI taxonomy): domain Eukaryota; kingdom Fungi; phylum Ascomycota; class Eurotiomycetes; order Eurotiales; family Aspergillaceae; genus Aspergillus; species Aspergillus piperis. Next base: position 1,508,355 of record NW_020291596.1, on the reverse strand, counting down.
ATGGTTTAGTACCCTCCCACATCGGGTTAATCTTTAAAAGTATGGTTATTATTGATAATCGATCTTTTCATCGTTTACTGAGTGGACGCTAGTTGAATCTACCATATGACGTTCGTAACTTGAACGAATGGTGCTCTCTCAAGGTAAATGCTATGACGCTGCCATATACATGCTGTGAACCGTAGACTCTGTGAGATATGTGTAATATCAAAGGATTAACCTTCATAATTATATCATCTAGAACAGCCTGCTTCGTTGCCTAGGACCTGCACGGAATTAGTACTCCGCATACATGCAAACTCTGAGGGTAAAGCGCTGAAGAACTCAGCAAATAAGGAAACTCACAGCAATGCTAGCGTAAGATCACCATGAATCTTCGCCTTCAATTCGACTTCAACATCCAGATTCAACTCCAGCCGTAACTTAAGCCCAGTATCTTCTTCCTCCGACGGCTGGGTCAACTCCTGCCCAGCCGGATCTCTCTTCGCTAGGTCACCCCGTGCTCTTTGCCTGGCTTGTTCCCTTGTCACGACGGATTCTGCATCAGTGGCGGGAGAGGTTGAACGCGATGCTTGGCGTCGCAATGGTTGTAGTGCAGTTGAAGTATTTGGAGGAACACGATCGTCGAGCGCATTTCCTCTCTTTCGCCTAGTTCGTTGGCGCTCCTGCGTTCTAACTGGTAGAGCTGGTGCTGGCTGGGGATCTGCGGGTTGGGCCATAGTAATTTGGGAGTCGCTGGTTCTTCGCCGTTCTTTCTATTGATCACTGGGGATGGTGTTCCTTGCAGTCGTCGCTGAGGGTATCAAGTTCGTCGCGGTAAAAGGGTGCTATGGTAAATAAAGATCGCAAGGAAAGATAGCAAAGAAGGAGTAGATGTTAATGTATAGAACGATCGCGGAGGCGAACTACGCAAAGAATGTACGCGCCGAGTCCAGAAGGTACAGTCGCAGCGCGACACCGATGACCGCACAGTGGGTCATGGCTACCAAACAATCATTTGCTAAGACCTATGAAATAAATTCAATAACTCCATCATCACGGGTTGACCCGATAAATGAAGGGACTTCGAATGCGCGTCCACTTTAGGGGAGATCCGGAACCCTGGAACTCAAGAAGGGGGAGCCCCGGATGGCATCGTATTGCCCCTTGGGATTGGACCATGACATCAGTTCATATTCGCCTCACGCAAACGGATCGATATTGTCTTTCGCCATTCGGGACCTCAATTTTGTATGGAAAACAATTACTGTTTATTCTATATAACCGTCAATCCACCCATCGCACCACCCAACTTATCCTGTCGAGCGTATCTGCAGTCCATTACCTAGCCAATGGCAAACGCTGTAGAACAGAGTCCAACCACTGACGCACAAAAGAACGTGCCTTCTCCTTCAAACCCTGATCGGGTGCGAAAGCCTCGAAAGCTCCAGCGACGAGGTGGTCCACCGGAAGCATCAAAACCGTTGGATCCTCCCCCAGATTCTGAAAAACCGCCAGCAGAAGCAGATGACGCGGGTGAAGCGGCAGCAGCAGAGGCACCAGAAGCAACTGAAACTATGGATCTGTCTCCAGATACGGAAGAAACACAACTCGACCGGGAGACTCAATCAGCATCTTGGAGCGAAGGAGAGCTGCAGCCGCAACTGCAACGCCAGCGATCCGTTGTATCAGTGACAGAGCGTGTATCCTCTCCCTCATCATCGTCCCCTGCCAGTGCAGACGCATATTATCGACAGGCCCGTCGACGCGGCCAGCGAGGAGATATGAGACGCCAGCAACGTGAGCAGCAACAGGCGCTGGCGTTGCCCGCCTTGGGGAATGTCGGGGACGTACCAAGGAACCTCACCCAAGGCGTTGGCGACTTGGCCCAGAACACCGCCGGCAGAGCTGTCGGTACGCTCGGCAACACGGCAGGAAAGGCCCTTGGGCGAAGCATTATGGGTGGTAGAAATGACACTCAACTTCAGCAGCAGGGGCAACAGCAGACTGAGAAGAAAAAGGACGAACAGCTTCGCCTGCGTCTAGACTTGAATTTGGACGTTGAGGTACAGCTCAAGGCTAAGATCCACGGAGATCTTACGCTCCAGCTTCTGTATGTTACTCTCCAATCCTTATGCTCCTTGTCTTCTTTCTGGATATTGTGTGTGTTCGATTATTCTAGTTCGACTTTCGCTGACTGAGGGACTTTCAGGAATTGAGACGGGCGCAGACCCGCCTTCTTCGGATCATGAGGATTGTATACTGGCGTGGACCAAGTACATAATGGTCTTCAGCAGTTCATTGTTGGTCATATTTATTATTCTTAGGTTAGTATTCAGGGATGAATTAATCAGTAGTAGAAGCTTCGGCGTGGAATTGAAGGCGTTCTCTGTATCTTGAGTATCTGTGCTTCTCCTTGGAGCCGTTCGGTAAGATGAGTATCAAGCAGTATTTTGTGAAATATGAGTAATGTAGGCGTTCGAAGCGCATATGAGATTCTACTACTGTGATAACTTCCGGAGTTCCCTAGTGGTGTTGTTTCTCCGCTGTAGAACCTGGAGATATGACCTGAGAAACAAGGCCAATTTCCTTTAGACCGCGTATCACCTGATCGGGTGTGAATGAAGATACACGCGGGTCATTCCTTCTCTTTTCTATTCTCATCCTTTCCCTCACTTCGCACATGGTCTCCCAAATTGATGGACATGATCTACTTCACCGATCTTGAGTTCAGTGTTATGTACCAATTGGTCTATTAACATTATGCTGATTAACACTAAGTACTAGTGGATGACAGGAAAAAGTGATTATGTACAACTCCTGACCTCACTCATTCGATACCTCCTTTTTCCAGATGCGCCCTCATTCAACTGTCATTTTTCATCAACAAAGAGACTGAGTACTGGATGAGCTGTACCCAAAGTAGCCACGGCGCGACTCCCGCCGGGCACCTGGCCACCGAGGAGTAGGAGGTAATAAAGGCTCGTTGATCTGCTCGACCGTGACCCGCTCTTTGAAGAACCCGCTGGAACCGCTGGAGGACAAGGAGGAACGGGCTACGTAGCTCTCGCTCTGGTACTTGCCCAGCCAGAGCATCTGCTCGTGCTCGCGGAGATACCGGTGACTGGAAAAGCTCTTGAGCACGTTCGCCCGACCTTGCATACCAAACTGGCGACGTTGTTCCACCTTTTCGTACATACGCTGGGAGATCTGTTGCACCTCTTCCGGAGATGGACGCAAGCCCAGAGATGGGGGCACGTAGCCCTCCTCATCACCCGCGAACTTGCTCCACTCTCCAAGAAGTGCCATGACCCGTATCTGGGCCGATGCAAGGGAAAAGGCGTCGTTCGGGGGAACGACTTCACTGAACTTCTTGCCCGTGTCGCGGTTCATGACAACACAGAATGAGGCACCGACATCTGTGCATACCACAGGAACACCCGTTAGTGCAGCCTCTCCCATCGCCAATGGAAGACCCTCGGAAGTGGATGAATTCATGAAAAGCCACTATGAATAAGGTTAGCATTGATCGAAAACTGTGCTACAAGGTAACGTGGAATGACTTACCCCGTCTTGAAGCACAACAGATGGGTTACCCAATCCTTTAAGAACAACGTGATCTCGAAGCGACTTGGAGGCAATGATCTCCTGACATTCCGACGCGTATCCAGGAGCGCGTTCCATATCGCCGTAAATGTGGAGGCGGTAGTCTTTGAAGCCCCACTGGTTCACGATCAGGTCTGTAGCCATGATGGCTGTCTTGATGTCTTTGACATAACTATTACATGGGTTAGTCGACAGTTTCGCAAGCAGAAATTTGGAAAGCAGATACATACCGAATATGCGACAACATCACTACCGTGGGTGTTTCGGTCTTGATCTTCTCGATGGGCTTGTACTTCTCCATGTTCGTAATTCCGTTCACCACCGGATCAATCTTGCGCTGGAAGGCCCGACGATGTTCTAAAACACCTTCACACGTGCCCAGTTCTATTTCCCAGCCAGGATTAAAATACTCCGCGCAGGGCAGCACAACGTCCGCATGGTGTTCGATGAGGATACAAGCGAGGTGACCCAAGGAAATGAGTGACGAGTTAACGAACGTCGAGTCGAAGGAAACAGCGGCCGACAGGAAGGTAGTCATTTCTCGGAAGCTGACACAGTGATCCCACACGTGGAGAGCACATTTGCGCTTGACTTTACACATCACCCCGTACGTGGCGCCGGTGAAATGATGCGACACCTGGAAAACGTCGGGAATCCGTTCGGGAACAGGGATGGAGAAAATGAAAAGGTCTAGTATTCAACGTCAGCGTGGTCATAGTGGTCGGACCGGGGGCTAACTCACAGCGATGCCACATATCCAAAGCCGTATCCAGTTGCTGCAGGGTCGGGTATTCGCAGTTCCACCACTCTGACACAGGGATTGTGTCTTCCATGTCCTCGGTCAGCCATAATTCCCGCCAGGCGTGCTTCACTGTGTCACTCATCCAGACGTCATTCCAGTTCCGAGTCGATTCGAAATAAGTGTTGAGATCTACCAAAGCCTTGGTGGCTTCCTCGATGAGCGCTCGGGTTTTGTTCATGGATCGCGCACAACGAACGAGGCTGGTCAGGATTGGTAGGAAGTTGCGTTCGATATCCGCAACCCTCGTATCGTAAGACTTTTGCACCACCTCCGAGTCCAGTGTGTTCTGAAACATGCCATGGGTGGGATTCATGAAGTCCAAGCCCCACTGGGGCAGTACGGCCAGCGACTGAACGTTTCTTTCGATCTGGAATCGGGGTACACCATAGTCGTTCGCTGCTTCAGCTACAATGTGCCAGCGGATACCCTTGAGATCGTTGACCATATCGCGTCGACAAGCCGACACACCACCGGGCTCATTGGGCCAAGTGCCGGTATCCATAGCGAGGACGTGTAGCTCGGTGTCGCTGTCCTGTAGCTGGGTCGAGAGCGTGCGAGTGTTGATGCGTGAATCACCGCCTTGCCCGAAGCTCGAGAGGTCACTGATCTTAAAAGCTAACGGTGTCCAGGAGCTGACTTCGGGGTCAATGTCCACCCGAGCGAGAACTGTATCAGCTTGAGCATCGAGGTAATCTGCCGCAGCTTCCAGCTGACCCAGGTTGCGTCTTCTCCAGTATGGCTTGAGCACACGGTCAGACCGTAGCATGGTCTCGTCCAGCCATCGCGCTGTGATTGCATCGAACTCCTTGCTGCCCTTCCATGACTTCCAGAGGTGAGTACGGGCACGCGAGGTGGGGATCGGATATCGTTTGACATTCCAGCCCAGCAAGCGCGATACGAAGTTCACCTTAGTAGAAGAGAAGGAGAAGAGTGGATTGTCATCCAAGAAGCTGCACTTGGTGGGCTTTTGCAATACCTTGAACCAGTCCTCATGGATCATTGCAGGGGTGGTCACAGCTTCACCGTTCAACGTTGTTGCGATGATCGGGTGGAATTTATGGTCGTAGGTCCACTTAGCCTTGTGGGTGTCATCTCCTTGGATGAAGGTCGCATCAGTGACCCGAGGATAAGGGATCCATTTGTCCTGCCTCTCCGGTCGGTTTGGAGGAGGCATACACCAGGCCACCTGGATCTTGATATGTGGCAGAGTATAGTCGGCGCGCAGCAGTTCGTCTTCAAACTTGGCGCCTTTGCGGTACCAAAAGTTGAATTCTAGGCGATTCACACCACGCATGGCTGATCCTGAGGTCATATAACCGCGCTTGTCATAATGGACTATCTGGCCGCTCAGCTCGCCCTGGGTACATTGTCGCTGTGTGGGCAACTTTGGCCGTCCGCTCCGATTGTCTTGTGGATACTCATAGGTGAACTCATTGAGCAGAGTATCACCACGGTACTCCTGGCGTCGTGAGAGCACAAGTTTGTCGGTGTATGTGTTGATGGCCATGAGTTGTTTGAAATCGCTTGGCTCGTGCTCATGACGTCCTGAGTATTGGTAGAGCTGGACGGTGCCATCTGCTTCGTGTCGGAAGAAACCGGTCGAGATACCACTCAGACTCTCTACGACAACCCGGTCCTGATGGACCACTGTCGTCCAATCCTTCATGTTCCGGTACAGAGTGGAGACCTTCTCCCGTCCATGTAGCAAGACCAAAGGAATTATGAGACGTTGTAGGGATTTGCAAGCCACCCAGACACCGTTCAAGATAAGGTTGATCGGCCAGGCAAACACCAAGGGCTGTCCACGAAGCATTGAGTCTAACTCTCTTTGATATTCTGGATCCGCTACCAAGGAGATGACAAGGAACTTGAGGCACGCATTCCAAATGTGCACGATCCGAGCAAACGAAAGGCGAAGCGCTTCGGCGAAACCGATGCTGGGTGTGTGTTCGTTGAGTGCGAGCAAATCACGAATGGGCTTGTCGTACTTCGTGTTCATGAATTCCGGCTGATCATGAGTTTGGCGATGGGATTCCTGGGCTGCAGCAAACGACATCACGCTAGCTGTTAGCTTGAATCCCAGGTTCCATCTAGCAATGAACTCTTCCAGATAAAGCGTGTCATTTGCTCTGGAGACGAGCCAGGCAGTCTGTTCAGGACTGACACGGCATGGCTGTCCGCAGGTTCGACGGAGGAGCAGCTTTCTCGCAGCTTTAGGAAGAAGGTCCCATTCCTGATCGCAGTCCATTCCGAGAAGAATGTGACGCAACAATACTTGCTGTCCGTGGTTGAGGACTCTAGCGCGCTCTGTCGAGCTGCCTTCCAGCTGACGCTTGATGCCCTCGGGTAAGGTTATATTCTCGCCCTGCCGGTCGCTTACAATCAGAAGCTCTGCCATCAGAGCGTGGTCATGGGAAAGTCCCAGTTTGAACTCTGCAGTGGCTTGGACGAGCGCTTCCGCGATTGTCTGACAGTTGCGACGAATGTCTGATGTCCAGTCGTATCCCACGAGATCAGGACCGATAACAATGAGGACGTGAACGTGATCTCCTGTCCGTCGGCTGATGGCACGAATCTTCTGTTCCGGTTGAATGAGGTGTGCGGCAGAAACTAGTTCAACAGTTATGTCCCCGGCTTGCCAGAGTTCTGCAACGCGTCGAAGCAGTTCTTTTGCGTCATGGAAAGCGGCCTGGACAATCTCTGGTTTATGAAGATGGCGATCAGATCCCAAAATCTGCATAACTTCAACACCAGGATGCTGCGCAGGATCTAGTTTATAGCGGAACTCTTCGGACAGCATAAGGACGTTTTCGAACATTTGCGACATGGTTGTCCGGGAGAGATCAGGGTGTGGCTCGAGGGTGCTGACACCGTAGGACACGGATTTATCTCTTGCCCCAAAGCGCGGAGATTGGTCGTCTGATCCCTTGAAGGATGGCAGCCCGATGTCAGCCTTGAAAATAGTGTAGATCGCAGTTCCCCAGGTACCAGTGGCAAGGCCAATAACACTGCTCCACTGGAAGGCAGGAAGTACTTCGTGAAGGATAATTCCTACAACCAATCCGGCAATGGAACCAACAGCAAGGCCACCAGCGACATGAGGTCCTGTGAAGATCCGGTTATACTGATACCAGAGCAACCCAGTATAGCAGCCGACATAGCACAGGTACATGATGGTGGAGCTCATGGAACCCTCGAACGTCCACATAACGGCCATCGTGATGGCTGCACCCCAAATGTGCAAAAAGAAGAATTTCATGAGGTTCTTCCAGTAAAGACTCCGTCGAGCCTTGGCATCATTCAAAGTTACCTGGCGAAGGCTGGCAAGTGAGGTGACAGGCTGAGGAGTCGCCTTTGTGACTAGGGTCCAGAGTGGCTGCGATACGGCGTCAAGGATGACTGCGCCTAGGAGATAATAACCGAGAGCAAAGCCGACCGTGAGGCGGTACTTGGCGCTGTTAGCTGCAGACAAACCGACGATCGATTCCCCTGTTAGCAATGCAGACCACTTATCGGACAGAGCGACGACAAAATACAAGATTCCACACCAGACATCAGACCCGGTGTGGCGCCAGTGAAGAAACGCGTTGTGCATCTTCAGACCCTTTTGCATTTCAGACATGGTATCAACCGCCGCTTTGAGTTGCAAGTTCCATGTTGGGCTGTACGCCAAAGGCATCTTGGTTCTCGAGTAGCGGCAGTACCATCCTAACAGGAAGGTTGTGGAAGAATAGCCTTCGGCCATTTTGGCGATGAACGGGTCTGTTGTCTTCTTGCTCCAAAACCATTTTTTATTCTCCTTCTGGACGCTAGCCAGGAGGGCCCGGCGAGCGTCTGCACCAACGTCTTTCACCTTCTCGGTGGAAGATCCGTGGTCCAATGTGGATTGTGTGTACCAATTGACAATTTCCGTATCCGTGACGCAAGGAATATTCAGATACCAGCTGTTCCACCGAGCCATGACCCGCCGCGCCCCCAGAAGGAGGCAAGCGAGGAACAGTCCCAGGATGCACAGGTAAATGACCGAGTCGCGATGTACCCACAATGTGACGATCGGTGAAATGAAGAGGATCGGGATGCAACACATGACTGTCGTGCGTCCCTGGTGCCATAGTTAGTTAGCCTGCACAAACAGTGAAGAACTGGGATATGAGGCAGAGGGTTAGGGGGATGATCAACTCACCGATTGGAATTGGTATCCCGGCAGCTGATAGACCGACAATGCGGACAAGGTCATGAGGTACGTAGACAGCATGAAAAAGTAAAGGAAAAACAGAATGCCTGCCGCGAATCCCTTAACCACACCAACAACGATCAGCGCGATGATGCCACCGACGAAGGCGACAGCCAGCCCAGCAATAAAGCGGGTAAGGATGAACATGCTCATAGCTGGGAACGCCATTGCGTACAAGTAGTAGCTTCCACCGGAACTGATCCAGCTACCAAACCCACCACAGACAAGAAGGGCAATCATCAACGCAGTAGTGGCGAGTGTCTTGTCGATATCACTCATATATGTAGTTAAATAAAGGCCTCGACCGATCGTTGTCAACAAGGTGACATCAATGAGTGCAGGGACAGCGAAGATTCCCAGAAATGTGAGTCGGTAGTGCCACGATGCAGTCTCCTTTTCCCCTTCTGGGTCCAGATCCACATTCATGGAGGCATACGCCGTCGGCAGCTCGGTGAAAATCTCCTCTCGTTGAGGTGGCTGGTGCTCGTGATAATATGCGCGGTACCAACGCCAGATGATTTTACCCATGCGTTTCGGTGTCATATCAAAGTACATATCCGTGCGAGCACCACAGGCATACATTTCAGCAAAGCATGCTGCTTGCACGGGCTCGAGGTTTGGTAGGGGGTTGCGGTCCAGGACTTCTAGGTAGATCTCGTTCAGAGCAAGCCGACGGAAGGCACAAAACACACTCAGAGCTAGAAGATCGGCACCCGCGTCGATAGTGCCCTTCTGAAGAATGGACTCGAATACTGTGGCTAATTTGTCGAGAACCTCTGCCTCTCCGTTCATAAGGAGAGCTGGCAACCGAGCATCAATCTCGAGAAACAGCGCTTCGGCAGCCGAGGCATCAGGACACCAACAGCCCTGTTCCCCGAGCCACGCGAGGCGTGAGGAGACTAGCTCCGCTGCCGAGATCTCTCCATCTAGATACTCACTCGAGCACTGAGCACGGAGTTGTGCGAGGGTTGGGGCTTCCAGAAGTTGATATTCACCACAGGCGCAAAGTTTGGAAGACATTTTCATCAGGTCATCATGGCTTGATAAGGCCAGTCGTCGCAGCCAGGCCAAAGTTTCTGCCGGGGTAAGCTGTTCGATATCATCCACCATGCGCTTAGGCAATCCCCACGTTTCCGATAGCGTCTGGTTCTCTGCGGCCAAGGCCATCTCTGCCAAGAAGCAGCGAGAGCGGCTGAACCCTCTGTTGGCCAGGTACGTGTGGAGAATGGTGCCGGTGCGATCTTGGGTCTTTCCCGACAGATAAATGTTTAGTACGCCCATGCTGGAATCAAGATCGTGCAGACCCCAAATCTGACTCCCAAGGCGAGTGCGAAAGCCCGAATGCAAGCCGACGTAAATTCGAAGACGGTCATTGTCGTCACCTCTGCAAACCGAGAGGAGATCAACCAAGTCCTTTATTGACTGCAGTTCCGACGAAAGATAGGTGTGTGAGTTCTGGGCCTTCAGCAAGGCGCGCAATGGCTCGGTTACTTGGCGAAGGTCTTCTGCATTGAGGCGTTGAAGCAAATCGAGGTCTCTAACTTGTCTTTGGCCCTCGACGAGGTCCGTGACATCCTTGGATGTGCAATCCAGACCAATCTGAAAGCATGCGAGTCCGGTATAGCTTTCTCCAGCAGGGGAGACGGACAGGATATCTATTTGTGGACTTTCGGTTCTTCCAGACCATTCGAGTCCCTCGATCACAGTGCCTGCACTATCGGACCGTCGAGAATTTACCGGGGGTGACAGCGCAAGCTTTGCCTTCAGGTCGGGAACAAAAGACTCCAGCGATTCGTACATTTCGTCATATCCGCACGGCTTTTGGCTGATCTGTGGATGGTCAGCTTCCATTTCGGGCTCACTTACTACGAGCTCACGTAAGGGCTCTTACCTTGTCATTCAGCCTCCAAATATCGTGCGCTTCCAAAACTTCGCCGCGCTTCAGCCACATCATAGCCCCCAGGGGCTCCTGTGTCACCGTTCTCGTGACGGCAATATCCGCATTTGTTAGCGCAGACTGGGGTGCGATCCAACACAGAGCACTGTTGTAGTTGCACCACTTGAAGCTGCGTCCGAGAACGTGATGCGTGAGTTCGACGTTGTCGTCAATCGTATCCCACATAGCAATAGCCGAGTCGCCAACAGCTTTCTGGGATGCCACGGCCCGCATGGCAGTACGCATCTCGGCCATCTGGAAATAATTGCGCCTATCTCCATTTTGCAAGATTGTACCATTTCTATACACCACACCACGAATTTGCTGCATGTTAATGGCCCGGCCTTGCTCCTCACTGAGGTAGGCTGGTGGCGCCAATTCCAGCCATACAGCTAGCCCGACGTGGTTCATGTACTTGACCAATTCATTCAAGATCACGGGTTGGAAATGCGCGTGGCAATCGGCCAAGAGTACGCCGTGAAAGGGCGATGTGCTGCTCTGGCCGCGCTTGAGAGTACTGGATAGCGTCTGGACAACCGTTTCCAGAGCTTGGAGGGCTTCATCATTGTTGCGACAGGCATCAGACCGCACTATACTTCGGACGTCAAGGCGCGCAAGAATGTGCGATGACGTGCAGTGACCCGTAAGCGCGTCCAAAACCCCGGGTTGGAGGGGATCTACGACGAGAATATCCCATTGCGATAGCAAATGGGCTTCGGCAGGTGTCGGAGGATTGGAAAACCCGCCGAGAAAAACACCAAACGATTTAAGCTCCTTCGCGGGCGGTTTCTCCGACGCAAGGGGGGCGTTGTTTGTTTTGAGTTGGTCCAAATAACGGGCAATGGCCGTTGGGACCACAGAGAGTTGATGCCGCCCCTAAACTCCCACCGCAAAAGCCAATCGTCAGCGCATTCCTCACGGCGATAAACGAAATGGACGACAGCACGACATACCTGCCAGATTCTGTAGATCTTCCGAGCTATAAAGCTCAGAATGAATACAGCACCAAGAACAATGGTCGTTAATAAACATGCTGCTATCACCTAAACGTTGCGATTGTCAGAGGAAGGACGGGAGACAAGGGATTTGTTTTTCTTTTCCCAGCAGAGAATTCATACGTACCTTATCCCACCATGTTGTGGTCATTCGATGCCATCCCACGGCATCCAGACCCAGGTATTCCAGTCCCATGGTGGCAGGCAGCTTGTCGAACACTCAACACCGCTGCTTGACCCGACTGTGGACGGGGTACCTAAGTGATAATTATTATCTAGGGCGATAAGAATCGCTGACTACCCAAGTCAAGCTCCCTTTCAAGCCGCCAAGGGAGGCGCCATCTCTTCATTTAATATAACTATTTATAGCAGATGCATGTATCTCTGGAACCTACCGCTGACCCAAAGAAAAAGGCAGAAAAAAAAACTCATATGTGATTAAAGGGTCTAGCGCCAGCCAGCTGAGCAGGCGTTAGTTTAGCAGCCAGCACCAAGCATAGCGGGAGTTTCCCTTTCCCGTTACGTTCTTTTTTTTTTCTCTGTTCTGACTGCATTTCTTCTTTTGGGCCCTCGAACCGACAGGGACTTCCCAGTGGACTGGTGGGCACAAAAGCGGCGCTAACGTGGGGGGGTCTATGCATGTCTGACTCGAATACGGGGCTCTGGCTGCCTCTGCTGTCCTCGCCACGCTCTATGCACCTCAAAAGCACGGTCTTGTCAACAGCCTCGATTGCCATTAGATCCCAATAGCACTCCATCCTTGGTTGTTATCGCGCCACATGGCGAGCGAATCACAACGATCTAGTTCCTTCGTTTGAGTCCGGCGAGTCCGGGACTTTGCTCTTGGCCGGATTCCACCTCTGGTTTATATCATTTCCTGCGCGCCGTCTATCTAGACCGGGCAGAGGCCGGAACTCAACTTGCGTCTTTAGCTAGACTATACTCTATCTTCTCAACTAACCCTCGCCAGCTCGGACTGGCTGCCGCATGGATGCCTCGCCCTAATCTCACGCGCCCCCGGCGGCCTTGGTGCATCGCTATCTCCATCGCCATTGCCGTGGTGATCATTATTGTCATTGTTGTTCCCTGCGCAGTCCTATTAACTCGCAAGCATGGTGGTGAGAAGACGAATGTTCTATTCCCACTATACATCTACCCCACCAATGACAGTACATGGGACCCTTTATATGAATCGTATGTTGAACCTGAAACACACATACCCCCGATTGCATTGCGCACGGTGACTGACAGTCCCAGGGTCACGACGCACCCGGACCTGAACTTCACGGTCATCATCAACCCCTCGAGCGGGCCCGGCTCCAGTGCGTATCCCTCGGAGGACTATACCTCCTCGGTGGAACGGCTTAGCACATATTCCAATGTACGCAAGGTTGGATATGTGCGCACAGCTTATGCCACGCGCAACATCACCGCTGTGCTGGATGATGTTGCCACTTATGCCGGGTGGGCGAATCGATCGCTGACACTAGCGATGGACGGGATTTTCTTCGACGAAGCCCCCTATGACTACTCGGCAGCAAAGGCTGAGTACATGCAGACGATCAGCGAGGCCGTCAAGAGTTCGTCGGGATTGCGCCGAGATCGCATGGTAAGCGAGACCGCGGTTCGGGTGCAGCAAGAGAGCAGAAAATTCTCTGGCTATGACGATCCGAGAGGCTAACTTTTTCCTGGCGGATCTGCCCTTTAGGTGATCCACAATCCCGGTACCATTCCGGATAGTCGCTACGAGAACAACGCGACGGACGTCACAGTGGTGTTTGAGAGTTCCTATCAGGATTTTCACACGGAAAAGCATAGTCTGAATGCCATGGCGTCGAATCGCACGGCATATGCGTATATGCTGCACTCGGTCCCTGACAATCTCAGCAACGGCACGTTGCGCAGTTTTGTCAACCAGATGAGCCGAAAGGCCGGGTATCTCTTCCTGACCACATTGACGGAAGACTACTACGAGAGTTTCGATCCGGAGGGTGAGACCATCTGCGACGTGATGCCGACCTGAACGATGAGTGGTGGGTTGATCCCGCCTGTGGCTCCCGCCGCACCAAAATTCGATAACCCTGGGACGGTCGCTTTCGATGGAAGTTCGAAGTTCGAACAACTCTAGGTTTTTTTTCCTTCGACTAGTATCTGGCGCTAAAAGTGGAAGGTCCACTTGGACCAAGATACGTTGTGAGTTGGCCAGGTCAGGTTCTCCGATCGGAGGATGTGATTGGTGTGAGATACACCAACTGCAGCCGGCAGGGGAAGGTTTGTAAGGGAAAAGCTTGGAGACGCCGGCCAGGCCTTGGTCCATGGTTTAGCGCGGGAATGGCGTTGTGGTACTTTTTCTTCTTTGCTTATTCCTTGGTTTTTTCGGCTTTCAGGGCAGGCACAGACAGGACAAAGAGTCAAGAGGCTATCTCGACTATATCACCCGAATGCTATTGTGTACAGTAATCTCCCCATTCACAGTGTCTGCCCTGGGCTGCGGTGTCCACGTCGTTCTCTTGGCTAGCGACTTCATGTAAATGAATTTATGCCCTGGTATCTCGTATAAGACTGGTAGTTAGTTGATTGCTGAAGACAAAACCTGGCCACCGCTAGTCCCCATTCTCTCTTGTTCTTGTTATTGTCTTCCCAGTTTTGTCTGCCCCCCAATTCTCCTCTTCCAGTGTCAACTTCCCACCTCCGTCCACCTCTATTCCCTATCCAGCCTTGATCCGATGGCCACCACGACGCTTCCCAAATCAGGCGTGCTCGTGCCCTTGTATATCTATCCCTTAACGCCGACCACCTGGGATCCACTTTATGACGCGTAAAGTTTACCTACCTACCTTCGTTCTTGTTTGCTTGCTTGCTTTTTTTTTCTATTCTCTATCTCTCTGGTGTATCGCCTACATTTTATTTTCATCTTCCCCTCGCAGAGTGACTGATGGAGAGAGGTGTGTACTGTGTAGAATTGCTGCCTATCCCGAGCTCGAGTTCCTGGTGATCGTCAACCCCAACAGTGGACCGGGTGCCTTGCCGTGCCCCGATGCCAACTATGCGCGCGAAGTGGCCCGCCTGAATGCCTGCCCTAATGTCTATCCGGTCGGCTATATCCGCATCGACTATTGCCGAAAGCCATTGGCCGCTGCCTGTGAGGAGATCGATCGCTATGCCAGCTGGGCCGCCGAGTATGCCACGACGGGTTTAGGCGTGGGTGGCATCATGGTCGATGAGACTCCCAACCACTTCAATGCCGCTCAGGCCGAGTATTTGCGTGCGCTTCATCGTCACATCAAGAATTGCTCGGGGCTTCTCCGCGATCGATTGGTAAGCATTATGTTGTTCTTTCTTATTATGAGCGTTATTATTATTATTATTATTATTATTATGAGTTTTCCTTGGTTCAGCCACTACCCCTCTCTCTTTCTCCTCTTTCTCTACCTTGGTGGAGGGGATGAAAAAAAACAAAAGAAAAATCTGACAGCTGTTCTGCTGTTCTCATTTGAAACCCGACAAATGAGAAAACATGGAACAACGTGGTTGATTCCAGGCTATTTTAATAATGATAATAACCATGACGATGTCTGCAGGTGGTTCACAACCCAGGTACCCCCCCAGATCCCGAGATGGCCGATGCAGGCTCAGATCTCCTGCTGGTCTGTGAGGAGCCATTTGCACGCTGGCAAACCAATGAGGTGCAACATCGTCTAGGCGAGCTTCCCTATCCTCGCGATCGCTGCGGTTACATGGTCACGGAAGTCCCGAACCATCATTTGCCTGCTCTGGTGCGTGATCTGCGTCGTCGTGCCGCCTACATATTTGTCACGGAAATCGTAGGCGATTTCTACGAGCGCTTTGGTCCCTCCAGCTGGGGCATGTTGATGGAGTCTCTGTCGGAACAGGCACAGTAGATAGATAGTTAGTTAGATAGTTAACTAGTTAACTACAGTAACGAGAGTATCCGCTTAGCTAAAAACTGGATCCCAATCCCTTTCTTTCTTGTGTGTCTCCATCATCTTAAAACAAGGGGAACCATGAACCGGTGGAGTCCGGAAACCCCCATCAACTTTTGCTGTCCCTCTCTGTTCTCTGTTCTCTGACTGGTCGAACGTGTCAATTTCGATGGGTCGCACGCAAGGGAGCCCCTCTCTTTTTTTTTCTTTTTTTCTTGTACTTCTCTGTGTCTCATCAGTTTTCACGGAGATGCAGTACTCCGGATAGTCATGGCGGATTTCTTTCCCTTTCTTTTCCTCGCCCCCTTCTTGGCGCTGATCGGGATGTTCGGGAAGTCGGACATTTTTGGAAAGCCACTTTCTGCGAGTACAATACGTTGTTGCTTAGCTAGACAGGTAGCCTGCAGTGGCTGAGAGGCAAATAAAAGAAAAAAAAGAAGACACGAAAATGTCATTTCTTACAAATCACAATCTCACCGTTTCTTTTTGCCTTCGTATCTGCAGGTTCCCATTGCCTGACGCCCGGAGGTGCAGCTTCAGGTACGGAGGACACCTCACCGGCCGTCGATACGAAGAGGCAAGAAAGGCAGGAAGACAGGAAGATAGGAGAATAGCAGATGCGCTGGCCCTGCACGGTTGAAACTAGGGCTTATTCCGACCGAGACCTGCATGCTTCAGTGTCTCTCTCCTCGCAGCACCAATTTCTGCCATGAATCACATTTACATCCCTTAAAATCACGCCAGACCTCATGGCAGACAAGTCTCCTTGACATCAAGGCAAGCAAGTCGGTCCAACCTGTCAGACAGACAAACAGACCTGGCCAGGCTTCCAACTAGCTCAGAAAATAAATTAATTGTCAGAATTGCCGCCGTCATGCCACGGAGCCGATCCGGCAGAGTCAGAGATGGCCAACATGGGTCTAATGCATACTAAAGCACCACTAGATAAGCTACTGCAGACCCAGAACTGCCGTCATCTCTTCATTCCTCTTTTCTGCCCCAATGCCTCCCTTTTTGCCCTTAGTCTCTTCCTTTCCCACCAGTAAATGTAGAACTAGCAAGCCCGCGGTCGAACCTTGAACCGCCAATGCCTTGTTAGCCTGGCTGGCTCGCGTGGCCTAATTGATTCGATGTCAATTACGATCGCCAATTATCTCCCAAAATAAAAACACAAGGCAGATCCCGGCGCATCATGCCCTAGACACACTTTTGTCGCTTGTCGCCGCCTGGTCGTCGGACGAACATGAACCACGCTGCGTTCGTCCCTCACTAGGGCGGCAGGCGCCGGTCTTATGTGGTAGGCAGACCGGGCCAAGGACACTGACTCAATGGCGATGATGAAATCATCGGGCTCCTGCCAACCGATGCGGGCATAGCGTAGCTGGAGCGATGAGCCCTGAACACGGGAAAGGGGGGGGAAGGGAGGAGAAAGCAAGTGGAGGGCAAGTCCCACGATCTCAAGTACTTCCAGTCCGGGTTTCGCCCAGCCAGAGTAGCTTTTCTGTAGTGCTTAAGTTCGCGAATTATACTGGCCTGGTGAGAATCTAGACTTGTCAAAACTCGCGAAGAGAGTTCGTGGATTATATTGGCCTCGTCATCATCGTGGTCAGATCCCGTTCGTCACGGCTGCTGCTGCTATTGCTATCATTGTTATCTATTCCTTTGTAATTTCTCCATTAGCTGCGCCATGTCTGTTATCTGTACCTCAGAAGGAAGCTCGCCGGTGCCCACGCCCTTGTTCTCCGCGCCTGCGACACCCGAAACCGAGCGGGACGAATACTTTGACGAACCTTCACTGCGCCTAGAAGATGACGCCCCATATGTACTCGTCACCGGGGGACTGGGATACATCGGCAGCCACACCTCGCTGGAGCTGCTCAAGGCGGGCTACAACGTGATCATCGTGGATGACCTGAGCAATAGCTTCGACCACGTCTTCGACCGGATCCTGCTAGCAGCCAAGCAACACTTCGACCGAGCAGGCGGCCACTGTCCGCGAGCCGAGCTGAGATGCATCGACTTTCGCGATATGCCCGCCATGCGCGCTCTACTGGCCTCGTACACAGTGGAGCCATCACCAGACACCAACAATAACAGCACTCCGTCCCGATCCAGAATCACTGGAGTGATCCACTTCGCCGCATTCAAGGACGTCAACGACAGTTTACGCAATCCCCTCAAGTACTACCACAACAACGTCACGGGCTTAGTAGACCTAGTCAGCTTACTCGCAGACCACGACATCAAAACCTTCATCTTCTCCTCCTCGGCCAACGTCTACGGCACATTAGCCCAGAACCACGGCACCCTGCGCGAGGAGCACTGCGTGCACCAACCAGAAACCTACTACAACAACTCCTCTAGCGAGCCTATAACATCCGAGCAAGGCTGCACGGGAATCACAAACCCCTACGGCCGCACGAAATGGATGGGTGAAGCTATTCTCTCCGATGTAGCTGCCTCCGATCCATCCTGGACCATTATAGGTCTCCGATACTTCAACCCTATTGGATGCGACCCGTCTGGTCTCCTCGGTGAAGATCCCCGCGGAACACCTTCAAATCTCGTCCCCGTAGTTGTGCAAGTCCTGACGGGCCAGCTGCCAGCTCTATCTGTCTACGGCACAGACTGGGCGACACCCGATGGCACTGCTATCCGCGACTTCATCCACGTGTCGGACGTGGCGCGCGGACATACCGCAGCCCTGGCGGCCGCGCTGGCGGGGAAGGTGAAGACGAACTTTCGCACGTTTAACCTAGGGACGGGGCGAGGGCATTCTGTTGCTGAGGTGGTGGCTGCTATGGAAGGCGTCAGTCATCAGGATATCCCGAAACGGCTGGCCGATAGGAGGCCGGGGGATGTGCAGGAGTGCGTGGCGGTGCCGAAGAGGGCAGCTTGTGAGTTGGGGTGGGAGGCGGAGAAGTCGTTGCAGGATGCGTGTCAGGATTTGTGGCATTCGTTGAGGGGGGGTGGGGTGGAGGGGATGTTGGGTTGATGTAATGTGAACGGATGAGATGGAGCATTGTGGGTTTGGTTGTTTAGTCTGGTTTGGTTTGGTCAGTTTTTGTTTATTGGTTTTGGATATATCGAGCTCCGTACATAATCTACGTAATCTGGTTTGATGTATATTTTTGTTTGTCTTAGGATTGTTTGTTGTGGATGTACCACATGTGGTGCATGCGGTCAGCACCGGTATGAGCTTTAGCAATGCTAAAGTTGTAGCACTTCGTAGTAACATCCTCTTTTGTATGTCTCTAATGAGCTCCAGATCATCCAAATGTGATCTTGTATATTCATTGTCCTACTCGTACCTAGTACCTCGTTCTTCAGTGTCCATCCCCACCCGTTCATCACATCATATATATATAACTACGGCCCCATACAGCTCAGCCCCATTCCATTCCTATCTACTTTCCCCACCATCCCCTCACTTAAAACCTCTACCTCGTCCGGTCGTAATCAAAATCAACCATCCTATAAGCCCATCGCCAAGCACGCCCAGTCCGGTCCACAATCCGGGAACCCGCCGAGTGGCTACCATCAAGGTTTCACAAGAAAGGACCGAGCCGAAGCCACCCCGAAATGCAGGCCACACACGAAGAACTCTAACCTTGTGCTGCAGTCAGAACTGAAAGAAAGATACGGGACCTGCAGCGGTTACTGCAACCAGATTTGATGGACGGGTCACATCACCTGCAGGGCCGCGTATGCCTCAGAGGGGCTTATCTTGGGCCGTTGACAGGTGGCCACGCGGCAGGGATGTTTGATCTTTACTAGTTGCATGTGCTGGAGTAGGATGTTTGAATGTGGAACTGATATTTGTAACATAGTGGTTGCTAATCTAGACTTCGTGGTAAAGTGAGAATTACGCGTACGATGAAGCCGACACGCTTGCTATCATATCGACGTTTTTCAAGGGTCCACACACGAAGGTTCCCACCTTTGCGAATCGTATTTTCCGGGAAGCATGACTCTCAAACATCTTTGAGTATTGACTAAACAATACCCTCAAGTAGCCCAAACTCATTGGTGCTATCGGCATATATCTGAGGACAAAGGATGGCTACACAGTCGTCACTAAAAACCACAAACCGGCGCAATTTTTCGCATACGACTTTGTCAATATCATAATGTATGGTAGATCTATGCTGGCAATGCATTCCACTTCAAGAAGGCATACCTCTGTGCGCGGTATAAGTGAGAGGGGATATGCGCTGCACCTAATCGAGCATCATCCATCTCAGTCATTTAGGCGTCTGTTAATTCTGAAGGTCATCCTCTGACCCCATCAGCAACAGACCACAGAGCCCCCTCTATAAAGAGAACATCTTTGCTATTGATCGAACGCTGTCTGTATGTTTTTGAGCGAATATCAGATGATGCGGAAAGCCGTAGATCGTGCGAAGGATTGGCGGGCATCTTGTCAAGCACTGTATCTATCTTCAACAAATAGAAGTATAGAAATCTTGGCACACATCCGGCTGCCTTAAGGCCAATATGTGGATTAATTGATATGTTCTGGATTTATCCCCATATTCTCTTGTACAGACAAGCAATACTAATGCCGATCATCCGCGAGATTCCGAGTGGTTCGTTCTGCCGCTTAGTCAGGACGTGCAGCCCCGATCCCAACGCATTAGAATTGGAGATAACTAGCGATAATTTAATTCCATCTGATCTGCTGCCTGTTCCCTATAGCAGCACCTCATCATGAGGCGCCGGACCCGTCGCAGTCTCTTCCATCTGGCCATCTTCGCCGGAATCCTCGGCCTCATCCTCTTCCTCAACCGGCCATCCCCTCCCGGTCGGCCCTTCGCCTGGACCACCATCACCTATGAGACGACCGCAAAGCAACTCCCCGAAGCCCGGGGCCAATGTCCCGGTCTAGCCAAGACAGACAAGCCCGTCCTGGTCGTGTCGCGAGTCACAGCCGATGCCTCGGACTGGCTCGCACCGCTCGCAGAGCAATATCATCTCTGCGTCTACACAGCAGACGCACCACCAGACCCTCGTAGCACGCAGTTGCAAGTGCCCGCTAACCGCGGCCACGAAGCAATGGGCTACCTGACCTTTCTGATCGACAACTATGCCCAACTACCCGCCACGGGGATGGTATTCGTGCACGGGTCCCGCTGGGCCTGGCACAACGATGCGCCGGACTACGACAACGCGGCCCTGCTGGCGGCGTTGAACATTTCGGCGGCACTAGCTCCCTGGGGATACCACAACCTCCGCTGCGACTGGAGCGTCAGCACATGTTCCCCCAAGACACCCGCGCAGGGTAGCCTGGAGCTGTCCATGCAGTCGGTGCTTGAGCCGTGGAGCGCGCGGACAGCCTCGGACGTGGCACTGCCAGGTGCGCTGGCCAACCTATTTGGCAAAGACCAAATCAGTCTGGAGCTGGAGAGCGCGCGGGTGCAACTTGGTCGGAACGACGCGGTGCGCGCTCAATGTTGCGCGCAGTTTGTGGTCAGTCGCGAGAGCGTCTGGCAGCACACGCGGGACGAGTACATCGCGCTACGGCAGTGGCTGCTGGATGGCAGCGACGATGCCCAGTCTGGAGCAGGAGGAGCAGAAGGAGGAGGGGAACGACGATCCCCGTCGGCCCGCCGAGCAGCACCACGGGATGATCGCATTGCCGGTCGGATATTGTCGTACCTGTGGCATATCTTGTTCATTCGGCGCGGTGCTCTTCACGCCGATGGTGGATCAGCGGCGATCGACCTGGAGCGACTGAATGGCATTGCATGTCCGCGGGCGGACGAATGCTATTGTCGGTTGTATGGCCGGTGCAATCTGGGCCGATGCAACGCCGGTAGTTGCTTTGGGCAGTATCAGTTGCCTCCGGATTTCAAGGTCCCTGCGTGGGTGACTGAGAAGGGAGGGGCTTGAAGCAGACAGTGTTATATAATGATCTCTGGCATGAAAATATTACGTTGTATCCCTTGCTTCCCTTTGTGTCTAGTCTTGAACGAGTCACATGATAGTAGCCTGAGGCATGATCATGTTATTCCCTCAGGCATCAAGGCCAGCTATGTTCCTGCACTCCAGGCTCTCAGGGGATATTGCAAAGCCCTCATTCCCAGCATCAGGCAACAGAATATCGATTCCACCTTCCATCGTCTACCTCTCCTACTCCGTCCATGCTTGCAGACCTCCATCCCTCAGAATTAATTAATTGTCTTCTCCCCCATGCCGATCGCTGATGATCCATGACCCACTGCGGGGTATTAACACGGGTTGTGCTTCCTGCTCTCCTCATTTCTGCCTTCCTCCATAACATTGGCATCCCAATCACGGCGTGCCAACCCCGGTCGGTTCTTAATTGAAGTGGAGACGCAAGGGTTCAGTGCGGAGTAACAAGTACCGACCGGGGTGTCTTCCCTCCCCCTTGTTCTGCTTCAACATGGGTTCGGGGGCCTCTTCATATCCCACAATGAGCAATTACTGAGAACAGATCTACTGGAACAGAAGGGTATGCGAATGTCAGGAAATGTCTAGCTAAAAGGAAGACTTGAAACGAGAAGTCGAGGGTATACACCGATAGCAGTAGCCTGGACGTTCGTCCACAAAGCCCAGGTCCGCAGAAGGATCAGCTGCCCGACGAAAAGCTTATACACGGCACCCCGTATGAACCGACAACTCTCTGTCGCCCATACAATCCTCCGATGTATGCACCAGGTATGATACAGGGCTAGGAAGATACCGAGGCTCCATGGCCCGGCCCGCGTCTCACCTGCCGTGATCTTCTGCCGGTCTATCGAAACTTTCTTTCCCAGGGACTCCTGGCTTCTCTCACTGGCTTTTCCGGGGTAGCCACTGACACTTGCAATACAGTTCCGCATCACTCACTCCCCAGATCAATTTATGTGGAGTCGATGATTGTGGGTTGTAGTCGAATCACCGACGTTCAGGCCGTTTCAAAACGCGGGGAAAGCAAACGATGGTCACAATTTCTCCGAAGATGATGTCGAGGCTGGTCACTAGTCCATCACATTCCGCAATGTGTCTTGTAAGGAGCAAAAATATGGAACCGCCCTGTTGATCACTACCTATAAGAAGAGGAACCTCCTGTAACGCCGTTTTCGTGTTCTGCACAGGAGCGTCCCATCTTCCCTTCTCATTGTGTCGCTTCCACTCTGAGCTTGCAAAATGAAAGTAGCCAGTCTCCTATCCCTGGCATTGCCTGGAGCAGCCCTCGCTGCGACCGACTCCTTCCAGGCACGTTGCAATGATTTCCAGAACAAGATCGACATCGCCAATGTCACCGTCAGATCGGTCGCATATGTTGCTGCGGGGCAGAACATCTCCCAAGCGGAGGTCGCCTCCACGTGTAAAGCATCGGTGCAAGCCAGTGTTGACCTGTGCCGGGTGACCATGAACATCTCCACGTCGGATCGCAGCCATCTCTGGGCTGAAGCCTGGCTGCCACGGAATTATACCGGTCGCTTCGTGAGCACGGGGAATGGAGGTCTAGCCGGATGTGAGTATCGCGCCCAATTTTGGGTTGTGGTCTCCCCGTAGATCGTTCACTTACGAAGGAATTTGTGCTGATTTCCATATTAGGTGTCCAAGAAACGGACCTCAACTTTGCAGCCAACTTCGGTTTCGCCACCGTGGGCACCAACGCTGGACATGACGGGGATACGGCCGAATACTTTCTCAACAACTCGGAGGTTTTGGCCGACTTTGCCTATCGCTCAGTGCACGAAGGTACCGTGGTGGGTAAGCAACTGACTCAATTGTTTTATGATGAGGGGTACAACTACTCCTACTACCTGGGTTGCTCCACCGGTGGCCGCCAAGGTTATCAACAGGTCCAACGATTCCCCGACGACTATGACGGAGTGATCGCGGGCTCCGCGGCAATGAACTTCATCAACCTGATCTCCTGGGGCGCCTTCTTGTGGAAGGCGACGGGGTTAGCCGATGATCCGGACTTCATCTCTTCAGATCTGTGGTCCGTAATCCACCAAGAGATTGTTCGTCAGTGCGACCCGGTCGATGGGGCTTTGGATGGAATCATCGAAGACCCTGACTTCTGCGCTCCGGTCATCGAGCGGTTGATTTGCGACGGGACTACCAACAGCACCTCTTGTATCACGGGAGCGCAGGCAGCGAAGGTCAACCGGGCCTTGAGTGACTTCTATGGCCCCGACGGGACCGTGTACTACCCGCGCCTGAACTATGGGGGTGAGGCCGACGCGGCTTACCTTTACTTCACGGGGTCGATGTACAGCCGGACCGAGGAATGGTACAAATATGTGGTCTATAACGACACCAACTGGAACTCCAGCCAATGGACATTGGAGAGTGCCAAGCTGGCCCTGGAGCAGAATCCGTTCAATATCCAGGCGTTTGATCCCAACATCACGGCCTTCCGGGACCGGGGAGGCAAGCTGCTGTCCTACCATGGCACGCAGGATCCCATCATCAGCTCCACCGACAGCAAACTCTACTACCGGCGGGTAGCGAATGCGCTGAATGCCGCGCCGTCCGAGCTAGATGAGTTCTATCGGTTCTTCCAGATCTCTGGCATGGGCCACTGCGGCGATGGCACGGGAGCATCGTATATCGGCCAAGGATATGGCACGTACACCTCCAAGGCGCCCCAAGTCAACCTGCTGCGCACGATGGTGGACTGGGTGGAAAACGGGAAGGCGCCAGAGTATATGCCGGGCAACAAGCTCGATGCGAACGGATCGATTGAGTACATGCGCAAACACTGCCGGTATCCGAAGCATAACGTTCACACGGGGCCGGGAAACTACACCGATCCTAACTCCTGGACTTGTGTATAGTTAGCGGTGGTTCTCGTTTGGGTCACAAGTTGTTAGTGCAGTGTTGAAACCTTATCAAATGCCCTGTCGTATATCGTTTCTAGCTTCCTTCTAGCAAGTAAAATATATGCAGAGATGTGCTGATCGCAGACAATTCAACATGCATTCCGGGGACTAGTAGTTGAGAGAGATGCCACTATGATAGTATTGACACTGGCATCCAAGACAGACGATCAAGTCCAGAAAAGGCAGGTGCGACCGATGCGGAAGGAACGAACGGGATGCCGACTGTTGTAGACGCCTGAGGCCACAGCTCTAGAAAATGTTGCTGCCTGGACGAGAGAGATAGCAATTACTGAGATCACGTGGAGGTGGAGCTAGTGGCTCTGGCCGGACTCGGACCGAGATCCCGCTGATTCAGCAAGCCAAGACCGCCAATCGGTAAATCCTCCCCCCGCTCAAGCTTCCATGCAGAAACTATCCGATGGATGCAAATCATCATATCCGTTTCAGCACTTCAGCTATGGCCGTCACTATCTACGAAGCAGTCTGCTTTTCCAATGCCACCAGGAGTCTTCGAATAATATTTCCGACACAAAAGGGCTTCCGGAAGGTGGCAGCCAAACACCAATGTCAATAGCTGCCGACATTCCACCACTTGAGACGCAATGCACGTCTGACATTTGGGTTCGGCCAAGCCACGTCTGAGATTGCTTGTGTGCAAAGCTTGGCTTCACAGCTGGCAATGAGCAATACTACTGCTGCTAACTCGTCTCTGATAGGATGTCCTGCATGCCTTTTGCATGCATGATTCCGTACGGCTCGACAGAACAGTGGCTTGTCAGGCACCACGGCTAGTTATTCATTTTTCTCTTCTTCGTCCCATTTACCTCCTTCAGGGACTATTTACAGGGTCGATAGTATAAATAGATTTCGACTAAAATAGTACCGAGCACTCCATACCGATTACTACCAAGAATATCGCCCTGAGTCCCTAGTTCTACCCTTGTGGCTTTGCATTTCTCCATTCTCGTCGGCAATTCATCCATCAAGAATTGAGTCGAGTCATTCGTCTTCGTGATGGTGGTGAACACCCACTGGAGGCAATATATATATCCGCCATCCCTGCGGAACAGCCACACTGAGTGGATGAATTGAGACATCCACCCCCAAAATAGCAGCAAAATTCTGTACAAGTTTTTACAATCAATTGTCCCTTGTTTTTGGAGCCTACGATTTACATCTTTCGTGCTCTAATCCTACCTATCTTAGACCTGGTTGTGAATGCGCGGTGCTAAGTGTCAAATGTCCGAATATGCGTGAGACATGGACGGCCACGGAGCGCCACGCCCAAGGGTGATCCGCCCGTGTGTGGAGCCAGCAGTCGAACGCTGGGAACGTTGCGACTCAGTTACCGACTACTACTACAGTACTACTACTAACTAGTCGGAGACAGGTAGTTCGTCATCCACCACTGTTGTGGTGCCTCAGGCGAGAAGGATGAATCCTGGAAGACTATTTACCCCCTTCGCTTGGAGATTGGACCATTGCTCCATAATTGTCGTATTGCCAAGATAACATTTAAATTCTCTGCCTCGAGAGGAGGGTCGGACAAACGAATATATAAGAAGAAGAAGAGGAACACCACACCGGAAAACCCAGGTTCAACATTTGAAGTCAGCCTGATGGGAGCCTGCCAGTCCGCCGTTTTGGCCGAGCTGATTGCTGCCTGGCAAACGAGTGGTGATTGGCCCTAAGAGCTTGACACTGACCCCCTTTCAATTCCCCCTTTAGTGCTCGCTCCTCAAGTCAGAGACGACGATACTAACCACCCGAGACGAGGAAGGTGATCCTGGCTCGGATGGTGAAACTGGCGTTGCATTGGGACCTGTCACTTTGGTTTCTGATAATCTTACAGCCTTACGTTGAAAACGAGTCAGCGCAACTGCATGATGATGATGATGGTTCATTCTATTCTATCGCGCGCGAAAGAGCAATTGCGCAAAAAAAAGGTTTCTCAACGATGACAATCATGTCCTCATTCTCTTTAGCTTCTGCTCTGTTGGCTTGACTCCTTTTTTTTTTTTTCTTTGCCGCTTCTCTTGTTTCTTTCCTCTCAATTTCCCCCCTTCTCAATCCAGTCCATTGAACTTACCTGAATGGGAACTTGCCGGAAATGGAATTTTGCGTGGCCGAAAATCTCCACTGTGGATCACGCGATTGTTCGCTGGCCCCAACGGCAGCCAATCATAATAGGAATATAGCTCGCTTTGCTCGGAAAATTGGCCGGACCGGGGTCCACCGGCTGCGCGTCTTTTCGGAAGAACCTCTGCTTCTTTCGCCTTGTTCACCTTCATTTCCACTTGCACCCGCGCTTGCTGCTGCTCGTCTTTCCATCCGAACTCGCATATTCGCATGGTTGCTCGGTCTTAGCTACCATAGTCGCTCAGACTAAATCGCCGCTAGTAGGCATCCTCATTCTTGGGTCCAATAGGATTCCCCCGGCCTTCGTCATCCACTGGATCCGATCCGGGAACCATGACAGTCCGCCGAATTTTCTCGACGCCCACCTTCAACGCCCGCCCATCACATCATCCTGTCTGACCCCCTCCTCCGTCTTCGTCGTCGCAATCGTTTTCCACCGTCAACGCGGCCACACACACACTTCGCCTCTTCCTGCCCAAGAGCGCTATGTTGGAACCCTTTCTGTATTCTCCGCCGAGTCCGAGGGATCAGGGTCATGAGCCCGTATAAATATATCCTGTCGACCATGGGTATCCGTTGATGGAGGTGGTCCCCCCGGATAAGGATTTTTACTCCCGGTGGAGCCAGGCTGCTGACGACAAGAGATCTTAAACATCCGCTACTGACAAGTCAGGACCGTCGCTGGCCATTTCCAGTTCCTGTGCACTGCCCGGCGTGGCTATAATGCTGGTCTGCATTGTTCCTGGCGGGCCAAAAAGGAAAATTATCCTGCTCCCACTGCGACGGACAAGCATCATCTGGCTACTATTCTGGTATCGCCCCCCCGGTCCGCCAGATATATCGCACACTGTAAACACGCATCCTCCGTCGAATTATCGCCACTACTCTCCAAGGCTTAGACTTTCATCCCCCGCCATCTCGTCCTCTTATTTGCCCTGTCCCGTAGCTGCTTCGTTCCCCCCTATATATAGTTCTTGGGCACGTATCCAATGGTCCATGGGTGCTCCACTCCTCTAGCAGTTGGTTTATCTACGCCCTAGCCCAATTGACGGTTGCGTGGTACCGTTGTTGTCCCCAGCCCATTTTTTTCCCCCTAGGCCCTCTTTTTCTTCCCTCCTTTGGGGGGCTCCTGTTTATTTTTGTGCCCTTTTTAATTTTGCAGTGTTATTTTTGGGATCCTTCTTTGCCCAGCCCCAGAACCTCCCTAGAACCCTCGTTATACTTTTACCCTTTCCCTGTTTGCCTCAAGAAGACCACCCGTCGCAACCTCCGGCAATCCCATCTTCAACCTTCAAGATGGGTACGCCGACACATCCATACTCGGCCCATTCGCCGCGGGAAAGCGAAAGCAGCTACTTCTCCCACACGTCTCCCTCCCATGGTGTGAGTGTGTCCCGTCCAGCTGGCCGCCCGTTCACTACCTAATCGTGATAGCTCCAAACTTACCACTCCGAGCAACATGAGCACGACGAGCAGGAACAGTCTCTGCTGGAGCGCAACAATTCCAGTCACTACGGCACGCCCTTCGATGATCCTGCCGTGTCGACAGACTCCATCCGTCGCTACACTCTGCACGACGACGGTCCTGCGGTCTTCGCCGCGCCCCCTTACCAAGAATCCGAAGCCGCTTCCGAAAACACCTTCCGTGCCCGGAGCAATGGCGACAAGGCTTCCCGTGAAGGGAGTCGCGCGGGTGCCCTGCGCCGTTACGGAACGAGAAAGATCAACCTGGTGCAAGGTTCCGTCCTGAGTATTGACTACCCGGTGCCGAGTGCCATTCAGAACGCCATCCAGCCCCAATACCGGGATGCGGAGGAGGCCTTCTCCGAAGAATTCACACACATGAGATGTAGGTGCCATGCGACTTTGCGGAGATGGCCAATTGTCCGGCTGACCAAAGCATCGCAGACACGGCCGCCACTTGTGATCCCGACGAGTTCACCCTGCGCAACGGTTACAATCTCCGGCCGGCTATCTATAACCGGCATACCGAGTTGCTGATCGCCATCACCTACTACAACGAAGACAAGGTCTTGACCGCGCGTACCCTTCACGGTGTCATGCAGAACATCCGTGACATTGTCAACTTGAAGAAATCCGAGTTCTGGAACAAGGGTGGCCCTGCTTGGCAGAAGATCGTGGTCTGTTTGGTTTTCGATGGTATTGAGCCCTGCGACAAAAACACACTGGATGTCTTGGCGACGATTGGTATCTACCAGGATGGAGTCATGAAGAAGGACGTTGACGGGCGGGAAACCGTCGCCCACGTTGTAAGTTTTGCTTCTTTCCACTTCCTCCGATGCCGCCGTTGTGCAGACCGCCTTTGGACCATCGGGGATCGGCACCGCAAGGAGTCCGATTGTGTACTGACAGTCGCAGTTTGAATATACTACCCAATTGTCCGTCACTCCGACGCAGCAGTTGATTCGGCCCCAGGGCAATGAGTCGACCAACTTCCCTCCGGTGCAGATGATCTTCTGTCTCAAGCAGAAGAATAGCAAGAAGATCAACTCCCACCGTTGGCTGTTCAACGCCTTCAGTCGTATCTTGAACCCCGAAGTCGTCATTCTGCTGGATGCCGGTACCAAACCCGGTCATAAATCTCTGCTTGCTCTCTGGGAGGCCTTCTACAATGACAAGACACTCGGTGGAGCCTGTGGTGAGATCCATGCAATGCTGGGACAGGGCTGGCGCAAGGTCGTCAATCCGCTAGTCGCTGCGCAGAACTTCGAGTACAAGATCTCTAATATTCTCGATAAACCTCTGGAGAGTGCTTTCGGTTATGTCAGTGTCTTGCCTGGTGCATTCTCTGCCTATCGGTATCGCGCTATCATGGGCCGTCCGCTGGAACAATACTTCCACGGAGACCATACGTTATCAAAGCGCCTTGGAAAGAAGGGTATTGACGGCATGAATATCTTCAAGAAGAACATGTTCTTGGCCGAGGATCGTATTCTCTGCTTCGAATTGGTGGCCAAGGCTGGCTTCAAGTGGCATCTCAGTTACGTCAAGGCGTCCAAGGGTGAGACCGATGTTCCGGAAGGCGTGGCCGAATTCATCAGTCAAAGACGTCGTTGGCTGAACGGTTCTTTTGCCGCTGGTCTGTATTCCATCATGCATTTCGGTCGTATCTACCGCAGTGGTCACAGTATCATTCGCATGTTCTTCCTACACATTCAGATGCTCTACAACGTGTGTCAACTGATCATGACCTGGTTCTCCCTTGCTTCTTACTGGCTCACTAGTTCCGTCATCATGGATCTGGTGGGTACGCCGTCTACGAGTAACAAGAACAAGGGTTGGCCATGGGGCAACGACGCGTCGCCCATTGTCAACAACTTCGTCAAATACGGTTATGTCTGGGTTCTTACGCTGCAGTTCATCATGGCTTTGGGTAATCGGCCGAAGGGTGTCAAGATTCCTTACATCCTGTCCTACCTTTACTTCTCCCTCGTCCAGTTGTACGTCCTCATCCTGTCATTCTACCTGGTCGTGGGTGCCTTCAACGGTGGTATGATGGACTTCAACTTCGACGAAGGCGTTGGCACATTCCTCTCCTCGTTCTTCAGCTCCAGCGGTGGTGGTATCGTCCTGATTGCTTTGGTCTCTACCTACGGAATCTACATCATTGCGAGTGTCCTGTATATGGATCCCTGGCACATCATCACCAGTTCCTGGGCCTACTTCCTGGGTATGACGACTTCGATCAACATCCTGATGGTCTACGCGTTCTGTAACTGGCACGACGTTTCATGGGGTACCAAGGGTTCAGACAAAGCTGAGGCCCTGCCTTCCGCGCAAACCAAGAAGGACGACGACAACAAACAGAACTTCATCGAGGAAATTGACAAGCCGCAAGCTGATATTGACAGTCAGTTCGAGGCAACGGTGAAGCGGGCTTTGTCGCCGTGGATCGAGCCAGAGGAAGAGGGCGGCAAGAGTCTGGACGATGCGTACCGCAACTTCCGTACTGTGCTCGTGTGTCTGTGGGTGTTTAGTAACCTGCTCGTGACGCTGTTGATCACCGCCACTGGAGTAGACAAGATGTGTCTGACGGTACGTTCCCTCCCTATTCTCCGGTAAAGCTATAACTCGTAACATCATCTAACGAACTTCCAGAACACCTCCACCACCCGTACATCCTGGTACTTCGAGGTCATTCTGTGGATCACGGCCGGTCTGTCGTTGTTCCGTTTCATCGGCTCGCTGTGGTTCTTGGGCCGGTCGGGTATTCTGTGCTGTGTGTCCCGGCGCTAATTGCGAATGCGTTGGGTAAAGAGAGCGCACCGAGACCTATTTCTCTACATACCTATTCACCTACCCACCTATCCTGCATGATTATGTCGTGTTATCCAGCGCGTGGTTCCATGGGATTGTACATTTATGGACCTGTTTGAGTGTTGTTCTATTTTGTTTCCCCTTCTATGCAATGATAATAATAGAGCGGTTTTGATCTATTGGTGAAATTGTTGGAATTTAGAATAGCTGAGATGATTGATAAAAGAATGACATGACCAATTGCATACTACCAGTTCACCGTGAGCGCAGAGTATTGAAATTCAACGGATACTATTCCCATTTGAAGAAAGAAAACAATAGCGCCAATGTAACCACAGAATCACCAGCTGCCAGCAGAACAACCAACCATCCAAGCCCAGACCCATCAGCCTACCCAGCCAAAGCCAGAGCCAGCTCCAGCTCCAACTTCAAGCATACTAACCAACCCCACCCAAAGCTGCAGAACGTAGTTCCAGGAAACCTTCTCACAGGGAACCACAACTACCAACCATCATTCCATTCATCATCCTTCTTCCCCAGTGCCTTCTTCACAGTGGCACACCCCTCCACATCACCCGCATGGGCCTCAAGAAGCGCCTCCAACGACAGCCTAGTAATATCGCACACCTCCTGAGACGAGATATTGCCCACCTCAATCTGCAAATCAAGACAAGCCTCATGGAAACAATGAAGCTTCGCACACACTGCGTCCATCTCGGCCCGAATGTCCTGCACTTGCTCCCCGAGAGTCAGTAGCTTATCAGCGATATCCTGAAAGGCCTTGAGGTTCTTCTCATAGACCTTTTCACCCTGCTTGATGATGTTGAGAGCAGTGTCTACCCATGGTAGATTCTCGCGAGTACCACCCCATCCGTCGGACTTCTGCTCGAAAGGCCCCCACTCACGGAGGTTGTCTTCGGTGTAGATGGTGGAGTCCGCTTCGGCAGCGGTGGTGGCGGGAGTGGTTGCGGATTCGAGTTGTTCCACCAGGACCTTCAGGTCGGCGACGAGGTGGGCGGGAATGGTAGGCTTGGTGGTGGTCGAGGTAGTGGTAATGGTGCGCTTCGCGTCCCGGGTTGCAAAAGTTGGGGAAAGTATAGGACGTTTCTTCTGCGGAGTGGAACTGGAAGCTGACCAAACAACAGAGGGCGCGGCGGAGGAGGTGGAGGGAGTCATGGCGAAGGGGAATTTGGTCGACGCGGCACGGTTGTTCAGGGCTTTGGAGAGGGAGTCCTTAAAGTTCTCCCGCTTAATGTTGACCTTGGTGTCGTCCATTGTTGATGGAGATGATTGGAGTGGTTGAGGTAGAGGATGATGATTTAGAAGATGGGGAGATTGGAAGATAGGTTTGAGGGGATGGAAGATTGAGGAAGGAAGAGAGGAAGAGATGAAGGGGCCTTTTAATATAGGCAATCAGTGTTGTTTGAGTGAAAGGATCTTGAATTTAAGTTGTGGCTATAGGACTGATTCACTTCGTTCTACTTCACTTGACGGAGAGTGCTTTGTAGGTGTTGGGAATGTTTGCAATGGTCATGCTTGATGGCTATTCTGATGAAAGACCAAGTACCCAGTCAAGCAACTGTGGGTATTGTACTATCCGTGTTTGAGTTACTGCAATTAGATAGCATCTCGGTCAATGTATACTACTACTCTACTGGAATATGCCAGCTTGACTTGCACGTGTTGGAGGTGGTGGTAGATGAGTGGCTATGGTGTGTAGTGAATAGAAATTTAGTAGATTGTTGTTGTTTTGGCATATACTGTAGCGGCTATTTGTCGCTCAGGAAAAATCATCCTCTACTAGTTATATTAATATGAGTATTCATGTAAGCTCGGGCTTCCGTTATTTGGAGACAGCGATTACTTCGTGGTCTCTGATGGTCTTTGGTGTGGGGCGCTCGAAAGGTGCAGCAAAGGAGGAACTACACACGAACAGAACCATACCTAATCTCAATAATAGGAGCGGATACCTTCGGCCTTGATATAGTTCTATTTTATCTGCATGCACACTGCCAGTGGCGATTTCCCAACGCGGGTTGAAGAAGACTTGGTGCTTCCTTCCCTAAATCTTGAATGACCTTGATATGTAGTGGTTTTCTTTCTGGCCGATCCTGGTGGTAGCAGAAAACCTCTATCAACACTATAAACCAGCATATCCTTACGACAGAAATATTCTTTTGCACGATGGACCTCCCAATTTATAGTACAAGTCAGCCTTCGTTATGTGCCCTGCCCGTGGAGCTCATCCAAGCCATTCTTTGCAATCTTCCAGATCTCGAGTCCCTTAAATCGGCCCAATTGACGCATTCTGCACTTTACTTGGCCTTCATTGGCGCTGAAAGTCACATTTTAAAGCAGATATTAGCGCACAAGATTCCTACGGCGCTTTTACCAGATGCGTTTTTCGCCTTCGACGCATCTACTGTGGAGGGCGTGTGGACGCAAGATGAAGTGCACTCCATAATCTACCGGCATCGGACTCGCCAAATCTCTTCATCATTCCCTCTAAACCCCAAGTCTGCTTTCAAAATCAGTAAATTATATCGCTGGGTTCGACATTTCACCAGACACTTTCTCAGGCAGGCACTGTCCGACCCAATGCAAGGGAGAACCCACCCGCCTATGCCTTTATATCAACCAACATCCTCAGAAAAGTGTCGAGTAGCAAGGGCGCTCTACCGTTTCGAGATCCATCGCCATCTTTTTAGGATGCGTGAGCCGTATGCGAATTATGACAAGTGTTCACCGGACTTCCTGGTAAGTGACCAATGGGGTTACTACTTCCGTCACTTTCCCGCGTGGGAACTTGAACAGATAGTGTCAGTCAGTGAGTATCTCTTTCGGAGGGTGGCCGAATGTGGGTGTCTCCTTCTTCCATTTCCTAGACCGGGTCGCATAAGCTTTGAATCCTGATTGCTAAATAGGTTTGCAGCCATGCACACGGCGTGATTGGAGGTGGTACACAGAGGGTATCTGGTATTATTCCAGCAGTGCCTGCCTAATGACAGATCCATCTCCTGTAGAAACTCTAGTGAGTCCTATACAGGCCCGTAGAGTCAATTTCAGTGTGTATTGATCTGACCACAGCCAGTTGTGCCACGGCCTGCGGTATATTGGGCATCTCGTCACAGCTCAAGCACACGACCAGCCCATCATACTCTCCAGAGAATTGTTTGGCAAGCCTTTTATGTCTTCGCTGTCCGACATATTCAGGGCTATCTGGGAGTCTCAGGATGTATTCCACGCTTATCCATCACTTACATGCGAAGTCGAAGGGCAAATCATCGATTGGCAAGATACAGGGTATGTGGGATCCGATCCGGGCCCAGCTAATGCATGGCGTATGATGATGGCGGCAACAATCCCAAATGGAGGCGTATCTACGCAAGTTGGCAATCATTTTACGAGTGATCTCCGTGAACAGGCTTATGTGTTCTGGGATCAGGTTCGAATTGCGGAATGGGGCATCAACAGCAACAGCATTGATCTCCCTCATCATTCTGCGGATTGGCAGCTGAGGTTACAACTTGCAATGGTTAGCGCCTTGAAATGGCGGCCACACTTGTATTATAATGCAGGCGTGGGTAGCTGGTGGTACCCAAGAGAAACAGCCCCCTATCCTGTCGTCCGATTGCCTCCGAGACAGTAGAGGAGCATTCTTTGGTGGCTGAAGATGAGTCACAGACATACTTTCCTATAGCGGAGGGCTACATCATGCCTTTCGGTCAGTGAACCTCACAGGCGGATTCAAGACTCGATGATTGGGGTGGTATGGTAGGATGATTATGTAGAAATAGATAATGTAGGTATCTTCAGCACCGAAAATTTGACCAGGCATGGCGTTGATGGGTATTCATTCATGGTATATTTTTTCTCCTGGAGACACGGGCCCAACATGGTAACGTCGTACAAATTCCGTATCACTTCATCACTTTAGTTAGCACCGACCAGACGGGTGAAACTTTGCGCCTAGGTTCAAACATAACCCCCACGAATCTCTACTGTAGGCACTAGGCAGACGCAATCCTGGTGGCTGGCACTGCCACCGCGGGACAGACCCTGCGATGCATCTGAGACACGGAATTGCCGCTGTCTTAATTAGAGTTTGTAACCTCCCAATCTTAACAGACACAAGCCTGTGAATGTGTCAGAGGAACCTTCTAGCCAAAGAGGAGACGAAAGTCAGCAATACGCGACCCAACTGATTGAAGACTAGGCAGTATTAGGAATATGCAGGAACGCCATGGGTACTACATGACAAATAGAAGAAGCAAAGAATGACTATCGAAGAGTTGTTGGTACGACATGAATATCAAGCGCGGAAGAAGACCTGTCATGTTAGTAAAAAAAACTCCCTTGCAGCAAAGCACCATGTAGAAATTTGGGCTGCAGAGAAATCTTAATGAATGAGCTCTTTAAAAGTGACAGGGTGCTGATCGCGCCAAGATCGTGTCAATATTCGCGAGGACCCTGATCCTGTGGTCTGACATGCCTTTCGGGCAGTGATCGTCGCAGGATCTGAACCTTGGATGATCCTGTCATGTATCTTGTCTGCTCTTCAAAGATGAGGGTAAACACGTGTGAGGATGAAACACCAGCTACAGTGCGAATATGTGTAGCCGAGATGAAAAACTTCAACTTTCATGAGATCCATTCTGGAGATCATCAACACGCACACGCATACCCACACCCACACCCACACAAGTTAAGCACAAAATAACCGTAGATGATGCCGATCATCTTGTCTGCCTGCTCGTATTAGTTCTGGTAAATAGGATTTGCCCCGCAGCGTTTACCCTCGGAGGAAGCTGACGTTAGCCAACCCAAAGAAGCAACACGGTGTGAAAGGCAGTGAGTCCCATCGCCCACCAATCAAGTGGGGAGAAACTGCTCGCTACATTGACCTCGATCTAGCAGAGTCTTCTTGGCGCTAAAGCCAACAGAGAAGGGTCTGGCAGGAAAAAGCTTGTGTGGCGTAGACAAGTTAAGACACGGGCTAGAAGCCGAACAAAAAAGGGGGCCAGCCATTGACGAGTGGACACTCATTGCTGGAATTACCTCGGAAGCTTCCGAGCCAAGCTCGGGTCAAGCAATGGTTCAGCGTAGGCATCCATGAAATACAGTTCCGCAAAGGGAAAAAGAAGGGCCACAAATACCATGGGAACAAATAGAAAACATGTCCATCCTCGAGTCTGAGTCTTCCTGATGGTGGTGGTGGAGGGAAGATGACGGGCGGGATTGCGTGGTCAGCCTTATAGGGCGCGTGTATTGCTGCATCGGTCTCCGCGGATTCCATCTCTT
The DNA here is from genome assembly GCF_003184755.1 of Aspergillus piperis CBS 112811. Taxonomy (NCBI): domain Eukaryota; kingdom Fungi; phylum Ascomycota; class Eurotiomycetes; order Eurotiales; family Aspergillaceae; genus Aspergillus; species Aspergillus piperis. Next base: position 1,472,295 of record NW_020291596.1, on the reverse strand, counting down.
TGAACGGGATCGACTGAAACCTGGCTGCCTATTAGGTCCCTGATCCATCTCATCCTGTCTTCTTCCTACTGCTGGTACGATTGCAGTGCTCGTAATATTCATACTTATCTACACGCCATATCTGCAGATTCCCCTGCCATCTCCCCCCTAGTCATTTAGACTCTCCTGTTCTGTTCCGTTCCCCTCATGAATCTTTCCATTTGACCGACTGCTATCTTGGCAAACCGTCACTCTTTACAGATTCATCTATATTTTCTTAATTTCTACCTGCGCATCAGTCGTCATGCGTACCCAGTTCCTGTGCCTCGCGGGCGCCTGGCTGGCCAGCTGTGCTGCCAGTCCAGTTGCCAGTCATCCTGGTGATGCTTCCGTGCCCCAGATGGCTCTTAAGGACTCGCACGCCCCGTTCCCCGTCGTGACTGGCCATGAGATTCATATTCCCTGTGCGACGATCCCAGGATTAAAGGAGGGCGAGGCCAAGGATGTCTCTAAAGCATATCTGGTACGTGCGCCCGTACTAACGACGGTCGGAAAGGGTCCAAGCATCACTAACCTTGCCATGTAGGCGATGAAACTCCGCACGGAGAGCAATGCTCTATTTGTCAACGATGTTACCGTCTTTCCTAGTTCATTCCCCATGCATTTGCCGGCAACCCGATACCAGGACGCGTCCAGGCAGAATGCGGAGCATCTGCTCCTGCAGTACGCCATGGACATCGAATATATGCCCCCTCGTCCGGATGGGTCCCTGGTGCAAGACATCTACCGTGTGCAACTCAAGTTCTTCGACCTTTCCGGCCGTCCTGCTACGACAGACACTGTCAGTGTTCGATTGTCGTCGCAGCAGTCGGGCGAATTGTACATTACTCAGATCAGCGTCGAGCCACTTCCCCACTACCATGACGCGCACGGCGATGGAAATTGTGTCTGGCACGCCAAGTACTGGAACTTGATTATGGAAAAATACCGTACCTGGCGCGAGAAGAAAGGACACGGCGCCCACAAAGGACCCAAGTCGCAGGAGAGTGACGACCACGAGCACAATGATCACCACCACCACCATCCCAAGGAGCGACCAGCAACCCACGAGGGAGCCGAGGAGCGCAGACCGTTCCTGAAGGAACGACCCACCGCACACGAGGTGGATAAAGAGAACAGTCCACAACTCCCCACGACGGACTCCAACAAAGCTGCGCCCGACTCCCCGTTCCGGGTGTATGGAGTGGACAAATCTCTGCGACCGACGGCTTTGCGTAACAAGGATTACCGCCGGGACTTCTGGCGACTCGTGGTGCCTGCCATCATTCCGGGACTTTTGGGGGCCGTTGCTGGATTGGTAGTGTGCACGATGGGGTTGCTTCTCTGGAAGGTTGTGGCATGCACGTGTGTCAGTATGCAGCAGGGTCGGAGATGTCGGAAGCGTTGCCAAAGGAAGCAAGGCGTTTTCTTATCGGAGAAGCAACGACTACTGCAGCAAGATGAGCTGAGTGAGGCGTAGTCCCGTCACCCTACTTAGCATTAAGTAGGGATGATGGTAATCCTGCGTGGGGGCTGAGTCGGTCGCAGATGCACGGCGAGAGTTTTTATTGAATGATGTAAATAACATGAGACAAGCTGATTAATGCACATTAACTATTTGCTCCATGTGATAGCCTATAGTCTTATATTAGGGTGTGATACCGAGATGTCTCCAGTAGATGAATTGAAAGCGGGGTTTGGGTTACTAGTTACTAGTTACTCCGGGAAACCTGAGGTCTGCAGCAAACTATTGGAAGTCTGCCTTGGCGACCGTCACTTCTAACTTAGGAGAAAGAGAGTACGTACCTAGTAAAATGGTGGTAGTAGTGGAAGAAGAGCCTTCCGATTTCCGAGCTGTCTCATATGGTGGTTAGTAATAGATAACTGAATGGACAGATTGTTGTTACTCAAAGGGAAGCAGGGGGAAGGGCTGTTGCCTGGACTAGCAGAGACTGCATCATCCACTGGCCCCAATGAATCCCTTCCCTTCCCTGCCCTTCCGTGCGTCATGGTTCCCCTCAAAACCGGTCCTCCACATCTTGCTTTCTTCCTCTGCTGAAAATAAATAGCCAATACCACTGATTCATTTCTGCGATGATCATCCCTTAAGATCCTGATTGGCGTGGAAAATACGTACTACGTAGTATGTCGCTGCAGGGCTGGCGATACGCCGGGGAAGGGGGCAAAACCGAGTAGGGTAAATTCCCAAGATGATCCACGGGCGGAAATAACCGCCTACTACAGAAATCCTTTCACATTTCTACGGAGTACTAACAATACTAATGAGTGGACTACTCAGTGCTTTTACTACTTCGAGTCGAGTGAGATTACGGAGGACCACAACTGGCTTGTTCTGGATCCTGTCATTGGACAAGCCTTGTCGCGAAGCTTGTCCAAAAGCTTAGTTGACCGCCAGTGGATGCTCTCTGATTGGGAGTGTGGCTATGATGTGTTCCACCTCATCACAATAATTATTATTATTCATTAATCAACCCATGTACCGAATCATTTGAATGGCTGGTGCCTGAGCCACCGATCATCCACCGTGTCTGATCCACTTCAGTTACTACTTTGTACCACCTTCTTCCTTCTCGGCAGGGCTGAGCCAGTGATGTCACCTCCACCTGCAACCGATGCAAGAATAGCAACCACCAACTGGGAATGGTCGACTGACTGTCTGTCTCTCCTCAGCTTCGCCCGCCCAATCCTTTCTAACCCACCAGCGGTCGACACGATCTATCGGCGCCTAACGGTGAGGTCATCACCTCGCCTAGCTTCTCGTTGGATGCTAATAGGGCTGACCGCTGGGCCCCCCGACTCCCCAGATTGCAAAATGGCCAACGGATAAATACTACTAACTGCCCCCGCCCGGTACCTATTCCTCTTCTTTTCATTCTTTAGCATTTCAGATACCCTTTCGCCTTCCTTCGGATAACTCCTTATCTACCCGTCTGACTCCGGCTCAAGTCAGCTTCTCCCATCTCCCAACTTTCCTGTTGCCAAAAGAGCAAAAAAGCAAACAAACCCCAACAACAGCCACCGCCAATATGTTCGACTGGTTCAAGTCTTCCAACAAGGAGTCTGCTACGCAGCAGCCCACCTGGAACCCCAACACCATGACCATGCAGCAGCCTTCCGCCCCGGAAGCTCCCGTTACCGAGCAGGTCGTCACCGGTCAACCCGTGCGTCCCACCCATATTCAATCCCCCTTGCATCACACAAACAAATCTAATATACCTCTAGAGCCAGCAAGAGACGATGCAGATGAGCCTGCGTGGTGGTGGTGAGGGCGAGGATGTTTGCTGTGGCGTGTATGTTTATCTCTCTATCGTCTAACATGCTATTGATCGACACTAACCATATGATAATAGGTGCGCCGGTCTTTGCTGCTTCGAATGCTGCGAATGCTGCTGCTAGATGAGATAATCACCCGGATAGACCATCTTCTATACCACGACCCTTAACGTCCATGTACTGTTAATATTGCTCGCATCATGACTATACCATGTTTTTAGCCTGGAGACTGAAGTGATAGAAGGTCCGCGTCCTGGTCTTCATAAAACCAATGTCACAATAATATTTCGCAATATGCTCTTCTTTCATTCTACCTTTTCTCTTTCCATACTACTTTGTACAGAATCTCTATAATACCTGGTGGTCTCTATCGAGGAACATTATGGTTCAATTCATGCATTCGCCGACACAGTGAAAGGTCAAGGCAAAGAAACACCTGCCAAGGTGCCAAGATCGAAGTGATTGCGGATTTGTTGTCGATCCCGATGACCAAAAAGCTTATCATTAGCACTTCGCTGAAAGAATGGTAACATATATATAGAAGGTTATTTTCTAGACCACCGTCAATTGTGGATCGCCTTCAAGAGTAAGTGTTGTCGGTGCCAATCCATATACAGAAAAGTTAACTTGATCCGTGACTTCACTGACAGATATATATCTACTAACTATTAGAGACTACTCTAGTACTAATGTTAGTGAAATGATTTTCTCATGAATCGATTCGTCGTCGAGACAGCCAGACTATTCGAGTGGCCGACAATTTAAGATATTTACCAATTACTACAGAGAATGAATGCTACCTCTGGCTAGCATCCACCTTCAAGTCTCCCAAGTCCCAACACCGAGGGGAATATACGGTGGTATCTCATCCCATTAACGTGGGGGCGCAGCTGTGGGATGACTGGCGCCGAAGGCAGCTTGGCACTTGATGCACAGCGCCCTGCTCTAGCCGAGACATCCGACCGGGCCGTTATCATGTTTGTCCATTAAAGGGCTTGGGTCGTCCACGGAGAATTGATCTTAGCACTGTTTCTCCTGTTTGTGAACTATGATCCTCGCCCCACGGGTGGTCCGCTACCGCCTAGTAGTATCAAGCTATCTTATTGCCTCCTCACCATCTATGCGCCATTTTTAGAGGTATCAATGCTTTGCTGGACACTAGAGCAAGGCTGAAAGAGTGAGACTACAACTACCAGTGACTCGGACGTCGCTCGGCTAATCACTGGCGAAGCAGGCAGTCATCTGGTGGTGGCAGAGCAGACCAGAGGGCATTAGACAAACCAGAATCAATAGCGCTAAAATCGAACCAAACATCATGAACAGTTGCTGCACCTATTTAGGAAACATGCAATTTCCCATGCAGCGACTAGTTCTGACAGATAATTTGCGCCGAGGTCCAACCGTCGTTAGTTGCATTGATTCTGACTTCCGTGACTGATCCGGCTAGCCGCACATGAAGCCCAACTCCCTGACCCGTGGGTATAGACCTTCCACAACATCGACGTTAACAATTATCCACGTATATGATAACGATCCCAATTCATCGAAAGGCATAAAAAATACTGGTGATTGCCACGAGCCATAACGAACCTTGGTCTCGAACCGAAGAATTACATGGGCCTTAGGGTCCTTAGCCTGGCGCTAAGCACCATCATTTCCAGCGCTAAATTACATCCGAATGCTACAAAGTGAGACATACCCAATCAGCACATCTCATGACAGTCATAGCGGCCCCGGGGTTCTCGTAATAGCGGGCCCTATCTGGAGAGAGATCCGAACAAGGCGGCTCTACAGAATCTTTTTGATGCCTATTCGACTGTCTACTCGCTTGAGTCATTTCCCGGAAGCTACCAATGTTGGGGCCGTCAGCATGACCTGAAAATGAGATGAGCTTGGCTCTGCACCTAAGGCTATAGAAAGGGGATTAAGAGCGCCCCTCTCCATCCTTTCCCCCTGATACTACACCCTATTCAACATTCATTCCTCTCTACGGAGTACTGTCAAACAGCAAACCTCGTCCAAATCTCAGAACCCAGAGATAGATCAAGATCATCGCAGCGACAACCATGCGCACATCCTACCTCCTCGCCGCCGCCCTTACCCTCCTTGGCGGTGCTTACGCCGACGACGACAGCACCACAGTAGTCGGCTACTTCATGCCCTATTGGTCGGTGGACCTCCCTGAATACGGCGGCTGGACAAGCACCGGCGCCAGCGTCGCAGGCATCAATGCCGTGAAAACCACCTACAAAATGAGCTGTCTCAAAGACGCCCCCAAGACAGACTGCGACATGAAGGACGCATACACTATCATTCAAGGCCCGGAAACCGTCAGTGTCAGCCAAGTATACACTGCTTCGACGTCGGACAAGACCACCAGCTTCGATGTCACCGTGACTCTGTCATACGAATGCTCATTGAAGTCACGGACTGAATCGGCGAGCTGCACTATGAGCGCGGGTTTCAGTGGAAGTGATGATGGCGCGACGTACGCTTCGTCGACGTCGACCAAGTCTACCTATGAGAACCCGACTAGCAGATTCTATTCCCTTGTTGTCACGGGGGGTGTCAAGTCGTTCACCGAGCCCGCCGCTACGAAGACCCCTGATGCTGCTGCTGGTGTCGGGGCTCCTGTTGCGGCCATGATTACGGCGGCGCCTGTTGCGGCCGCTGCTATGGTTGCTGCGGCTTGGGTTTAGGATCGGCCAGTGGAAATATTGAACTGATTATGGAAAATTCTCTGATCGTTATCGATTGTAATGTGGAAGGATCAAATGATACTTGTGGTAGCACTGCAGTTGCTATCTAAGTATTCCGTTGTTGTCTGCTTGTTGCTGTACCATGGTTTATGTGTCGCTCCTTGTATACCCCGAGTTATCAAATGAATGCTATTACGGATGCATGCCTGACTTCTTCGAATACTGTTATCTGACCGATAGTGTAATCAGGACAATTGCAAGAGGCTTGGACTTCGTCTAACCTAAGTACTGGCACAGGGGAACCCTAGATGGGTAGGTAACTGCCACTATGAATCGCAGAGTAGGATAGTAAGCGAGTAATACTCGCTGATAAATGATATATTTTGAAAATGTTGCTAAGTATCATACGAGGGAGGTAGTGTTTAGATTATTAGCCCTTCAAGTACAATAACAGTGGACCCAAGGGCCTACATGCACACCCACACGAGACATCAGATTCTGCCACCCCTTCCCCAAGGCGGTCAAAAAACATACAGAATGCTGACTGGTCATTTCGGGGTTGTTGAAAAATATATCCGTCTATATCCGCCTATATCCGCACTTTCTTTCGCGAGGTTGCTGTGGTTCTGCCGCATTTAGCGGTCAGACAGGCGGTCAAATATGGCAATACTGTTCGTGGGTCTAAACCAGAGCATACCCAATTGAACTCTGATATTCTCTTTTAGTAGCTATACCCAGAGGTGTCTCCACGACCTTTCACTCTTTATACAGACATACTCCGAGCTACTTCTTCTCGCGCCATAGAGAACGGCCGTGCTTTGGCGTACTTCTCAACATCATCTATCAACACTTTCCTATTCTCACCCGACATAGCGGCGGCTTTTGCCTCGGCACTGGCCCAGGTCACATTGGCTTGAAGGCAGTACGGTGCATCGGAAGGGAACGTGAACACCTCCCATGAGAGGAGCACATCCTTGCCACAGAGTCTTTCTGCTAAGGGTATGTGGACATTGATGAAGTAATCCAGGTTGACTTCTGCTTCCCGAGGGTATAGGACCTATGGTATCTATCAGTGACCTTATACGTGGACAATGGTGGGGGAGAAGGTACTGCGTATGTAATGGGCATTTTAGGAAATGGAAAATTTAGAGATGGAGTACTGGCCAAGGTCGAAGGCACTCAGGTAAGAAAAGAGGGAGGAGACACAGAAGAGTATGCTTTTGCAGTGCTATCGTAATCCCTCTACACTGCCTATGTGGATGGGTTGGGGGTTAGGGGTGAGAAATCTTGTAAGTGAGAGCATCTATCTGAACCGATGATGCAGCAGGACGGAAAAGGCTATCATCATGGCTGCCTTGCTGCTTATATGTCCAAATGGCATTCTTATGATCGGCATGACGTGCTAGTCCGTACATCATATCGCAAATCATGGATGCATGAAGTTCCCGGTAGCCACGGAAGTGCAGAAGACTATGTTTGAGTCTGGGTGGGGCTGAGGAAAATCGGTGATTAAATGGAGGACGCAAGGGTATCTTTTAGGCATGATAGGTCCCCAAGAGCGACGGTGCGTTTGGAGGAAGGATACGATGGAGGATACGATAAGAGGACACTAGAAATGGCTCCTTCTTCAACTATCACACTCTTTGGGTGTAAGCGTCTCTGCGCGCTTCTTGACTGGGCCCCTTGCATGCATCATCATGGCAATTGGGCTTTCAGATGGACCACTCCACATCGATCGGCTGCAGGACACAATCATCTCCTTTGGTAGAATATTTGAATATTCACCATGCAGAGGGCTTAATACTCTACTACACGGTTGCACCTTGGTTAGCATGTATCACTGGGAGCTTCTCATAATGGTCATGAATGTTCGTAGCATTAGGGGAGACTTCAAATCCTCAAATTTAGATCGGGGAAAGCTCGCTTGGCACGTTCGGGGAGAGTCTCGAGGAAATGCCCCCATTCGAGACGACATTGATCACAGAGCTGCACACCCCCGAAACAATGATCTCTTTGAGCACCGTAGACCTCACGATATATACACTCAGGGCAATGTTGGTTGTCGGCCCCATCAAGATAGTCCGCCAAACCACGAAACATAAACTCATCGCTCCTCGCCATAGACCTATTATAATGCTCAATATCTTCGGCTATATCGGTCTTTCTTCTGTCAATACGATTCCAAAGCTTCTTGTTAAGACGTGTTTGGTTGATAACCTCTTCGGTCTCACTCTTGCCCACTGTAAGGTCCTCCTCCACGAAGCGGTACCGACGCATCATCATATGGATGGGGCCACCAAAGCTGCGTAGGAAGTTGGTGACAGCGAGATGCCCAGGTGTACCAGCCATTGCCAGATCTATCGCCCAGAGAACCTGTCGTGCCCGGTGAAAGGCATCAATACGATGGTCCTCTGGCATGTAGGCGAAGGTACTGTTGGTTTCTCCCTCAGAGCGATGTTTGTAAAAAGCCACAGCGTCATACATAATATCACCGATCTCGCAGAGAACATCGTATTGCGCATCAGTAAACCAGATGTCAAGGAGATCGTTGCAAGCCAGGGCAGAGGCTATGGTAAATCGAGCCAGGGCATCGCAGTCTCGCATCCGAAACCACTGCTGTGGTGAATTGACAAGAGCATTGACATACCGGCGGAACAGTTCGCTGTTGGCGTGACTGACTTTCTGAGATGTAATAAAAAGGAAAGTTTTATATTCGCGGGCCATATCAAGATGCCCAGGGGTGCCGTGGAAAAGTTCATCCAGAACTTTATCGAGGTTATAATTGAGGATTCTGGGCCCAGCAGTGACGTCGACCATGGTACCCTGAAACTCGGCAATGACCCCGATGATAATGATGCGCATAAATGCAATATAGCGCTCCCAGTTCGTGTACTGTGGGATTTTAGACCGTGAGTACTCCCAAGCGCACGCCAGGACCTCGTCCTTGGTGGTTTTTGGTAGGTCAATCCCATCAAGGTCATGGGCGATATCATCGGGGTAGTACCATTCGTTTTGAATCGTCATCTTGGCTTGCCTTGCACAATGCTAGCTTTGGACCTTTTGATGTTCAAATTGATATTCTGACTTGCTCAGCCTCTGACTAGTACCCTCTATTTACCTGAAGCTTACAGCCACACGCCAGATTTATAGAGATACTGGTGCATTGTCTCGACGCGTATGGGTCTATGTTTTCCCTTGCAAACCAGTCTCATGACGTGAGTTACCCTTTCTAGTTAGATACATCAACCGCATTTGTTCCAATTTCTTGCTCGCACGGAAATGCTGTCCTAAATGTGCCTGGCGGATATTATACGAGCAAGTTTTAGAGATATCCCTTGCGTTCTGTTACCGGCCGGGGTCCTCTCCGAAATAATTCATGAGTGAGGTAGCTTTTGAGATGACAGAAGGACTAGCTACCCTAGGCCGTTAGGTTCGCGTGAAGTTGCTCCGAATGTCTGCTATGCACAATGATCTTCGTTTTAGCATGAAGTTCCATGTTCATTTAGTAATCGAATACAATGGTACGCTTGCAGAATGCGCCTAGCAAATGACTTCTTTATTGTAGCGTTGACTATGCCATCATACTAACGATGTTGAAGATTATCCTGCTGCTGAGCATTCTGCAACATCAAACGGCTGCAAGGATCCATACAGAGTATGCACCATGAAACCCACAATAACGTAACTCTAACCGGCTCTTCACCATCATGCCGAAGGATTTTCAGGAATGCTGCTGATAAGCCACCCTGCCAGATTGAAAGCTAATCGTCTGAGGATCCAGTGTATCAGTCTATTGTGGTGAGCCGATCGCGATGTGTCAATCATGTATCCCTTGCGTCTACATACCCTCCGCTCCACCACACCATTTTGTGCAGAATGGCATGACGTAAAAAGGTTACCCCAATGAGCAGAGAGCAGATATACACGGCGGGTTATAGGCTAGACTCACATGTATTGGCTCAGATATGTATGCATGACCATATTCATATCAAAATCAGCTAGGGGATGATGTTATATGCCAGGCATAGGTAAAGCACCTCCATCGCTCTCCACCGCGTGAACTGAAATACCTGCTTTCGTACCATCTCCCTTCACTCCAACTATTCTCTGACAAACTACACCCTAACCATGGATTTTTACAATCTTGCCGCCTTGACAGCATTCGCATTTTTTGGATGGTATGCCCTTACTTCCACCCTAGCGTGGTATCGACTCCGCAAGTTTCCAACACCCAGCTGGCTAGCCCATTTCTCCTACCTCTGGCTCGGGAGGTTGACATATAGCGGAAAACAGTATTGGGTACACCGCGAGCTACATCGGAAATATGGCCCGCTGGTTCGGATTGGTCCGAACGAGATCATGACCGATGACCCGGACATCATCAGCTCCATGTCATCAACTCGAAGCACATTTACTCGCGGCGAATGGTATCTCACCGGGCGATTCAACCCGTACTACGATATCCTGTTTACTATTCTAAGTAATGACGGACACAAGAAGGCACGAGCACGCGTCCATGCAGGTTACTCCGGTCGCGAGACGGGGGTTGCCTTGGAACATGGGGTTGATCGTCAGGTAGCCCGATTAACTGATCTGCTACGGCAGAAGTACGCTGTTCCTGGGGATGATGCGCCGCTTCTAAACATAGTCGATGTTAGCTCCTACTTTACTATGGATGTTATTACAAAGCTGGCCTTTGGGCAAGAATTCGGCTTTCTCCAGGCGGAGAAAGATCGTTACGGCTTCTTCAAAGAAGTGCACTCCCTCTGGCCGCAAATGTCTACAGTGGCAGATGTTCCGTGGATTCGAAGGATCATTTTCTCCAAGCCTTTTCTGAAGCTGCTAGGCCCTCGCCCAACGGACTCTCATGGCTTCGGTGCGTTGATGAGGTAAGTACAGGTCACTTGTGTGTTGACTTGCAAATGTACTGACAGCATGACAGGGTTGCTCGTGAACATGTGCGCGAGAAGTTCTCTACCCTGGACAATAGCAAAGGGGATATGATGGTATGTCGCCATCCAAGCTATTATCTTGCGACAGATCCTAGTTCTAACACCGATGCAGGAATCTTTCATCCGCCATGGATTGACACAGGAGGAGTGTGAAGCCGAGGGGCTCTTCACAATCATTGCCGGGACTGAAAGCACCGCGTCTACTCTAAGATCCATCTTGATCCACACCATAAGCTCTCCTGTTGTCTACTCGAAGCTTAAGAACGAGGTTCTCGAAACACTTAAAAGGGGGTCTATTAGCAGCCCTATTAGCAACAAAGACGTCAGAGATCTCCCCTATCTTCAGGTAAGATCCTTCTATCATCCCCAGTTTGCAAACCCCCGACCAGGCTAATTTGAAATCGGAGATTAGGCCGTCATTTGCGAAGGCATTCGCATGCGGCCGCCAATCCTGGGGCTTTTTCCCAAGGTTGTGCCCTCAGGTGGTGTTGAATATCACGGCCAGTTGATTCCTGCTGGTATCAACATTTGCATGAACACATCATCTCTCCTACATTCTGAATCACTGTTTGGAAATGACCCGGAGGTCTTCAGACCTGAACGTTTTATGGACTTAGACGAAGATATCTGCAATGAAAGGAGAAGAAACCTCGAACTGGCATTTGGCCATGGACAGAATCAATGCCTGGGCAAGCATATTGCCTTTATGGAGTTTGCGAAGGTAACATTCGAGGTGCGTATCCTTCTACTTGAGACCAATTAGGCACCGTTTGCTTACTAGACTTGTAGTTATTCCGCAATTTCGATTTTCAGACAGTGAACCCCTGGCGAGTGAACCATGAGGTGCAGAGCTATGGCGCTTTTCTTGATTCGAATATGAAGCTTAGGGTAACTGAAAGTGGATTGTGATTTACTAATCGGTGTTAGTAATGCACAAGGGAGAATTATCTTTTACTCGACTATGAGAATATAGAACCTCTATCTACGTATCTACAGTATTTCCAGACGTACTATTGCCTTGGATTTGAATGAGTTACAAATAATATGTCGCAATCCGCAGTTGAGCTTACCACAGTAGAGAACTAATTACCCCAGCAATGAATGTATAGGCTCGATGACAGTCAATGATGCCGCCCATCATAATATGCAATCGCAAGGCAATTTTCTCAGAGACTAGGTGATACTACATAAGTCCCCTTACAGAAAGAGCACGATACCTGTCCTATCATACTTCTCAGTATATCATCGATTGAACATAGCATAGGTGATAGCAAGGAAGATATGCAGAGATGCAAGTGCCAGATGACCCTTTGGAAGCATGCTGCATCCCTATAGCGCACAAGAGACGCGTAGGGTTGATAAATGACTGCAGAACCATACTGATAATGTCAAATAGTGCGATTGGTCGATGGGGTTTTAGGAGAAAAGGTGGGGGCCGGGTCCTGCAGGACGACTGTTATTGATTCCAACGGTGGCACATTCAAGGCTGCTATATGCTGAAGACCCGACCTGTCACATAATACTATGACGTGTGACCTTGCTTTTCCCAGAAACCAGCGGTCGCATTGACTGGACCGAGTATAGGGAAGAGGATGACGTTCTCTCTTGGACGTACCTTTTCGGCGCATCGCATCTTCACGGCATATGAAGTCTAAAGAAGCAAGATTTAGTCGATCAAGATGTGGTGAAAATATGCACCTTACCCATATAGGTGAATGAACTGAGCACTGTATAGTTTATCCCAGTGAATTGGAACAGGCTGGGGTAGACGAGCGACTGAAGATGTAGGAAAGCAGGGGATATCGTCATCTGCATCAGACATGGGCCCTTCCACTCGGCAGTGGGGTACGCGATTACGTATGGGCCACAGTATATGCATCTGTCGAGTATCGGAAATGTTGAGTTCAAAGATTCTGTCAAAACTGCGGTGTATCGTAAAGTATGGTTAACTTCATCGGAGCATAAAACTGTTGCTGCGTTGGTCAGCCTGCATATGATAATGATTATGACAGAATATTAAGAAACTAGGTTTCACGCTCTCTCCGTTCCCAACTAGGCCAGCTATCGCATCATATTCATCTTCTAATGATGACTGTCCAACACCAGGCTAAGAAAGAGATTCCTTGAGTCTCCCGCAAGCGTGATCTCGACAGAATCCGGCCGACCACCCAGGAACATGGGGCTGCGATCATCGAGGGCTTTCTTCCATTGGAAGTCGTGCAACGCTTGAATGTTGATACCGACCCCTACGTCGCAATTGAACCAATTTGGAGTGCCTCGAAAAAGGACCCCGCGTCCCATCGTGGAGAGCCTAAGTCCATTAGCCCAGAGGCTTCTTGGATGGGCAAGTCAACGATCCTCTGCGCCACGTGATATGGGGTTGTTGACCATCCGCGGTAGGTCAATGGAAGAAACGTTAGGGCTGAAGGCAGAGCAGCCCATTGCATAGTATGGGTGAGAAAAACGTAGAAGTCAGTCATCTTGGATATCATACCGAAATGTGATTGTTCTCTTCTCATGTCTCTTCCCCGTAGGAAGCCATACCCGATGCAGTAATAGTGAAGCATGGAACGAATTGGCGGATGGAGCCGTCATGATTTATCACTGCCTCAGGCACTGAATAGTCGCCTCGACCGAGTTCCGAATGTGGCAATATGCATGGCGTTGCTAGTGTGGCGTACGTGAATATGTGGCTGGGTATATCCAGAGATGGAGGCCAGCCCAGTAGGGACCTTTGGAAGGTTACCCAGTCGGCTGGTTCAGAAATTACTGGGGCATACTTGTTGGAGGCAATCTGAAGAGTCGAACCTCGACAGCATTGGCTGAATCGACCGGCAGATGCCTTATCCTGTTTGCAGAGAGAGAAGAGGCATACTACACCAACAAACGGATAGATAAAGAGAAAAGCACGAAAGTATCCATTATGCAGTGACTAGAAATAGAGTCGAGGGTATCTTTCCAGATGTAGCAATTTACTGTCATACACACTTCTAGGCAATTACGCCCACTTTCCGATCAAGGCCATGATGCCCGCCCCCAACAACGTACAGAACACCATGTACAACAGCTTGGAGCGACGACGAGTACGACACGGGTCGAAAATAAAGTCGCGTGCCAGCAGTTCCACCAGAGCACTGTAGATCAGCACACCTGCTGAGATAGCGTTGAACACTCCCTGCACGATCAAGGATGTCTTCGAGCCCGGGTTGTAAGCAGTGCGCAGGCCCAGGCCGATCGCAATCGAGATCGGAGTGGTCAGGCCATACGCCAGACACAGCAGGTGAGGGAGCCACTTGCGATGTCCAAAGGGAATGGCGGAAAGTCGGGCACCGATACCCAGACCCTCGAACGACTGGTGGAAGACCAGCACGGGGTAGAGGGTCGAGAATTCAGAACCGGTCACGCCAAGGTTGAGGCCGATGATGACCGAGTGGAAGATGATACCAAACTCGAGGATCAAGAAACCGGCAATCTGTTGTCTGAAGGAGCGTTCGCCTTGCTCGGACGAGGTTTCTGCGGAGGTTGCCGTGGGGGAGGTCTTTTCCGCGGACATGCGACCATCTTCGGGGTTAGGGTGGATATGCGCGCTGGTCGGATCACCGGAAATAAAGGCGTCTGTGGCGTTTTCCTCTCGGTGCATGCCATACTTGTTCTCGACGTAGACCTCGGCGGCGAGATCTAGAAGGAAGATAAGAGTGATGGAGCCGAGCACAATAGCGGCACACCAGGAGTATAGGGACCAGTTTCCGGAGACGCCAACGCAGGTCTTGGGTCCGATGCGCTTGTAGGCCGGGTCAAGCAGATGAACAAAGGCTGTGGCTAGGATGACACCCGTACCGAAGTAGCGGGCGAAGATGTAGACGTTGTGAGGGATCTTCCAGCGGGGCATGCTTTTAGCCACGACGGGGAAGAACGTGAAGGCTGTGGAGACAAAGAGGATAACAAAGATGGATGAGATGCGGGCTCCCATATGACCGTTGTAGTCATTTTCGGAGATGGCATAGTAGCACAGCACGTCCTCTTTGCTGGCCGTGTGGAGGTTCACCTCGGATGCATTGAAAATAGCCATGGCGACCAGATGGGGAGAGGGGTCGGAGGAGAGCAATGAAGTGAGGATTGACTGGAGAGAGCATTATGAAAATCTTGCTGTAGATGGTTCGTCTTATAGCATACTGAGTGAGGACCTTGGGGTGTAGCTGAAGGAGATGGTGGTGTCCAGGGGAGTACCTGGCTCGACGACGGCGAACCAGGTGCCCTCCATTGTGGGCCGCAATAATCTCGACAAGCGTAGGCTGACAGGGATAGCCATTAACTAGGGTCTGACTGGATGGCTAGCCAAATTTGCCTCGCTCGACTCTTAACAGGATGCAGACATCCTCAATCGTCTCAGCAGTTCATGTCCTTTCAATAAATCATCCCGTAGAAGCTCTGCATATCTAAAGAGCCATTTGCTGACATTCCTGGCGATATCATTCGCAAGCGAATTGGTAGGGCTGAGCAGCATCACCTCGTGAGCCGGAATGACGAGCGCCCTATAGGGCTGATGGGGATGTCGCTTATCTGCAGGCCAATCAAGTCGGCGAACAAAATGCGTGAGATGCAGCCCGGGTTAAGCTGTCTCCCAAGGTCCTCGCGCGGATTCCACTTTCCAAGGTTTGGGTCACTCCATGGTTCCGCCCTCGTAGGCCTCACTGGCTGAATTTTCCTAGTTGGCGAGAGTGCCGCCCCACGCTCAACCCATGCAGTCAGACAAGGTCAATTGTGTGTTTTTGCATCCACACGCGGTCCGGATACACACCTCCACCCGAGGCTCGGATCCGAGGGGAATGAATGGCCACCTACTAATGCCGTGGGATCTTAGCCGATATGAGAATGCTCGAGCGTGGAGGGGTAAAGGGAGGCTATGGATTGTTATATTTCTTACATGCCATCTTCACGCTCGCGGTCGGATAGGGAATTTAAGAGTCGGATGCATGAGCGGTCATGTTCGAGCGTTGCACGGGCGCATACATTCCAGAGTAGAACAATCTGCATTGTACCGCTGCGGTAATTAATATCGCATGCTAAGCTTTAGTGGTCTGACGTGTCTCAGTTGTTGTGGAGCAGTAGCGATGAACGTTGGCGACACGTTGAATATATACTAGGGATGGTGGGATGTAATTTCAATTTCATGAATTTCAATGATTTTTGGGTGAAATTTCATGTAACAGTATTAGGGATTATAAGAATTAAATCACACTAAATTTATATAGATTTAGCGCCAGGATTTAACCAGGATCTAAACTTTTTAGGATTAGTATTCCTATATATTTTCTTATTATTAATAATATTTTAATTATATGACCCAACAGCGCAGCCAGTAAACTTTATAATTATTGTCAAACCCTAGGATCGCTTCCCTGTTCCTGTTAGCTTTGCTTCACTGGTGTACGTACCGTCAAGCTGGATCGAGGTAGTATCAGGCTGATAGTCTATTCTAAGGCAACTGGTCTTGAACAAGAGAAGAGAAGTAAGGCCAGATAGTGCCGCGCAGCTATCCGTAAGTGAGTACGGACGAGTGTTGTATTGCTAAGCTTCTAAAGGTAGGTTACTTAAAGATAATGTGGATTGAGCACGAAGAACAGAACTAACTAAGTACATGAATGAGTGTCCTTATATATCCTATCCTCCGTATACCATATCATATACCATCTAAGGTAGATTGGTGGTCGACCCAATCATGGCTTCAGGATCCCAATATACCCTGAGTATACCCTTGATGGTAGATCCGATGGTAGGTGATTACATGACGTGAGGCCGTCCTGGGCGTCGTAGGAGTAATCCGGAATTCTCCTCGATAAGAGTTTCCGATTGCTCGAGCGCTGCCTTTATCGGCGCTTTCTGCCTAACGAGTCCGCCTTACTAGCAGGTCGACTAGCAGGGGTCCGTAACAATAGTCTGGATTTAATTTATAAAAAAAATTATATAAATAAAAATTATTAAATAATAAAAAAGATCTTGTATTTATAAAGATTAATATTTTAATTAAATAATTAATTTAGTCTTTTAATACTTTAGTAAATAAGATTATAAATTAAATTATTTTTATTTTAATAGATACTATTTCAGGTATTAATTTAAATAGAAGATATTTTTTAAAAAGATATTATATAAAATATATAATATTTTAAGTAATACTGTAACTATAGTAATTATATATAATTTTTAAAATTATCTTTAGAATATTAAAATTATTAAAATTTATATATTTTATATATAAATTTACCTTTCTTTTAATAATAATTTATTTAAAGTGTATTTCTAATAGACTTTTTAGTTCTTTAATTATTATAATATTGATTTTATTTAAGATAGCAATGTTTTCAGTATTTTAAAAATTAAAATATATATATTTATAATATAAAATAATAAGAACTCTTTAATTTTTCTAGATAACCAGAAAATTAAAATCCTGATAATCTGATTAGTCAAATTAATTAAAATTAATAATATAATTAGTTAGTTAAGATATCTATTAAAATTATATAATAAATTAAAATTATAAGAGTTTAACTAAGTGAAATTACAGAATTACTGTAATAGCTTTCTGAAAATAAAATTACACCATCCCTACTGTCGGCAAAGGTTACTTGTCGATCACGCCGAAAGGCAAGGGGGGTTCCATGAACAGCGACTACATAACCCTTTTCTGCTGCCTTCTTTTGGTCTATATCATGAATATCACTCTTGTTTTCGGGACGCTTGGTAATGTTGCTGTCACATATATGGCGGGCGAAGTACCGAGCCGCGCCGATATTAAGCGTTCCCAGATGAGCAGTAAAGTCACTTATGCTGGTGCGATCATTTACTTCACCTAGTGAGTAAGCGTCCGAACACGCGGACATGCGTGGCACACATGATGGATAATGCTGAGACCGTCAAGTATTTGGTGCCAGAAGGCTGTCGTTCTCTGCTTCATCAACCGACTTCTAGGGGTGCTTCCGTGGCCATACATATGGATTCGCGTCATGTGGGCCATACTATGCGTCACCTATATAACGTTGCTCCTTCTCTTCCTCACCGTATGCAGACCACTGGGTCTGTACTTCCAGGTCTATCCAGATCCAGGTGCGTACTTCGCGAGGTATACAATATTTTAATATTAGTCAGAAAATCTAACCTGTGCCCTCTTCGATTCCAGGTCCTTGTATCAGATCGACATACCACATATCGGCCCATGCCGTTTTCAACTGTGTCACCGACTTAATGCTGATTATTCTTCCGATTCACTGGCTTCTTAAGATTAGGCGTCCCTGGTACAAGTGAGTTCGAATGTTGACACCAACGATTCTCATCCATACTAACCGATGCGAAGACGGGCCCAGCTCATTGGCCTCTTCTCCATCGGCATAGTCCTCGTGGTGATTTCTGCTCTTCGTTTCCCTTTTCACCAAGGCTCACTCGACACTTCCTTGCAAACAATCTTGAGCCCCATAGAGGAACTTCTTTCGGCCGTGGTTGCCAATGTGCCCACATTGTACAGCCTTCGACGGGCCAGGCAGCCAGAGACGCCCCCACACCCTACACAACCACCCCCGAAGAGACTCCCACGAGCGGTCGACAGCATCATCATCATGCAGACTGTGGATGTAGAGGAGTCTCGTACGGACGATCAGACACTCTCCACGACAATAACTGATCGAGCGTTATCCACTACTATGGCCGATCGGGATCTGAACGACGACAGCGACGGACACCTTGTTCGCAATGGTCCGGAATGAAGCGATTGATAGCATGTAGCATATAGAAGGATCTGATAGGATCTACGCATAGTATATAGTACGAGTTGATGTATATAGCGAAGACGGCGGACCGACCTTAATAGCCCACAGTGCACATCCGGGTCCGCCATACGCAGTGCCCTCTGGAAAGGGAGATTTTCGGGATACCCAGTAGCTACTGAAATTGCAGCAGCAATAAAGACAGGACGCACTCACTGAAATTAGTGTACCCGATAGTTTATGAGTATTGCACCATTTCCGGAATACGCCCGCCAATGACCTACACCACAATGACACCAAAGCAGTGCAAATAAGTACTAGGCAGAACCAAAAAATTAAGCAAAAAAAAATATATATATATATATATATATATTATATATTGTATATCAGACAATGGAACAACCCTATCATCCCCCATACAAATGAACACTCGAATTCTTCGTCCACACCCGCAACCTCTTCCCAAAAAGATACATCGGCACACCCAACGCCAACGGCCCAAACGCCAGCGCCAGCTGCACCATAGCAGGCATGAAATACCCCAACTTCCTCTCCGCCAATGACGGCACCCAATAACTCATACTAAACCCAAAAGTATTTCTAATAATCGTGATGACTGCCATAATCTCCCCAGAAACAGGTTTATACGAATCCACCGCATAAGCAACAGCAATGCTACAAATCGGCGAGACAACCAGTCCACTAAGTCCGTACCCAAACACCAGCAGAATAGGCCAGGGCCATAAATCCAGGATAGCAAAAGCCCCGACCAACACCGACAAGAGTAGTAACGCAGCAAAGGGAATAAGACCCAATAATCTCATCTCCGCCTCATAGACACCCTTGTTCCGCTCTGTTGCTTTAACCGCAACCCAGTCAGATAATGGCCCCGCCGTGACAAGCCCGATTATGCAACCGATCAGAAAGGCGAAGTTGGAGTAACCAACTTGCGAAGCGTTGAAATTATAGGGCGGGGCACCGAGGACAGATGATTCAGTGAGGTTCCAGAAGAGAACAAAGTTCGCGACGCCGGAGATGGCCATCGCAGCCCAGAATATGATCGGGTAGAGACATATGCGGAATGGGGCGAGGGTGTCTCGCAAGATGAAGGCTTTCCATTGCGGGTCGGGGGGTTGCCATAGCTTGTATTGGGCGCTGCAAGGGGATCCAGTCCCGGGCTTGGGGGGTAGTGGTTGGGTTGAGTAAATTCCTTTTGAGTCTACGGTCGGGCTGGTGTCTATGGGGGACCCTTCAGTGTCTGGTTTCAGAGATGTGTGCGCCGTATGTCGGGGGGGTTTGGACGCGGGGTCACGGTGATATTTCGTCTCCGGGCAGAAGAGGAGGATAGTGACGATGTTGAAGCAGGTCATGGCCATTGAAAGCCAGAAGAAGCTACGCCATCCGAATCTGGTATCTCATAAGTCAGGCATTCAAGGTTACTCCAATGCCAACCGAGCGTGATGGATCTAAGTGGGAGGGGAAAACAGTACCTTTGTGTGATATTCCCTGAGATGACCGGCCCGAGGAAAGAGCCAAACGAGGCCGCGGTACTATAATTGTTTTGTCAGCTGAATAGCCCTTGTGTTTTGTCAGTCGTCCAACATACAAGAAAGCTACAGTCCATCGTCCTCGCTCATACAGGAAGAAAAGATCCGCAACAGTCTGCATGGGTACGGTCTCGCAGACCGCAGCCCCTGCTCCGTTTACGACTCGAGCCACAATGAAACTCGTATAGGAGGAGGCGAGAGCCTCCCAGACATAAGAGGCGACGCTGAGCGACAAGAACGCGATGAAAACAAACCGACGTCCGAAGATATTGGCACATGGAACGATGATCAAATTGACATAGGCAAACGACAGGATACACACGCCAGTGATGAGCAGAAGTTGGGTGTTATTCAGATCAAAGGTATCGGAGAAGGCAGGAAACATTGGGCTCATGGATAATGCGGACGCTGTCGATACGAAGTTGGTCACGAGCTGGGACATTATAGCCAAGTCTGTCGTGGGGAATAATGAGCGTGTCTTATTGAGTGGGTTGTTCTGTGAAACTTACACTTCCATTTCGGCGCCCAGTTGAGCGGATCGTGGGGATCTTCTGATGGCTGAGGGACGAGACTTATGGAGGTGAGCTACTGCTGAACATCTAGGCTCGAGAAACACCGCTCACACTATCGCAGTTTCAGATCCATGAACCAGGTGGGGATCCCTATCGTGCATTATCTCGGTCCCCGGGAGATGATCCCCGTGCCCTGGGGGTGCGCTTTCTGGCGAGTCCATCTTGCTGCTGGGTGAAGCAACTAGACTGCCTGTTGCGTTGGAAATCTGATGTTGAGGGAATAACAGTATGCAGTCCTTAAGGCGGATCTGCAGCTTTGAAGCTTGACTATATCTCAGAGACCAGGTGAGGCTGAGCTGAGGATGTTAAAGGTAAGCGATGAATGACGCAAGGGGTGGACAAGGATGAGCTGGCGGAATGCAGATTTCCTGTCGATCTTCTCCCAAGCGGAATGCAGGGTTGGACAACTATTGATTCTCCGATCCATGATGAGCTGGGTGTCATGCCGTCCTTTCTCCATAGAAAAGCACAGTATCGATACGGACGGGCACCTATGTGTGGGGGTTGCCGGAAAAAGGAAGATAGAATACAGAAGATACTGGCTATATTATAAGCTGAGAATAGGAAGCTATCTCAGCACAATCTACAGGTGAAAATTATTGTTACGCGACATTCGTGATGGTTCTCGTCGGTGTGACAGTCTGTGGAGGTTGGCATTGCAGACTATCATTGACTATCGTTGTAAAACAACCCGAATGGATAGAGATATGCGGCATATGTAAGTTGGCGGCCAATGAGACACCACTCCTACATTGGATTATTCAATAGTAGCATAACAGCACATCTTTCTGGTGCTTATTAGAGTTCGCAACAAAAGCAACAATGGACAAGGGTCCAACCAATGCCCTATGATGCTAGATAGCTGACTACTTGCATTGAAGAACTTTCACTGGATTTTCATATACCAACAGAGCTCTTCAAACGAGCATGTAACCCTGCATTGGAGTTATCGAGTTGTCAGCCCGCCTCATCTCGATCCACCATTGGAATGCCGCTATCGGGACCAGCAATTCCTCTCTATCTCTTTTTTGAAACCGCGGTCTTTAAGCTTCTAGAGGGATCCCCAGCAAACATCATTCTCTCCACAGCTATTGAACTCTCCTAATCGTGACACTCGCATTGATAGACGATTCAATAACAATCTATGATTCTCGGAGACTAGCCAGGTCGTCGTCCGTAGCATCTCCGGTATATCGCTAGAGATGTCCTTATTCGGCTCCGGGCGCTCGGACGAACGATGATTTCACCTCCTCATCTATCCGCCGTGCCTCAGGATTGATCTCATGGTTGTTGTCCGACAATACGAATGGCAGAACCAGCCCCGCGGGCCACCCTTGCATACCCATCCGCCGTCCGCGATACCTTTTGGGGATTCCTGAGATCTTTGGCTGGCTGACTCTAAAATTTTATCCGAGGCTTTTGTTCTAGTGGTTTAACCTTCACCGTCAGTAAGAGGCATGACAAATAAATTTTATGCTAAGAACATCGCACATAATTAGGGCTAACTCGTCTGTGATCTTGATTCATTATTACAATACTATCTGCCCAATGCAATAAACGCTATTCGCCAACACCTGCAATGCAGTAAATATAAGTGAAAGCTCCAACCACCCTCACATCATCACATCATATCCATTAGTTCGGCGCCCTATCCTCAAAATGCTGCAACTGTCCGTGGGTACGAATATAATAATGCCCACTCTCCTCGCGCATATCGACATGCCATCGATCGCGCAAACGCGGGGTCCCCGCCGCTCCCAGCTGCGCTCCAGAGAACGCATGCACAGTTCCCGGGCTATTCACAGCTAAAGCGAACAGATTCGGTGGTTCCGTAAAATCTGTCACTAACTGCCCGCGTCCCTGGAAGAGAATGAACCCCAGACACATGATGTTCGTCAGGAAGACCACAGCGAGAATAACATAGAACACCTGCTGCCAGTCACTCGTCCGGCCGGACGCATAGCCGGCGGACTGCAGTGTCGCATTGAACACCTGCACGACAGGGGTATCTAGACTAGGCGTGGAGTAATTCCAATCGGGAACAAATGCAGAGTACTGGCTACCGAGGAGGGCGGTACTCCCTGCTAAGACGGCCAAAGCCTCACTGAGCGAGGGAAGTCGAGGATCCAGCGAAGAACTATTAGTGGTGTTATCGAAGCTCGGAACCAACTCCATCAGCGTGCGTTCAATAGCGGCGTCGTCACCCTGGATGCCTGACGCGAGAGTCACCGTGTCGGCCCACTCCCATGCCACGCTTTTCCAATTTATCAGGTATTGATCCTCCGACGTGTTAGGATGTATCCGGTTGTACTGCATCCTGTCAGCAGCGTCTTCGCAGCGTGAGCTCAAATCCCCGCCGCTCGGATCGACCTGGTACTGCGCTGAGCAGCGACCTGAAAGCTTCCCGCGCAGTCCGCAGAGGACGTACTTCGGGTCGTGACCTGGAGGAGCACTGCCTAGTATGTAGATGGAGGTTGTGTTGTCGACTTTGGGGTTTAGGATGGTGTTGTAGGCTTTGGGGTAGATGGGGAAGACAGGGGCGCCTTGGTCTTCGCTGAAGCCGAAGAGGTCATCGACGACGGTGCGGTTTGTGTTGATCGAGTATGTTGGTGCGGCGGTTGCCCACGTCGATGCGTTGAAGGGCTTATGGTTGGGCCACTCGGTGTAGATGAGGGGTTTCAGCTCGTCATGCGACATGCCGACGCACATCACATTAATAGCAGGCGATGGGAGAGAGGCTTGGATGATGTACTTGCCCTCTCCAGACATGTCAACAGGCTGTTGGATCTTATTTGCGGGGTTGCGTGCAGCGGCGAAGAGGCCTCCGTGTGGGTAGGCGGCTGTGACGTTATTGACGACGCGACCATGTTGTTCGGATAGGGCGGTTGTGTTGACGACTTCGATCCAGCGACCGGTCACTGTTGTGTTGTCGTATAGCAAGGCATGTGGCTGCGGGCGATAAGCGAGGGCCGTTGAGGTGCTATTTCCGGCTTTCAGCATTTCGGCCCAACCTTGCAGGTATTGATAGTAGTCGTGGTATGAGCGGCCGGCTATCTCCATCTCCAGACAGGTCTCATTCCAGTGTGTCGGGTCAACATCGACTGTGATTGGAGTCTGACAGGCATCCTCCAAATAATAGGGGTTGGAGTATTCAGTGAAGACATTTCCCTGCAGAAGTCGTGGCTGGATGGGGCCCATGACCAAGCTTGGAGATACTACAGTCAAGAGAACGCAGACGGTCAGAAAGTAAGTCTCCCATGGGTAGTTAGGGAATAGAATGACCAACCTAGGGCTTCAGCAGCAGTGGTGTACAGCATCGCAACCAGAGCAACAATCAGCGTCAACCCACCAAGTGTCGTCCACCCGACATAGCGCAGCACATCCCACTGCATCAGCAGCGACCCCGGCTGCGTGATCCAGGTTCGCAGCGTCATGTCAGCGATGCTGACGCCCTCTGACCCATGCGCGAGAGCCCGCCGACTCAACAGCTGGCCCAGGAATGCAACACAAATTGTGACATAGGAGAGCTCGATTGTTTTGGCCAACAGGGCGCTCAGCAAGGATGCGGACGAGGCAGTGAGCCTGGCATTGTTGCCGATCAGACTGCCATAGTAGGGCTTGATACACGCGACGACGAAGAAGACACCGGACAGGATGGTAGTGTACACGCCCAGCACAATAAGAGTGACGAAGAGACCCGAACACCGACGCCTGGATTTATTGGTCGGCAGTGGTAGAGAATGAGGTTGATCGCCATGATCGACACCTTTGGGTGGTGTATCGGTCAAGTCACTACGAAATGAATCGCGTGGCCCCGGACCGAGATCGCGCAGATCGATTACGCTTTTATCGTCCTCGCCGGATGAGTCGTCATGCAATCTTGCGTCCGGGATGTTGACATCGGACAGGAGACGAAGCCCATCCGACGACCTGGCAGCCATGGTTGGCTGAGGTCAGATGCAGACAGTTTGGGGGTTTGTTTTTCTTGGAGGGAAAATGTGAGGAGGAAAGGCTTCCTGGGCCAACGGTCTTTAAGGGGCGGTGCATGGCGGATGGGCATTTAAACCAGCTAGTCCAGCTAATCCCTGTTGTTTTGTCCGCCAGATGAGTTGGCTTCAATCTAGTGAATTGGGGGCCATTTGCGATCGGTTGGGGTCCTTGTTGGTGTGAGGCTCGGATGAAGGGCCCGTCAGGATGCTGGCTGTGTGGGAACCAGGGTCGTGGCTCATTCAGCTGGTGCGCGACTGTGCCACACAGTAGTCACTTGGTTAGCTACCTAGCTAGATACTATTGGAATATGCTTGTTATGATTTTAATCTCCCTTGGTGGGGTCGCTTCGATCTAGAATCCCTGGTTGCACCACTCATGTCTGCGCCCGCCTTCGCCGTGGGTCTGTGTTTAGTCCGGCTCTCAGTCTGATCTTCCAGTTGGTCCTATCGTTACCCAAAGAGAGAGGGGAACCTGCAATCTTCCAGGGTTTGTCCTATAGTGTAAGTGTGTACTATGCCCTAATGCGACCAAGTCATTATCGCGGCCAGAGGCGAGAAGGGATCCCCTGTCCGGACTATCCTATAAATAGCAAAGATGGTCCGAGGTGATTGGACTTGATCGTGATCACGATAACACAGACGAGAAAATAGAAATATCTAGAGAGTGCGACCTAGGTAGCCAAGTAAAGATGACAGCACCACAGGCAGCCATCCAAGGAGCAGAGGGGATTGTGGGACGGTAAAGGCCGACAAGGCTGGTGAAAAGTGGTGAATGTGTGTGGTTTACGGACCGAGATAGCAATCAATGCGCTTCACTATACTTCAAACGGCATAGTCCTTCATTTCCCATGAATTTCCGCCTCAGCCTCTGCGATGGATCACAACAGCCGCTCTAATCCTTTTCCCAAGGCTTACGTTCCGTTCCGGGAATGAACGTGATTCGGAACAAACCGAGCTCTTTTGGCATGTATGCGCTTCCAAGCGCAATCGTAACCCTGTTCTTCGGACGGATGTCAGTGATCCTCAACTCACGCCGTTCATATAAGCGAGTGTCAGGCAATGTAACCCTCAGCTGCCTGTAGTCTGACACTGGTGTGACAGACTTGCCTAGCAGTAGATGGCGAAGGTTAACTCAAATAAACAAGCCGGTATTCCTTTCCATGTATCAGCATGATTAATATTTTTGGGGGTTCTCAAAGAATACAAACGACTCGCAAACCCGAATGCCATGCTCACGAAAGAAAGATGTAGCAATGCGATAGTTCTCCGCCATAAGTCTGGTCTTTCTGTTAGTAACGTTGTCCAACCATGCCTTGTCCTCGAGCATGGCGGCCCAAACATCCTGAAGAACATGTGGCGACCATGAGTATATGCTAAATATTCCACGTCAGAGGTATCTGCTTGTCACATAAGCACTATACACATATTTAATGCTCGACATTGCACCTATCGCTGCATGTCAAAGACGGCTGAACCCTCTGAGGCCAGTGCTGCATCTGGTCCGACAACTTAGGTTCCCATTTTCGAGCCTTCTGGGCAATACTTCTGCTTGGATTTTCTCGGGCGCGGGCCTGCTGTGGCTTAATTGGCTGATGAATATGAAAGCCCTGCTGGAGATGTGTAAGTGTCTGGCCATACCTAATACCCACGGTTAAAACTGAAGTCGTCCTCAGTCGGCGGGTCTACATCACAGTCCTCATCTCGAAAGCGACACAGCTGTTCGAAAGCTGCAGACGTCCTGTGAATCACGGACATGGTTCACTTAGTACATATGTATCACAGATAAGAGTTGAAGTGACTTACATGAATCGACCACCAGATTCGCTTTCGCGGGGATTTAATCGAGTGACCCATCGCGTACGGGGATGTGCTGACACAATGTCAATATAGCCGCCAAACGATAGGGTTGACGCAACGTACAGCAAATGCATTCCCATCTAATGAGCCAACATTGCTGCACACTCTACCCAGTAACAGGAATTTGTCTGGATCTCGGGGTCTGTCCGCCAGAATCTGAGTAGGAGCAAGGCCGCCGCAAGGACTGTGGAATCCTTCTCAGAATCCGCATCGTACGATGCCTTTGCTCGGACATAATGTGCCCTTCTCACGGCAGCACGGTCGGTAAACCCCGCTTGCTAGGCTAAGGCCTCGCTGCCAATCGCAGAGTCAATGAGGAAGATACCATGCAGGATGAGGGGGGAGGCTTTTCTCTGGAGATTCAATATGGGGTTTTCTGGGGGTATGACGTCGGAAAAGAAACCCGGATAAGTTGGTCTGCTATCCCTCCAGATGGCATAGCAAATGCACCCCGTAAGTTTACTGGCTCTTCGGCCCGCTATCTACTATCTGGGGGTGGCCGATCTGCGATTGAGGCGTCGGGCAGTACATTCCTTGCAAGCCACGCGAATTCGGCGAAGCGACGTGGTTGGGTTACTCGGGCTCTCAGTTGACTGCACCATTGCTCTCGATGTTTGTGTTTATTCTAACAACAGTCCTTGTTGCTTCCGACTCGGCGAGATGTTCAGTCTCCTTGCCGTGGGGCTGCGCGAAGTCGACCAAGAGGCCAAGGTGACTTTCCCAAATTGCCAGAGTTTCTTGGCCGGGTCCACCAAAAATGGGTTGTTATTTTCTAAAACAGAGAAATAAAGGATGTCTGGTCTTGGTTCTAGTCCACTGCAGCCTGTCGAACAGTGTTCTTACCCAACTGTGGCGTCGGAATCGATTTACGATTATGAGTTAAGACGACCGTGATAGTGAGATATCACTTAGTTCTTATGATGCCTTCTGACAATATCAGCCACCATTACTTTCAAAATCAGCATAGCATCAGGCCTAGTACTAACCGAGCCCCCAGACATCGACACTAGGAACTTTTTATATTGATCTCCGCAAAGTGGCCGGGCGCTACTCCTTGGCACACGCAATATTCCGACCATGCGCATTGTCAACTGACAGAAACTGCTAGGACACCCTTGGCTTTTACCATCTCTATCTATACGCTTGGCAGCAGGGGATGGGCCCTGAACCGGCGCCTCTAATATGTCCTGCTATGACTGCCCGGTCTCTTGTCCTCCGAGACATTACCTGCATTGACTACAAATGAGAACGCAGATCCATATGAACCTCTGTGGGACCCATCCTTAGTGTATGATCCCATTCCCACCATCCACCGACGAACTCGATATGACCCACAGCCGGGCGTCTACAACTACGGGTTCAAAGAACCGTCGAAGTCAAAATTCCCGTAGGGCACGCATGAGAGATGCGATGCCAAGAGGCCAAGGAAGACAGCACGTCTGTAGGCTCACAACTCAACCCACCCCACATTACATTCTGTATGGCCTGTTTGGATGGAGGACAAAGTCATACGGAAATGGTGCAGATGCGGGTGGTTGGTTTGACTACAAAAGTGAAGGAGGCCCGCTGTCGGCATCTTCTCTTGGTGAATATCATTAAAACAACAATCGCATGCTAGTGTTGTACGTATATTAGCCCCGGGGATATCTGAACTCATCAAGTACTGACAGCCTTGACGAAGGACATTCTCCGAACAAAATCATGACTTCCGCTCAGCCCGACAGCTACGCCAAAGGGCCAACCCTTGAATCCAACGCGCCCATGAACCCAGGCTATCAGTTACCGACCGAGTTACACTGGGTGAACTGGTCGTGGCGCCGTTCGCTGTTATATATGGCTGGTGGAATCCTCATTGGGGCTCTTGTCGGGCTTATCGTCGGGCTGATAGTGCGGTTCGCGTGATGTCGTTGAGAGCTGATATGGCACATACTGTGTATGATGTGCTTGGTGTTGATACCCCAGACGCGTAAAAATTCGCGTTAGAATTCTTGTTTTATTGCCATCGTTTCATTAGCGCCGCATTTCAACTTCTCTGTGTACCCGAATCGCTAACGATGCGACCGGTGACTTATACCCGAGGGTCACGACTCCGATCGGACCACGTGGGATCGGTGAGTTTATGACTTGAATCGAAGCGGTTAGCATTTTTGAGATTTTTGCCATGATCTAACGTTATATAGGTTTTAACTCCCCAATGATATAATAGCATGTCGAGGTGGAAAATAAATCCGGTCTTTCGGTTGCCTATTTAAGTAGCACTTTCAACCCAGCGCCAATGTCACCCCAAGAACACGGCGATCAATTACAACATGTACAATAATCCAGCGATCCACAATAGAAACTATATTCTGGATAAGTAGTTGGGATAGAGCAAGTATGTTCAAGAAATCTGGCGACAGAGAGTCATCCACGGTGACGATCCATGACGTTTCGATGTGGTAGTCACCTTAACCAAACGCCCGAACTCAATTGTGACGCCACTTCTGTACTTTATCAGAAGCCACCAGGAACGCAAGAAATGCCTGCGATAGACTTGCAATATAGCGTAAGAAATACCACATTTTTCATTCGTTGTACAGGTTACCCCAGGATCTACATATAATATATGACCCCCTACCTACCCAATGGCATGACACGACACCCATTAGCAATGGCACCCTACTCCTCTCCCTCCACGACAGACCTCCTGATCATAGGCGCCGGCCCAGCCGGCCTCATGGCGGCCTGCTGGGCCTCACAATACACGAACATGACAACGCGAATCATCGACAAGTACCCCAGCCGAACAGCGACCGGGCACGCAGACGGGATACAGAGCCGAACACTCGAAATCCTCGAGAGTTTCGGGGTAGTTGATCCGATAATACGGAAAGGTGTGCAACATGCGGAGATGTGTTTCTGGGTAAATAAACTATTAATTTTATATACTATATCGCATTCAGCTTTATCTCCAGTTCTGATCTTTGTGGGGAAAAAGAGCACAGCACTAATTCGGGCGCTGCGTAGGGCTATGATAAGCATACGAGCGGGATAACGAGGCACAAGATGGACTCGGCTCAAACGGATAAGTCGAGATACAATATGGTGTTGCTTAATCAGGGGATCATTGAGCAGATTATTCTGGATTATTTGGGGTTAGAGCAGGAGGGGAGGGTGGAGGTGGAGTATGGGAAACAAGCGGAGACGTTGGAGCTGCTAGAGGAAGGGGAGGATGAGTATCCGGTTGTTGTTGGGGTGAAGAGGGTTGGCCAGAATGGTATGGTTATTCTTGGTTTTGATGGTGGTTGCATGCTGACTTGGATGATGCTATAGGGGGTAATGGGCATTGCAGTGATGTTGAGACCATTCGCGCGCGGTATGTTATCGGGTGCGACGGTGCGAGGAGCTGGACCAGAGAGCAGTTGCAGGTACCGATGCGGGTGTGTTCTGGAGATACCACTTGGGGCGTTGTGGATATCGCCCCGATCACTGATTTCCGTAAGTTTGGTTAGTTGGTGAAAACGTATGCTTGACTGACAGGCTTTAGCGGACATTCGTCAGTCCTGTGCTATACATGCCGGGGACCGTGGCAGCATCATGACCGCACCTAGGGAGAATCGGCTGGTTCGCTTTTACATCTATCCCAAAGGCGATGGGAGGCTGAGTGTGGAGGGCAAAGACCGATCGGAAGTATCACTTGATGAGATTGTGGGAGCCATGGCGAAAGTCATGAAGCCCTACTCTTTGACCTATAAGCACTGCGACTGGTGGTCTATCTACAAGGTGAGTATCAAATGGAGGCAGGTGGCCATAGCTGACTGGGGATAGATAGGACAACGTTTAGTGGAAACGTATAGGCCACATGACAGGTTGGTGAACTCTTTGGTCGACCCAAGCATACGCTAATTACAACAGGATCTTCCTGGCCGGCGACGCAGCGCATACGCACTCACCGAAAGGAGGTCAGGGTCTGAACGTGTCGATGCAGGATACATACAACCTAACATGGAAGCTATGCTCCGTTATCACAGGGGAGGCTTCTCCGAGTATACTCGATACATACGAATTGGAAAGACGACCAGTTGGCGAAGAGCTGCTCAAGCTGGATACCGAGTTAGTTAAAGCGTACGAACAAGACACGAGCGTCACCGAAGGTGTCGAGCGCGTCCGTGGCCAATACATCGACTTCATGACGGGAACGGGGGTGACATATGGCTCGAATGGTTTGATCACCGGAAAGAAGGCGGATACATCGGTCGCGAAGAATATCAAGATCGGTATGCGCCTGTCATCGTATCCAGTCGTGGGCCAGGCCGACGGGATCAGCATGCAGCTGGTTAGCAGGTTGACCAGTAATGGAGCATGGAGGCTGCTCGTATTCCCAGGCGACTTGCGTGAACCTAGCAACCAGAGTCGGCTGGCCAATTTTGCGAACCAATTCAACGAGCAACCTCATCTGCTATGCCTGCACAAAGACCTGAAATTGAACCGGTATTGTCCCCTTCTCGAGACGATTGTGGTACATTCCAGCCCGAGAACTTCTGTGAACCTTCTGGATCTACCGGAAATATTTCATCCATTCGATGAGACGTGGGGATGGGATTACTCGAGGGTGTTTGCGGACGATGGCTCATACGGCGAAGCTTGTGGCCATGCCTATGCAAGGTACGGCATACGAGAAGAGACTGGATGTCTGGTCCTTTGCCGTCCGGATCAACATGTTGCTTGGTTAGGGAGCCTAGGAGATGTGGAAGCATTGGACCAGTATTTTGGTCAATTCGTCGGGAGGAAGTGATTTGATCGAGTTCTGTTACTATTCAGTACTATTTGGTCGAGCGCGACCGGTGAAATAGGGTGGAATTGGGGGGGGGATGTTGACGTTGGCATTCCGAGCGTTGCACGGATACTTTTGGTTTGTAGCATCCATGTCTGATACAAAGGCACCATAGAAAGAATATAGAAAAGACTTAAGCACCAGACCATTTAGCAATAATTAATGACAGAAATTATGTACTTTGCACATGCTGTCCTCAACATAGCGCACGTATGGTCAGTGGCCAGAGCTCAACGGCAGCACATCGCACAGACCGGGGATCACCCGTGGGCACCGGCACTCTCGTCCCGTATTCCGGTAGAAGAGCCCTGCCAGTCAGAAGTCCCAGAGATCCTCTGGATGGATGACAGGGAAGTTGTGGAACCAATGCTCAAATTGGCTTTCAGACCCAGGGTACGCATGATGCAGCTTGATTGGGAGGGGACATTGATGAGGTAATGGTGATGGTGAACGGTGATGTCATGAGAGTAACAGTTGTGGAGAAATGTTTTGATCGAGGCCCATAACAGTGTCCTCTAAAAATCCAACAGACAACACCACCGCTGAGAGGGAATGAGGCTTTGTACGCGGATCAGGTCCACCTTTTTTCTCAGAGTGAGGCTGCCCCACGGCTTATCTGTGCTATCTGGAGGCCCTGGCCAGACCGGACGGACCTCTTCTCGACTGTCCAGCAACAACAAGGGTTGTCTGCATCTCTTCCATTATAGGGCAATTGCACGGAAGGAGATCACATCAACACACTGTCATTGTACACAGTATCTGATCGATCACTAACCCCGCCATCTATCCACTAGTCTCAAGCACAGTGCCACCGTACAACCACCGACCGAACCCAGACCGTCCACAGTATAACACCACCATCACAATGACTACATCCAACCTTCCAGACTTTTCTAGAGCAGCAACAGAGAGAAAAGCAAGGGTAATGATCTGCCCGTACAGAAACAATGATGTTCCCACAATATGATGCCGAATGACTTCACAACCAACAATTGTACCTTGTCCCTGCCCTACCCAAAGTAGGAACATACCATGTAGACCACATGCAGCCAGGACCCTGGAGAATTCCCCGAAACTTGAATCGAGGCTAACTATACCATGTATACCACATTCACGGTCATGGTTACTGCATTAACAGTGACATCAGTACATAGTCATTGTAAAACCTATAGTTAGACACAAGCATCATCATCCAGAGTACGACAGACGTACAAATAGCCTACCACAATCCTGGAATTTACTCTCCCATCTTAATCAACAAACATCTATCTCAAAGCATACCACAAACACACTCTATACACACACACAACCATCAAAATGACCTCCAACCCCAACCCCGGCAACTTCGCCAACCGCCCGCAGGAAGAAGTCGAGAACATCGCCCGCAAGGGTGGCCAGTCCAGCCACTCGGGCGGATTCGCCTCCATGGACGAGGACAAGCAGGTACATTGATCCCATTCCCTTCTTCCTACTTCATAAACGAGAGCATGGTACTAATCAAAAGTGGTGATCGACAGCGCAACATCGCCTCCATGGGCGGCCAAGCATCCAGTGGAAGCTTCCAGCCCGGCGAAGAACGGGCCCGGGAAGCCGGCCACAAGGGAGGAATGTCATCCGGAGGGAGCTTCGAGCCTGGAGATCCTCGGGCTAGAGAGGCTGGTCGGAAGGGAGGATCGAGAACTGGGGGCGATATGCCGGAGGAGTAAATCTACTCATACTAAGTACCATGACATTATGATCGGCCTTGTTGGGGAAGAGGATTTAATGTGATATGAATTGAATGTATTATTAGTCAAGTATGAGGATAAATTGTATCAATTGTGGCATTGATTGACTTGGATTATCATTGTATTGCTATTCATAATAGAGTTTCGGAGGCTTGTACAAGCAGTACAGTAGTTGTAGAATGGAAAGTACTATTGGATGGCGAACATCTCCGAAGGTCCATTGAGTAAGTGGTGGCCCCGTCGCTAACACCATTGGCCACTCGACCCATTGTTGACGATCATGACGACAATGGATATATTAAATTGATTCAGCCTTAACGAATTACTTGCAAGCATGAGGTGATCGAAGTACAAGATAGTTGGATTGAAGTTCACTTTTGCGCCCCGTTAAACCCCGCTCGCCACATTAGAAACAGAAACATCGCTAGCACGCTAGCTTCCGCCATCACCATCAATCGTATCTATCATCTAGCTCGTAAACAGTACTTTTTCCATCGCCGTGAATATGTATCTCTGAGAAAGTCCCGAGGAGAGAAATGTAGAGAGGTAACAAGGAGGAAGCGGAAAGACAAAAGACATTAGAAAGGGTTAAGAGATAGGGACGTAGGAAGGGGGAAAGGAATCAAAAATATCCACAACGCCTCATCATATAGACATTAATCAAATCATCGCAGGCCATCATGTACAGGCCATCGACGATCTCAGAACTAGACCTTCACTCCGTATCTTTTTGCCCCTCTGTTGCTGAACCGTCCCCAGCAGCCGGGAGCTGTACCAAATCCTCAAGATCCATTGTCAGCTCTTGCTCCTGCTCCTGCTTTGGACTCTTTGTTGGAGGTAATGACTCTTTCTTCTCCTCGGGACTCTGAGTTGTCGTACCAGCTTTATCAGAAAGCTGCTTCACCATCTTCGCCAAATGATCTTTAATCCTCTCATCCCCGCAGTGGGAGTGCCGCAGCAGCTCATTCTTTAGGTTCAAGATTTCGCCCCGCAGGTGATCCACTTGACTTTCCAGGAGCGTGTTCTCCCGCGAAACCGTCTCGCAGCGACTCTCGAGCTGCTTGGCATGCTCCTTCTTCTTCTTGCGGCATTTATTGGCAGCCACGCGGTTGCGCTCAAGGAAACGCTCCCGCTTGCGTCGTTCGCGCTCGTTCACTTCAAATCCCGGGGAGGGTGGTCGATTGGAGCTCCCTCGACGACTGTATACCGGGCTCTCGTTACTGCTGCTGTAGCTGGAAATACTGAACCGGGATTGATTGCTGTCGGCGCTGCCACCGCTGCTGACGCTCGTGATGCTACCCCGCGAAGTGATTTCGTGCATAGGAGCTGGGGGCATTTGTGCCGGTACTAAAGGAAAGGTGGCCTGCATCGGCGAATATTTTTGCTCGTAATCATTGGTAGGATTGTGTACGGTCTGACAGGGAGCAATAAAGCTGGCGTCCGAGCTAGCGGTGGAGTTGGTTCGGAGAGCGGGTCCAGTGGCCCAGGACACGGGCGGCTCGAAGGAATTGAGCAGCCATTGGTTGTTATCTTCGAACAGAGGGAGAGAAAGACAGTCCTGGGGAATGGTATTATCGAGATAGAAAGGAAGGGAGCCCGGCCAGGTCTCGTCAGTGGTGGGTGTTGGTCCTGAGAGGGGGCCGTAGAGGTTCAAGTCGGCGGACATTCTCACGTCGGCCATTGGGGCGTTTAGTGGAAGGGATTGGGGAGGTGAACAGTGGTGAATTGGAATATTGATGCACAATTAAGATAGTATGCAGATACAAAAATAAGCCACTAAGGTATTGCGCAATGGATGGTGACCACGGCTGCTATTTATACGAAGTTGATAATGTGGGTGGTTTGCAAGGCACGCCCAGTGATGTGATTCACAAGCCCTGATTGGAGGAAGCCAGACCGTCCGTTAAATCACAGCACTGAGCAGGTTCGATAAGGTTGATCAACGGTGTTTTTTCGATCGACCACAAGGCGCCACACAAAGGGGAAATCACAGACGAACGCGCAAGTCGGGTTGTAGAGATAATATATCCGGCAGGGATCTAAACGCAGGCATTGGGGGCAAAAGATTTGATGGGGGGGTGGGTAGACGAGGGACGGAAAATATCCGCTTCAAACCGAATTGCCTGGGGCCACAGAATATACAGAGTAGTAATCTGGTCGAGCTCAAACTCCGGGGCAACATGGTTGACGTAGGATCAATTGGTCCGGAAGGAAAACGCGCCTGTCAGAGGCGACCCTGTGCCGATGGCAACCCGCTAGAACAATCCGGATTTATTTTCAGTGTGGTTTGGGTGGAGCCCGCACTTGCAGCATGACGTTTCGAGTCGATCCAATTGCTTGTACTTCATATCCCGACTGCTAACTTAAATCCCGGGCCTTTCTAAGGGGCCCAAGCAGGTACTGGGCCTGCTCTCCCCATCCCTCACGGTCGGATCTTGCAAATAGTTGGGATATTGATATCTTGGTGACATCTACGACCTCGACACTTACTAAATCCGTGCAGCCGGTGCTGCTGGGTCCTCCACCGGCCACGTTACACAGAACAATGCATTCTGAAGCCACCCAGCAATGTTTGACGACACGATTCATGTTTCTTTACCAACATCGGAATTTCCCGTAGGCAAGAAGTATTTGGGATTATCTAATCTTGCTGAAATGCTAGATCATTAGTTATCACTACTCTTCTGCTGCATGGGTGGATACTTTATCCCCTCGATATAGCCGGCTCTGTCATAGGCCCGCTGTGCATTACACGGTTGATCACTAAAGGCAATAATATCCCTGATGCTTCAATCGTACCTCTGGATCGCCCCAATTCTACTTACTTTTTTTCAAAACTCGATAGTCAGATGTGCTTCGCTCGGGCCGCGCCTGGCTTCCCTGGTACCCAGTGGTTTGGGTATGTGACTAACCATTCTTGAGGTAGAATTAAGCCCAGGATCCTCATGCTTCTCCGCGGTTGATAGAAAGAACCGTGCGCTTTGCCCATAACTATTTCGCCTCGACCATATGTGTCCTGGTGTTATTACTCCAAGCTCACAAGGTCCTTTTCGCTCCTGACCTCGCCACCCCCAAAGGTATCCGCATAGCGGCCAACCATCCAGTCGTTCACAGTAATCGGGCTGTATTTGGGTTTTTCGCCTGGCTCGAGGCAGTTTTCCAGGCACTTGACCAGAAAATCTGCGTTGCCATCGAAGAAAAACGGAACGCTGTAGCGCGCAGTTCCCGATGTATTGATGACTCGGTGTAGGTTGGAGATATACCGATCATTTGTCCAGCGCATCATCATATTGCCCGTATTGACTACTACTGCGCCGGGCACAGGCACCACATCCACCCACTCGTTCGATGTCCGGCTCCAAACCTGTAGACCCCCGACAGAGTCCTGCAGGAGGATGGTAATAGCACCAAAGTCGCTGTGAGCCCCGATGCCTGCAAGGAAAGTTAGCTCATCAGTGGTACCCCCGATATTGGTTGGAGCCGAATGCGGGAGGGTTGGCATGCACACCTCTTTCCAGCTCGGACGCATCAGGAGCTTGAGGGGGGTAGTGAAGCAAGCGAAGTGTAGCAATGGGCTTGGTACAGAACCTGCGTAGAGCATCTGAACCAAGGCCCACCATTTCTGCAATGACAGTCATAAGGTCGATTGTGAGACTGAGAACGGCTCCATAGTACCGATCCACCGTGTCTCGGAAGAGCTGCGGGTCTGTCACTTCAACGGGATACTTGTTGGGTCCCAGGCCGAATTTGCCGGCTTGGACATCCGGGTCATCTAGTGGGAGGTGTCGACCAAGAAAGAAGCTCTCCTTTAGGTCACCTGCGGTTCGTTTCTCGAAGTTCTGGGCGCGAAAGCATTCATATCCACGGTTGAAGCTGTCATTATCTAGGAGCTTAAACAGTGGGCACCAGTGTGGATGTTGCTTGTGAACCTACCCCTATTGTATTTCTCCTTGGTCCCCACCGGTAGACGGAAGAAATCCCTGGACTGCTCTAGAATAGCTGTTTGTAGTTCGGGTGGAATGGTGTGGTTGCGTAGTTGGAAGAATCCAAGGTCTTTGCAGGCGTGGTGTATTTCATTCTTCAAGCGTTGTCGGTCTTCATTGCTGCCCCCATGAAAGGCTGCGGGGATGGTTAGTACATTCTTTTAGACATATATGTTCGTCTACATACGAGCGAAATCAATAATAGGGATAGCAGGGCCCATGATTCCGATTGAGTGGAGCAATGCAGTTCATATGGTTAGAGTTCGATTTGACGTACCAACGGAGTTGCCGACGAAGAAAGCATGGCACCTGGGAAGATAAGTCGGTTGCAGATAGATATCTTTCACCGATGCGGGGTAGGCGCCGACGATCCTCGACGTTGTGAAGGGCTTGGGCAGCCCTACAGGAGGGCGCTTCCTTCTAGAATGATTCTAGTCGTGAATCAGGCGCCACATGTAGAACTTATTGGCACGAGTTTTCTGGTATACAGCCAGAACATTTACAGCGATTAGAAGCCTCTGTACTAGTTGTCTTTCAGATTATCAGACTGCAACCTCAATCTCCTGGGTCAAACCCTTCAAAGGTAACAACCATGGGACGGCAGCGGATCAATGTAACCTTAATCAGCCCTATCCGGCCAGTCAAGTCATATTCATGCCTGGTGCCATTCAGGACTGCCGGATTTGGTATACATGCGAGCAACCAGGAATCTTGTGGAAAGTGCAATAGGCTGTTTTACATTATGCTGATCCCTGGGAGCATTGATTGATTCTCCATCCCCAGGCAGAATTTACAAACCAATTCTACTACTACCATTCCCATTCAATCCTATCTTTTAATATCACCAAACTTAATTTGTCACATTAAATTTCATGACTCAGTCCGCTGCAACCTGATTTCATTAGGCTTCCAAGAGTCCATGGTCTGTTTGTTCCAGATTCCCTCTCTCGGGGAATATTGAATTGGAGTTTGAGCCCAATGTTTCACAGAGCCGCTTTACATTACACAGGGATCGCGTTTCCTTAGTTCATTAACATCAAGACATTTATATGTACATTCTATATACAGGGAGCAGCAACCATCATGGAATCTCCTCATACACTCTATCCCCGATCTTCGGGGGTTGGAGGAAGTCATTAGGAACAGTCTCTGGAAGCTGGTTTCGCTCCGCCCATTCACGGATTTCCTCAAAGTTGCGACACTTGTGCTCAGTGTTAAAGTCAACGAAGGGCTCGGGGTGGTCGGGGTGGACCCAAACTTGACCCAGGACTCCCACGTCCACGGTGCACATCAGCTGCTGGCGGATAATATCGAGACAATGAGCTATCCACGTTAGTACTGATTTGAAACGAAATAAGTAGTATTGAAAACGTACTGACGTGGCGACGGACAACGTAGTCATTGTTGGTGAAGGCGCCCTTGCCAAGGTCATGGTAGTAGTCGTAGTTGTAGTAAAGGGATTGGCGTAGGAGATTCTGTAACCCGTTAGTCGCACAACCTATATTGTCCTTTACCTTGTCTAACATACCAGGCAGTGCAGATGGTGGAATCCCTCCACATTAGCAGGATATCCACCTCCGTACTTCTCGTTGATCTTAACCTGGTCGGGAGCGAGTCCTGATTTCCCGGCTTCTTCGGCAGGCACGCGAATGGATCGGTCTGGACTACGATCAGCCAACTCCGCTCACTCACTTCATGATGTGAAAGGAAACCAACAGTTGGCACCGAGAGATTCCCATGCTGCATCCACTTCGGGGCTGGCATCTTGTCGGAAGATATTTTCTTTAAGGAGCGACCCGTTAAACTGTTGCTTGTGATAGTTGAGCCCAACATTGGATATCACGGGTGCTACGGTCGCGTTAGCTCAACGTTCTGATTTCCTCGCTTTTTGACTCTCCGTGTCAGTCTTGGGATTAGAACGTACAGTGCTGGGTGATGCGCCGCGTGCACGCCTTGTCTGAATCTCCTTGGTTGTGGCCGACGAAGATGCCGACCAAACACGACACTATGGCAATGACAACGACGAAAATGATGTTCAGCCAACTTCCAGGCCCCGATCGCACACTCTTCTTCCCCGACCAGTGAACATCTTCTTCATCGACATAAAGTCTCTCGCGATCGGCCGAGTCGGACCGCTCCGAGGTGTTCATCTTGTCGTCAAAAGAGTTGGTGTTGCGCGCAGAACTCATGGTATCTAGGAACAACTCTTTTTCGACAGAAAGAGAATGAGCAACAACTTCGCGAGCCTTCTTCTTCGGCAAAAAGAGCGCAGCACGAGTGTTTATTCTCGGTTGCCTATGGAGGAGGGCCAATGGGCCCATCTATGCCTCCGCCAGGTCCGATGCTAATAATATCCTCCCGAAGCCAAACCCGCCGTTGGGAGGACCAAGTGACGGGTGTAACACTCATCCGAGTGGTTGGTGAGACAACCAGGCTCGTGCAGGTGCGGAGAGGCTCATCCTGGCGGTGATGTTATTTGTTCCAAGTAAGACACCCTCCGCTTGGCCGCAGACGTTGTCTCATTCGGCCGCCCAATGAGGGTTTCCGGAGTGGATGAATCGCTGGAGATCCTTAATACGAGCTCACTGCCCGCCTTACAGCTCGACATCTTACTTTCGTCCAACTGAGACATGACGCAAAGATGCCTTACTCCCGAGATTAAACCCGGATTCACCGTCATTAAACCATCTGCACGCTATTATTAACACCCTATATTGGCCGCCTGGTGGCGGATCACGATGGGTCATCGCCGCGATCTAGGTCAACTTCCAAGCCCCTTCTTATCCCGGAGAGGGAAGTGGATGCACCAGCTCGCAATGAGGGGGTGCCTACTTGTGAGGCATATGAGTGTAACACTGGCATCCGCAGCGCCACTTGGTCATCTCGGGGTGTCGCCGTGATTGGACTGAGGCCGGTCCTCGGCTACTCTCGAGATAGAGCTTCGAGAGATGGCACAATCCGAGACTTGGCCAATCATGCCGGTACGCCATAGCAGGACGCTTACTCCACGATGAGAGATATTGGCATTCTGCTAAAAATGGATGCCGGGGTGTTAAGCAGGGAGACGAAGAAGTTATAAATATGGCCGCGTGTATTCCCCAGTCTCATGCAAATCCCAAGATCTTCCAGAACATCACACTCCCCTCTCATAAACTCTAATCATACTTCCTCATCTCGTTGTACATGATGCATTCCGTTTCTAAGGGTCTTCTCCTGGTGCTGAGCAGCCACCTGCTCGCTGCTACAGCCCGTCCTGTGGCCACCGAGACTTCCACTGCCACGGCCACTGAAACTCCTGCAAGCTACGGAGATTACGGCAACTATGGCAACTACGGTAACTACCAAGCCTACAAGAGGGACGGCGAGCCTGAGGCGGATGAGACGACCAGCAGCGTGTCGTCGACTGCCTCTGCCACCTCCACCACTGCTGCGGGATATGGAAACTATGGCAACTATGGAGACTACGGCACCTATGGTAGCTACCAAAACTACAAGCGTGGCGAAGAGCCCGATCCCAGCTTGAGCACCACCACCACTATCCCTACCACCACTGCCCCTGCTAGCTACGGCGACTATGGCAACTACGGAAACTACGGTAACTATGGCAGCTATGAAGCCTACAAGCGTGGCGAGGAGCCTGACCCCAGCTCCACCACCACAACTGCGGTCCCTACTACTACCGCCCCTGCTAGCTACGGAGACTATGGAAACTATGGCAACTACGGCAACTATGGCAGTTACGAGGCCTACAAGCGTGGTGAGGAACCA
The DNA here is from genome assembly GCF_003184755.1 of Aspergillus piperis CBS 112811. Lineage (NCBI taxonomy): Eukaryota > Fungi > Ascomycota > Eurotiomycetes > Eurotiales > Aspergillaceae > Aspergillus > Aspergillus piperis. The sequence goes on along the minus strand of NW_020291596.1, from coordinate 1,431,316 downwards.
GATCCTAGCTCGACCACCACCACCGCGGTCCCTACAACCACTGCACCGGCCAGCTATGGCGACTATGGCAACTACGGCAACTATGGCAACTACGGTAGCTACGAGGCGTACAAGCGTGACGAGGAGCCCGAGGTGAGCAGCACTGCTTCCGCGACGTGCTCGACCGAGTCTGCGACCACGACTGCAGCGAACTACGGCAACTATGGAAACTACGGCAACTATGGCAAGTATGCCAGCTATGGATCGTACAAGAGGGATGCTGAGCCCCAGCCCGACCAGGGCAATGAGTCCTCGACCACCTCCGCTGCTAGCACGACCACTGCTGCTGCGGGATATGGGAACTACGGCAACTACGGCAACTATGGCAAGTACGCTTCTTACGGCAGTTATTAAGAAGAGAGTTGATTGCGTGATGATACGGAGGACAAGTGTTACCTGAGCAAAAGTTGAGGGTGACGCTGCTGGGATTGGGGGATCAATCATGATGATGATGTCTAAGAATGTGTTATTCTGTTGTATTTATTGGCAATGGATTCGTTAATTAGATAGATATAATGTAGCGTTGCTTGTTCTTGAATAACTTATATAATCATTATCTTGTACTTTATGCCTTCAGACATATGCGGATTGCAGACACATTATTGGTTGGGGCAAGTACCGCGGACATGGCAAATCAAACTGGCCCTCATTGGATCTTAAACTTGTTGACGATTCCAAGACCCGCTTCCCCATATTAACAACCCTGTTATTCTTCTGGTGAGCATCGCAGATCCTCCGATTCAGTTCCGGTGTGGGTTTGAGATGTTGCCCTCAACCATCATGGCTCTCTGACTCGGGAGACAAGTTTTTTCTGCTTCTGACACTGTAAATCTCTACTTAGTGGACCAACCCACACAAGCAAGAACTTTGCACGGGAGGGAGCCACCATGAAGCTTGAACTCCAGATCGCTGCAGCTGAATCACCGACCGGATCCCAATCGGGCAAGTGATATTCATGGAACCCCCCTTGCCTTTCGGCGCGATCGACAAGTAACCTTTGCCGACAGGCTCGCCTTTCCTCCGAGGTTGAATTGTTTATGCGCAATATTCAGGATGTTACATAGCTAATGTACGAGTTAGACTACTACTCTGTACCAGTCATAAGAGTCCAGGTATCCCGACATCGGTGCCAAGCCTCATCCTTCAACCCTTAGCCGAGGGAAGGGAGAGACAGAGGACAAGACAGAAAACAGAGAGAGAGACAGCCGACCAAATGAAAAATCCAGCATGACTCGATCGTCACAACCCGAACCAGCGTAGACTGCGATAGCGCAGTGGCCAGCTCCAAATCGGACATGGATGGTTGGTTCATCCAACCCAGCTGGTCTCCACTGTCTCCTCGGATTGGCGCATTTTTTGGCCATCATAGGAGTCATCATCGTTCCTGGTTCAGCTTGGCCGATCTAGCTTTCCCCGCCCTTCAGCTCCGGTTTAAAAGTCCGCTGCAGCCACGCGCGCTGTCGTCGCCGTCATGTTTGGATTTTCTCAGACTCTGCTTTTCTTTCGCCCTCATCCGGTTGTGCGTGTGCGTGTTCTGCGATCGTTCTTGCGATCGCGCGATAGAAAATGACCGTTGACGGTATGTTTAACCGCGATCGGAATTATTCTCTGCGCTGTGACTTGATCGGCGCTCGACTCTCCCAATTTTGACTGACTCGGATTACAGAGAAACAGCCAGTGGCTGACAATGGCGAGTCCTCACCGGCACCATCGCAATACGCCTCCGTCAACGAGCGCAAGTTGATGGCCAAGATTGACTGGCATGTGGTGCCGTGTCTTTGCGTCATGTATCTGCTTGCATTTTTGGATCGGTATGCATGACTCCCAGTGAAATGGACGCTCGACTCCAAAAGGCGTGAAGCTCATCAATTGCGCAGCGTCAATGTCAGTAACGCGGCCATTTTGGGTCTCAAATCCGACTTGAATATTGAGTCTGGAACCAAATATAACACCGCCCTTACCATCTTCTTTGTCCCCTACATCATCTTCGAAATTCCGTCCAACGTGTTGATGAAGAAGTTGAAGCCGCACACATGGTGTACGTATTGCGCCGCAAGATTTTGGGCCACACTGACGTGCTTATAGTGTCGCTGTGTATGTTTGGCTTCGGGCTGGTCATGGTCTGCCAGGGTTTGGTGCAGAATTGGGGAGGACTGATGACAACGCGCTGGTTCCTGGGCATGTTCGAGACCGGCCTGTTTCCTGGGTGTATGTCGAGTTATCCACGATTTTATGGTCGCATACTGACTCGATAGGCTTCTACCTGCTGGGAATGTGGTATAAGCGCAGCGAAGCCCAGAAGCGCTTCAGTTTCTTCTTCAGCTCGACGACTCTCGCCGGTGCCTTTGGTGGCTTGCTCGCCTACGGTTTGGGACAGATGGACGGCCTCCGAGGATACAGTGGATGGCGATGGGTGTTTATCATCGAGGGTGTTCTGACCTGTGTGGTGGCCATTGGCTGTTTCTTCGTGGTTCCCGACTTCCCCGAAGACGCCAAATGGCTGACGGAGGAAGAGCGGGCATTCCTGCGCGACAAGCTGGCGAAGGATGTTGGAAAATCGGCTGCCGATGCTAGCATGACCTGGCGTGATATTGCTGCCGTCTTCAAGGACTGTAGGTATCCGTGGCTGCGATAGCGTAACAGTGCTAATGATTTGTGCAGACAAGATCTTCATCGGTGGCTTGATGTACTTTGGACAGGTGGTTACGGCTTATGGTTACGCCTACTTTGCGCCGACCATTATCCAGACCTACGGCTACAGTTGTATGTTCTTGCCCTTAAAATAACCGATAATAGTGCAGTCGCTAATGTACTTCCAGCGGTCAAAACCCAGCTCTACTCCATCCCACCCTGGGCCGCCTCGTTCGGTTTCTCCATGCTCATCGCATACCTCTCTGATAAATTCCGCCATCGCTTCCTGTTCACCATCATCCCGATGTTGGTAGCCATGGCCGGATTCGGTATCCTGCTCAACATCCACGACACCGCACAATACCATGTTCAATACGGCGCGCTGTTCCTGGTGACCAGCGGCTGCTACAGCGCGATGCCAGTATTAGTCTGCTGGTTCGCGATGAACCTCGGTGGACATCGTCGGCGCAGTATAGGAACGGCATGGCAGATTGGTTTTGGCAACAGTAAGTAGCACGGCCCTTTTGCTTACCCCCGGCCGACCAGTAACTAACCCTCTGAACACAGTTGGCGGAATCATCTCCACCTACTCCTTCCTCTCGAAAGATGCCCCCTTCTACCGTCCCGGATACAGCATCGGTGTGTCCTTCCTTGCCTTCTCCGCCGCCATGTCAATCCTCTACTTCCTAGCGGTGTGGCACGACAACAAGAAACGCGACCGCGCGATCGCCGAGGGTCGCATCGATCCGTCGACCATCACGGAGGAAGAGGAAGAATTGCTGGGTGATATGTCGCCGACGTACCGTTACGCTTATTGATGTGTTTGCTTATTTACTTACTTGCTTACTTGCTTACGAGGGAATGAGTGACTGAGACAATAATTACTACTATTTAATTTTGGGTTAGGATAGATACGAGGAATACGTTAGGTCTCCGATGTCGGAGACGGATAATATACGCGTCGGCGGATCCCGACGACTTTGCAATGGAACTAATCAGGATAGTGTGCTTGGCATTTCGGGCGGAGTCGTCTCCATAATTCTAGATTTGAAGATGGATTCTCAAGCACAATTAGATAGTCATTCTGAGGTAATAGCAAGACTGGGATTCCTCATTAATTGCAGTTGTGGATGGCTTGCTCTTTGTTTTGGTATCGGCTCTGTCCTTAGTTGGAGGTAGCGTTCCTTTATGACAGTAATGTATCGATATAGCCAGATCTTAGGCTAAGACCCCACGCCGAGAAGTCACTAGATCTAGAGCAGTACGGGCCATCTATCCTGCTATGGCTTCATCTAAAGTGGTATGCACTATGTAGAACATATAATTACAACACCACGAGAACCTCCCACACCAATCAGCTGCAGTTTACCCAACATCTTCCGGTAGTATTATAGGCTCCAGTCATATGTAGCATTGCTATTGGTACTTTGTAACCTAGCACGTCGTCATGTCTTTATTCAGGGTTTTTCGTATTCGCGATGATGTTGAAGACAAGGATAGACAGTCATCAATATATATATTGAGGTAAGTTGTCGGAGTCAAGTCACGGTGCCTTCAAGTCCCAACAGATTTGTTACTAGAAGTAATATGGCTTCAGCGATCACAAAACGAGCCAATAACCGATGGAATACACAATTACGATAATGGGTCCTGCAATTATATTTCAGTTGAAAAGAAGATAGCTACGTCTATTCGCAGTTGCTCTTTATTTTAACGTGCTGTGTGAACTGAACTGGATTTTACTCAATATTGGGTTTACAAGTGGCATTTTATATGCACTTTATCTACCTCACTAACTTAATTAGTAGTTCATACCAGCGTATACTATATCACTGCGAGTCAAAGTATCATATCGCAACGATATCACACGAAGGAAGGTAGAACTTCCAAAGCCCTCCTCCAACTAAATCACGTCTATTACTGTCATTGAAGGCAGTGATATTCCTCCTCATTTCCTTCCACATGCTCGGATAATCCGCTGTCACTCGCTCATATAGTTAGCGTGCTGCCTCGCTTGCAAATATTTGCCGAAATGAAATGACGCGATATTGCAGGAACAGGAATGGTGCAGAGGCCTGTCCGCGGTTCAAGTCTGTCATGAGTTCGGTATGAGCGATCTTGATAAGATAACAGCTCTATGAAAGTGGGATCAGGCAGGTAGGTTGTTATCCATATCCCTGAAAACATGGCATCTGTGACAGATTATATCTAACAGACCGTCAATATTGACATCTATTCCCTTTGAAGTAGATGCTGGGTATGTGCTTCACACCTAACATCCGGAAGAACTGTGTTGACCTCGCTTGTGTACCTGTTGATGTAGTCATCGCCAGCCGTGCTCGCGTCATCGCGAAGATCAATGGCACAATAAATCCCCCACCAAGTACCCGATCCGGGGGTAAAAGCCGAATCAACAACTCTCTCTTGCCGAAGAACTAACATCTAGTTGCAGCTTAAGCGATATTGGCGATGAGTGCAAAGTGTCCACCGATGGTGTTATCATTGTGCCGGTTAGGAATTGTTCAACCTTGTCCTCGACACCACCACAGATGGTGTGATAGGAATCGGCGCATAAAAGGGGAGGTCCAGGGATGAAAATGGAGGAGGATTCCGGAAGCAGGACGAGAGCATTGCGAAGCATAGAAGTAGCAGCATGATCGCTCTAACCAAATATAGCCTGCTCCTGGCAGCTCTGTCCCCCCTTACTATAGCGGACGGGCAATATCGCTCGCGTCCAGACCTCTCCCCTCCCAAGCTGAACATCACCATCCCGGCCCCCGATGCCAACGGCACCGAGTATGTCTTTCTCGCCCCTTACTCGGACGATATCCAGCAGAGCGGTGCATACATCTACCGCAAGAATGGCGACCTAATCTGGTCTGGTATCGGGTATTATGCCGGGTTTGTCGGTAATTTTCACGTCACGACATACCAGGGTGAGCCTGTCCTGCAGGGATTCCAGGGGACGATGGATACATCGCATGGTGAAGGGTTCGGGCAGCAGGTCATATTGAACCAGAACTATGAGCATGTCGTGACTGCGAAGGCGGGGAATCATCGTATTCCTTCTATTCACGAGTTCAATGTCATCGACGGGAAGACCGCGCTGGTGGAGGTCTATCTCCCTACCGTGGCTAATCTGTCGGCTTATGGCGGGAACTCGTCGCAGCATTGGATTGGTGATGGTCTGTTCCAGGGTGAGTATCCATCATTGGTCAACGCCGTTGTTCGCGCTAATGCAATGCAGAATTCGACATCGAGACTGGTGAACTGATCTTCGAGTGGAACGCTCTCGACCACGTCGACCCCGCAGGTTCGTCTCGTCTATCAGCTCTCTTTTGAGCTTTACTGACACATCCCAGACAGCCTGGTCACCCTCGGCTCATCAACCAGCGACAGCGGTCTCTCCTCCAGCACGACATGGGATTTCATCCACCTGAATAGCGTGGACAAAGACAAAGACGGCAACTACCTCCTGTCCTCGCGACACTTCAGCACCATCTTCAAGATCAACGGCACCGACGGGTCCATCATCTGGGAGCTCGGAGGCAAGCACTCTACCTTCAACTACAACTTCACCTTTGGGTATCAGCACCACGCACGTTGGCACTACCAGTCCCAAACAAAAGAAATAATCTCCTTCTTCGACAACTCCGGCAACGGCGAAGTCATCGTCAACAACGTATCGCGCGCACTGATCGTCGAATTGAACCACAGCAGCGATACCGCGACGATCCTCCGGAAAGCGACAGCTCCGTATGGAATTCAGGCAGCTTCACAAGGGAACGCGCAGCTGCTATCAAATGACAACATCTTCGTGAATTGGGGCCAAGCAGGCGCAGTCACTGAATACGACGCCAATAATAAGATCATCTATCACGCTTTCATCGAGGAGGCGGAGAGTTATCGTGGATTCTTGGCCAACTGGACGGGCACCCCGACGGAAGTCCCGGCCATTGCTGCATATGTGGACGCGTCGCAGACTGTCCGGTTGTATGTGTCTTGGAATGGCGATACGGAGACAAAGGCATGGCGGTTCTATCAGTCTGAGAGGGGTAATGCGACGTCTCTTGGAGTGGTGTCGCGGAAGTCTTTCGAGACGACCCTGTTGTGGAAGAGTGAGCGGGCGTCGAGTGATACGAGGTATTATGCCGAGGCTGTGGGAGAGGGGAATAAGGTGCTGGCTAGGACGGATGCTGTTTCTGCCAGGGAGTATATTCCGGTTGCATGAGTGGATGGCGAGGAAATGTATATATGTTTATGAGATGAATGGTATGTATGGCCATCATGGCTGTTGTTAATCCTCTTTTAGTGCTTGCTGAGCTTTTGCTGAGGCTGGGTTTGCTACCCGTACGAGTGTTTCGAAGTGATCGGACAACCGTGATGGGGTAATGTTCACAGCATTCATGCCAAGCAGTGACGATCATCTTATCACTCATCTACACCATCTGATAAAGACAAAATCTGTCTGACAGTTAGCGCCCACTACACAAGATGCAATTGCACTCTCAGTAGCTCGCATTGAGCAGATAAACCCTCACCAACAGTGACACTGAGCCCGCCGAGACCCCAGGATCAATATGCACTTCAGACTCATCGCCCCCAAATGGGGCCAGATCACCCGCACCACGAGGCATGCCTCAACCCACATTCCACAAAGCATATAACCTTACTCTGACCGACCTCGCTGAATTCCGCATATTTCGGACCGGAGATCTTTGCGCGTCGTGGATTGCCATGTTGTCAATCTGCATTCCACACAGGAGCAAGTTCCTCTTCCCGCTCTGGCATCTGTGTCCACTCTCATCACCAAACAGGTCCTGGATGTCACTATCTTGATTCACTACATATCCAACGTTTCTAATCGACATCAAGCACATTCCCTAGCACATTGCTAGCGATCACGGAACGAACATCGGAACTGAACGGTGCATGACAGACGTCCGAGAACAAAGTCATTTCCGGACAGAAAAGTACCCCTACAGTGGGGACTTACTCAATCGAACGGGTTCGTGTGGTAGTATCCGGTGTTTCAAGTCAAAATTGAATGCATTCCGTCCCATTCTTCCTTCTCATCCTCTGTCAATTTGACCTGATTGAAATTCCAGCCGTTGTTCTCCCGCGTTTCTATATTTATTTGAACACTGGGGTTGAAGGGTTTGAATCAAGTTGAGTGCTGACATATCTGTGGCAGTGCTCGATCCAAGCAATGCGACCGTGTGTGTGTGTGCCGTGTCGGCAAAGGACAATTGAGTGGATGGCTGGACGGACGATCCGTGAAACTGGCCAGAGTCTGGAACAGGTCGGTCAGGCCGGGTGGCTGGATGTGAAGTCAATCTATTCATCATGCAATTCAATCATTGAGACGACATCAATTCATAGCCAGTAGAGTTTGACCCTGCACATCTCATCGCAATGGCAAAGACGACCCGTAGCAGCAACAGCAACAACAAACCCTTCATTCAATTCAGAGAAAAGACAGCGGAAACAGACTCAAAAAGGCATTGCCATCCACGTACCCCCATCTCCGAAGCAGACAAGATCAGCAATGCCAAGGCAGGGTCTGGTATCAAATAAGGCTGAGCAGGGACAGCGATAGGTCACAACGGCAAACAGACCACTCCACTGGAAACGCCGATCGGTTTGAAACAAATGGGCAGGGACCCTTTCCGAGTTTTAAGTTAGGAATGACTGAAAGTCTTAGCCTAGCTTGAGTGGTAAGTAGTTAATTCTTTAAGATGCTTGCTTGCACCATCGTCCCTTGTATGTCGTGATACCTACATTATCTTTTTATCTATACACACACTATCATATCATATCAAAATGCGAATACTACTATTATCTCTACTTCTATCGTTGTTCACCACCATCACCCACTCCCTCCCCCACTACGGCGTCACTCTCCCCCCACCTCCCACCGACCCAGCCAAACCACCCACATCCCCCTACTACCCATGGAAATCCCGACTAGCCAGCAGCGCCGACCACGTCGACAAAACCACCCTGTATAGCATTGCGCGCGCAGCGCACAACCAAGGGCAAACACACTTCGCCGACTACCTCAAAAACTACCTGGGAAACACGGGGCGGGATGCGCACGTTTCCGTGGACGAGATGTTATCAGCGATGCCGCAATTCCGCGCCGAAGTGCACGAATTAGCGAAATTCAAAGCCAAGCTTGCCTACGAGGCAGTGATGATGACCCGACCGGACGAGGCGCCCGTCGTGCCGTTCACGAGTTTCTGGCACGAGTATGTGGCCACGCCGGATCAGAGCTGGGATTGGTTCTTGTCCGTGGGGAGGTTCGTGTATAGTGTGACCGGGGTGGTGAAGATGGATGAGGAGACGGGCGGAGTGACGGTACATTATGCGGTGCATGTGTTTACTTATTGTGATTGGGATGGGGGGAGAGATGTGCGCATTGGCCAGTTCCGGTTCGATGAGGGCAGACTGGCTGGATTGCAGGTGACGGGGTTGGCGAGGGAGTTTAAGATTCGCGGGTCGAGTCAGAGTAGGTTGATCGAAGGGTATACTCCTGTGCAGGGATTCTAAAATGTGAATTTTTCACTGTGTGTGTATACGCTGGTTGTATAGACGGTTATATATATATGTATGTATGATACTATGAATGAGAAAATATCTTTGTCAAAAGGGGGCGCATCAATCAATCCAGCTGATCTCGCGACATTCACCCAGACTCTCCGCCATCGCATCAATGCGTTCGGTCATCCATCCAGCCGATAGTCCCGGTCGCGCATGTCCCAGCGCCAGCACCGTGGACGTGCGACACGCTCCCTCCGTCTCGTTATATGCGTACTGCAGACACTTGGCCTCGCGCGTGCACACGCCCCGACAGGCCGCGAAGCTGCTCACGGCCACGGGGTCCCCGTCGACCAGGTTATCCCACTCGGTGCGAACATCGCGCAGCTCCGGTCGGACCAGCTTGAGGAACACATCGCGGTACAGCAGCGGTGTCTTCAGCGGCCCCAGCTCCCTCTCCAGGTCATCCAACTGCCGAATGCCCTGCTCGTCCAGATGATGAAACGACACGGCCGGATAACACCACGGCCGCTTCGCATACCCAATGGAGAAGTAATCCATCTCCTCCGGCGGAGCGATCTGCAGCATCGGCCACGACCACGTCAGATCCACCCCGACATTCTCGAGCAGAATCCCCAGCATGCAATCCCCAGCCCAATGTTCCGCCACGGCACGTTCCCATCCATCGCTAGTCCGCTTGCGCTGATTAACCGCCTGCACGAGCGCTGGGCGCGACAGCGCAAACCCGGAACCACCGTGGGCGAAAATGGCATCCACGATCTGCATCTGATTGCCGAGGTACCATGGTTTGGAGGGATCGAAGCGCCGTAGCCACTGGAGGAAATTATCCCAGACGAGGTAGGTATCGGCCTCGAGGAAGATGTACCAGTTCGCATTTGGTTTGACGCGCAGGGCCTCGTCCAGCATGGGAAGGAACTTCCATTTGTCGAGTTTCCAGCCGGGGTTATTGGGTTTGCCGATCGGGGTGTTGACGTCGGGGTTCAGGTCGGCGGCAGTGAGGGCGGCAGGGCCTTCGGCGCGCACGCGACGATAGAGGTCGAGTTCGGGGTTATGATTGAGGAGAGCGGGGGAGAGTGAGGCGAGGACATCGTGGGTGAAGTGGGTGGGGGAGAGTTGTTCGACGTAGTCGGAGAAGAGGACGTGGTTGGGAATGCAGCGGAGGGTGGTGGAAAGGTGGATGGGGACTTTGGTGCGTGATTCGGTGACGCCGGTTTTGAGGACGACTAGAATGTTGTCGAGATCAGGGCGTGAGGGACAGTCATTGGGGATGATCTGGAGAGGAGGGGAGGATGCGCCGTGGGAAGTGAGGGTGTAGAGGAGGCCGAGGGCGAGGAGGGCGGCGACCAGAATGAGGCGGCGGCGTGGCATGAGGAGGGTTAGCGAGTGCGAGTGGAAGGGAGGGCCATCGCAGATGCGAGGGTTATGTGAGTATAAGAAGAGTTAAGAGACGGATGGAGAGGTGAAGTTGGCTGCAAAGCTGCAAACGGAGGGATGAATTGAGCATTAAGAATGAATCAATCAAATCGAGTTGGGGATGGAGTCAGGCTTGGCACGGGGTACGGCGGATCACAGCTGCCATTTCCCAATTTTTGGACCCCATCACGTTAGTTTTGGGGCTATGTAAACTGGAATGTAGATCTTTATTTCATCCTTTGGGTAGATTCCTATGTTGGAAGAGTTGGTTGCTAATAAAACAACTATTGGGGTTTGGTTGTGGTAAATTCCACTTCACAGCATGCCTCCTTATTGGTCGGTATTTGCATCTTGCGATACATTCCGAGGAACTCGTGCTATAGAACTGATGTCATTAACATACCCATTCACATATGCAGCATCGTCTAGATGATCGCTAGTACTATATCTACCATATGTATATCACAACTGGCTCCTCGTCAGCCCCTTAACAGCCTCCACCGCCCCCCTCTTCCCACTGCGCACAGCTCCCTCCATATATCCCTTCCACTCCTCCGCCGTCTCCGTTCCCACGAAATGCACATCCCGGAACGGTTCTCGGAGGGCATCCCCAGCCAGCATTAACACGCCTGGTGGCAGTGCCGGACAAGGACAGCCCCAGCCAGAGAGTTCCTCAGTCGACCACTCATGACCGAGAGCCTCGACAAACTCTCTCTTGGGCAGATCCTTATCGCCATAAATCGCACCCAACTGCTCCAACAACGCTAGTTCACGCTCCCTTTGACTCCCCAACCCAGACCACTTCCTCCCAGCGTCGCCGGCCAAAAACGCCGTGAGCACCCATTTACCATCCTCCGGCACACTCGTATCGCGGTAAATCGACGCAGGACCAACAAACGACTGCGCCAGTCCACAGAACCCACGATCCGCCCACCACGCCGTCCGGAATGACAACATCACCTTAGTGTAGTAACCATATCTGAATGAATCGACCAGCAGCTGCTTAGCAGCAGGTAGTTGCGGCTCGAACTTGATCGTCTTAAGGACAGGTGTCGGCACTGAACAAATGACCTTGTGAGCCTTGACCACCAATCCACTCTCCGTTTTAACATAGTTCACCCCTTTCTGCACCTGTGTAATCCCCACCACTCTCTGCCCGAAGCGAATTGTATCCGTGGGCAATGACTCAGCCAACGTCTTCGCAAAGATCTGCGTCCCCTGTCGCACACGCAGATACTGCGCGCCGTGTTTCCTATCAGAGCGCATCTGGAGTAGTCCGCCACCCGATTTACAGTAGTTGAGGAAGTATAGAGCGGAGATGTCCTGAGGTTCTTGGCCGAGCATGGCGCGAGTCCAGACGGAGGCGTTGGCTACAGCGATGGGGCTGGCGTTGCGGGAATGGAGATAGGCGAGGAAGGAGAGGGAGTCGAGTTCGGCATTCTGAGGTCGACTGGTGGAGAGAGATTGGCAGTCAAGTTCGGCAGTGTCGCGGATAAGTTCAATTTCTTTTTGGATTTGAGGAGTTATCTTGACGCGGTTAGCAAGGTGAGTTATAACCCAGTTGGAAGGTAGCATACGCATGGAGTCTGCCCGTAAGGGAATGCAGTGAGGGTGCCGTCCTCTCGCTGCAAAACACAGTTACCCGTCGTATTCTGCTCGATCAATTCAGCACCAGCCCGTTTTGCCAGCTCATACATCATGCTCTGGTTGGTATCGTTGATCCAGGCAGCGCCGAGATCGACCACTCCGGTGCCACTGGGCAAGGGACAAGACCAGGTCTTGCCGCCCACGCGGTCGCGGCCTTCGAGCACGATGCACGAGTGACCAGACTGGAGGATGGTTTCAGCAGCCATGAGGCCAGACAGGCCGGCGCCGATGATAAGCACATCGGTGGTTTCTGTGGGAGAGGGAAGAGAAAGCGAAGTTGGGACAGAGTCCGGCACCGCAACGGTAGCCTCAATCTCGAATTTCCAGTCTGGAACTGCTAGCTGGGGTACTGGAACAAGAGTAATGGCAGGTTTGTGGCCGGCGAGCCATGTCTGCAGAGGTCGGGTGTGGAGACGGTTATTGGGGTCGTAGTCGACGATGTAGAGAGTGAGTTTGACTACATCGCGAGGGGTAGCGCCGGTGGCGGCTAGCACACGGTGTAGATTCACGAGGGCAAGATGGATCTGCGAAATGTAATCGGCAGGGGCAGTGCCTTCAATGGTGCCCGGCTGGCCCGAGACATGGAGATATTTGGAGGCGGATGACACCACGCCAGGGGCGTAGTAGGCGGAGGTGGCTAGGACGGGTGTTGGAGCCATTGTCGGTAAATTGGAGCTGCTAACCGGTGTTTCTATGTGGTAAAGAGGTGGGATAGATATAGGGCAAAGACAAAATCCGAAGAAAGAAGCTGGTTATCTTATCGTGCGGGGAAGTCTTGACTTGCCTGTTTGAAGTGGGCCGGGGTGACTTGCCTGCATTATTTCCACTCCACCGCCAGTTGGGGGAAGGGAAGTTCTATCTTATCGTAGATCGACATACTGCAAGATGGATGTTCAATCCGAGGAACTGCCTTCTCGGTTGTTTGAGCCATTGAGTAGACATTTCGGGAAATTATATATACCAGTCGTAGATCTAGTCCGTATTACCAATCACCACCTTGCAGTGTACATAACATAGAAATGGCCAACCGTCCCAAAGATCACGACTCCAAAGTCCTCACCATCGCCGATCTGGCCATTGAGGCCCAGAAACGGCTTCCTCCGGTCGTGCGCGGTGAGCAATCCTCACGATCTCTGCAACCCAGTCAATACTAAGACATGCATACAGACTACTTCAACGAAGGCGCCGGCGACCTCATCACGTACTAATTCCCTCAACTCACACCGTGCCCTATATATACTAACAGATCACAGTCTCAAAGACAACGAAGCAGCCTACAACCGATACAAACTACTCCCTCGCGTCCTTCGCGATGTAGATGCCCTCGACACTAGCACCACCATTTTCGGCAACAAAGTGAAATTCCCCCTCGGCTTTGCCCCGGCTGCCGCGCACAAACTCGCCCATGCAGATGGCGAAGTGGGCACCTCGCGTGCAGCTGCAGCGCACGATATCCCCATGTGCTTGTCCTCGTGGGCAACAACAGGCATCGATGATGTGATTGCCCAGGGGACGGGGAATCCGTATGCCATGCAGGTATCGTTCTTCAGGGATGTAGAGATTACGAGGAGGATCATTCAGAAGGCAGAAAGTGGGTATCCAATTGACCCTTATAAGTTTTCGTGGTTACTGATGAAAGTTAAGAGGCCGGATACAAAGCATTGTTCGTGAGCGTGGATCTCCCTGTACTAGGGAACAGATTGAACGAGTCTCGGAATAACTTCAACTTCCCGAGAGATATGCGGTTTCCAGTACTGGCAGAGGGAATTGAAGAGTTGGGGTTGAAGGACACGTATGAGCGTGGCTACGGTATGCACTTCATTTCCTTCTGCTTATCGGCTATTAACAGAATATCCAGATGGCTCTATTCGCTGGGACAAGACGATCGCCTGGCTACGACAAAACACGAAGCTCGAGATCTGGCTCAAGGGTGGTACGTCCATCCCCACTCCTGCGGTTACCATGTATAGACTAATGTGAACAGTCTACTCCCCCGAAGACATCCAACTAGCCATCGACCACAAAGTCGACGGCGTTGTCATCTCCAATCACGGCGGTCGTCAACTCGACGGTGTCCCCGCCACTCTGGACGCACTGCGCATCTGCGCGCCCGTAGCAAAAGGGAAGATCCCTCTAGCAGTAGATGGGGGCATTCGACGGGGAGCAGACGTGTTCAAAGCCATTGCGCTGGGAGCGTCGATGTGTTTTGTAGGGAGGATTCCGATCTGGGGATTAGCGGTAAGCTTCACACAGATTACCATACTCGTTCAGGGGATTGACATTCGGTACAGTATAACGGCGAGAAAGGCGTCGATCTAGCGGTCAAGATACTCTACGACGAGTTCTGTCGCACAATGAAGCTGGCTGGGTAAGTGACCACGTCAACGTGCATATAGCAGATACTAATGAATGTGGATGTATGCAGGTGTCGAACTATAGCAGATATCACGCCGGAGCACTTGGCGGTATTGGAGACGAATGGGTTATTGGCGAAGCTATAGTCAATATGATAGAACAAGTCTGAACATACATACCACTTACATATAGAACGAATAGCCTCATAAAGAATACAATAAACATAACATGGATCTAGTACATAGTAACCATCAAACTACTCCCACAACTTCCTCCAAAACCCCTTCTTCTCCACTTCATCCCCATCATCAACCCCTAATGCCTCCACCTCCTCCAACCCACTCACTAAATCCACCTGCTCAGCAGGAATCCACCACTCATCCTTCCACCTCATCACCCGATGCCCAGCATAAACTCCCACAAAGACAAACAACCCCACATACGAAGTCAGAAACGACGACACACTCCAGTGCCCATGAAAGAAGACCTCAAACCCGTTACACAGCAACAGTATCGGACAAGCCATTGTGGCAATGATCCCCATCCACGGCTGCAACCTCGACCGATACGGAAGATCCTTCAAACCCTGAGCGTTACACGCCGCCCGGAACCTTAAGAATATAATCCCGCAACACGTCCACGACGTAAACCCCGCCGTGTTGGTGATATTCACGAACCAATTGAACGCGGTGCTGGCGCCGGAACTACAGTCCATGTATGCCAGTAACGAGAACAGCGAACTGCACAGCACAGCGTAGTAGGGCACGCCGTGGCGGGTACAACGGGTGAAGATTTTAGGGGCGCTGCCTGCCCTCGCGAGGGAATACAATGTCCGACTGGACATGTAGAGGTACGAGTTCGCGGAGGACCACGCGGAAGTGATGATGACGGCGTTGACGACGGAGTCAAGGCCGTGGATACCGGCGCGTTTGATAGCGATGACCCACGGGGAGGCGGCGACGCTGGTACCCTTTGTCAATCCGGAGGCATTACTAGGGCAGATGACGCCGATGGCGAGAACGCCAAGGATGTAAAAGATGATGAGGCGGTAGAAGTACTGCTTCGCAGCACGGGGGAGGTTCTTGCGAGGGTTCTGCATCTCGCCTGCAGCGACGACGAGGAGTTCCGGGGCGAAGTTGAAGGAGAAGACGGAGTAGCAGAGGGTGTAGAGGAAGGCGCAGAAACGGCCGGTGGAGCCGGAGACGAGATAAGTGTTGAAAGCGCCAGGGGTCTTCCAGTAGTGGAAGCCTAGACGGGTGTGGTCGGGACCGCCACCGAGGAAGAGGACGAAGGAGAGGATGAGGAGGCCGATGATGAGGAAGACTTTCAGAGAAGCGAACCAGAATTCGGTTTCGCCGTAGACTTTGACGGGGAAGAAGTTCAGAGCGAGGACGACAATGAGCATGAGGGTGATCCAGACGGCGAGGGGAACGGGGTTGGACCAGTAGTCGATGACGAGGGCAGCGGCGGTGGTTTCGTAGGCGACGAGGATGCCAAAACTGTACCAGTAGAGGAGGCCCATGGCGAAGCCTAAGCTAGGGGAGACGAAGCGGGTGCCGTAGGCAGCCATTGAGCAGCCGCTGAAGGGGAGGTAGGTGTTGATTTCGTTGGTGGCAGTGATGATGGCGTAGACGATGATACAGATGGTGATGTAGGCGAGGAGAATGTTAGCTGGGCCGGCCAGCGCGAGCACTTCTCCTACTCCCACGAAGAGACCTGTGCCTATAGTGCCGCCAATGGCCATCATCTGGGCATGGCGGGACTTGATGCCACGCTGGGTGACGGGGGCAGCATCATGGGGGAGAATCTGGCCTTCAGCATATGAGGCAGTGCGGTCGAGGACCTCGAGTGATTTTTCGTCGGGAGACTTGGTCATGATTGCTACAGTAGATTGGAATATGGATTGAGTGGATTGAGACTAAGGAAATCGCAGCTAAGTACAGAGGGTATACAGGGCATTTATCAGTTCGCAGGACACTGCATGTACAGAATCTGGGGTTACGTGGGAACTGAGCTTTGCCTCCGCAGATCCCGATACCAGATAAAGAGTGAGAGATACGAGGCCATTAGTGTCACTGTGGCTTGAGCACCGACATTGGATAAACGAATGTCAGCTGCATCATTGCGGAGATGCAGCGGGTTGTATCTATCAGGCCTTGCTGGTTCGCCTCTAGTTCAGTTTCGAGCCAGATCCACCGTCGGGGCTAGCCCGAGGTTATCAGTTGGCCAGCAAGGCAAGTCTCCCCTGCTGCGTGTCTTTTGACCTGCCTATTGCATTCACCCTTGCATAACTAACCCTCCACGCCAAACCAGTCGGGCAATTGTAGACTAAATCACAAGACGCTGTGGGATAAAAAGTCAAAAGTGCAGGAAGAAATATAAGTCCAGACATACTCAAATATTCCACACTGCAACGCCAACGTGGGCTCGATTCATATCCTTTCGTACGTTGAATAGTCCAACAAAGCACCATGTCCTCAACTACAACCACCATCGTAGCGAAGAAAGAAGACCCTTCACAGGCCACAGAGTCAAACACCACTGGAAAATCAGCCATCCAGGCCATCTCACAAGGAGCCACCCTACCAGGCATCCCTTCCTTTACCTCCGCGGACAAAAAGCGAAGATGGATGCTCGAGCACATGGCTGGTGCCTTCAGAGTATTCGCTCGCAAGGGTTTCTCCGAAGGAATGAGCGGGCATATCTCCTTGCGTGATCCAGAACATCCAGACTGTTTCTGGACGAATCCGTATGACCTCCCACCAACAAGACCGGTCCAGGTACATCAGCTAACGATCCCAGACTCGGGCTCCATTTTGGTTTAGTCAAGGTTTCCGATCTCATCCTACTAAACGACGCCGGCGAACCAGTCGGAGGCAATCGATCGCGGCCGGCCAATGCCGCGGGCTTCCAGATCCACGGCGTCCTGCACAAGATGTATCCGCATGTGAACGCGGCGTGCCATGCCCACTCAAAGTATGGTAAAGCGTGGTCGACTTTCGCCAAGCCTTTGGATATGATCAACCAAGACGTTACTATGTTTTATGGCGATGCACAGGCTGTCTATCCTGAGTTTGGGGGCGTCGTGCTAGAGAAAGAGGAGAGTCTACGTCTGGGTAGACACTTGGGTGACAAGGGAAAGCTGCTGATACTGCGCAACCATGGCCTTCTTACGGTCGGACAGACTGTTGATGAAGCGGCTTATCTGTTCACTCTGGCTGAGAGGAGCTGCGAGATTCAGCTGCAGGTAGACGCGGCTGCTGCTCAAGGGTTAGAGAAGAAGCTTATTGAGCCGGAAGCGGCTGAGTTTACGTTCAAGATGACTAGTGATCCGGTGAGTTACACCAAGTCCTTGATGTTAGAAGGTATAGCTAATGAAAGCAGGAAGCGTTGTATCATGAGTTCCAGCCGGATTATGAGATGGAGCGGGCGCTGTGCAACGATCAGTTTCTACAGTGAGTATGGGTGCATGTGGTTGAATATGATTGTACGATGTATGAAGTAAGATGATTATGAGAAGAAGAAGTCTCATGAATATGTCGTTATATGTAGAACAAACTCAAGTTGCTTTCCCGCATAATCTGCGGCCAACTGGCGCTGGCGTTACTGTTCAGGTGCTGTCGTTGTCTCTCCCAGACCTGCCTTGCTATCCTTAACGCCAGCTTAAAAGTTCCAAGCCCACTTTTTCTGGCCGATGTCTCGAACCAGCCCGCAAACCAGTCTTGTAGTGTAGGATCCAAAGCCTCGCAGGCGGCAATAAACGCTACCCAAAGAAAAGGAGCAGTCACGCGAGTTGCCGGCATATCGTCTCTTGCTACCTGAGCTAGGGCGTCTCGCACTTGCCACGCTTTATCTTGGAGGATCATCGGATCCACATCGTAGATCCGCCGATAAAAGAAGATAATGAGGGCTTTGTGAATTGCAGAAATCATCAGGCGAACAATTGTGGCATTTGTCTGAGCGATGATACTGTCTGGATCCGCATCTGACACTGACGGTGGTCGCCAAGTGGAAATGCATCGTTCTAGGCTCCGCGCCCGCGCGGAGAACTGCTTAAAGTCCAACGCCCCCGTATAGCTTCCCAAATCCGAGAGGTCTCGCTCATTGCCTAGTCGCGTTACTTGTGATATTAGAAATAGTAGAGACTCGGGAAGGCCAAAAACATGTGGGTACATGGTCGAGTCCCACTGGCCCGGGATTTCCAAGTGCAAATCATTTTCTCCCTGGTGCTGCTCCTTCAACTCGCTCATCCGCTGGTCCAATCGACCTTCCCATTGCCGAAGGCGGAACGAGCGAGTGGAAGCGATTGAGCGCACTGTATCCGGGGATGCATAGTCGGACTCTATCTCTACGTTGGACACAGGGAGAACGGAAGTGCTCTCCTGGAAGATGCGTAGATAGACATAGCAATGGTGCAACAAGCGGACCTTGCGTGATTTCCGCGTTTTAGGCAAGCCACGAAAACGAACCCAGTTTTCGCAGTCTAGCAGACATCGGCGTACCCGCTCTGTGCTCCCTTGGTAGGCCTATGTGTATGGTGAGACATGTACTTTGCTCAGCTGCGGCTGGCGTTGCTTACCGAAACCGTGCCCATGCACAACAAGGCGATGAGGACATCTTTGTACTTGACTTTTTTGACGCTTGATGACGCATCGTGTAATGCTCTCTTGAGGTAATTCTGAGCTTCTGTAGCAAAGGTCTCTGCCTGTCTCTGCCAATATTCGCTTGCGCTGCGCGTCAAGGAAGATAGACGCTGGGTGAAGGCCGCAGTGGCGAGAATTGCGTAAAAGATGGACATCCGGGTGTTGTTGGCCAATTCGCCCATGGTCAACAACGCCAGAGTCTCCATAGCGGGAGGTATGTAGAGCATACTCCAGGGGCTCTTTTCCAGCTGGATTGGGGTGAACAGTTGAGTTACATTCTTTGTGTATGCAGACAGCAATAGGGGGGCATCTGGCGGGGCCAGGTTGGTCACAGATGGAGCATATCGGATCTCCGGCGACGACAATAACGATGCTTGCAGAGGAACCAATGGCGATGGTCCCATAAGGAAGCCTCCTGACAGGGATTGCGGGGAAATCCCATCATTTTCCGCAGAAGGTAGGGTTGCGGCGAAGAAGTCTTGAGCATCCAAGTCGGCAGAAACGTCTACATTCACATGGCCAAACAGACACTCCATGAGGGGATCATTGCTAAAGGCATCGTCTAAGGACATGTCCAGCCCAACATTGACCGTACTGTCTTCCACCCGGGGGAGGGGCTCGTCAATTGGGTCCATGGGGGCTTCGGGAAGGTCCATCTCAACCTGAACTACCCGAAAGGCACCAAAGGGACCCATGCGGGTAGTGAAATTGGTATTAGTCTCTTCCTCCTGGCTCTCGCATTGACCATCAATCTTGGTCAGAATGGTGTGAACGTCATCTAAGTTCAAGCTGTCGGCCAACTGCTCACTCATACGCTGACGCATGTCCTCAGTGAAGAGGGGACGGCGACATCGTGAGCTCTGGTTGTCGCTCGCATCGAACAACAGTCGAATCTCGTACCTCTCACAGACCAGCCCCGCACGCTCACACACGAGGCAAGATGGCCTGGTCTCATCACACTTTGCATGGCGCCGACGACAGGTTTCGCATCCTCCCAAGGAACGGGAGCGCACTGGGGTTTCTGTTGGCTTGCCAGAGAGAGCAGGGGCCTCGGTGGTGGTGGTGACGGCGGCCCCTGATGTCATAGAGATCGATAAGCACTTGATATGAGAATCAATCGATAGGGTATGTAGTGAATAAGTGAGGGGGGAGATGTCGAGCGAGGAGAGTTGCCTGGAGGATAACGGGGAAGGTGAGGCCGGAATGGCTTGCCTTTTTGGTGTTGCGGGCAAGCGGGGTTGATGGAGTTGAAGCTAAGATTATCGCATTTATCGCGAGGATCAGCCACTTGCTGATAGTCTCGATAAGGCGTGATAGCATCATCTGTCCAACCAGGCAGGTTAATTTCGTAGTCAATATTATCTACCTCTCACCATTTATAACAACCCCAATTACGATCCCGATAACAACAGGTTGGCCCTCGTCCCTCGTCCACATCTCCGCCCCTTCTCACTCACCATGCAAGACAAAGCCAACATCCTGTTAATCGGCTGTGGTGGCATCGGCACTATCGCTGCGCTGAACTTGGAACTTGGAGGCAAAGCCATTGTCACTGCTGTCCTGCGTTCCAATTATGAGCATGTCAAAGCTCACGGCTTCTCCATCAAATCCATCGACCACGGAGAGGTGAAAGGCTTCCGACCGTCAATCTGTAGGCAGCCACTCATTTCCATATCAGCAGTTTCCCACTAATAGTTGCCTCGACAGTACGAAACACAGTCCCTGACGTTGAGAAAGAGAATCTCCCCCCATACCGGTACATCGTCGTCACCACCAAGAACTACGCCGATGTGCCCCCGACCGTAGCAGAAATCATCCGCCCCTCCGTCACCAGGGGCTACACGCGCATCGCTCTCGTCCAGAATGGCCTGAACATAGAAAAGCCCCTTATTGCCGCTTTCCCAGAAAACATCATCCTCTCGGGCGTCAGCTTCTGTGGTTCCCATCAGGTCTCCATGGGAGAGATCGTCCACGAAGATGATGACGAGCTTTACGTGGGAGCTTTCCGCAACCCCAACTTAAACCCCGACGAAGAGGATGCGGCCGCTAAAGAATATTGTGAAATTTATGGGGCCGGTGGCAAGTGTAATCCTCAGTTTAACCCCAACGTCGGGTTCAGTCGCTGGCGGAAGCTGTTGTACAATGCCTGCTTGAACCCTATCTGTGCCATCACAGATTTAGACACCGGTCGTATCCAGCTGGCAGACGGTGCCATTGAGAATTTGGTCCGACCGGCCATGGAGGAGATCCGCGCAGGTGCGAAGGCATGTGGGCATGACTTACCACCTGAGCTGGTGGACTTTATGATCACGATGGACCCCATTACCATGTACAATCCCCCCAGCATGCAGGTGGATATCCGCAGTGGCCGGTTCTGTGAGTATGAGAACATCTTGGGAGAGGCACTGAAGGAAGGAAAAGCCAGGGGGGTCCCCATGCCGACATTAACAGTGTTATATGGCCTTCTCAAGGCCATCCAGTGGCGGACCAAAGAAAGAAAGGGGCTGGTGCATATTCCAGAACCGGAGGACCATACAGTTAAGAAGTGATAGATTGATGATTTATAATGACAATAATAATCCGTTTAGCATAGCTGGCTTCTGGCTTGAATGGATAGACCGGGCTTTGCAATGCCACTGTCTATTGCGACAGTAAGGAATATGAGGATAATCGTGTCCCGATTCGCTAATGGACACTGTGGCTGCAGTCTGATGTCGCTAGAGTATTTCTCTTGTAATGACACCCAATGAAAACTCCAATAAGGAGGGTGAAGACAGTGCAGAATCTGGTGGGAGCGACCGAGCGGGAGAGCCCGCAGATTACGTTAAAACCCAAAGCAAATGAAGGATTCGGGGGCCAAAAGATCCATTCCTCGTCAGACATCAATTTGCCGGACGATGGAGTTGGGTATACGAAGCATGATGGCCAATAGACGGACTGCAGAAATGTGGAAATACATTGTTGCGGTATCCCTCGGCATCGAGCCAAGCGGGGTGAGGCTCGTCAATAGCTATAAGATCATCCATCAGGTATCGGTAATAGCCTGACTTGATTTTATATCAAGCTGCTGCTCATGTTGTGAAGTATTAAGGTAAACCACCAGAAGCAGTGATTCAGTGACCATGGCTCCCAATATACCAGTTCCTCGCAAACGGCTTTTGACCACCGAAATAGATGCCATCGCCGAGAGTAATCCCGAGAGACGATTCTGTGTAATGCCCAGAGGCTCGGAGCTCTCAGATGGTTTACAAGAAATTTCGATTAAGGCTCTCTCTCGTGGCATCAACTTCTTATGCTGGTGGATAGAAGCGCAAACTGGTATAGATGCACCTGTTGGGTCAACGGTGGCATACATGGGTGCCAATGATATTCGCTACTTTATTTTCATCGTGGCATGTCATAAGACTGGCTACAAGGTGGGATACTCCCGACTTCGTGGACGTTCCGCTTGTATACTGACCTTTCTCAATCAGCCATTGCTACTCTCGAGTAAGAACTCCGATGAAGCTCAACTGTACTTGCTACATGAGACTAAGTGTAACCGGTTCTTTTACACTGCGGAGAGGGAGCGGAAGGTAGCAGAGCTTAAACAACTCTGTCCCGAACTAAATATCATCGAATTACCCAGATTAGATGCCATCTTGAAGGGGCAAGAGGGTTCACGCTTCTACCCCTTTACTCAATCTTACGAGGAGGCTGAGGATGAGGTTTTCCTCATTGTGCACAGTTCTGGATCAACAGGTATGGTCTCCCTTCTCAAAATGGCGAATTTAGCTCATGCAAATTCACTTCTCAGGAATGCCCAAGCCTATTGCCCTGACCCACGGCTATTTCAGTGCCTTGGATGCCATTGTCCATCTCCCTCGTCCGGGCGACCGGAGACTTACTATCTTCTGTGATCTCAGCCCGGATAACCTTGTTCTCAGCGTAGTTCCGTTCTTTCATATGATGGGGATCGTCGCTTTCACCACGTCTATCTTCCACTCCGTACCTTTCCTCTATGGGCCAGAGAAGCCACTTTCGGTTGACTTCTTAACGGACCTTATTAAATTTGGTCGACCAACTACAGCGCTTCTTCCCCCGTCAATCCTTGACGATGTTTCCTTGTCCGAAGAAGCCCTGCTCACGTTGGGCACAATGGAGAGTGTTTACTTTGGTGGAGCACCACTCTCATCAGAAACAGGTGACAAGGTCCGCAAATACACGAAACTGATCACAGCACTGGGATCTACCGAAACCAATCTCATCCCTTCCATAGTTCCCGAAAAGGACGAAGATTATGGTTATCTCGAGTGGAATCCTAATTACGGCGCTGTTATGGAGCCTGTCGGAGATGATATCTATGAGCTGGTCATTCCTCGCCCGACCACACGCGATTATCACGGCATCTGTCATACTTTCCCTTCGTTCACTGAGTACCATACTAAGGATCTATTCACACGACATCCGTCTAATCCCCGACTATGGAAGCATCATGGTCGCCTAGACGACGTCATCGTTCTGAGTAATGGGTTCAAGTTCAATCCTGTCATACTGGAAACCATGATCGAGGCGCATCCTCTTATATCCCGGGCATTGGTGGTCGGAAAGGGACAATTCCACACTGCTCTGCTGGTCGAGCCATACTGGGATGCATTTGACTCATACCTTGACCCCAATTCTTTCATTGATGATGTCTGGCCTGCGATCGAGGAGGCAAACAAAACTATAGCCGCCCACGGACGTATCATGAAAGACAAGATCGCTCTTTCTAAGAGGGATAAGCCATTCCAGACCACACCAAAGGGTTCGACGCGAAGGGCTGCTGTAGTCAAAGACTACGCCAATGAGATTGATGCCATTTATACCATGAGTGACGAGGGAACCCTTGCAGTGGACGAGCTTCCAGCAAACCCAGACCTGTCTAATCTTAGTGAATACATTCATGACTTGGTTACTAAGACCCTCCAACGATCTGGCTTTGGTCCCCAGGAAGACCTCTACAAACTTGGTCTCGACTCTTTGCAAACCATCCAGGTCGCTAAGTATCTACGCAGCGCTTTATTTGCCCACTGCGGTGGCCCAAGTGCGGTAGAGTTGACGACCCAAATGGTTTACGCAAATCCGACCGTGGAGAAGTTGGCCCAGCTGCTTCTGCGGGTGCTGAACGGTGACAATGCGACAGATGTCTCCCGCCCAGAGAAGCTCAACAGTCTCACTGAAAAGTACACATCCAGCTTACCCATTCAAGCCTCCATGACAGATCAGACTACAAAAGCCCCTACAAAATCTCCAATCATCCTAACAGGCTCGACCGGTTCTTTGGGAACCTATCTCCTGCACACCCTCCTCGAAGACCCGAGCATCGCCAAAGTATACTGCTTCAACCGAAGCGACGCTCAATCCAAACAAGAGACGATCTTCCAACAAAAAGGCCTTCATATCATTCCAAACGCCCTTGAGAAGGTGGAATATCTCACCGTCTCTTTTAGTGATCCACATTTCGGTCTCCCCTTGCCCAAGTACAACGCCCTCCTTACCACGGTAACAACAATAATCCACAACGCCTGGAAAGTCGACTTCAACCACAGCGTCGACTCATTCGAAGACCCGCACATTCGCAGCGTACGGCACTTCATTGACTTTAGTCTCCGAAGTACTCATCATGCGCACGTCCACTTTATCTCATCAGTGGGCACTGTAGGCGCCTGGACTTGGGACATGGGATCAACCATCCCTGAAAGCCCACTTGAAGACAGCAAGGCATGTCCGAGTCAAGGATACGGGGAGTCCAAGTACATCTCCGAACGGATATGTCATGAGGCAAGCCGCAGGTCGGGCGTCCCGACTACCGTATATCGCGTGGGGCAGATAGCAGGTCCAACCACAATAGAAGGTCTATGGAATCCCAAAGACTGGCTGCCTACTATTATCAAGACATCAAAGGCAATAGGACTAGTTCCGGGCACGCTAGGTTCGAGGTCTGTTGATTGGATTGCCGTGGTAATAACCCCTTCCATCCTCCGTCTAGAGCATAACTATGTCTAGCTACTAATGCACTATCCTGGAATGTAGGACACCCTCGCCCGCATAATAACCGAAGTCATCCACACTCGCGCCGTTACAGTGTCTTCTGCTTCGCCACACGCAGTATTTCACCTTGTCAACCCATCAAAAACAACCTGGGAAGCACTCGTCCCTACCGTCCAGGACATGTACCCGGACATGGAACCGGTGGGTTTCACAACGTGGGTAAAACACCTCGAAAAATTGAGCATGAAAAGCCCATCCGAGCAGGAGATCGCGGAGAAGCCTGCCCTCAAGCTACTCGAATTCTACCGTGAGTTTGCGGAAGGTGCCACGCTCTTGGTGCCGCTTGAAGTGGACAGGGCAAAGGAGGCAAGCGAAACAATGGCTGCACTGGGGCCTGTTACGGGAGATGATATGAGGAATTGGTTGAAGCAGTGGTCGTTCTAAGGTTGTTGTTGACTTGGAGCTCAGTGTTGCGGGGCTATAAACGAAGTAACAATCATCTCGCTGGTGAAATTGAGTTGTACGGTGTTTTTTAGGATCAAGTAAGCACTTCAAGCCATAGCGAAAGGGACGTACAACGGCTGTCTATGCTTGCCGATTTCGATTTCCTCGCGCCTTCCTACTGTCCGTCCTGGCTGAAATTATTACTTCTGGGCCGCCGAATAGACTTGTTTCTTGGTCAACTTAACATCTTACAATCTCTACTATCATCAATCCAATTGTTCGGTCTTTTCAAAGAACCAATATCTGCTCACATTCACTTTATTGTACTATCTGCTTTAATACCACCCCAAATCCATTCTTTTTTTTTTTTTCGGTTTCTATTTCCTAGGTCACCATGGCTGTCTTGACCTTGGAAGGTGGAGAAAATGGGTATAACAGGGCGATAAGAGGCAACTATTCGCGGTTGGAAGCTTTTCGAATCATACAGGAGTGCCTAGCGCCAGAATATACTGTTAGAGAGCAAACTGCCCAAGCACTTCATAACCTGCTCCCACCACCAGATGACCCCACTTACCCCGGCGGAGCTGACTTGTTCGGAGACCTTATACATGAGTTATCTCAGCAGGTGGAGTACGATAATGTTGCTCAAGACCGTTATGTGCAGGTGATTCAAAGACTGCAAGACTCGGACCGCGTGAAAAAATACATACCACAACCTGAAGGTGTCGGTGTGAGTGATATTCACCTAGAAAATAGCCTGAGCCAAGCAGCGAAACTGACACTCTAGTACCAGGGATACGGTCGCTATGAAATTATGCCACAATTGATGAGAAATTTAGGGCAATATTCGGCGCAACGTACGTCTGGGTCCCCTTCCTCTCTTTTCATAGAGGCCGTGTTTGTGTACAGCACCTGTGCAACAAAGCCTCCGTCATGCTAGCTTCTAAAATCAGTAATTTTCGAAGACTGACAACTTCTCAGGAATGGACAGGAATGGAAACCGAAATTACTTTGTTAACGTTCGGGCCTTTATAGCGCGCCTTTGCAGAGTGGGAGCTTTGCAAGGTCAGGCTTGGTTAGTCAACGAGATGAAGGCTGCCTTCGAAGAAACACTGCCAGAACAGTTCCACGTCGTATCCATCATGGGTGCTGCAGTTATTATCGAGTTTGCTGGGGGTTGGCTGTATGAGGAGGTCGTTCGAGCACCTAAGCTTGACGAAATAAACGACAACCCATTGTGGGCAACTGGTTATTACTACAATGGTCCTCGGTATGGCATCGCGAGGTGGAATCACTGGCAAAGGCTATTTCGGTGGGCGGAACAGACAATGCCACTCGATCGGGAGAGTAAACGGCTTATATTCTATGCCGAGTGGTATATGCATGGAATGTCGAGGTCGCTTCAGCCTTACTAGATAACGTTGGCTTTGAGCTATCCTCCTTATGCTTTTTGTCGTCTGGAGCTCGCCACAACTTAGGTAGATGTGCAAAAATTCTATTTTTAGCTCGGTGGTACTATTTCTTGCTGTGCTAACAGAATTATCTCCGACTAGTAGTTTGAAATCTAAGGACGATACAAGACAGGACTCGGGCCTTATGTTTCTGCGAGGATTTAGAGATCTTCAGGAAGGCTCCATCAGCCCTATTGAAGGTTAACATGCTTAGAGGTCATAACAGGATGTTACAATGGGTTCTTCTCATCGCAGTCGAAGTGAGGGATTGTAGCCGATTACTTTAGGGGTTCAGTGTAGTCGGTGTACCAATGCAGTTTCTGAAGCGAGACAGCCTACTTTGATGATGGACTAAACTTAGGGAGCGAGATGAAGAGAATGCATGAGCTCGCCTACTATGATCCAACACACAACATTAATACGCGGGCCGTTGAGAAAACAAAATGTCATGGTGCACATGAATAGGAAGGGCACATAACACGGGAGGCAGAAGCAGGAAGGGGCAAAAAAAGAAAAAGACAAAAAAGAAACAGCTGGAGCTGCGGGGAATCGAACCCCGGACCTCTCCCATGCTAAGGGAATATTATACCACTAAACCACAGCCCCTTTGCTGTTGAAGACCTGCTGGTTATCTTGCATTATGAGCAGAAACATAGGCAATCAGAGCTGATGGGACCATAACCATCCTCTGTATGATTACAAATTGTGCCAGTTATAATAACTACCTACTAAGTCGTCTACGGTGTAAGCAGAGTGGATTTGAGGGATGGAGACTCGGAGCTTACGGATAATGCCGGTCTATCTCCTGGTGATGTTTTCGATGGATTTTCTTATTTCTAAGCAGCAGCAGGATGGCAGTGATTGAATGGCCCACATTGTAGCCATGACCCAGGTGAGTTTGGCGAAGACGGAGCTCCCTCGTTTACGATCAAGCACTCCCAGGAATATAAAGCCCTGTAAAATCCCCCATAAACCCAGACAGATATTCATCGCATCTCTCTTCACATTCAGCTTCCAATCAGGCCAATTCACCACATCTTCAAGCACCCGCCATGCCCATCTTCGACGCAACAGCCACCAGCGAACAGGTCATCGATGCCTTCAAGTCCAACATCAAGGGCAAGACCTTCGTCATAACCGGTGCCGGCAAGCCCAGCATCGGCAGCCAGATAGCCACATCTCTAGCCAAAGCCGCGCCAGCACATATCCTCATTGCCTCACGCACCCTCAGCAAAGTCCATCCCGTGCTCGATGAAATACACGCCATCGACAGCACCATCAAAACCACAGCAGTACAGGTGGACCTTACAGACCATGACTCCGTCCGCCGCGCCGCAGACGAGATCCTCGCCGCAACACCCAAGATTGATGTCCTGATCAATAGCGCTGGGGTGATGGCAATCAAGGAATACACGCTCGACA
The DNA here is from genome assembly GCF_003184755.1 of Aspergillus piperis CBS 112811. Taxonomy (NCBI): domain Eukaryota; kingdom Fungi; phylum Ascomycota; class Eurotiomycetes; order Eurotiales; family Aspergillaceae; genus Aspergillus; species Aspergillus piperis. The sequence goes on along the minus strand of NW_020291596.1, from coordinate 1,402,698 downwards.
AGCAGGGAATAGAGCTTCAGCTCTCGGCCAACCACGTCGGTCATTTCTTACTTACCAACTTGCTCGTGCCAGCCCTCGAGGCTGCTGGCTTCGCCCGTGTAGTCAATCTAACCAGCTCCGGGCACCTTATCTCACCGTTCCGCTTCGAAGACTGGAACTATTCCGACGGGAAAGAATACGACCCCTGGACGGGGTACGGGCAAGCAAAGACAGCCAATATCCTATTCACATATGGCTTGACCCACCGGCTACGACATAAGGGAATTGCCGCCATCGCCGTCCATCCAGGCTATAACGGAGACACTAAGCTGGGCAGTCACCTCACTTGGGACGATTATGCTGGCATCTCTGCAGTCGCCAAACGAAATACCGGCAAAGAGTTCGTTTTCGAGGAGCCGCGGTTCAAGACGTATACTCAGATCGCGGCGACGCCGTTGATTGCGGCGCTGGATCCGGGGTTGCAGGCTCTGGCGCCGGTGTTTATGCAGAATAGTGTGGTTAGTGAGGCTGCGGAGCATACGAGGGATCCGGGGAGGGCGGAGGCTTTGTGGAGGTTGAGTGAGGAGCTTGTTGGGGAGGAGTTTCGGTATTAATTTCTATTATCGGTAGGGGAGAGGGGTTCAGTTGATGTTCGTGCACCCTAAAGCTTTCAAGGGAGTGTATGGGAACTATCGACCTCCGTCTCTTGATTAGAAGCAACTGGGCTGTGTATTTATCTACCTCCCGTTATAACATTGTGGCACGTCACTATACTCTGAAGACAGGTATATGATTTAGTTTTTGCATAATGCACATTGTTTCCACATTCCTCCGCTTATGCAAATTTCCTAACCATCATTATATCCATTACCGTGCGTCATGCTGAAGTTCAAGATAAATGTAGTCTAGGATCAAGCTCCAGACAGAAGTTTCTGCGCGTTCCCGAAATAGACCATATCCCGCAGCTCCTCGTTCATATGAAACGCATCTAGGTTCTCTCGGTATCCAGCTACTTTGATCGGAGGAGCATTCGGGTAATCGGACCCTAATACTGTTTTAGCATCTGGTGTTACATGCCAGCCACGTATATACTCACCATACATAATACGGTCATGCGGTATCAGATCCAGCAGAAGATTCAAGACAGCCGGAGCACTCGAAAGAGCAAGGTCGTAGTAGAACGAGCGCAATGCTTCCATAAACTCGAAGTAGGACTTGCCATAGGGCCCCTGTGCGGCCATCGTGTCTCGGGAAGTTACAGCCAGCCGCGAGATCAGATACGGCAATGTCCCACCCGCATGCGAGAGAATCTTGGGACAGTTCGGGAACTGCTGCGTGACGTTGTTAACTATCATATCCACGGCAGTCCGTGTAGTCTCCTGAGGGAAGTCAAGCATCGGAGGCGGCATGATCGGATCAATCCAATTGGTGTCCTCAGGCATGGTAGGATGGATATGAACCACGGTTTTGCGATCATTCAGTTCCTTCCAGATGGGAGTGAACTGAGAATGGCCTAGATAGTTGTTTCCATTGCCGTATCGGGTGAACACGGTGACCCCGTCGGCTTTGAGTGTGCCGAGGGAGTACTCGATTTCAGCCAATGTACCAGGTACATCCAGGAGAGAAGGCAGCGCGGCGAAGAATCCGAACCGTTCGGGGTACTGGTCGCGCAGGTTGGCGGCATATTCATTGACCCTTCGGGCTAGCGACCGAGCTGTGTCGTTGTTGCCAGTAATGACTGCACCTGGGGTGGTTAACGAAAGGATGGCTTTACGGACACCATTATCCTGCATGTCCTGGAGAGAGTCCTCGACGGTCCATGCGGGGACTGGCAAGCCTGTTGGGTCGCCGCCTGCATCTTCAACGGCTGGATGTGCGTCGCACTGATTAGTGCGGGGTCTTCATTCTGTGCAAGTATACCCACGTACCCTGACGAAAGAAATCGGGGACGAAGTGATGGTGGATATCAATCTTCTGCGGTAGTTGCTGGGCCAGAACTGCACTGCCATTGTCCATGGTGGTCGGATATACCGGACCTATGCCACCGGTAGACATACCCAAAAAGCTTGCAATGCCGGTGGGTAGGTAGGAAAATGGTTGCATTATGATCACGGCTAAGAGTCATGGATTTTCAGTTGCAAATCCAGGTGACTTCGTGACTTTGGTGCAGCTTGGGCTGTTGTTTGTTGCGCAGCTGTACCCGATCCCTTGCATAACTGCCAATTACGGATCCCGCAGACTTTTATCCCTCTGTCTGCTGATTGGGATGGCATGACAGGTGACATTTTGTCGCGGATTTGTCTGTGGCATAATTATACTGATCGCAGTTTCTTTCCGTCGGTGATGTGTTTATTTCATGATTCCGTGATGCTAGTAAATACTGCTAACTCCAGCACAAATAAAACTTCTATACGAAGTTACGCAGGGAATATATAATCACTACCGGCGGAGACAACGTTAAAGCAGTTATGGAACGACAACGCTAAAATCAAGCCACTGTCATCAACTAATCTCAGAAATAGAAAATTTTATGCTAAAGTCGATTAAATAGCAAAGATAAAGGCCAGTTTACGGGCAGTACGGCTTGTGGTCAGCTATGGTGGCCATTCACCAGAAACGATGACTATAATGGGTGAGCCATGAGATGAAGCCTAGTGCTGTCTCATAAAGCAAAAGTTGCAGGCCTTTTCCAACAAGAAGGGGCTGTGGTTTAGTGGTATAATATTCCCTTAGCATGGGAGAGGTCCGGGGTTCGATTCCCCGCAGCTCCATCTTTTGTGTTTTTTTTTTTTTGTCCTTGTCGATTCGCTTAGCCTATGTTACCGTCCGTCCGTTGACTATTCTTAGTTTGTCCTTGTTGCAATGCTATTTCCCGCCCAGGCGACACATTTCTATTGTACAGACCACCCCTCCCCAAATGCTGTACCTCGCTGTCGCTTGATCCAAAATTTCTCCACTGCCACCACACTGCCAATGGTCTGGTCAGAGTATTCTCACGAACTGATATTCCATGTCAACCGCTCAAGCCCTCGGGAAGACCAGAGGCCAGTGATGGCGTACACATTCAAAATTACAACGGTGTCAGCATTTGCACAACAGTTATCAGCGACCAGTGTATCTAGATGGTGCAGATAGCCTCGTCTTGTTTCAACATCGACCAGGGAACGATGGCACATTCGGATCATCGGGTAGCTTCTTTAAAAAGGAAATGCAATTGTTCATTTGACCCCAGTCAGAGCGAGAAGTTCAACATACGACCACAAAATACCCCAACATTAGATACTGGCGAGCTCAAAATCAAGGTAAACCACTATATCCGAATGCCGATACACCCGTGTTGAGCCATCACGATTCCGACCAGTCCAGTTAAGCCACAGGGGCGCAGATGCATCGCATGATCAACGCACCAAGTAACCTTGTCCTCTTGTTGCTAGAAGGATGACATAGTAATAAACACTTATCTCAGAACCACTGCCCACAATCTATTTCCAGCCTCGTGGCCCAAGTCAACACATAGCAGGCAATGAGTAGACCCCCGCCGAAATTCACTTGCTCATGACCAGCCGGTCTATCTGCGTAACGTAAACACAGTGACTGACAGGGATAGCCTTTTCGGTGGGATAAAAACAGAACAGCAACCCGGGGTGGCTGAGACACCAATTAACTCAAATAACAGCTCCCTCAAAAGATCGGATCCCCCTGGTGAGGATTGGTGCTCTTCTGATTATCATCTATGCAGGCCGGATGAACGCACTTCTATGATGAAACTTCAACGAGATTTCAGCAGAACCGCATACCTCGTATGCCTCCTGCTCGCTCTTCAATGCACATGCTTTGTACGAGCAGAGAGCTTTACCTATCCAACAGCAACGGAATATCAGTTCATCGTGGGAGACCTTGTCAATGTATCCTGGGACGTGGTGACATCGCGTGTTTCTCTTTATGAAGTGTGCAACACCAAGATTCCCTTGCTATGTCGGTACACTTACAACTGCCACCACTGGACCTGGCTGATGGAATCACAGTAAACGTCACAAACCCCTACAGCTATGTCTGGAACGCAACCCGCGACAAATATAGAGAGTCTGGCTGCGCGTTCGAGCTCGATTCACTGGATATGTTCGGTATTCTTAACCCACCAGTACTCACAAGTGTCAAGATTGGCGTGAGCAAGCGTCAGAAAGATGATCCCCCACCTGAGTTTTATAACTTGTACGACCCGACCAGCAGCACATCCAGCAGTACTTCTAGCACTACTTCAATGAAAACCACCTCTAGTGCTACTTCAGCAAAATCCACCTCTACATCTTCTTCACATGCTACAAGCACCGCGGCAGCCAAAACAACAGCAGCATCAGCATCCTCTATTCCAGCTACCACCGATAACGGCAGTGGTCTTACTGTCGCACAGAAAGTTGGGATCGGTCTCGGGATCCCGTTAGGAGTGCTGGCAATATCCACTGCTGGGGCCTTAGGCTTTCTGTATCGACGCCGATCGCAAATGGGGAGTGGATCGGACGAGACACCATATTCGGATCAACCCGCATCCTCTGGAATGGTTGAAGCGGTCAAACCTCCATGGAATCCTCGCATTTCCAGGACGGAAACTGTGATCGCAGAACTGCCTTCGCCGTCTTTTGACATGGAAGGTATATCAGAGGAGGCGAATCATCGACCGATAAGTGAAGTAATGGGGACTCCTCGGAGTGAGCTTAGTACGTGAGTTGAGTGTCCGTGGGATGTACATACTGTGCTATGATGATGACTATCTGATAAGCCAAGCGGCTGCATATGGTCCATGTCTAATAAGTAATGTTTGCCATTTGGTCAATTAAATGATATCAACCTTTGATACGGACCTCACGTAGCAGTAAAACATCAAGTGAGTACTACGAAACTTCAGAAAAAGACTTCACTCTCAAGTAAGTTCACCGACTAACCAGCTGAACTTGCCTGCCGAAGAACATTATAGGAATAAGATCCCGACGCAAACCATCCAACTCACACACCAACCTCTCCCCCCCCAATCAATTACTTCAACCCATAATCCTCCTTCACCAAATCCGCTGCCCTCTCAGCAACAGCATACACCACCGCCGCCAACGACGGACTCACCATCATAGGCACAATACTCGCATCAACGACCCTCAACCCCTTAATCCTCTTGACCCTCAACCTCTCATCCACCACCATCCCCAACGCACACGTACCAAGAAAATGCTGAAACGGAACCGCACTCTCCCTGACAAACTCCTTCACCTGCTCCCTAACACCAACATCCACCCCAGGATCCGGCCTCACCCTCCTCGCAACCTTACCCCTAACCAACTCCGACCGAAACACCCTATCCGCAAACCCCACCCCCGCAGCAAGCACATCCACATCAGCCGGATGAGCCAACAGCCCGGGACTAATATCCGGCGCCTGCATCGGATCATCCGACACCACGTGCACCCGTCCGCGAGAAACAGGATGCATCTGGCTCATCGTGATAGAATAGCAATCATTAAACCCAGACGGCGGACCGGACATGACTGCCCCGAGATTATCGACCGCGAGAGCGGTATTGAAATTCTCAGGTGCGCACATGTACTGGATACAGGGACAGGTAGGGTCTTGAATACGTGCTGCGATGATTTTCCGCTGTTTGTTCTGAAGAACGGTATCCTGTTTAGTTGATGCATTTTTGGGGTCCAGGAAACAGGCAACTGACTTTTCGAGGTCCTGTTGCTCAACTTGTGTCGCGTAGGGCGTGTAGCCTGTTATACTGAGCGATCCGGACAATGCACCGGTGTGTTTCTCCTCGTAGAACTTCTGGTATTCTTCGAAGATAGCATGGTCCCGGAGTAGCGAGTCGACGGACGTATACCCTGGTGCGAGTTCATACACCACAGAGCACAGAGCCTGCTCTTGGAGATTGTTCCCCACGTCCATGTTCGGAACGATGCACGGGATGCCGATTCGGCCGAGGACGTTCGGGTCGCCTATGCCGGATAGCTCAAGGAGCTGTGGGCTCTGCACGGCGCCTGCGCTGAGGATGACTTCCTTGCGTGGTTGGACGGTGTACGACATCCCATGATGGAGGAATTCCACGCCTGTCGCTTGGCGCTCGTTGTGCTCGTTCGTTCCGAGAGTGATTTTACATACGAGCGCGTCTGTCAGCACACGGAGATTCGAACGATTGGAATTCGGGGCTAGGTATCCGCTCGCGGCGTAGCTGCGCACTGGCCTGTCAGTGCGATCGATGGTGAACAGCGTGCGGTAGAATCCCAGGTGGTTCCCAGCATACGGATTCTCTGGTCGCGACAACCCAGACACGGCATCAAGAGCAGGTATGAGATCCTTCTCAAACGGCACATGCCAGGTGCCAAATGAATGGTGAATCGGTCCCTCAGTCCCATGTAGACCAGGATCCAGCGGACAGGTATCCGTGTCTCGAGACGTGATATTCGGCTGATCCACCTCCAATTTCTCATGCTTCTTGAAATACGGCAGTAAGTCAGACCACTCCCACCCTTTCACTCCCGTGGCCTTGCCCCAGTCGTTGATCTCTTCTTGCGTTGGTCGGCCTGACATCATGGAGTGTAAGCCGCTGGAGCCGCCGAGCATTTTGCCGCGGTGGGTGGCGTAGGTTCTGTTGTTCACGCCGCTCTGTGTTTTGTTTCATGTAAGCTATAGCAATGCATTTGTCGGTGGAATAGTGGTGTAGACGTACCTGGGGAGAAGTCTGGAAGCACCAGTCATATTCTGGATCTTTCAGGGTCATGGCCATTCCGGTAGGTGTGTCCACCTTTGGATCACCGAGTCGCGAGACCCCGGCTTCGATGACTCCGACGCGAACATTGGGATCTTCAGATAGACGGGCAGCTAGGACAAGGCCTGCGGTGCCTCCGCCGACGATGCTGAAGTCGAAGGTGTCGTGGATGAAGTCTGTTACTGGGGTTGGGTCCATTGTGATGCTTGTGAGGTGGGTGGATTATCTGATAGTTGGGAACATTTTGACATGAAGGATTGCTTCATGTTATCGGTAGAGATATGGCCATTGCAGAGGACTGCAGAGAGCAAGCTTCATATACCCTGGAATTTGGTGATCTGGTTCCATGACTTCAGCGGCGCTGATGCAGAGTGTAAATAGCTATTTACTCCTCCATACAACCGGAATATAGACTCTACATAAGATAAGAAAGACATAGTCAGGGCTCTACTGTGGCAGTGGAACGTGCTCGGGGCAGACTATAGCCATTGCCGCGAAAGAGCGACCTGTCAGTGTATCCGATGATGTTACGTTAGAGTTCTATAGAGAAAGTTGAATAGCCGCAGAAAATGTGGGTGGATCGCCGCTGAGTTAGGAAGTGTCCAATAATCACAAAATCCTTCCAGGCTCATCCTAGAGTACGGAGGATTGTTGTTCAAGTGCAAAGGCCAGAAAAAGGGTTGTTTGTTTCTATTGACTCTTGGAAAATGAAGATTGGGACTGCTGCGGGTTGTGAAAAAAACAAAACAAAAAAGAACAGCTGGAGCTGCGGGGAATCGAACCCCGGACCTCTCCCATGCTAAGGGAATATTATACCACTAAACCACAGCCCCTTTGCTGTTGAAGACGTTCTGGTTATTTTGCATTATAGAGCAACACATCCATCTCGACCTAGCACATGCTGCTCATACGCTCTCTCAGTCACATGGGAATTACCCCCCTTTGATAATTTTCGGGAATTTGTCGGGGAGACGGACATTCAGCCTAAAATTGTTACTGCCATCCCGTCCCTAGTGATGATAATATTGAAGCACTGCCAGGGTATGCATCCAACCATGTGAATATGTATTTTCTTCCGCCCGAAGCAGGGCTTCATTGGGCAGCATCGGACCCCAGCTATTGCAGCAAATTATATTAAATGGCATTTCTAGAAAGGGAATAAATGCTATGTAACTTTTAATGTACGCGGCTTTAGTGCCCAATTAAGCAACAAAATCCCGAACAGAGAATTAGAATCAATACCGAAAGGACACTCATCCGTAGCCCCTTGTGCTTGCCTCACTCTTCCCTCTCCTACCTGACTTATCTGTCCAGCTCTCATCCTTACGAGATCTCAATAACAGGACCCGTGTAGACATGACGAGCTCTCAAAGCATAATAGATAATAGCCAGAATGACGACACCCATAGTACCCACCACACTGTAATTCATATTCGTCACCGTCACTGGCAATTCAGTAGGCCAGTAACTGAAGAAGATGACAATCACGATGTAAATCACCGCATAAGTGTTGATCAAGATACCCCAGACGCCCGGGACACGGAACGGACCCCACATGAGCTTAGCGCCAGGGACATTGACAACAGTGTCGTCACTGGCATTGTAGTTGCTGATGGCGCCGCTGCACCGGCGCCAGAGAAGAAGAACCGCCACGATCAGATACGAGGAGTACAAACCCGAGACAGCCATGGAGACGACGTCGTTGAGGGCGACGGCGGAGCCGATGTTGATCAGACCAAGCAGACAGCAGATGGTCATGGTGAGGAGGATGGAGTAAGTGGGGAGGAAAGTACGGTTGGAGACCTGTGTCATTGTTAGCAATTATCTTCATGTGTACGATGCAAGGCACATGGAAACATACGTGGCTCCAGACTCGCCAGCCGGGGACACCACGGTCGCGAGCGAACGACCAGAACTGGCGAGAGGTGGCAGTCAACATGGCCAGGGCGGCGCAGATACCGACAATAACGAGGATGGAGGACAAGCCCAATGCACCTGCGACCGAGCCGGTTGCTTGCTGGAAGATTTCCATGAAGGGGTAGCCCGTAGGAGACTCAAGGGCCGCATCAACACTGCCCATGCAGAAGAGAGTGGCGATCAGCATGGTGAATCCCAAGGTGCCATTGATGGCAACACTGAGGAGGATGGCACGGGGAATGACGACCGTGGCATGGTTTACTTCTTCGGCCATCTGTAGAAGTCAGATATTGACCATTTTGCAGTACATGGTGGACAACTTACATGCACGGCAGCATCACCACCTGCAAAGGCAAACACACAACCGGTCATACCGACGAAAAAGGATATACCATCGGTGTAGAGATTTCCACCATTGGTAAAGTCCTTGAAGACCGACTCGGTCGATTTGTGGTCGGACATATATGTCATGGGGATGAGCACACCAAAGTATCCCAGAATGTGAATCATGAGAATGAAGGTTTCCAGGCGAGGCAGGAACTTTCCTCCGATAATGTTCACAATAAGAGCTACGACCACAACCGCCCACATCAGAAGGGTACCCTGGTAGGGCTGCGAGCTGAAGCTGTTCCGACCCAAGATAATGGCACCCAGAATCTCAGTTCCAGCCATGTAGGATGACGATGCAAAGGCGGCCTGCCATCCGATCACGGTCAACCATCCTGCAACGATGGTCAGTAAACTGCACGGTCGCTGTAATAACAGAATGGAAGAGCGCACCTGTGATGTAACTGAGGAATTTCATATGCTTGTAAGGCGCAAGCATGGCACACCAGTGATATTGGCCTCCGGAAGTCGGCGCCCTTGGCAGATTAGTATACTACCCGGAAATGGACATCCTGACCTCGACTTACATGGACGCCATTTCGGACAGCAGCACGAAACAGCAGGCTGTTCCCGTCCATGCAAAAATAAAGGAGTATACTGCACCGGCAGATCCACCACTGTTTGTTCAGTCAGCTGCGTTCATGGCCCGATGAGAGGCTGGACGTGGGATAACCGACTTTTCGAGGGGAATAGTAAACGTCCTGGTCTCGGTTAGTTGCAATATTCCAGACTCTCACAACCATAGATGGCCTTACGATAAAATACCCTCCCAGGTGCCGAGAATGGTACAACTGAGACCGATAATTGAGAGAATACCAAAGTTCCGCTGCAAGAGCACAAGACAAGCATTAGTTTCCAAATCCACAGCATAGTATCGAAAAGCTGGGACATACCTTCAGGACAGCCTTCTTGCCCAATCGTGCAAGAGCCAGATCATCACGCGCTCCCGAGTCGGACCCGGTTACCTCTCGGTTGGCCGAGCTGGCTCGGTTCTTCAATTCGTAGGACGCCATGGTGAAAACTCAATTGCAGAGACCACGACCGGCATGAGGGCGGAGAGTTGCAGACGCAGCGCGGTGTCCAGGGAGCAACCGATTAATATAACAGACAACTGGCCACCTAGTCCACTGCAACGTCAAGAAGCGAGATGCAGCAGAAATTAAGGCCGTTAGTCGAGATGCAGCATTCTAACGCCACTACCGTGCCTAGTGTCGTTGCTTAGCATGCACCGGGGCGTCCATACATAACCTAACATAGGACACGTACGGAGGGCGCCGGGCTCACCAGCCGGAGTAGGAAGGTTATATGAATCCAGGGGTAACCAACTACGACCCTGAACAATAACAGAAGCTGAACGCAGCACGCAGTAAGCTTTCTTGGAGGCGGGTCAGGTCAGGCCCGATGGGGGAGATGTAACCACCGATAGGACCTTGTGGGTACTAGGGTCAGTGTGTGGCAAGTGGAGGCCATCGGGACCACCCCCGGTTTAACAGTATCTAGACTACTTTGTGTCTAATGGGGGTTGCTAATCTAGCGTTATAAGCTAGACTAGAGAACGGGTGGATGGCAGGCCCCAGTCCCCGCCCGGCGCAGACACCTTGCATGCACCGGACTTGTTAACTTGTTAGATAATGAGCCAGAATCAATCGTGACTGGCAAATTGTAATTGTGACTGGTGGGCCCGACTCGGACTCAGCTATCAATTCTTCCGGCGGGACTCGCCTCTGCGACCGCATGATATTCTAGTTTGATCGAGTTAGACCGGCCAGCATTCCAGTTCCCCTCCCTTCCGTGAATGCTTGTGGCTTTCTCCCCCAAAGTTCTATGCTTATGGACATGGATGCCAGGTTGGCGATCGGAAAATAGAAACACCCCAACACATCAAAGAAGATCCCCGTGAGCACTTGCACTGCACAGTTCAATTTGTCTGGCCGCGTGTGTTGGATCAATCCAAGGATCTAGTGCTGATGCGGTACCGCGAATCGCTTGAGCGGGAGACAAGACAAAGGCAGGTCGGATAAGAGAAATTAGGCTCACCTGTTCGATCTAGAATCAGTGGAAGACGGGACCGTGGTCGGAGCGAAGACTAATAACAGACATTAATATCGAAAATAATGCTTGGAAGGGAGACAATTAATCCGTCGGTCGAAGGCCGGGCCAAGATACGAATGAAAACTGGCCAGCCCAGAGTAAATTAAACCCGACCAGGGTTGTCCCCCGCCGTCGTCTCACCGTCGGCTTCCATGCAATCAACCACCATCCTGGTCCGACTTTCCCTGCGCGTAGCCAAAGTCTATTGGCCTTTCTCCAATTGATGTCGGCCGCTCGGTTGACAAATGAACACACCAGGATCCGGATCCTAGCTGGCCATGCGATTCCCCATCCTCCCTCAGGAGGGAGGGGGCGTTTTCCAAGAACCCTCTCTCTGCCCACACCAGAATGAACTGCCCGGATCTTTCCCCTTCCCTGGTGCTTCCGGGTGAGAAATAATCTACCTCAGTCACAGGCCCTGCATCGATCAATTTCTCGGCACCGGTACTCCGTATTATTATTTACTCCAGATCGTGCCCGGTCTCGCAGCCCTGGCCCAGCGCCATCAACCGACTCTTATTATCTCCATCTGTTCCAGATCGTTGCGTGACATGATTCCCGCCGAGAATCAGCGTCAGCACTCTGATTGCCCTCCATGGGACGGTTCACTGGAGACACCAAAGATCCGGCCGTCAATGTATCGACATGGTTCCTGCTCGTGACTGCTTCGCTGAGCGTCATCTTCCGACTGGGGACCAAGTACGGCTCGTTCCGCACTTTCACAAACGATGACTATCTTATAGTTGTATCGCTGGTATGTCGATCTGCCGCCTAGACCCTCACGAAGGCTCCAGCAGACTAACTGCTTGCTCTGGATGGGGCGCGACAGATCTTCTGTATCGGCCAATCCATCGCTGTATCGATGGCCGTCGCAAACGGATATGGATACCACTACTCCACGCTTACCCCGGAGCGCTTCGACAATATGATGAAGGTATGAGCTACACCTGCACCAGTATGCAATATGCCTTTCTGCGGTCGCCTTCATCCCCCGGGATCCTCACTGAGAACAATCGGTATCAATCCAGTCGCAATACGCCGCCGCTCTCCTTTACATCCCTAGTCTATATTTCTCGAAAATCTCCCTTTCATGCTTCATCCGCAACCTGACGCCGACGGCCAAAGACCACCGTGTCGCCAACTTGGTGCAAATATCGGTGACTGTGATGGCCGTGATATGTCTACTGGGAACCTCCTTTCAATGCAGCGTACCGCAGACTTGGAATTACTACACGGGGAAATGCATGAACCTGGTACTATCCCACTATCCTACGCTACTCCGACGATATACGCGACAAGGTTAACCAGCCAAATAGATAGCATGGCACTACTTTACGGGTATCATGAACATTGTGACCGACACCATGATCACCTCACAAGCGCTTTACCTAATCGCGCGCATTCAAACCTCCTGGAAACGCAAGTTCGTGTTCGCTAGTATTTTTCTATCTCGAGTCCTGTCAGTCTAATTCTCCTATCATCCGACCGGACTACCAACTAACCAAACCACTTCTCCGAACAGAGTAATCCTAGTCAGCATCGTGGAACTCATCCTAGTCTCTCAGAACGACGCAACACACGACCCTTCCTTCTCCACCTGGGGCGTGACCATCAGCGTGGAAACGATTCAATGCCTCAGCATCGTGACAGCCTGCTGGGCGCAGCTTAAACCCTTCTTGAACATGCTCAAATCGAACGGCCTCCGGATCCAAGGCGTGGACTACCGATCGACGAATAACCGATCGAAATGGTCAACGACACGGTCGGCGAATCCCACGGAGAGCAAATTTACACGCAGCGGCGAGCACGAGTTGATGGGCATGGGGGCTGGACAGGGGAATATCACGACTGTGTCAGCAGCGAGACTGTCGGATGAGGACAGTCAGTCCAGTCAGGCGGGGATTATTCGGGAGGTGAGGACGTGGGTGGTTAGTGAGGAGGTGGAGTCATGATTATACCCTTCTTTTGTCTTTTTCCTTGTCCTTTTGCTTTTTCACAACGTTCGATATATATTCCCCTTTGTTTTGATGGTGAATCAGAGAGCTGCAATAATACTGGATTGAATCTGTGGATTTGGTTTGGACTTCATGTACATTATTACCCCAAGTCTTTTACTTTGTAACTGGCTCGCGTGATGACTTAATGACTCTTCGTACAAGATACATTCTTATCTTAAAGCTAAATGTCATGCAGTACAAGAAAGACAAGCAACAGTAGCAGCAACAGCACAAGCACGAGCAGTGTACCCGTAAGCACGGAAGAACCTAAGCCAAGCAAGCAGCAGCGACACCGGACCTCCCACCATGAACGGAATAGGGGCTCGCTCGCAATCTAATCTAACCATGACACTAAGTCACCAAGTACAACATAAGCTAGACTAAACTATCTAGCATCAAGACGGAATGGTCTATTCTAAACTAAGTAAGTAAGCAACTAGACTCCAATGGCCCCGACTCGGGTAAAACCCAAGAACATTGGAATTGTTTCATTCGCGATCCCTCCACTACTAAACCACCCTAAGTCACTCTACAATAAACTAACTAACGCTCTAGTCTCCGAAACTGACGTGGCATGCATGTGGCCCGTCCTTCTAGACTTGACATTTCCACCCAATGATAATCTCGACAAAGTACTTAGTAAACCTCTCCACTTTCCGAGACATAAGGTGATCGTAGCACTGAAAGGTAAATTTCCCCAGGTACTTGGAGGCGAGCACTTGACTACTCCAGGGTACAGAAAGAAGTAGCAGCCAAACCAATGACATCTAATAAACTCCACCAAGCCTATGATTGGTCTGCTGTTCCTTTTTTCCCCGATAGTAGTAAAAGCACCAGCCATTCCCGCCCCAGTGATCTGTTGGGTACTTCCGGGATATCGGATCTAGCTGTTAAGGCCGGGTAACTCACCCCATTCGATAATCCAGATGAAAGCGGTGGCTACGAGGTTTCCTTTCTCTCTTTTCTATTACGATTGCCTTATATGTTCTGATTATGTATGAGAAAGCAGCGTACCGTAGGTAGCTTCTACTGCCCGAATCGACATAGCCTAGTAACGGAGAGCGAATTTCGAAAAGTGATTCTGCATTTAAACATTGATATCTACTTTAGATATATCATAAGCACACTATGAAAAATACAATTTAGATAGTTCGGTCTCTATAGCATACCATATCTCCTCACGATAATAGACTACCCAAAGTATCTAACAAAAAGCTGAAAAACATCATCATGCACAGTAGGATGACCCAAAGCGAACACAGACAAAATCATAACGACTGTGACACCTGCTTCCAGGAATAGAACCTCGCCAAGTAGTTGGTAAAAGTGTACCCGAGATGACCACGAAAACCCTTGCCAGGCGCCTCTGATAGTCATCGACTCACCCCTTTGGGCAGAGGCAGAGACTCGAATGAAGATTGCATATGTCGGAACAACAAATCCAAAGTAAAGAACCATAATAGTGCCCAGAAGACTGATAAACTGCACCGTTTCTGAGACCCCCAGCCGCTCATCTAAAGAACCAGCCAATCGGATCAAGTAGATAGGCAGATAAAAGCATACACTTGAGGCGGTGCTATACAGTAAGATTGATGTGAAGGCCTTCGACCACATTGACCACGTTGGAATGCGACATGAATAAGGAAGGGTCTTCGAATGTTGACGCAGAATTGTGAGCACATTTGCTACTCTCAGGTATGAAAGGAATAATTCGACTGTTAAGTTGAGAAAACCGTACTTCAGTGGACTAAAGTCCTTCATAGGGAACATAGATATCACACAGATCTTGGCCAGCCGATGGAAGACGAAGATGGGAAGACCTCTGAAATGCTGGCGCGAGAGTGATGAATTCAACCTAGGATTGGGTGTTTGAGTCGCGATCGGTGTTGCGAAGACATACGCGTGGGTATACACAGCCTGTCATTGATTAGTTTGACTTGAGATCTGATTCGCATGCGTTGACGATAGCTTACTAAAAGAAGCCCGAAAAAAGCCGCAGCTAGGAGGAGCACTACTGGCACTTGTTGGCTTGGGCTGTCTCCAGGGAGCTCCCACTTAGCAAGGTCTAACGACATGTTCAAGGGAAGGGTTCGAGTATAGAAAGAAGCATTGCCAAGAAGCGCAACACTGAAGTAATAACTGCGAGCTTCAATGGCACCAGGAAGTGCAAGATGGATCGAAGGCTCAGCTAGAGGAGTAAGAACCAATGCTCAAAATAAGTGGACAAGGCTTTGTTCGCTCTGTGAGGGATTTTCGAGTTCAAGAGGTTCGGATCAAGGATATTGGAAAATGAGGACTCGAAATATAATCAATAAGGGTAATAAAATATGAAAATATTCTTCTCTTCTCAACCTCGCAAGAGAAGTATTGCTCTAAGATATTGAGATGTATAAGAATTTTTTTTTCAGATCATGACTGTACTATTAATAGATTCCATTTGATTAGACTATTGTATGATGCAGATAATCAGATATTGAAACATATGAGGTAACTAAAATTTTCAGGATATAGATAGCTCGTTTCTCCTTTTCTTCAGATCTAAAAGTCTTAGTAAATTCACCGACTTGTTTTGGCTTTCATTGTCATCATAGGTTGTCACAGGCAGAAGGAGCATCCACGCACGCCCGCAGGCTGGACTAAAGTAGGCCCGGGGCTACAATATGGGCCAAGCCCAATGTAGGTACTCTAGATAACTAATCAAACGTTCTAGCTAAGTCAGTCAACCCTAAAGTAACTATTCCCGATATGGCGAGTCAGAACCGATGCAATCAGCCAATCAATCAATCAATCCTCTGGCAAATGAGAGGCGTTAATTGAGTGCATCCGAGTTCGCTTGAAACAGATTAGACCAGACCACCACAACCTAACGGACCAGACCAAACCGAAACAAAATCAAAGGCTTTGTGCTGCGGAATGCAAGTAATTAATTGTTATGAACAATCGGTTCAATAATGTACTTTCGGAGTACTCCGTCCTGCTCTCTCCCGAACCAGAGTCAGCTACCTGCAGATCATTAACTCTACTATCCGCCAGCCAGTCTGTCAGATGTGACGGCCAACCCGTACCCGGACCTATGTCCGAAATCGGTGGCGTGCATGTGCCCTTCTCCTCCCCCCGTGTGACTGACACTGGGACTGCTGAGGCAACCACCCACCTGCTGCAGACCAGCCTTTCAGTTTTCTTTCCATCGTCTCGGATCCTTCAAAGACAGGGCGGAATACCCTGCTCCTATTTTTCACTCTCACTGCATTTATCGCACCGATGTACTATATACCCTCATTTCAGAGGTCCTCTCTCACCTGACAGAGATGACAACAGCTTGGTGGTTGTTGCACGGTCGAAGTGGCGAGAAAGGTTAGATAGTGTAGAGACCAATAAGCATAAAGGTCAAAATCAAAACCTACGCCCATCCGACTAGCTTCATCCTATGGCGGATAGAGATGGCTGTTATCTCCCCCAGCTTACCTGTTCCTTAGTAGACACGAAGGAGAAAAAGCGGCTGTGTGACACTGCAAAACAAAGTAATTATGAAATCCCCCGAGGAATAATTCCAGAAGATGGCATGGCATGCGTTGCACGTCTGAAGTAAAAAGCCCCACAAACTCTATCAATGTGAGATTCCATGTCAGTGTTCGGGGCACTCACTGCCAGACCCAGAGCAATACACGACGACTGGAAGACGAATCTGACAGCAGGAACACCGCAAAACAAGAGCCTTGTCAGAAATGTTGAGATTAGAAACAGATAGGAATGGGTTGGGACCCGTGAGGGGAAAGGAAAGAAAAAGCAATTCGTGACAACGCAGGACAGCCTTGGCTCTTTGCCCCCTCCCCGACTCCGCCTTTGGCGGCAGAGTGCCTACCGGCACAACTTCATGATCATCGCAGGGGAAGAGAAAGACCCTGGCAGCTGCTTGGCAAGGGAAGACTCCGCCCGTATGAGGCTGTGATTAGAGGCAGTGCAATACAATAAAGAGGTTCACTAACAATTGTCTTTGTGACTGGAGTTCGGGAGCTAATGTATGCACATTGCGACCCGGTGGGAATTCTTGCTCTTCATGCTTGTGCACAGAATCGACTATCGCACCAAGTCAGAACTCAAGCCTTAGAGGAGATCACTCTGTTGACCCACATATTTGTCGGCGGCATTGACTACTCCGTAGTGAAGAACGCTATCTGGTATCATGCCGTAGAGGTTTTCTTAAGTGACCATGGCGAAGGATCAAAGAGTAGCCACAACCCATTCCATTCTCCGCCGATGCCACCAGCCCGGGGCTCACTGGCCTGGCCTCAGAGGACTCGGGTTGAGCATACAAGCGGCGGCTCTTACAGTCAAGTGCCGCTTCCCTGGTTACATCGGCGAAGCTGATCATTTTACCTTTTCATTGGCAACACATCCTTTCCCTGACACCGACCCTTATTCTCATTCGTGAGCTGGCCAGGGCCCCTCCTACATGGGCTACAATTAGAGTGCCCAATCAAGCCTACCCAGGCACTGATGACTAACAGTACCCTTCCATTGTCAATTAACGTTGCTGTAAGAGAAAAGCCCCAGGAGATTGCTCAGACGTGTTGCCAAAAAGCTTTCTTGCCTCCTCCGCCTCTCTTCGCGGTGGCATTTATCCCGGAACCTCCATGCTTTTCTTCAGCTGGCAGCACTATCGCGACTGGTATCCAGGTCCGTAGCTCTTGTTGAAAGACACCCACACCCTTGCTCCTCATCGTCTGGAGCTATCTGGTTGGGTACGTCATCGAGAGAGCGACGCGGAGTAGGCTGTCAAGTCAACGGCCTTGCATTCCACATCCATAATGACAAACCCTTTGGCTATATCTCTACCTAAAGGTCGTGAGTATCGGTTGAATCACAGTAATTATATGGAACCTTCTCACGACTGACCACGGTTCCTGCTTCAGACAGCTCCAGTGACGCCGGTAAGCCCTCACGAACTCGCGGCTTGCTTCAGTCCGCGAAGCGCATACTCTCCCTTTTCCACCCCCGAAGAATATTCGATCACCAACAAAGGTCAGAAGACAAAGTGAAGATGAGGAACCGGCAAACCAACCATGAGCTCGTTGTCGTGGGGTCCCAGGCAAGGCTGCCTGTGAATGGCCGTGGGCCCACAGTGAACCGACGGCCACAGCTTCACGAGTCGAACCGAAACCATGATGTACGGCGATATGGTGCCGCAATGGACGACCAGAATAATCACTCAGACATCCCAACGTACAACAACCCCGATTCATACAGATTTGAGAGTTCCAGCCGGAGAACTGACGGTCGCAACTCCGATTCCGCTTCGTCAAGTAGTAGGATAAGCGCAGCAGTGTCTCCTGGAACATCCACCCTAGCCAGCGCAGGCATTAACACCGATCAGACAACCCCATCAGACCCGCAAACCGAGTTCAGGCTACCTGGTGATGATGAATATATCCGAGCGACGTCTCTGGACCGCATCTCCCAGGTGAAC
Organism: Aspergillus piperis CBS 112811; assembly: GCF_003184755.1. NCBI lineage: Eukaryota > Fungi > Ascomycota > Eurotiomycetes > Eurotiales > Aspergillaceae > Aspergillus > Aspergillus piperis. The sequence goes on along the minus strand of NW_020291596.1, from coordinate 1,384,106 downwards.
CTCTCCCCGGTTTCAACGAACAGCGAGTATAGCGAGCAGGTATTCATGGTCGGCAGCAACCCTACAAACAAGGTTTCGGCATTGATGGCACTGGATACACAAGCATCAGCCAATTTGATGGATATTGAGTTACAGCAGGAGTTGGAATTGATGATGGAGCCTTGCGATCAAGAACTCGTCCCATTGCAGACCAAAACCGGCAAGGACCGAATCAAGCCGTTTGGCATCGCGAAGGACGTCTCATGGCATTTTGCACAACGTGAAAAGACATTTACCAGTGACTTCCTGGTTGTGGATATGAAGAACTATAATGCCATCTTGGGAAGGAAGGATATCAAGAAATTGGAGATCCTCAAATCTGGACCTGGCCTTGAACGCCGTACGACGATCCGGATGTCCCGCGCCTGAATACGATCCATGTCATGTTTGAGCATGACGATACTTTGACCCATTGTGGATGCGCACCAAGCTCATTTTACCATTGGGGGACTCTACGCATTCTTATACGTACTTTACGATTGATTGTGATACCCGAAAGGGCAGCTGCGGATATTGCATCACACATATACTTCGGGGCAGGTGCTGCCCAGATTTGCACGGACACAGCAAGGTTCCAACCAGTCAATGACCGACATATTCTTAATGACGGGGTGTATCCTAACTTATGATTGTCTACGTTGTACATGTCCGATTGAGGCGCATTGATGATTTGTCTTGAACCTAGTTAGTTACCTTGGGCGGCGTTTTTGTGGAAAGGGAATTAATCATGGATGGTTGGGAGAGCATTGGATAAGGCAAGGGCGTGTTTCAGTATTTGATTCGCGGGATATTTGTTTGATTAACGATACGTGGGAGCACTGTGTGTCGCAAGCAGTGACACATTCAAATATTATTACTTACTCTGGACATGTCATCCTCAACTACGTACTTATTTCCATTTTGTCTGGGTGGCACTTCCGTGTCGGCTTGTAGTATGAATATCTGCAGCTATTTCTCGTTTCCTTCCGGTCGCACATCCCCGCACTGCCATCGGCAACGATCCTTTCATGCAAAGGAAACATATCGTCGCCAATGATCGTGAGGGGTCGGTTTCTGCTAGTGGCATGAATACCCAGCCGGGTCTTCGTTTATGCCCAATCTGCACGACATGCCGAATTATCGCGAGCCGAATGTATACTATGGCAAGGGCTCCGCTGCTTGGTTGATAGAAAATGTGAGGGAGGAAGAGGAAGAGAGAGATATGCAGCCTCGCGTAACAAACAAAGGGTAGGGGTAAAGGAAGAAGAAAATAGGAGTACATGCGATCTACGGAGTACGGATTGATGATGGATGGTGCAATTGCACATCCCACCTACGAGGGGTTGCGCGTGGATAGCCAGTCAGTCAGTCCGTCGAAGCTGCGGCTCTTGGGTCGTCCAGATAATGTCTGGTCTATATGAACTTGGCAGCGTTCTCTGTGTGAGGCCATCCACAGACAGCAGCTTGAAGCTGACGCTCCCTCTGGAGTGAACCGACCGAGCCATAACAGCGCAAGCAAGTGCACCCAACGCGAAGCCATGGTACGTTTGGTACCTTACACAGGGCTTATGAATCCTCTTTTCCCACCTTTCTATTTGCATCGTAATTCAGGCGCTTACCAGTTACCGTTATTCAGACAGGACCCAAGACCATAGAGATTCGCTGCCTCAGGCCAGACGAGAAAACCGTCCACCTCAAGGCTGCTGTCTCTGAGCAATTGGACGTCAATATCCTCACGCAAAGAGGGCACCGGAAGCTGGGAGAGATCAAATTGCAGCGCAATGAGATACCTAAAACAGTTTACGATTCAGATGGTGTTTCATACACAGTGCGCGATGTAGTCCAGCTGAGTATTTGGAAGAAGGGTGAAACAAAACTGTCAAGACAAAATTTCTACGTTTCCATGAACGACGATGAAGCGCGCTTGGATACCCAGTATGATGCGATTTTAGGGACTCAGTGCAATGTTGGACGGTCCAGCGATGAGAATGCCCTCCCAGTTGCTGTAACCCAGCTAGCATCGCAGAGTGCAAGTGAGTCTATCGTTTTATATTTTTAGCCAACGAAGAAGTGATGCAAACTGAACACTGGTCTAGATGATAAGGCAGCCCAGGAGAAAAAGAAGCGCGAGAAAGAGGAAGCTTTGGCGAAGAAGAACCAACAGTTGCGTGAACAGCAGAAAAAGCAGGCTTCCCAGGGTAGATAACAGAATGGGCTTGGATTGGCGACGAGGCGGACTTGTGAAGCGTGCTACTTGCAAGACTAATTGTGCCGGGATTATCGCCAGGTTTGTGAGGATGACGCAGAGGCGGCAAATAGGCTACATCTGTATGCATTTGAGCTGTTGAATCTGTTGGATATGAATAACTGCTGTCTGAAACTCGATAACAACCTGTCACATGTATGAGATCACCCTTACGCAGAATGACTGGGAAGGGGGCCTGCTGCGTGCTCCTCCAACAGCGAAGGACTCTGGGCGAAGGATTGGAGCGGGGAGATTGACACGGACTTGATTTGTCCTTCCGGGACGATCGGTCGTACTTAGCATTGGATGATCCAATCTCCTCACATAAACCCGCTGCACGACGACAAAATGAGACATATCAGGTGGCACCTGCATAAATAGTCGAGCCTCTAAGCTATGCCATTCGCCGGACGGGTGTTCAGGCCGTCAAGTGCCGGCTGATGTCCCGCACAGTCAGCGCTACTCACCGCTGGTAAAAAGAAAATTCTCGGAGGCTTCTCGGATTGAGTCAGGGAACGAGCAATCAGGAGAGTCGATCACAAGGGGTAGTTGGGGTCAATGAAAGTCATACAAACCAGTGATGGAAAGGCACTCAGATGGGTATTAAAAGCAGGTATACATCACTGCCTCGCCACGGGGGAGTGTTGGAAGGTGGCGCAAGATGAAATTTCTGGGGTCCAGGGACTGTAAAGCCCTGTTCAAAGAATCGAGTAGCCTTGAGCAGATTGGGCTCTTTATGTACTTTGGACAGAGCAAATGCAACTCTGGGGCGTCTGACGATCGGCTGAAGGCTACCTTACAAGAGGTTGGCCCCACGCTAATGCGGTATTGCAGGGAAGGCAATCCTTTAGTTCTGCTCATGCAAAGGAGAAGAGGGCAAAGCTGCAGCGCATATTATGAAAGTGATTGGACAAGGCACATTGCCAGAATAAGAGCGATGTTCTTAGGTGGGCTGAGCTGCAGACACGGCATGATTTCCAGTGCTTCCATTTCGTATTCCAAAAAGGCCAGGATTACCCGACCAGCCAGTAAACTCTTGGACCTATTATCACATAAGGTCAGGCGCGAGGGATAGAGCGGTTGTGCCTGTGCCACAAGCTAAACTTGTTCTCATTTCCAGCCCTTCCTGACTTAACCGCATGTCAACCCCCGCCCTTCTTGCGAGGCCAGGGTTGATAACTGCCGGCGCACCCGGGCAATCGCAAGCGCGACCGCCCGTAATGGCTCCAAATCCTTAGCCAACCTCTGTATAGACTTAGAATTCCTTCATGGCAGACATCGCCATGCCCGGAACATACCCATGTAAGTGCTACTCTGTTAACCGTCGTTCTGCATTGCAATCTCCGCAACATGCAACACAGACAAGGAATTGACCGGCTTTCAGCCCCGAGACCGACGGCACCACGCGAGCGTGGCAAGTCGAGGAAAAATGACAAAAGCTACAAAAAGACCATGGGCCATGGCCACAATCAAAGTGGAACTATAAAAAGCCATGTATGCTCTCTGGCTTCATACGAAATTTACTTGGTGCTAAAGTGCGAAGTAGGCCCTCCGGATCGCGTTGAAGGGAACCAAACACTTGTTTCTCTTTCCCTTCTGGTTCAACCAAACGCACAGGCAGCAGAAACCCTCTCTACCTTCGCCTCGGGATTACTACCCGTCAGAAAAGCACCCACTTTCGCCTGAATATTGGGGTATAGCGGACGTCAAACACTCTCAAATGCCTTTGGATGAGCCAGCCAAGAAGGAGGTGTCGCATGAATTTCGCGAGGGCTTCCGGCACACCGAATTGTGTGAGAGACTAACAGGTGCTAATCAGACCGTGCCTGCTACTAATCCAAGGAAGCACGATGATCAGGAGGGTCTTTTGAAACGTGATTTTATCTACGACATTCTCCTATTCACTTTTGACAAGCAATTGAGGCGACGCATGGTCGTGGACTTTGAAACCGAAGCTAATTTCATGGACCACGATGTCTTCGAAAGAATGAATGTCCACATGGACCCGTATGATGGCCCGCCAACCCAACTTACCACTCGCGGGGAATTGACTCCCCTCGGGAAAGTGCAGGCAACATGGATTATCGTTGGCTATGAAACGCCATACTGTGCCGAATTCTATGTTGTTAAAGGTACCAGTTTTGATGTTATCCTCGGCACGACTTCATGTCGTGCTATCGATCTTTCCTCTGTGGATCCTATGGTTGCCACACGACTCGATAATTCGAAACAGACATAGCGACTTCACTAATGTACCCATAGAATGGATCTGTTTTTACTTGCTGGCGTTTACTGTATGTACATTTTCTGGGATAAAAGACTGGCTCTATCTCATACAATATGTTGGAGAACACAGGGACGGGCTGATTGGTTCGGAATCAAACTTTTCTACCTGGCACTGCTGCTACCTACGTATTCCAGAGCTTAATAGTAGAGAGTGTGCTGGCCAGCCTGCAGGGCTGCCCTATGCGTTAAATGGCTTGTCAACGTAAGACCGGCTATCATGTGAATGACCCAGTCATAGAAGAACAAGTCGCCCATGCGGGGTTCGTAAATGCAACTTTCTACCACACTTCTAGCGCGCACATTAGAACACATGAATCACAACGTATTACAGGGACGAAACTCAAATATTGCTTCGCTGGAGCATATCAGGCTGTCGCTCTCATTAAGCCTTATTGAGATTGCTAAAGGGCTGCTGGTGTCATCAGCATACCAAGGGAGGAGGCCTCACGTCATATGCCATGCTCACCGGACGGTACCTAGATAACAACATGACTATGCACCATATTATTGCAAGGATAGCCCAGAAGGGAGGCAGAAAGCCTCGTATGTTACGTGAAAAGCCTAGTGACGGAAGCCAAATATTACCCGAGGAGATGGTGTTATCTGCGAGTCTGCCTTCCCTTCGCACTCTGCATAGAACTAGCTTCTAGTCAGTTTCTAAGGCTTCCTAAAGGCCGTGGGATGAGGGGTAGACGAGACACAGCCACACAGGACATGGGGGGCTCGTTGATGTTTGTACACTAGGCTGAGAAGGTCGAGGCCTACGAGATGAGCAGATTCGTATAAGTAGACATCGCTTTGATTTTGTTCCAAATCGATATCCATTAAGTATGATGGAATACATATTAAGCAAGAACAATGTCAACCGCTAACCTCCGTCCCGTTGAAGGATACGACAAACTCGCCGCGTTCATAGAAGCCGACCCGGGCCTAGCGATTTTCCGACGTTTCACAAAGCTCAATTTTAAAAGTATTCTCTATTACCAAGCAGAGATAGCGAACCTCGAAGAGGAGCTCGACTTTCTCATTCAGGATGACAAGGACTCACAGGACGAGAAGAAGCAGCTGTATCCCTTCTCCGTACGGGACCTAAAAGAGGGAAATCCTACGCAATGGTCGAAATTTCAAGAAGCGCGGGATTTGATGGAAAAGTTTAGTTAGTTTTCATGACCCATTTGTGGTACTTGGAAGAACCCCGGTCTGACTGAGTAGACCATGCTATCATTCAACAACGGGAGCTCATGCGCCTCAGCACGCCAGATAAATGTGACCTGAACGTGCTTCGAGAGTGGCTTGACCGGCCTGAAGGCGGAAATATGTTCTTCGAAACAGCCGCCGAGATGGACGTCTACCACAAACGGAACGATGGTGACATAATCGCCCTTTTTAGCAGACATGAAGGTGTCGATAATCTCACTCGACTGATCTTCAATCGAGTCGTCCCCTGGTTTCATAAGCGCTGGGGTGAGAAATATGAAGTAAGGGCTTTTCTTGGGTTATGTCTTCCATCAGAGAGCTAATTACCTTTGAAACAGAGCAATGAAAATGGCGCCTGGCAGTATAGTGACAAGAAGATCAAGGCGTGCACCCACTTCTTCAGTGTCATTATAGCTGCGGTGCTGCCTGCATCGTCAATGATAGTGCTATACTTTATAAAGGATACCGCTATCAGGATGGTCACTATCATGCTGTATAATATTGCCTTCTCCCTGGCACTCGGCTTGATGGTCAGGGCTCGACGGGTTGAGATCTTTGCCGCGGCTACTGCGTGAGTTATTACTCTTCGTATTTCCCCTCAATAACATCGAATATTTATCGCTCATCAAGACTTGTCATGAGCATGCTGACCCTTCCAGGTTCGCTGCGGTGAACGTGGCTTTGATTTCGAACTCGGGAGACTGCCAATGTTCCTGAAACCCAAATATCGAATTCGACGAATCTCGGCATCATATTTCCATAGCAGTAATTACAGATACCCAATAGACTTCCAAATAAACGCCATTTTTAATACAGTGACTACTACCCCCACGCCAACACCAACACGCTCTTCAGTGAGCATCTACTCCACAACCAGGACCCCACGGTATCTCATCTTTCCGCCCTCCAGTGTTTTTATGGCATCGTTCACGCCGTCCACGCTCAGAGGGTACTTCATCAGGATAGGCTTCACACCGTGAAGCGCCGCAAAATCAAGCATATCCCTATGCACCTGCCTGGCTGCAACAATAGAGCCTTGCACACGCAATCCGTTCGCCAAGAGGCCCATATACGGGAACTTGAAATCCTCGTTATCCACCGACAACGGCGAAATAACCGCTCCAGGAGCAAGAACATTAACGTAGAGCTTCCAGTCCGGCTGGCTACTCGTGCTAACAATCAGATTGTTCAATGGCTTCCCAATCTTCAATTCCTTCGCGCCCTTGGTGGCATAGAACTCCTTCGCACCCAGCTTCAGCGCCTCTTCTCTTTTATTATCACTCCCAGAGAAGACAACAACATCGCAGCCCATCTTCGCCGCAAACTGAATAGCCAAGTGTCCCAGCCCACCAATGCCAACAATACCAACCCGCGACGTCGGCTTAACACCACCCACATGGAATGCATTCCACACCGTCGAGCCACCACACATCAGCGGGGCGGAGTCCTCGTTGGAAATTCCATCAGGGATCTTGAACAAGAACGACTCGCGCCACACAGCATGCGTGGCAAATGACCCCTGGTCGAGGTTGGCACTTCCGTACATCTGTCGCTCCGGGCACATTGTCTCCCAACCAGTTAGGCACTGAGCGCATCGACCGCAGCAGTCATGTTGGTAGCCCCAGCCGACGCGATCGCCTTTACGCAGTCCGTGGACTTCAGGGCCGATTTCTTCGACGACGCCGGCACCTTCGTGGCCTAGGGCCATGTCTGCATGCTGGTAGTGGACATCGGTGAAGCAGACGCCGGAGTGAGTGAGACGGACGAGGACTTGGTCGCGTTGGAGGTCGTCGCGGTGGGTGGTGGCTTTCTGGATGGATCCGTCTTTGGATCCTTTGAAGACGGTGAAATCGTAGCCCATGGTGGATGTCGAATGGAGGTTCTGATTGGTGTGATTAAATTTAGAATTGATTTACCTTGCAGGAATCTAATAATGTCTTCGTCTGCGAGGTCCCCAGGGACCCGACTTTATACTGTAGGTTAAGCAAGGGGAAGATATTCTTCATGATGTCACCATCAATTCATGGTGGAGAACTCGAAGTCCCATTGAGCAATCATCGGTGGAGGGTTGCAATGAGCTCAACATGTGGATACGAAGCTCTAGGTCAACTCCCGGTTGCTCCGGGGGTTCAATGGCAATTCTTGGTCGGATTTTACGGGGTACCTCATTTAACCTGGGCGGTGATGATGATACTTTGTAGCAATGCTTATCAATCTTCAAGTGTCTTTGTTCTTCCGGAGGGGAGGAATTACCAAGTGAAGGGATAGACTTTTGGCTTCCGCGGATGTCCGTGATGGCTATCGCTGGGTTGCGATGCCGTCATGCCGCGGCTTCTGGACTCTTGGACTGACTCAGAAAGGTTACGATTCTATCGGTCGCATTGCACGTGGAACTGGACAGGTTTCGTGCATCATGCTCTACGGAGATACAGCCGGGGAAATGAAGCGCGATTTGAAAGACGTATGTGATGAGGACTTCCATCGACCTCCGACTTTCCTAATCGGGACAAACCCTACTATACACGTCTATCAAGTCAGAACAACAAAACCATCATACATAAAGATGCCCTACATCTCCTTCTGCGGCCTCTTCCAAGCCTCCACCTCACACCCACCCCTAATAACCGCCACTCTCATCATCGACAGCAGATTATGCGCCGCATTGGAATGATAATACACACCACCATTAAACATAGCGGTCGCATCCTTCCCAACCCCAGCTTGAATCATCGCCTTTCCACCAGGATGTTCCTTCACAAAGTCTTCAACATCATGCACAACCCCAGCAACAACGACCAAGGCCCTGCTCTTCGCCCTCTCCACAAATTCCTCCCACTCCATAACCGGCAACTCACTCAAGGGCGTCCCCCAATCCAACTCAGCCCGTTTCCTATCCACTTTCTTCTGCAACTGCTGCACCCTCCCCTTCTCAATCTCATTCTCACGAAACATCTTCAAATCACGCGCCAATCCCACCTGTCCCCAGCACCAAATGGCCCACTTAGTCGGATCATACTGATACCACCGAATCGCATTGCGATAATCAGACGGAAATTCATGATGGAAGTTATGATATCCCTCACCCATTGTCGCCAATGCCGTGACGACATGATCACGAGGTGAATTGCGATCATCGAACGGCTGTTCACCCAGCCAATGAGCCAGGGAGTTCACGCAGAAAGTGGCCTGTTGCACGAAGAAGATGCGTAGGATGCCCGCGTACACGAACCCACCCCACCAGTCGTCCCATAGCCCAGCGACGACCATCGGAACGACAAGACCCATAAGGATAACGATCTTCAGGAAGTGTCGATGCTGCCAGACAACCACCGGGTCGGCATTGAGATCAGAGATGTCGGTCCGGCCGAACCGCTTCGGATTCTGCTTTAGTATCATCCAGCCGAAGTGCGCGTAGAAGATACCCTTGTGTACGGAGTAGGGGTCTCGTTCCGTGTCTGTGTACCGGTGGTGCGAGCGGTGCAGGCGTGCCCACCAGCGCGCTGAGCCTTGAACGGAGCCCCCGGCAGCGAGGGCCAGGATGATGCGGAGAGGGAGGGTTGCTGTGTAGGATCTGTGGGCCCAGAGGCGGTGGTAGCCTGTTTGATACCCGGAGTTAGGAGGATGTCAGAGGGGGATATGAGGGAGGGACGGACCTGCTGTGACGCCTAGGGCTGTAAAGAAGTAGTAGGCTACTGCCCAGATGGCCGTTTTGAGTCGTAGAGGGGTCCAGAAGGCTTGGATGCAGCCGTAAAGGGGGATGAGGACGATCATGGTCACGTTCAGCCAGTTGACATGTTTGTGCCAGTTCCGGAGAGTGATGGGGGTGTCGGCAATGTGGACTTTGGAGACATCTCTGTCTCGAGGAGACGGTTTATTGGTTTCGCCTGGCATTGTAATTGGCTGGCTTTGGACAGTATAGTGCTCTGTACTTGACAATGTTTATGACGGAAGCTGCGCGCTCTCTACTATATATGGGAGGGACAGATGGTCGCACGAGCAGACCGTTGAGCCAAAGGCCCGGCGTTAAGTCTGAGGCATGGCGTCAATTTCCGCAACTGAAAAGTTGACCAGCATTAGGTCAGTGATTAGTCGTAGTATGAGAGTAGCAGCAGCGAGTGGTTGGGATTGGAAGTGACAATGTCCCTCCCCAATGGGGGCCAATGGAATTATTCTACGGAACCATCCGTACAGGGAACAGGGGTTTACGAGTGATTCATCGCTAGAAAGGTTTGATGCAAAGGATGTTGAGCAAATGACTGGGAGGAAGTTCTGCGCTGGTAGCAGGGTATAGGGTTCAATTCATCTGCTATCCGTTGGGACCCCAACCAGTCTCCCCTGGTTATGATGTGGAGTTCAAACATTTGGTTTAATTAGTGGAGAGAGGGGTCGAAGGATTCGTTCAATAGAACTGGCTAAACAGTCAGGCTATTGGGACCTATTACGGCAAAGAGAAGTATGCCCTAATTGGGAGAAGGGCATTTCTAGGGTAAAGAAGACGGGCTTGCGAGGTTTTTCTCTATACAGCTAATGAAATCGAGATTGTGTTTGGTGTGGTGAACTGGTGATAAGGCGGCGGAAGATATCATCCTCCGGTCGGCCTATCCAATCGCGATCAAATAATCAAAAATCACTATACCAAAAATAGTCATTACCGAGGCTAAACAGACACTCAACACTTTGCCATAAAAGCACTCACACTCATCGAAGTGCTGCTGACTGACTTGATTCAACAACTTATGTTACTCTACTTTGTGGATTCTTGAGTTTTTGAAAAGGTGGCTTCTGCCCGACAGGCTATCTCTTTCCTGCACGAATTGCAACAAAGTCTGCTTATAGCCCATGAATGAAACAGTATGACGGTGCTTTATTGTTGCCCAACCCAGCAGCATGCCGAAACGCACAATGAAGTAGGAGCTTTGAACAAGACATTGTTTCCCCTGTAATGCGCTAAAGCTACACATTCTTGTGAGGCAACCACAGAAAGCGTGCACTTCCATAGAACGCTTCCTTTTCGGACCATCGTTTTCTTGTTCGCAAGGCTCTTGTGAAAAACATATGCCATCTGTGCTATCATCGAGTACAGCCTAGCGCTTCAGCTTTAGAGACGACAATAAGAGACCCCGAACTCACAGGAAAGAACAATGACGGATGCCACCTGGTCACTTAGTAGAGCCTGACAATCCAGCCAACCACTTCTGCCGGATTTTTCCTATCTTAGCCAGCACACATCGCGTTCTTTCGGTAGCTCCGATGTATTCTATACGTGTATGGCTTAGCTATAATGCAGGGGGCTTCCTTTGAATTGTTTAATCATTCCCCATGGCATTTCCTATATGAAGGCCATACTTGCCGCGGGGGGGGCTAAACAACATATTCATAATCCCAATCACAAAGTACAGTATCGGACCTGTCAGTTATTTCCTCATCGCTTCATCGCCATTAAAGTCCGAACCATGAACGAGGATGCCGTGCTCGATACTCCTCTCTGGGACGACACATGGCTTCCAGTCCCAAGGTTAGACATCGAGCCAAACGGACCCCTAAAATTGCTCAACATCATCCTGGATCCCAAAGATCCATGTAATGAACACAAAATCATCTCGACGCATGACCCGCACATTGCCTTCAACATCACCGAATTTGAGTTACCAAACATGGACAATACAGAGCTCCTTCTGAGCAGGGGTGTCAGTAATGTCCAATATCCTGGAATTTATGGACGTGGTGACGCCGTCAGTCTCGACTCCTTCTGCAAGTCTCTCAAGGTAACAACCGTCAATACTGAGTCCATACTCGGGAGTATTCGGACAAGGGCTACAGAGCCAAGAGTTAGGGAAGCTCTCAGAGACATAAGTCGTAATCCTGCGCCCAGGCCTCTTTTTATCATCACCGGTATTAAGGTCGCTACTGGGGGAACTATGGATAGCGTGTGGCGTCAGTGGCCCGAGAGAAGGGCTAATATGGGTTATAGTAATAATCCTCAAGAGGAAGTGCGTTTCATGGAAGAGAGAATAAGGGTGCCTGCCAGTGCTTGTAGGTCTGATCATTTTGAGTGGAAGGATCCTATCATATTAGCTTATCAGGTCAAGGATATTACGGCAGAACCAGGAAGTAGGACGTTGGAAGTTCGCAAGCATACTGAGTATGTTGGGTTTAGAACTGTAGTCGATCTGCTGCAAGATATGGGTCGTGTGAAGGCGCCTCTTGTCCAGACGGAATAAGCTAGACTGTGGTTGTTATGGTCACCATGGGTTCTATCTTGCAGACAAGCTGGTCCCTCATTCAGCCAGAACGCACTTATTTATGATTTTATATTGAAGGTATTAAATGGATATACAACATTAATCTATATTACAAATTGCTGTATATTGGGCTGGGTGGATGAATTCCTAATATTCTTCTATGGCAATGAGTATCTACATCTTATTATATCACCTTTCTAAATTTCCATTCGTTTGACTGATATATACCAGAAATATGAATGTTATGTAATCAAAATAGTGGCAAAGGGAATAGCATGAGGTTCTATTTGTGAATCTCACTTGAGGGCTAATGTTGCAAACTAATATACAGTCAATACTGGCAGTTGCCAGTCATTGTACCCTGATCCCATAGCAGGGTAAGGAGTGGAGCGCTTGTCAAATATGCAATTCAATCATAGTAGCAGGTGTAGGTGCATTGTTTCCGTTGATATCGTCGCTATGCATTAGTCGCCGGGTCTCTCTGGCTTGTTATCGATTTGTCAAAGCAGAGTCTCATTTCCGGCGACACAGCTTTTGGAGAATTCTGGTCTGCAAGCTTACGGATCTCAAGGGGCCCAAAAGAGCTGCGGCAAACTTCAAGTCTGGACGGCGATGCGCGGGCATAACCAGTGAGATTGTTGAGAAGACCCGCCAGCCGCGAAAGATGATCTTTATTATCACGCTCCCATTTTAAGATTTCATCCTTCATCTCTGATACGCGCACGCTCTTCATGACCCCTTCCTTGTGATATGCCACTGCGACGTTCGAGACTTGTGATGCCCAGAGTCGAGGGAAGACAGTGTTTAGATGGAGCTTTCGAAGTTGGCCATGGTGATTGTACATGGACCGTAAATCGGTGTGGAGGATTTCGTTTTGAGCAATTGGCTTGCCGCCTTCATGTACCTGCAGCCCGCTGATTCCTTCAGTAAGACTGTTGATGTTAGCCTTGTCGGTGTCGGTGGATGCGCTTCCACCTTCAGAGTCCAGATCCTGGTTTGGAATATAGGCATCTGCCGCAGAGCGAACGATCATATTGATGCCTGCGAAATTATACCGAACAATGCGCTGATGAGCCTTGTACTCAGCGGCTATGTCTTCCCACGTAGTGTATCTCGTTGTGAACTCGGCCTCGTATTTATATTGGATGTCAGACTCAGGCAACCAAACCGGCGCGGGAAGTTCTCTTCGAACAAACACGACCGTCTTGCCAATGCGCTCCATGATAAAGCGGATCTCCGAAGTTAGACCACGGATAAAATCGAAGAGATCTCTAAGGGTGGCCGAGCAGGTCACGATGTCGGTACGTTTAAGGTTATACTTCGAACTCTGCCGCCGGATGGCTTCAAAAGATGCCTCCCAGGGATAAGCAAGTTCCTTTATGGGCTTTGGGTTGGCCCATTTTGAATAGCCTGTCTCCTTGAGCTTCAGAGACTTCTTTACTGGAGTCCAAAGGGGAGGTCGACCTGAGATCTAGTGAGCTTGAGATCTTCCAGAGGCAGTGTGGTAGTAGAGAACAAAAATACCTGGGATCAAAATAGATGATTCCCCTAAATCCAACCGTGTGTAAGATGCCAGATAATTGCAGGAGGTGATGCTTGGGGCTTTTTGTGACGGTTTCACCCTGTCCGGTTCGAATTTGGCCAGCACAGGGCCTTTTGGTGGAGAGAGTGACTCCAGAATAACCTCCGCTCCTCTTGGGTGATTCCATGCCTTTTTACGCCGGAGCATTCTCCCGTGCACAGGTCTGTACATATTTGGAGGAGGGGTGTTATAGTGTGAGTAGAGTACTTACCACGATGTTGGTGGTATGAGGCAAGCTGAATCATGTAGAGAAGACAGGTGGATCCGGTTGGTCACCCTTTCCGACCGAGCGGGGTTCCCAGCCTCCCCTTTAAACTCTCCTCCACAACAACTCCGGATATCCACAACTTTAGTTTTAACCACTCAATAGCAAATGGTTTAGCATATGGTGCTGCCTCCTTCGTTCGGTATCACCTTCATAAATGAATAGAGTAAAGGAATTTGCGTCAAAAGGTGAATTCATCCCTGCCAGGGCTATCATGACTATTACTAAAAATACTGGTTGATTTTATTCATGCGGAAAGAGTTGATTAGCCAATGATCTTCACAGTTCTGGGGCACTCAAACTAAGATATCAGGAGTGACACTCACTTCGATCAAATTGGAAAGAAAGGAAGAATAGAAGAATAAAAAAATGAACAAGGAGACATAGAGAAAGCCTTGAGTTTTGCATAAACAGACTAATCATCCAGTAACAGTAGTCTGTACGGGGCATAAATAGTCCAATTCAACATAGTAGTTAGACGCTGTCGCTAGTAGTATGCATGAGCTGATCGGTGGAATCCATAAGCGCCTTCAAGTGCACCCGGACGATGATATTATTGGTACTCGGCGACACAGCCTTACACAACACGTTGAGTTATACATGAAAGTGAAACAAAACTACGCGCTGCAAGTGTTCGATGAGCTGAGATACCTAGTCGGCGAAAAAGGTCAATTCTTGATTGGAAGATATATGCGCCGCAGTATGACCTGACCCGTTTATTGACCCTGACTCGCTGAGAGCCTAAGCGCCCTATACAACGTGCTGAGGCGTCCTTGGTTTCATCGAACGTAGTAGGAGTTCGTGGGCGTCTATCAACTATGCCGATCAAGGCATATAAGGTGGGTTCTTTTCGCCCTTCAGATATCGTTTTTCAAGCAACTCCATGATTCAATCTATCTTCTGAAACCAACAAAACCTTCAATACTGTCAGCAAACTTACCTATAACTCATCACTCCTCTATTCTACCTAACTGCCACTCATAATGCATCAGAGAACGTATACATACGTCCTCGCGCCTAGGTGGGATTTTCGTCCCGATGGTCCCATCGCCCTCGGGAACATCATCGTCGACCCATTCAGGCCGCATCGGGTCCTAACAAGACCCGACCCAGACATCCCGACCGCTCCCATCGAAACGGTGGTCGAAACCGACTGGTCGCTACATCACCAAAGGGAGAATGGTGTCAAGTCAAGCATTTGGACCCACTTCCTCAACGCCATGGGCGTCGACCTCGGTTTCGAGGGCAGCAGGTCCCTTGATGCCGACTACACCGTCGACTCCCTGACAACCAGCTATTTCAGGGACGAGCCCTCCCATGAAGAGATCATTCGACGCACTCAAGATGGCAAGATCCGAGATCTGATGCGCCTGGATAGTGTGTTTTCCAAGCCCGTTTATATGATCACTGGCGTCAAGATTGCAAAGGGATTCCGTGTATCTGAAAGCCGTTCCAGCTCCAAGGAGGCGAATGCCGGGGGTAAAGCCGGTACAGCGGGAACCGTTATTGGCGATGTCAGTGTTGGTACGGATAATCAAATCTATTCGAAGGAGTCCGACAAGCATCAAGGAAAGACAGAAAATGATATTGTGTTCGCCTTTCAGCTCATGAAGATCGTGCCAAAGGGGTGGAAGCACAAGTCCTTCGATGTGCAGGACTTCTACCCCAAGGCTGCTCTGCTGCTGGGCGATGAAGAAGAAGAAACTGAGACCGAACTCGATGTGTCTTATGCCACGGCGGCAGACTTCGCTGATTCTGACCTGGATATCCAGTTCAATATGACTGAGCTTGATGATAGCCAGGGTGCGTTCAAATGTGTTTCTGCCGTGGCGTAAGCTAGGATGCGCGCGAGTGAATGGCTCTTGTATACTTTGTTCTGCTTGGCGCTTCCTCTCTGCTGTTATTGTGCTTTTCGCTCTTTGATTTGTGTGCTTAGCCAATGTCTTCTATATCTACGCTATATAAAGTAACCCACCAAATAACGTGCATGCTCGTTACCTCTCATAAGCGAAAGTTAAGACAAATATTAGCGCTTACTGCTGATCTACATTATTGATACCGGGATATTCAGCCAGAGAAGTCAAAAGCGCCAGACTTAATTTACCCATTAACACCGCCCAACAGACTGATAAATCTCCAACGGATCGAATCCCGCCCTCTGCTGCAAAAGATTCAAAATTGGTTTAAACAACACCCTCCCCTCATACTCCTCCATCTTCCCCAGATGCTCTGCTTCCCGCTGCCTCTCAATAGTCACTTTCATTTCATCCCAAGTGACCCACTCCCAGCAGACACATTTCTCAGGCTCCATGACCTTGGAACCAAACCATCAGTATTAAATCGCTCCTCAAGTAAGACCACCAGAAGATGACTCCAGAAATCAAAACAAAAGAGGGAAATAAACAAACATACCACCGGCTCCGCATCCTCATCCACAAGCCTACAGCCCACAAAAATCGTAACATAATGCTTTCCTCCCTCCATATTGGCATTGTTAATCGCAGTGAGAAAGCGTATGTCAGTTACTTCGAGGCCCGTCTCCTCTAGAACCTCTCGAGCTGCACAGTCTTCAAAGCTCTCGTTGAATTCGAGGTGGCCGCCGGGATGACCCCATGTTCCTTGAGACAAATTAGAGCAATGTCTCAAGTAGAAAGTGTTACTGGAGGGAATCAATTGGTGAAAGGTAAGACTTACCGGCGCCGAGACTCCCCTTGCGTCGGCCGAGAATGGTCTGGCCGTGTTTGTTGAAGACGTAGACGGCCACAGCGACGCGAATTGTTTGGTCCATGGTGGTGGTATTTGTGACGGAGTGATCGGTAGGGTTTTAGTTAATTGATCGATAATTACGTGTTGTTACAAAGAGTGTCCTGCTCATTGAGTTCAAGAGATCTGATTCACATCCGGAAGGAAAAGAAGTCCGTAGGACAGAATTGGATGCGGGCGGTGACTGGCGATAACGATTGCGGATAGACTCGATTCGCCAAGAAAGGCTGCTTTTGATTGATAAGATGCGCGATATTGGGTTTATGTGTTGATCCATGGTTAATATAGCCATATACCACGATTGCGCAGCTGAAAAATTCTAATCAAACTAAATTTGCTAATGTGGTCATAGACGAAGTTATGCACATCGATTTCTCCGATCCCTCCCCCCTCTTAACTGCACACTGCACTAGCCTGAGCGATCACGGGTTCCTCACATGAAGCCTTGCCATGGAATCATCGTCTTGTATGATGTACATCGCGCAATTCAAAGTATGTGTCAAAATAGTGTATCAGGTCTTGAAGAACCATATTGTAACGAGCAGAAAGATTTTACCAAACGCAGGCCTGAATATGAAGGAATCGCGAGTAATTCTTCCACTTTTACCCGAGTCTATTCGCTTCTTCTAGTCACCCTCTCCCTCCGAAGGTAAGCCCGAAGGTAATAGAACCCCATGCCAATAATCCAGACCGAAATAAGGATTACCGCTTGCAGAGGTGCGAAGACGGCTCCCCTCACCACCACAAAGCCACTGACGAGGGCGAAAACCAGCGGAATAGCGATGAAGGGCTTGTAGGGCCGATGAAGATCAGGCTGCCGGAATCGCAGAAGGATGGCACCTAAGACGGTCAAGAAGAAGAACGAGTACTCTCCCAGACCATTGAAGGTGAGTAGAGCGCGAAAATTTCCGAACAGCAGGTACGGGATTGGCAACAGGGTGGCCAGAATTGTGGCATTGATTGGCGCGTCCGATCGGGGAGTTGACTGAGAAGGAGGCTCTGGGTCAGGAGGCATTCCTACGTGTCCAAGCACACCCAGGAACCGAGGGAACCAATCCAGCTTCGATGCCGCGACAATCATGCGACCGGCCACAAAGGAGTTTCCGAGCAGTGAGCCGGCGACCACGAGGCAGATCACTATGGCAGCGAGGACACCAAACGCTGGACCTAGGAGATGGGTGATTGCGGTCTGTATGTCATTAGCGTATGTAATCAATGGGAGGGTGCTGGACATACGACGGCCACGCTGTCAGTGGTCGAAACGATCTTCCATGGAAGAAGGATATAGTACGCGGCATTAGCGGCAAGGAAGCAAAGAATTATAATGGGGAGGGCAGTGTTGATGGCCAATGGAAGCTGACGAGCAGGAGCAGAGAGCTCTGCGCTAACGTAGATTGCCTGTCAAAAATGGTGAGTATTTTCACAGACACATTGTAGGGGCTATATGCATACCTTATCCCAGCCCGAATAAGCCCAGAGAGCACCATAGAGCGCGGTAGAATAGTAACCTAGCGATTCCCACCCGTGCATGGAGCTCCAGTCGATCTCCCGACCGTCCGGCGTCCAGGTGTTCCTAGATCCGAACCAAGAGTGCTTGAGCCAGTCATTTGACCCAGCATCGCGGTTGATTCCGGAGACTTGCAGGATGACAACAACTAGACCAGCCACCACAATTGCGGCAATGGCGATGAATTTGGTCGTGACTGAAAAGCCATTCAATCGGGTGCTGACCTTGGTACTGATGGAGTTGGCCAGACCGATCACCAACAATACAAGAATGGAGAGCAGCTTATGCGAAAGGCTTCCAGCCTGATCGGTGACACCAGCCGCGGAGAAGATGCTTTCAATAAACACGATGCTCAAAATGGCCAGCGTTGCAGGCATCACGGCGATAATCCAAGTCCAAGCAGCAAGAAATCCAAAGACATCTCCGTAGATGTATCGAAGATATGGCTGCACGCCTCCTATTTTACAGTCAATACAGTCGATATACCTGATGGCAATAGAGTGAACCAACCTTCACCCGGAATAGCAGTGCCTAGCTCGGCCATAGTGCTGGCACCAGTCCAGGCCAGAATACCTCCGACCAGCCACACAATAAGCGCGACTCCTGGAGATGGAACATTTGTGTCGATGGAACCTGGAGAAGTGAAGATACCACTACCGATCACAATGCTGATGACGATGCCGAAGGCCTCGATGGCTCCGAGATTGCGGGTGAACTTGGGGCCCAATGCGGCAGTGGACTCCGCTCCGGGCTCGGTGCCATCGGTCCCTCTGGAATCGGCCAGGAGCGGGCGGCGAACACCCTCCTCTTCCGACTGATCGTGCGGAGACATGGAGGGCAATTGATGACGGTTGTTCAGGTTAATGAGTGGACGTTAATGGCGCTGAAGGGATGGGAAAGAGGGGAAGAGTCGGCAGGATCAAAGCGAATCACGCCATCGGCTGGCGCGAACGTTTCATGCACGTCTGGCTTGATCACTTGCAGGGAGAGGAAGAAGCTGCCTCTCTCAGGGCGGTGACTCTGACAACATTGGGGCATTCACAACATTCCCACGTGACTTCGCCTTATCTACCTCTGAAAATGCACTTTGTCGCAAGGAGTATATGAAAAAATTCAAAAGCATACCTCTGGTTAAGTGTACTTGCTTTGAAACTATAATTCCAGTGGGTGTTATATCCACGCTTTCGGGAGGGTCCATTAGCGTGCGGACGGCTCAATCACCCATACTAAGAGTTTGCAACAACTAAGGAGGGAGGGAGTAGGAGACTCAGCATACTAGAATATGTAATATAGTAATTTCCTAACCATTATCATTGCCGCAAACATAATTCAATTACATCTACTCGCACCCTACTCCTGAATTAGAATACTACAAAGGTACCAAAAGTGTCCTGCATAACGCGAGCAAAGTATCCTAGCCCCGCCATACCCTTCAGTTTCTCATCTGTAAATTTGAATTATTTTGTGACTATAAGAGCACACCAGTGCATCCAATACATTGTTAAAAGAATAGAGAGTGTGCACAATGCTACTCATAGCACAATTCACGCAAGCATACAAAGCCAAAAGTGATGAACACTCGCTTAGGATTCTAGCGTGAATACATTCACTACACTCCAAATATACACGATGAAAAGCAACGCTAGTCATCTCAGCATGATCTCTCACCCAATACCTACTGCACGTATCGCAAGCTGTCAATCATGCAGACCGATCAGCCACCCGAGATGCCACCCAACCCGAAGGATGAATCCCGCACCCTAAAAAGCCTCAGAAAGATAATGGAGAAGCTAGAAGGTCGAAACGTCCTCAACTTCATATCCCCTTCTTTTTGCGATTCAAACAACATAGTTCTGCTGCCCCTGGATCTCGAGGCCAAACACCATGGAAAGGGTAAATCTTCAACTACTCCCCTCCTCTTCGAACCTCTTCCAATCGAAGCTCTGCACACCTATCCCATCGACCCTCACCCCTACACCACAATAGACAAGCGCGAAGACTCCTGCTACACTATTAAAGACTACGAAACTATCAAGAAAGACTCGTGCGAGTCATACCCGCCCTTCCGCTTGAAAGAAATTGCCATCAAGCTAGAAAGATGGATCCACCTCGCTCCACGAACTCATCGCTACTATGCCGTGCCCGCTACTTTGACGCATATTGGGATCTGGTATCCGTCCATGTGAGTACTTTGTATAAACCCAATACATTAAAGCAATCCCATGGCTCTAACCTCTTGATGAATGCACCAGCACAACCGACAAATTGTACGCCCGGACATCCAACATTTATGACAAGCTCGGACAATATCTGTACACGGTGAATCGATTTTTCGAATGCATAGATGATAAGTACCCATATATCGTCATGATCACTCAACATTGGTGCCAAGAGCGATGTCCTGAGGACTCTATGATGCGATTTGAGCTGCTGGGCATACTTCAGACGATGCGCACCCGTCTGGAGCAAGATGAAATAGACTCGGAAGGGATGGTGCCTGTATGTTTCCTACAACCCCTGTGATAAAAGTTGAAAGTTGTTGATCATTGACACTGATAATAGGTCCTCATGGTTTCGTTTATGATACCTTCGCATGCTCGGATTCTGCAGGCACATATGCACAACGGGAAGTTGGTTGTGGCGCACAGCCGCATTTATAGCTTCGAAACTATGCGTGAGGCGCCGATGGATCTATTCACAAGATGGTTGCTTTCGACTCCTGTTGGGTTTTTTAAGGAAACTTAAACGGACGACCAGTACCCGTGAGTTGAATTGATGGATAAGAAGGACAAGTGGAAAGCGATGGTGGTAAATAGGAAAAGTTGAATGGGAACCGAGGAGGCCTATCTCGCAGAGATTCGGCAGTTGCTTGCAAGATCGGTCCTTCAGATTAGCATGGTAATTTAGAGCTGGAATATTAAACATATCTAATAACATTGAAACATTAGCCGGCTTGCGTAAGTCTTTTTTGTGTAGACGATATACCGGTACAGGTCAACCTTGCCCAATGGAAATAGATTTATGTGATACAAGCTAACATCCAGGAGGAAGGTGCGCACAGCCGATATAGAATCGGTAGAAGGTCCATGATCACAAATCTAATTGGGTAACATTAAGAACTTCGAGGACAGCAAGACCAATAGTCGATTTAGAACACATGGTGGTCACTCATGTTTCCGTAGTGTCTGAACTCGGTGGTTTTCTTTCATAAAACAGGCAGACACAAATAAAAATTTGTATCAGTGGTGGCAGTAAATCCTATAGTATCGCATAGAGCAATTATTTAGTTATTAGGATTTCGCGACCTCAAGCATCCACAAGGAGATTTCCGTTCATGTACTTCAGGCCCGTATACACGGCGACGGTAACCACCGTCTTGCCCGGGCCCCGTTCTTTGGCAAGAGCAATGGCCGCGACAACATTAAGAGCAGTCGAAGTTCCAACCAGTAAATCTTCCTCACGAGCTAACCGCGTGCACCTAGCACGACCTTCTGCCTCTGAGATACCTCGTACTTCATCATAAAGCTTAGAATCCAGATGTGGCGGCACGAAACCAATTCCTTTTCCCTCGACGCTACGAGATCCAGTGCGCCCTTCAGTAGTGACAGGACAAGCGGCCGGTTCGAGAACTACAACTCGCGTATCCGGCCACTTTGACTTCAGAACGCATGAGACTCCCATAACCATGCCGGCACCTCCAACCGTACCGCAGAAGGCATCAATACCACTGGGGAACTGCGCTGCCAGTTCCTCCCGAAGTGTTTCATAACCTGGCAGGGCATCACCATTATCACGAGGCCAACATTGTGCTTTCTTCAGCCCATTAGTCGAATTGCGACAAATCGATCTAACGTCTACCCCTCGTAACAATTGAGTTGTTCTGTTCACAAAGAACAGCGAGGGGTGTTTGCATTGTTTGCCGGTAGGAAAATACCAACGCTTGGCAAAGTCTTAGTGTGGCTTGGCAATGGCGCCCGATCCCGCTTAGTCATACAGACTCGGGGCCGGTTCATGCCGAAATCGGAAAGCCAGGCCGAATCATCTCGACCGCGTGCATCTGAATCGGATATCAGCCACAACAACAATTCAACGAGACTTCCCCAGGCCGCTGATCAATTCATAACGGTCATTATGACTCAATGGAGCGAGCCACGACTCTCTCAGCGCTGTGGCTGAGGCCATGATTTTCGTATGCCCCCGCTTGGCGCCTCCTATTGAGGGCACTAGCCAGCCCTGTGCTGAGCAGGAGTGGGTCGAAGTACGTACGCTTTTTCATCCACTTGTGGCAACCCAAGCTCACCGTGACCATAGGGCTTTGGAGTGGACATTTGTCCAGACTTCACAAGACCTCGAATGTGTCTTGCGTGACTCGCATAGTAATGCAGTGAACGCGTACGGCCATGTCATCAAAGTTTCATGATGTCCATCTTCTCTGGATTGGGTTCTTCCCCATTACCCCCTTACGGGGCGACGACGAGATCTGAGCCATGCTGCTCCTGGCTTAACCCATGGTACTATAGCATCGCAGGCGAATAGGGCGATGCCTTGAAGGTTCACTAGCGTCATAGTCCGATTAGCTCGGCGATAAATCCACATCGGCCATAGGCAACATCGTTTCCTTCGAAGGCTATGTCGTCAGATGCAATATCCAAACTGGGGAGAGGGCCCCTCAATGAGCGTCATTTGCACCCAAAATTATCTCTTTTCCCTCTTCGCTGGATCGCAGACCCTATGTGGTCTCCACATCCCTAATGGCGCCTCCCAAGGGGCCACGAGTATAAGATCCCCCACGATCTCTCGTTGACCCCTCACTCATTCTCAACAACATCTACAAGCCACACACTTTTATCAAACAAACACTTCAAACCTTTCTTCCTACAAACAATCAACATGGGTCTTTTCCACCACCACCACGAGAACCAGCACGGCCCTGGCGGCCATGAAGGCCCCCACGGCGGTCCCCAGGGCGGTCCCCAGGGCGGTCCTGGAGGTCCTGGCGGCCCTCACGGCGGTGGCCCTGGTGGTCCTCATGGTGGTCCCGGAGGTCCCGGCGGCCCTGGAGGATTCGGTGGTCCTCATGAAGGTCCTGGTGGCCACGGAGGCCCTCACGGCGGCGGCCACGGCGGTCCTGGTGGTCCTCACGGCGGTCCTGGCGGCCCCGGTGGCCCTCACGGAGGCCCCGGCCGTTTCTAAAGCCCTGACGGACTACAACTCCGAGGTATGCCATGATGCTCTATGGTCTCATTATGAAAGGATTCAGCTGACTGTTATCGAATAGTACCGCAGATGATCGATTCGTGCAACCATTCGAGCGAAGCCATTGAGTCATGTTGGATATGATTAAATTTTTGTGTATATACCATGGTCGTGATATCATAATGATACGTACTCATTATTGAAAACTGAGAAATCCTGGTGCTGTTATGGACGTAAATGGAAGGGGAGATGTCGTATGCATGTAGCATTAAGACCTGCGACACACGCTGGTATATATGACTTTTCATGAAGGCCTACGGATTGCACGTTCAGGGATGCAAGAGCATGCATGGTAAAGAATTACCAATGACCGCTGTTACTGTTTATTCTATTCCACATGCAGCAATGAAACATTACCACGCCAAGTAAACAACCCTCTAATTATCTAGAAGAGTTTGTATACTACGTATGGTTAAGGAACATTTTGAGAAATGTCAATGATCTATTATACACGACTCAAAACCATCTCCTCATAATCCAACACATGCAACCCCCCCTCCAACCTCCTCACCTTCCTAAAATCCAACTTCGGTTTCATAACATCATTAACATTGGACACCACCACCCTTCCCCCATCCAGCAAAGTCCCCAAATTAAACATAGTACTATAAACCAATCCCTGGAAGCTCGCCCCCTCGAACGTCTTCTGCTCCCTCGGTCCATCATACTTATACTGGATATCCGACCCCTTCGAGGGTAGGCCCGCGCCCTTCCAGTTCCCAAAAAGCGAAGGATGCGACGAAACACACCTCAAGTATCCGGTCTCGCGCAATCTCCCCAACATGACATCATACACGACACTTTGACGAGGCGGCATGCTCTCGTCATCAGGTAAAACGGACAACGCTGCCAGTATTTTCTGTGCTGCGTTGAATGATACCGCATATGCGCTGGAGCAGACTGCCAGTGAGGTTTTGCAGATAATGCGGTTATGTTTGATGTTGTCGACGAGTTCGTGGACGGCTGGGCCGGCCCAGTATTGTGGAAGGCCGTAGACGGGGATAGATGTTGGGTCATTCTTCAGTATGTAGAATGGGGTTTTCTTTTGGCATTTTGTTCCGCAGTGGCCGAGCCAGAGGATGTCCCAGTCGTCCCCGTAGGGCGTGGTCTTCGGGTGGGATTCGGCTTGGAGGGCTAGGGTTCCTAGCGCGAATTCTTGTAGTTGGTTCTTTAGTGTCACGTCCCAATCGACGTCGTCTTCAAGTATTAGGGCACTGGTTATGCGCTCTGAGACGATGCTAAATAAAGTCAACTTTGTGTCTGATTTCTCATGGAGATGTGATTACCGTTGCATCGCGTTCAGGTGGGCTCGCCAGCTGCCGATTTCACCGGCTAGCATGCGAGGTCTATCCGGTTCGTCGTACCGCTGGAGGGAGTCTTAGTAGATAGTATGAGGCACAGTGACCAATTGAATCTTACTGGTGGGTAGGCCTTGGGGCTCATATCTTCAGAGGATACGCCATCAATCCAGTCCACGCGGAACTGCGTGACTGATGAGCCTAGTGTGATTGCATCCCGTTTATCAGCTCGACTGGGGAGGTTGATACAGAAAATCCTATCGAACTACGTCTCGATTAGAACTCGGATATACTGTATGGTCTGGGATGAGAGCTCACCCCTAATGTTTCATTTGTGATTGTTGCCAGACTTAATCCGTCTGCTGAACGCAGCCCCTGCAACCCAGCATACCGCTCACCAGAACTTATCAATAATGTACCCCACAACACGAGGATAAACACAAGTGATAACCCCGCATAGAGCAGTTTCCTTTGCCGATTCCTTTTGAATACTTGGATTGAAGGAGAGCTAGGCAGGTTCAATTTCAGCGCGCCCATGGTGAGCCGTCTAAGGACATGGCCGGAAGAGAGGGAGGTAGGGGAAGAAGGCGACCCCCAAAATCGATAATTCCGACCGAGGAGTTCCTTTCATACTTTTATCGCTAAACTGTGAAGCCTGCAAGCTAGGTGGGGATGAACTGATAGCCGGAAGCCTATCGTGATGGACTTGCATGACCGGCGCTTAATGAGGCGATTTCATTCGCCGAAACCCACCGCTAAGCATACATTACGCACCCCAAGCATCGAATGAGCATATCCGGATGTTCCAAGCGGGGAAACATGCTGACACCATTGTGAACCATTGAAGGAAATGGCGGGCAAAGAAAGAGGAGAACCAGAGGCCTCAGCCTCGCATGCTTTTTCACATCTCCCAGACCATTTCCTCTACAGGCATGGCAACAGCCAGTGTGATTGTTGGTATTTGATCCCCCTAAATAACTTCAATGCGCAAATTGCTAAGTTTACCATTTGGAACCAAATTTATTGAGACTTGGGTGTCCATATCTTGCCCTACGACAATCATGAACCCTGTCACGTGGCAAACCATTGTGCGTCCGGCCACAGCATCACGTGGCATATTGCGCACCTCGCTGGTCCAAGCTTCTTGCTCGGTTCCACCTCGAAGACCCTTAATCTTTTTCTCATCTTCATAAAAAAACATCAATGGGCTCATGTCCTCGGGTCAGGCGGGAATACTTCGGGTTGCGCCGGTGCAGAGGCGACGAGGGCGTCCAACCCGGGCGTGCGATGTTTGCCAAGTTAGGAGAGTTGAGAACATCCACCTCCTGGATCTAGACACATACAATATAACCAGCTCTCGACGAAGTTGTAGTGTGCTTTGTGTTGAGCCTGTGTCGGACGAGCAGGTCTTTTCTAGAGGGTTGCAGTTGGTGTAGGTCTGTGCAAGGGTATAGGGGAGTGTGGAGAGGAGCGCGGCGGTATATTTCAGTAAAGGTAACATTGGTGAGCCGCAATTGATCTTTGAGGGACTAGTATGGATACTATGTGAGTAAGTTTATTGTTGGATTTCTGACGCAGATGAAGTTCTATGTTGTGTACTCATGGCTGAGTGTAGAATATATATCCCACAGTGACATCGTGCTTTAGTACTTTGTATAATCTCGCCAACTTGATGCAACAACACCACAGCTTCAATGCCCTGCTCCCAGCCTCCCAATAAATCATTTTGAATCATGATACTCGAGAGGTGGCTTGTGGGTTGCTTTTAGTGCTTCCAACTCAAGTGTAGTCAGGTCATTGTGGTGGACACTATGGATAACAAAACGGGCTAGATTATCCCGTTTTGTCATTATGATGTGGAACTTGATATGATTCAGCGAATCACATCCCGAGAAAGCCGTAATTTCTAACCCAACTCTAAGAACACTCTTTCCCATATAAATTACTTTCCGGAGACAGCTCTCACAACAACAGGTGCTGTGGTCTAGTGGTATGACGTCACGTTGTGGCCGTGCCAGCCCCGGTTCGATTCCGGGCAGCGCCAATACGAATTATCATCTTTTTTTGGGCGTGTGGTACTTTTTCCTTTAATCTGAAGAGATGTCTAATTCAAGCAGCGCCCCCAAGATCTTAAAATTTTGCCGCTGCCACAAGTTCTTATAGCGGAGAAGACGTATCTGAATATAAGTTCATGATATCTCGAACCACGGTTTTTATTCATACCTTTGTTTACTGCTTTCTCGATATTGGATTTCATACTGAATATCTACAGATATTTGGGATAATATTCTGCAGTCCAGGGTAACTGCCCGGGGAATGAATGATGTCCAATTATTTAGCTGTTGTGCTGCACGGTGAGCTGCAGCTGTCCCTTATATCGGTCATCTACTCTTCCCAAGTATCTGATATGTGACCGTCCTAGATGACGAATGCATGTGCATTCGATTGCAGTCTATATGAAAGTAACAGCTATGATTCAATAACCAAAACAGCCTCTGGTCCTGTGAAACCCTTCAGTATGGATCCAGCCCAATCAGTTCCCTCGCCCGCTTCGAAAGCACCGGGCTGTGGAACGGCCTCTTGATGGCCGCTTCGTAGGTAGGATGATCTGCCGGTGGCAGGTACTCCCTGACTCGAAAATCAGCCGGATCATGTGTTGTATTCTGCTTCGCTTTCAAGGCCTGCAGGCGCACCTTTTTGGCCTCCTCTGAGATGGCGGCGGCTGGCTTATAGCAGACATCTTAGTTTAGACCGTTAGCATTCCTATACTAGCATGGAAATGAAGATTTTGGCATACAGGCGGCGAAGCGGTCATTGACCGAAGAAGGAGCAGCGCCGTAATGGATCGTGCGCTAGTGCGCTGTTAGCCAACTACAAACTCAAGATATGTTAGAGATAGGAGCACGCACCGAGTCCCAGAGTAGCAGATCGCCAGGCTCTGCGCACACTTTGGTCCATTTGCATCCCCTAGCCTCAAGCCACTGGCACATCTCCGCGTCAACACTCTGATAGGCCCACGTGCTCCATCCTCTTTCACCCTTCTTGTGGTCAAAGTGTTGCCACAACTCAGTGTAGCAAGCGCTTGAGCCTTCAAACACCATAAGCCCGCCATCCTCGGGCCCATTGGGGAGTAGATTCACAATTCCTTGGACGGTGTCGAATTTGTTGTTATAGGGGGACTGGTCGACATGCGCCCACGGCGCGAAAATAGGGTCTGTTTTGGGGCGTTCCCTTTCGGGTAAGGAAAGATTCACGCCGTCTGAGCAGTTAGTACTAAGTATCGTCAGAGGAGAAGGAAGATTATACCAAACGAGACCAGAAGCTCGCGGGTGCCCCAGATCTGCTCCCACTTCTCCACCAGCCCCGGCTCTGATTTCAAATCCCACACGAACTGCTCGTGGCCGACGCCGTACCTGTGCTCGCGGCAGTGTTACTGCTGCCGCTGCCTATTACAGTGCATGATAGCAAATGATGGTAACAAACCTGCTGTAAAGCCCCCCGTGAGTGTGCCAGGGAAGGTTCGCTGCCTTGCGGGTCGACGGGTCCTTGCGGTCGAACCCCAGGTCCCAGCTTTCAAGCCATTCGTAGGCCTTGTCGGCATAGGCTAGTGCTCGGTCCCTTGGTAGGACACCGCGGACAACCGTCCAGCCCTTTGTGTGAAGCTCGACCAGCCAATCGGGATGCTGTAGCAAGCGTGGTGAGCTGAATGCATGGGTATAAGCCAGGATAGCGGGGTCGTAACGGACCTTTTCGGCACCCCCGTCAACAGCAGCGTGCCGGACGGTAGGGCGAATCTTAGTCTGCGTGCTGACGGTAGTTTCGATGGAAGTAGGCATGACTTATACTGGAAGTAGCTGATGGAAATCAAGTCTTGATTGTTGGGGATATGGATACGCATGGGGAGGTGAGGTGGGGTAAGGTGACACTAAGCTAGTGTACTGGCGTGATCGAAGCTCGATTATGGCGGGCCAGTCACGCCATATTATCTTATCTACTTAGCCTCAACTCTAGTTACAACCAGAAAATTGCTCATTGGATGTCATATCATGACCTTTAATCTTTCTACTGTATCCCCACATTCGAAAACCCAAGACGGCTGAAGAAATGTTATGGAAAAAGCATTGAATCGTACAGCTCTGTTGCAGCTTTCGCAGCTCTCTATATGCTTCGTCTGACATATGCGAGAGACAGTAACAATGCGCTCAGCACCGGTTCATATTACTTGACAATGTTAGGACTGACGGAAGACTTTAACAGATGGAGTAACCAGTCGTGTGGCAACCTATCCGCATAATGACCGACTTATTAATTAGTATATTGTGTGGTGACGCAATTTACAGACTATCCAGCATATTTGAATGCCCTGAGAGACCTAATTAGAAGCCATGGTTTAAATTCTGGTCGAAGGCAGACGTGGGACGAAGCTCCGATTTATATCCCTTGTCAGTTGCTCACGAGCGTAAGATGTCCTTAAAGTCCATACCCTCTATTTGAATGCAATAGCAGACACTCCAAGCTTTTGCCATCAAGTAAACTATGTGAATATAGTTCCATCTTTTGTTTCACTCTAGCAGTCACCCCCTAAATGAATAAGCCGTACGTAGACATCAAAATCCCACCTATACCCGAATAGATCAAATAAAAAGCCACCCAGCTAACCACTAGCCTTCCGACCAACCACCGTGAGCCGAGTAAAGGCCCAGTACGCTCCTCTATGTGTTTCCTCCATAGCCTCGGGTATAAGCCGCGAAAATCTCTCACTTAGAGCCGAATTCTGTGTTGTGCGGGTGAGCATTTCGGGAACAATTAGGTTGCATTCATGCTTTGCTACGGCCATATACGGCGGGGCATCTTTGACGTCGCTTTCCACCTCTTCCAGCTTTGCCTGCTGATAGTAATAAGGAATCTCGGGAACCCAGTGAGGAGTAGTACGGTCATCTGCCCCCCTGCCTAAGCGCATGAGTTCCTTAAGGGCGTCGTCTTTGCAGCCCGGGCTGGTCTTCTCGATTCGATACGAAAGGGCATCTACTTCGGCCCATTGGAGGTAGCCACCAGGCTCTGTGCGATAATCAGCATGCAATAGAAGGTTGGGGGTGGGGCCCAAGGATTTATATTGGGTGCATACTCAATAGTTTTAAAACGTTCCCGATGACCCTCTCAGCCTCCAAGTCCCTTATTACGAAGGAAAAGTTGCGAACGTGAACAATATCATAGACATCCCGGAGGTGATCAGGCGTCTCGGATAGTATGTCGTATGAGTGTAGAGTCATATTTACAGGAAGGCATTCTTTTGGGGGGAGAGCGCTGAAAGATATATCAAGGCCATCTAGGGATACGGTGCTCGGAAGTCGACGTGATAGATCTGTCAGCCAGATTCTGGTTGGAGCGTTAGCAGTAAGCTAGTTAATTTGTCTTTCTGCACGTTTTACCACCTACCCAGTGCCAGTGCCAACGTCGGCAATTCTCAGGTTTGGGTTGCTTGTAGGGATGGAAGGGTGGATATGGTAGCCGAAAAGTTCGGTCCACAAATAATGTTGGAGGTTGATGCTGCGATTTCACTTAGCAGTTGTACATCGAATATATTGAGCAGAACGTCCCGGTTGTCACCATGGAAATCACGAGTGAAAACGTATTCGGGCTTAGTCATGATGTAAATGAGAATCGATCTAGTAATAAAGCTTTTGGATGTCTATTAGTTTGTCTCCGGAAAGCATTAGGGCTTTTATGTGCTACAAATTGAGTATCGCAGACGTATGCTTTCATTGATGAAGATGAGGCACTCTATATAGAGGAAACAGCATAGATGACACGTCATTATTTAAAATAGTTGAATCATAATCGTAGAGATTATGAGGAATCTAGCGATGAAGGGTACCATGATAAATTATTGTCCTTGAACCTGAATCACAAAACTGGGCGACTGTCGAACTGCCATCAGGTCAATTAGCTGCAAGACAAGGAATCAATAAACTATCTCATCCTAAACCCAAACAAAGGGTATAGGGCTGAGCTGGCGTAGCTTGGTGCAATATTGACTAGAAAGGCTGTCAGAGGCACGGCGCGCTTTCCTTAGAGCAGGGGGTGAGACAACCAGGAAATGATAAGCCTCGGGTATGATCCGGTGGCTTGGAGTTCAGGTATGCGAACCCTGATGGAGATATATGGATACGACGTGGTAGGCTGTCGAAACCATGGTTGACGCGGAGAGAAAGAAACAGGAATAAGGAAGTTCAGGGGAAATTGAGGAGCAGGGTTGAAAGAAGAGGTTACACGCACCAGGACGAGTGGTAATTCAACAGTCGACGAGTATAGTAATTAATTACCCGCACCTGGATATGATGTATATCTGAGGCCTAATTTATCTTTAACAACCATCCTAGAAATGTATACAGGCATTGGTCTATCGTTCAAAACTTTTTATGAAACGACCTTTGATCTTTGAATAAACAGATTCATCGGAGAAGTATCTTATCAAGATGATCGGAGCCGATCAAGTGGGCCTAGTCCTGCAATTAGCACATACTCTGTAAGGTAGGCTATGGTGTGGACTCCACATCCCAGATTGCATCGAGCAAGTCAGTCATGTCTAGCAATACATCATTCGCGGCGGTTTCTCCGAGAAACTGCTTCAGGGGTAGAATTGTGACGAATCGACGGTCTTAGACCTAATGGGCAAGTCTTTTCACAGCAGCGCCAATGCCTATACCGTATAGTCGCCATCTGTCAGAAAGATTCATGATCGGGTGTTGAATACGTTTGTCATGTCTCTAGTTATTGTGCGCCGTAGTTGATGTAGTTAATAAATTTATTTGGAGGCTACACTTGTGGACGATTGTTTGACAACATCTGCCTTATAGTCATTGTCTCAGCTTCTTTCACTGCTGGAAGGACGATCAGACTTAGTCGCTAATCCTTTTCATGACAAAGTTGCGGTGAGTAGGGCCGTTCAGATTTTACCAGTCAACATGACTGATGCAAGCCATGACCACACAGCCTCACTCATTTTCAGACTAACGATAACGAGGCTCGGGTGAAGGCAAAGCATGGCCGCAAGAGCTAATCCCGGCGAGTGACAAATGTTTAACGCAGGAGGCTTCCAGTTCCCACAGTGGTGTACGTTAGCGGCAACGGCCTTAATATACCGACCGCATGGCTCTATGACGTGCAGAGTCCTTAGTGGCCCACGTGAGTAGCTCAAGGAATTCCATGTAGCAAACTTTTGCGGATAATGCGAATAAATTGCTTGATCATGCCACGTGTGAAAATTTGACCCTGGAGTTTCGACCCTGAAGTTCGAAAGCCGGAATAAGGGATCGACAACAACGTCTCGGGAAGGCGATAGAACAGCCTCGGCACGGCAGCGAGTGGATCCGTGGCGCCATAAAAGTTCTTCTCGAATTCTTCTCTTTCTCGGCCCGTTGTCGGGACCGATTCGAATAGAGTCATGAAAAACCTTATCTCAAACCGAAAGCTACCATTTACTTTGTCAACATCTTGGCACTCAGGGTGAACCAGAGAGATATGATATAGATAACGTATGAATGCAAATAAATCTGCGAGGCGCGAGAGGAAAGTCCCTGCGGTCTCGTGTGCGACATGCGGACTTCGTTCGGAAAATCTGCGGTTGGGAGGTGGATCTGGTGGACCAAACTTGCCGTTACGTTCCTTGAATTGCACTCCACAGAAGCCGGCGTGAAGTTTTCTTCACTTGTTCCCTGGGTTTCCACAAGATAACGTTACTCAAAGGGCAGCAACGCCGTGAGCCGTTTCGGTTTGCTCGGACCAGTCCCTATTAATAATGTATGATCAGGATCGTAGAGACGGGGCGTTTATAAAGACTGGGTAGGCCAATTTTCCGTTAGGATCCATCCATCTCTCTTTATTCTAGATACCCCTCACATTATTCAAATCTTCCCAACCATGAGCGTTACGTACGACGTGTTCCGTGGCTCTGCCGAGGGCCGCATTGTCGCTGACAAGGCTTCGTCCACCCTTGGACACAATGAGGTCTTCATTGAGACCACCCACTCTGGTCTTTGCGGCACAGATGAGCACTACCTCAAGACCAACCAGGTGCTCGGTCACGAGGGTATTGGAATCGTCAAGTCTCTTGGCCCCGGTGTCACCTCCGTGAAGATTGGAGACCGTGTTGGATTCGGATACACCCACAGCATCTGCACTTCCTGTGACAACTGCGCTACTGGTACTTCCCCTATATGTACGACACATGAATCATTATGCAGGCTAACCCCTTCGAACTAGGCTGGGATCAGTACTGCGAGAACCAGAAGCAGTACGGTTTCCATGACTTCGACAACGGAACCTTCAGCTACGGTGCCGTTTGGGACGCCAACTGCGTCTACCCCATTCCTGATGGCTACGACTCCGCGTATGCTGCTCCTCTCATGTGCGCCGGTGCTACTGTCTGGACTGTCTTGAGCGAGTATGGCATTCGTTCGACTGACCGCGTCGCCGTCATGGGCATTGGTGGTCTTGGTCACGTTGCCATCAAGCTGGCTGCTGCCATGGGCTGCCACGTCGTTGTCCTTTCCAGCTCCGAGTCCAAGCGCCAGGAAGCTATGGACTTTGGTGCTTCTGAGTTCCACGTTTTCAGGTCTGGTGATGCCGTTCCTGAGGGCTTCAAGCCCGTCAAGCACCTCTTGCTTTGCGGCAATGCCGGTGTTGATTACCCTTCGTACGTTGGCCTCCTGCCCCCCTATCGCTTTCTCTGCGTAGTAGCTTTGTTCGCGCATATAGCTAACGTGAAAACAGTCTCATTCCCCTGATGGCCACCCACGGTAGCATCTACCCCCTGACCGTGGCTTTCGAGCCTGCTAAGGTGCCCATGCTCGGCCTCGTGTGGAGGGGTGTCCGCATCCAGGGTTCCCTGGTTGCTTCCCGCCAGAGCATCCGCAGCCTTCTCGAGTTCGCTGCCAGGAAGAAGATCTACCCCACCATCATGACCTTCCCCTTGAACAAGGAGGGTATTGAGGAGGCCATGCAGACCCTGCGCGAGGGCAAGATGAGATACCGTGGTGTGCTGGTTCGCCAGTAGACACGATCACGATACCTTTTCCTTTCCCTATTGTTACAACCTGTAGTACTAGTCACGATGATGATAATGTTGAGATAGAATAAATAGATAGAATCCTAATCGTATGATGATGCCCGATCAGGAATGCCCGCTACACTTGCCGGAAATAGACATCCGGTTCCTCCCACTTCGATGCCTCAGGTTAGCACCGGCTTCGGACAATTACCGAGCCGAAAGACAAACAGTGCAAATGTTGTTGTATCAACGTTCCATCTTCTAGCAGTAAGTCGCATGACTCGTCATCACTGCCCACGATTATATATAGAAACCAGGAAAATCTCAAATCATGAATGCCTTTCATGATCTAGATCTAGAACTATATATAGGAGAATACTTCTATCTCCATTGCTGCGCCGCTAGGTAGTGACATATAAATAGCGATTGTGTGTCAGGGTGGCTTGGCTGAGATCTACTGTTCACCTGTCTTGTTTCGATGGGGAACCATCGGTATCCATAATTAATACCTTTATCTTGATTTTAAGTTGCAGTACACTTAGACAATCAAAGGAAAAAACTAATTCAAGCCATTACATTCTCTAACCCCGGCGAAGGTACCACCTCTGATGGCAAATTACAGCCGATGATGGCCTGTCCGTTTCGTTCATTGGCGTACCCAGGATACCTCTTGTATTTCATCCACCGCATATAGAGAGACATAATTACTTCAAATATTGACATTCTCCGTAGTTGTGGCTCCATGCGTGGAATTACGTGACCTTTGACCACCCAACAAGCCATGGTAAGCGCTAATCTACCTAGGCTACTACTAGCTTACCACTAAGCGTAGCATTGAATCGCGTAGGGATAGAGTCGAACTAACAGCTCACAGCCTTGCCTTACCATTCTTTGTCGTCTTCCTAAACTCTGCCCCACTCTATTGAACGCGAGTATAAGTAATTACCCAAGCATCCTCAGCCCCTCTGCTCTTTCTGATCCCACCTCTTTCCATCCTTCAACTACTAGCTACTACACAACAGCCATGTCTGCCTCCAAGCCCGTGATCCTCCTCATCTCAGGAGGCTGGCACGTTCCCACCTCATACGACAAGCTCACCAATCTTCTCAAGTCATCCGGGCACGAAGTCCACGTCCCAGAGCTACCCTCAATGAACGGCGCGCGGCCCCCAACAGCCGATCTAGAAACCGACACAACTGCTTTTCGCGAATACGCATTGAACCTCGCCAACGCTGGCAAAAATGTCATTGTGATCTCCCATTCCTACGGCGGCCAAGTAGCTACCAATAGTCTTTCGGACCTAGCAATCTCAAACCGCAGCAAACAAGGCCTACCTGGTGGAGTACTTCATATTGTCTCACTCTCTTCGTTCACCATTACTGAAGGGCGAAGCATGTTTGACATCGTGGACCAGTTCGGTCACGCGTCGTTGATGCCCGTGGCATTCGATTTTGCGGAGGATGGAACGTGCGTGGATCGCGATCCTAAGGGTCTGCTTGTTACGCCTGGTCCGGATGAGTCTGAGTCCGAGGTAGAATGGTATTTGGGGACCCTCCAGCGGTGGAATGGCAAGTGCATGTACCAGCCTATTACTGCCGAGCGAGCTGCTTGGAAGGATATTCCTGTGACATGTGTCTTGTCGACTAGAGATATGACCGTTCCTGTTGACTACCAGAGGTGGATGGTGGATGTGATGAAGAAGGAGGGGGCAGAGGTTGAGGCTTTTGAGCTGGATTCGGGCCATTCGGTTGATTTTAGTAAGGCGAAGGAAGTGGCTGAGATTGTGAATAATGTGGTGGCTCGCTACGAAGACAAGTGATGCGATTGATTACAATATAGATAGCTACGAGGCTCACTCGGCTTGTTTAAAAAAAGACGTAGAGGGGCCTTTAACATACGAGAATAGCTTTTTACATTTTCGGATTCACTTGAAAACTGCCCTGATGCGGCTGAATACCGATAACCACGTTAGGCACTAACCCTCAACATTCTCCTTACCGGTGCGGTGGCCTGCCATCTCACGATTCTTTTCGAAATCCCCATAACTCCCGCGAATAGTTACGCTCAAACCAGTCTTTATCCCCATAGGCTGGTTCGGTTTCGCGAGTTGAGCCGGCCTGAATCGAGTTGCCCAATAACATATAATCAGGTGTAGCCCACTATCAGAATCTAGTCTATCATAATGGCACATCCCCCACGCACCAGTCAATGTGGCCCAGACCAGCCAGCCGCAACTCAAGAGCTAGTCTAACGCGCCGACCCTTGTCGTCTGAAATTGTGCTCTTCGCCTCGCAGGACTAGGCCACAATTGCCCCACGCGGCGCAGGAGGTGTGCATCACCAGCCTGAATTTGCAAATCTATCAATTAAGCCATTTGAATAAATTCTCTCAATCCAGGATTTTGTCAATTCTTAGTTGCGAATTGTTAGGGAGAAGTGCTTGTCTAAGCTGACTTGATCTTCGGTGTTTCTCTCATTTCCCTCGGAATATCCGACCTTCCACTATGAATGGAGTCGCCGTAAACTCCTCTATCCCACTTGCTAGTATTTTGACAGTTTGTGAATCATTAAATGGCAATCTCTAACTACCCCAGCATTCAATTTTCCTTGAATTCTATCATAGACTTACAGCCCGAGCCCAAATTCATCTCCCCGCTTAACCCCTCAAGCACGTCTCTGTCCCCTCCCCTTAGTGAACCACACCACCACATAAACCAACATAAAGTTCATACAGCAAAAGCCCACAAAAACCGCACAATTCCACCAGCGCTGCTTATACGAATAATACAACGTGTCCAGATACTCATCACCGACTGAATACGGACAATATGAGCAATATATGCCGTCGCGTTCGGATTAACGATGTAGCCGGGGTTACCCCGTAAGAGGGCCGCCGTATACTAGCCACAAGTACTGCCTGGCAGGGCATCAAATACGACGAGATTACTCGGAACACTCAACCGCAACGCTGTGAAGGACCGAACCGAGCGAAGCGCCGAAGAAGTAGCGCATAGGATCAATCCAAAACAGCCAGGGGCGTTAGAAATCGTTCAGGTATGCATGGGGAGTCAAGTCTCCAGACACAACCATTAGGATGACCCAGAAGAGGGAGTTAGCGTATCCGCCTAGAGTAGCGGGTGGGAAGAGCGCAGCTAGAAGGTGAGAGGGCCCATTCCAAAGATACGGCCGGGAACCGAGTCAGATGCCCCCTGCGCCAAACCCGTTGGCTCCCGGTCGATCGAAAGTGATGGTTGGATCCGTACCAAATTCAACCTTGATGTAGTACATCTTACCCGCTTCAATCAGTAACTCTCCCCTCTCCTCAACTGTGCCAGTCCCAAAGAAATTGTCCGCACGGATCTGCTTCGAAGCGTTGTCGACGATACACTCCCCATCAATAGACATTTTGGCTGTGCCGGCAACACAGATACTGAATTCGTACTCCGCAGTTACATCAGGCGTAAATGTTCCACTCGGATCGGCGTAGTAAAGATAGCCCTTGATATGAGGATTCTTGTAATTCATCAAGAAGACCTCAGATC
Source organism: Aspergillus piperis CBS 112811 (assembly GCF_003184755.1). Classification (NCBI taxonomy): domain Eukaryota; kingdom Fungi; phylum Ascomycota; class Eurotiomycetes; order Eurotiales; family Aspergillaceae; genus Aspergillus; species Aspergillus piperis. The sequence goes on along the minus strand of NW_020291596.1, from coordinate 1,346,857 downwards.
GGCCGACATGGATCTGGTCGGCTGTATTGCAATTTGGCAATCCTGGAGAGTCAAGATAGACTGTCATGTCCAAGCCCGGTTGACCTGACTCTGTCTTCGTAAGGTGCGAAAGGGGCGGTAGAAGCTTCCACCCTGGAGCCCCGAGGGCATACTTAGCCTGCGACACCCGTGCGTGGATTCCCTCCAAGGGACTAATAGCATGATACGGGTCGAGAGCGGCCGATCCTCCTCCGCAATATGCAGCGAATAATGCGTTGGGACCAATGACAGCCGTGGTCTTGTCATATTTAAACGGTAAAATGTCCCTCTCATTCTTCAACATCACAATGCTCTCTGCTGCAGCGCGCCGCAATTGGGCCGCTGTCTCTGGTGTGTCAAGCATCTCCTCAGGAGCATTCTCTGGAAGATTCAGGACGCGTGCGCGTTGGATGAATTTCAGCACTTCCTGAAAGCGATCGTCAAGCTCGTGTGGCAGAAGCTTGCCAGAGCTAAGAGCCCTAGTGATCACCGTCCCCGTAGCAGAGAAGGGCCAGGCATTTCTAGGTCCAAGCCAGCACGAAGGGCTTCGGTCGTGGAGTAAGTTCCAAACCTGAATACGTGTGAGAATAATGCTACACGGTTGCTGATCCTTCTGGGGATATTGTAGAAGATAAGGCTCACCAGTCAGACATAACGAGACCATAGAAGTTCCACTCCTCTCGGAGGGCTTTTTTGGATGAGGACCGGATCCTCGCTGCAATAAATGCCGTAGGTCATTGCCGCACCCATACAGCCGGATAGTATTGGATTTTCACTGAATGATTCGAACCCGCGTCCATTGAGGGGAGAGCGTTGCATGTTTACTGTGGGGCCCAGAATTACAGATGCACCTTTATCAATCGCTTCCTGGCCTTGTAATTGTCCCAGTGACTCTACCAGGGCGGTATTCCATGTTGCACCGATCACACTTTCTGTGAGTAACGCGCATTCTAGATTAGACTTCGAGTAGTCCTAAGGCACTTACCACAAGGAAATCAAGCTGCAGCTTTTCCATTGAGGGATTTTGTTCCCCGCACTCCATTGGGCCCATCAGACACTCGAATGGCGGGAAGCCCCAACCGGGGGACACTGGCTGTGTGCCAAAAGTCAATGGTCAGTCAGCCTAAGATATTATCGATATCGGCCATGCGGCCATTTCGAGCGCTAACTTAAGCAGGCCTGTAGCTGTGGTATTATGACAGCCACGTCTATACTGGTAGGTTCTGCCGCTTCTTATGCCTCATTACTAAAGGAATGAGGCCATCAGCTTCGGGCGAACGCTCCTCCTCCTTCAATCCACGAAACAGTGGTAAACCGCTTCATCGGCTGCTCCCTGTTCGGGGTCTCCAAGAACATTTTAATAAGCAATCCCCATTGTCCAAGACGCACGAACCTTGGGTAGTTATGCTCACTATACCGTGATAGAAAAGAATGTATATGTTTGTGCCATTGCAGATGTGTATCGCTGCATTTTTGAGTGGTAAAACAGCAAATACAACAAAGAGAGTCAATTTATTAACTTTTTTCAAACATGGCCGCCCGCTCCTGGCCCTAACAAACATCTACGCAGCCGTGGACTCGGTGTGGCTTGGGTGTCTAACATTTCCCAACTATCCGCAACATCATCATCAATCACATTTCCCTGGCGAAATCGACTAGAAATACCATCTGGTCTTGTGGTATGCCTATCCTAAAACGAGTGTTTTCCCGATCGAAGAAATGGCTTTGGTATTCGACGGTAACGAGGCTACCCTTGTCGCCGAAGAGGAGAAACCAGACGCTGATGGGACAGCCTAGGAAAATTAATTACTGTCTTTCATACTGTCTACCTCACCTCTGAATCTGATAGAGTCGCGTCTGCCGACGGGACCTCTTCCGAGAAGCTGGGTTGATCAGCACTAATCTTTCCCTTTTGTCTCCCCGCCATCATTCGCTTATTTGATCGACATGGCCATCCCCACTTTACCAACGTCAATGCTTTTCCTTACTATAGACTATTCTGCTTACCATCGCTATGGCCACCTGACAACTTAAGCATTGTTATTTTGAAGGATATGCTGGCTAACGGAAATGCGGGAATGAAAGGGTTCAATCGAATCAATTTGTGTAGACTACAGTCGCAGAGGAATAGACAATACATTGTTCCGTAATTGTATGCGGATAACTTCATTGGAACATGTCATCCCGCTGCGGGGTTTGTTACGAGCATGCAAGAATCGCTGCCTCTTGCGGGAGGGGGCTTGGCCTTTCACAGAAACCTATAAACTCCCTTGTCAACTCCCTTTTTACGCTCTTGTTTCCATCTCACTATCCATAAGTCTACAGACCTTTTCCAACGAATTCCGGGAATTCCTAAAACAGTGCATCGATTTTACCTAAGGTTAATGTACCCATCCTTGACGATGATGAGAAATAACGGGACTGATCAATGTGCTCTCAGCACGCATCATGCGCTCACCCTGGCCTATCTCAGCCTCCATGATGCTGCTACCACTGGTAGCAGCTGACTGGCAATTTAAGTCGCGCCCTGATCTGGCACCGCCCAAGCTGAATATTACCATTCCTGCAGCCGCAGATGTGGAGAAGGGGTACCTCTTCGTTGCTCCTTTTGCTGGTATCGCAGATGGCCCGGGCGAAATGCATGGCCCGCGCCAGGCATCTCCTTACATCTTTCGGGATGATGGTGAGCTAGTCTGGTCCGGATACTCCTACTACTCCATCTGGGCAACCAACTTTCAGAAAGCCCGATGGAACGGCAAGGATGTCCTATTCTGCTTCGAGGGTGACCATAATCCGGCTTATGGACATGGTCACGGCCATGTCACCTTCCTAGACCAGCACTATGAGACCATTCGTGAGCTGCGTGCTGGTAACCATAAGATTATGGACAAGCATGAGTTCCACGTTATCAATGAGGAGACGGCTTTGATACAAATCTACCAACCCGTGCCAATGGACCTCACTCCCTGGGGAGCCAGTGCGGAGCAACAGTGGATCGTGGATGCCATCATCCAAGGTATGAAATCCATTTGAATGACAGGATAAAGCTAATCAGGGTGACAGAGCTTGATATTGCGACTGGTGATGTTCTGTTTGAGTGGTCCAGCTTGGATCATGTCCTTCCCGACGGTTAGTTCTTCCTCCTTCACAGCACACGCCTGCAACCAACTAAACTCTCTCAGAGGCAGTCCTCCCCATCAACCCTGGCCAAGCAGGCGCTGGCTACAACTCTTCAGATGCATGGGACTACTTCCACATCAACTCCGTGGACAAAGACACTGATGGGAACTATCTCATCTCCGCCCGTGATGCCTGCGCCGTACACAAAATCAACGGCAGCAGCAGCGAGATCATCTGGCGTCTGGGAGGTGTCAAGTCCGACTTCGAACTAGGCCCAAACGTCAACTTCTGCTTCCAACACCACGCTCGATTTGTTTCCAAAGACGGTGACTCCGAGATCATCTCCCTGTATGATAACTCTGCTCACGGCACCGAGAACGGTCGCGGCCACGAAGTCCACACCCATCCATTCTCACAAGGAAAGATCATCCAAGTCAACACTGCCACCTGGAAAGCATCCATCGTCCAAGCCTTCCAACCACCCGATGGCCTGTTGTCCAAGTCTCAAGGCGGCACCCAATTGCTACCCAACGGCAACGTTCTTGTGAACTGGGGCTCTGAGGGTGCATTGACTGAATTCCGCCCTGACGGCACTCCAATCCTACACGCCTACATGGACTCGGGCTTTCTGGGAGAAGGTGTCGAGAATTACCGTGCTTTCCGGTTTAACTGGACTGGACTTCCTAATGAGACGCCGGCTATCGTATCTCTTCAGAATGACGAGGGTACGACCCTTTATGTCTCGTGGAACGGTGACACTGAGACAAAGGTCTGGCGCTTTTATAGCGTGGTTGATGAGTACGGCTCGCGCGAGTTCTTGGGCGATGCGAAGAGGACTGGTTTTGAGACTGCGCTGTCACTTCCGGGTCGTGTCGTTCACGCAGTGTCTGGAGAGGCTATTGATGCCAGGGGAAGGGTTTTGACAGCTACTGCTGCTGTGAGAACTAAGGCTGAGGTGCTACCTCCGAAGGCAGCTTCGGTCGGAAAGCACGAGCATGGGGCAGCGCAGTCTCAAGTCCAAATGGGAGGTTCTAGCCACTGGGAGGAGTATATGGTCCTGAAGTTGGATCGTTTCTCTCGAGATTGAGGATATGCAATTCACTCCTTGAGGTTCTCCCTCAGTCAAACGTCGTGCGGGTGGTGCCTGTTTGCTCAACCAATGGCACCTAGTGGCAACTGTTGTTAGTGATAGTGTTGAAGATGGCTGGTTACTTTCTGATAGTAGTCTAAGAGTTAGCAATATGAATTGTTGGTGACGATGAGTCTCAGTGTAGCCCATAAACACTCCATATTTCCACCCTTATCAAATGCTACTGCCACTCTAATCTCAGCGCGACAATATTTTTCCATATTAAGTCGCTTCTTACTCCTAAACCCCCTGACTAAAATCATATTCATTCCCAAACCCCCGATTCAAATACCTTTCCAATGCCTGCTCCTCCGACACCCAATCAACTGGAACCTCCAAGCTCGTCTCCCTCTCCACCGCGGGCCTCAACTCCTCCGCAAGCTCCAATTTCATCCTATTCCGATACCACGGCGCGAAATGAACTACACAACAATCTTACTCAGCACCAGCCCACCACAACCAAGTAACCAAATCCAAAAGGGGAAAAAACACTTACTCATAGCCAACATAACCCTCACATCTTCCGTCCGATTCCCCATTCCCGCATGCCAAAGCCTCAAATCCCGAATTACCAACGCTCCCTTCGGTACAACAGGCTGACAGGGCATTCTCACAGCGCGACGTTTCTCCACCTCCTGTACCTTGATCCGCCCACTCGCTCGATCAGTGCCATGCGCTCCCTCTTGCACATGCAGACCCGAGTCCACGTGTGTGCCGAGCCAGATCTCTGTGGATCCGTTTTCAGGAGTCATAGTAACCACGGGGACGTTAATAACGTAGGCGAATGGATGCGAGGGATGATCGAAATCCGCGTCGGTGTGTACGGGCTGCGAAGTGGGGGGACAGGTACTGGTTGGTGGCATGGCAGTGTTACCTGAGCAGAAGGTCCATTTGGGACATGGGCCTAGGGCTGTTGAGGTAATTTGAATGGCGAGGGGGTCTGTGGTGGTTACTTTAGCAGGAGCAGATTGGTATGCTTAGGGAGAATAGTCACGTACTCAGGAAGATATCTTTGTGAAAATATTCTCTTGTTGGGGGTGGATCTTGTTGGATGTTCCCTGGGTTGTAATTGTAAGGGCTATTCTCTTTTCTGGATTGCAGGGTGTAGGCGTCTTGGATCATTTTTGTGTTTAGGTGGTCGAGGGGGTCGTGTGGAATGGCGTTTTCGATGATGACTAGGCCGTCGTGGAAGAGGGAGTAAATGGCGCTTTCGAGATTTTGTGGGGTGAGTTTGTTATTTTCTAGTTCGGTCTTCGATAGTCTTATGGTACGTGGATGGGATGATGATTGCTTGCAACGGTGATAGTATTGCTTTAATGGGGGTTGTATTGTCGGGGTGAGTCGTGGTGTCCGACGGGCGAGACCAGACGGGAATCTGTACATCATGATGCCGAGTTTATATATATGGCGGGGGAGGCTTTAGCTATGCGTCTATGTAAAGTGACTCCACCTAACAGATATCACTTTCTAGTAGAGCTCGGGTATGCCAACCACGGTAAGGTTGTGGGAATATCCCCAAGCCAACGAAGAAGGGCAGTTCAGGTGACTCTCAATATACAAGACAAAGGGCAAGAGGGGAGGCCGTAGTTAGGAGGGCATATAGCAATGGATATATATGTAGAGGTAAAATCATTGCCTAGTACAGAGACTCGGTAGTGTAGATTGACAACTTGCTGTGAAAGAAACATGGTCAGATTTGAGATGAACGTGGATGTGCTCCCAGTCTGGGGAGGTTGATAGGTTACATTTGCATTTCCCCGCTTCTTTCTCCGCATCCCGAGGCACACCAAGTGCTGGAATAGCGGCATTGCACGGACGGAAGCAAGTTACCTCTGAAATTATGACGCGTTAATTCCCATAAAAAGCGTTGTATTCGGTTTTTCCTATCAGATAACCTGGACTGGGTTCTGATGCAGAAGTATTTGAAACGAGAGCAACCATTTTACCTTTATGTAACAAAACTCATCGTACTCTACCAATAAGATGGGCTTGTGGTTTAGGGGTATGACGCTCCATTCGCATTGGAGAGGTCCCGGGTTCGATTCCCGGCGAGTCCACTTTTTGCCTCCTCCTTTTTTCAATAGCATTGCGCTTCTATTTGCTTAAATAAGTATGTAAATAAAAGCACAGTCAAACAATAAGTCCTCGATGGTCTAACGGTCATGATTTCCGCTTGTCAATCCCAATTCGGAACAAGCGCGGGAGACCTGGGTTCGACTCCCAGTCGGGGAGATATCTTTTTCTGTTTCTCTGAACTTTTTTTCCTTTCTCTACTCCGCATTTTCTTTATGCCAGTAGTGTTCTCATTGAGCTTTTGTTTAGTCATTCTCATGGTGGTCGTCGTTTTACCATTTGTCATAATATCTTCCCCCCAGAACCGCTTCAGTATGTGATAGATTACATCACTGGACTGGTGTCTATTTGGTCCTGCTTCATCAATACCGCGTCCCGAAACATATCTGCGAACAATCTATCTTAAATGGTAAGTAAGATCTAGTGGTTACCTAGTTGTTGACTTGAGAATCATCTTGCAGATAAGTTACTGTTGAATATCAGTGTATCTGCTCACAGGAAAGATACAGTGATAGTCTGGAGATAAAGGAAGTGGTAATTCATTCGAGCGAAAATCGTACAGCAGCTTACCACCCGTAAACCCTCTCTCCAGGATGTTGTTTGTGTACTCCAGAATCATCACATGCCTTACCAGCTGACTGGATGCTTAATTAATTCCATCTTCTTACAGACAATGTGAACATGGGGTACTGCGATTCGTTTCAAATTGACCTTGCATAAGTGAACAGCCGAAGTATCAAATTCATTCTGAGTAAGAGTAGGGGATGTATGAAACATTAGTGATAAGAAAAGACCCGAACAGTTCAAAACCACGAGACTTGGAGAAAGAAATGCCATCCACCATCGGTTCCATACAAAGAAAATTACACAAAGCAACAAGGAAGTGGCGGAAATGAAGACAAACTTTCATCCATAAGAAACATAGGAGCAGAGAAAGAGCTCGTCAAGGGATGAATGTGCGCCCGAAAAGGTTAGAACTCTCCAATTTTTCTGATTGATGCCATGCCCTGCACAAAAAACAACCACCCTCCTTTCCGTCAGTAGAAGCATTTGAGTTCCATTTCTCCAAAGAGGACGCCACGGGATTCTGCCTTCACATGTATCATACCATCCTTTATAATGAAGCTAACCTCGATCTGAACAATCTCACCAATACTCACTTTACTCGTTCTTAGCGCTTCAGTAAAGTCGCAGAGTAAACGGCCGATGTTCCGGACACCTAATCATTGTTCAGAAGAATTCTTCGCGTGGGAGACAAGAAGACTGTGAAGCTTGAAAGGTAATACGAACCCTTTTTTGGATCAGTGCTTTGTGGAGGATTGCTCTTATCCGAGTCATATATCTTGATGACTGAGAAGGGAAGATCTTGTGACACTCGGCAGGGAAATACAGTTCTTTGCTTCTCACCGATTGGTTCACCGAATGGATACGGTGTATTCTGTGGACAAATTGTTCATCCGTCAAATAGCGTTCGCATAATTGTGCACTTGCGATGAGCTTACCTTTCTGAGGACCCAGGTAAAAGGGTGATTGTCGTCATCGAGGTCCATGGCACCGTCAGGAAGAGGAGGGGTTTCGTTTTTGTAAGTGTTCCACCAAGCGGAGGCGGTTGTATCCCCAAAGGGCAGCACCCTCGGCTACCGCATTTTGCCTATATATTTCAGTATTACTTGTTGGCAAAAGAAAAGTGAGTAGTGAGGACTTACGGAGAACTCGGATAGTGGGTCTCTATTTGCGACTCCGCGAACAGTTTATCAATTGCGCTACGTAGATAGATTGACCGCGCCATTGCGCCGGAAACGTAAATGTGCTGAGTGATTGTCAGCATTTGTGTAGAAAGTTGACGATGGGATATTCACTAACCTTCACAATCGGTGCCCCGGATTTACGATGCCCCTGGGATATGATGTCTTCCAAGACAGAGCAGATTTTGGTGACCACAGGAGCCTGAAGTCTCAGCATATCAACACTGTTGCTGCTAGATTAGATGATATCACCAACACGAAGCATGACGAAAGCAATTGAGAGCAGACTGACCTTGTGAACTTGAATGAATACACATTCCCTCTCCTTGTGTATGTAAGTTCTTGGAGGTCTGGCCCGACTGTGCCTTCAAATTCACGCTTGGCGTTCTCGAAACCTATCATGAGAGTGCTGGTAGGTGAAGTTTCGGAGCGCTTCAACTGGCTGAACCTTCTGATGAGACCTTTCGACGCAGCAGTGTAGAAATCCCGGTCAATCTCCATACTTCCGCCATGGAAGTCTGATTGGGATCAGAAGTTGCTCGGTGTCATTGGCTATACAGAGAAGACCAAACGTACCGGTATGGGACACTATTTTTGTAAAGGCACCAATTGATCTCTGATGCACCAAATACACGCCAATGTCCTGGAAGGGGTAAGCCAGGTGTCTAGCATACTGTTCAAACGCTGAGAAGGGTCTTACCAAGGTCCCGCCGCCACAGTCGCAGATAGCAACTCCATCTCCTGCCTAGTATTACCAAAGTCAACACTTTCAGTACCTCCAAAGGCGGGGACAATAGCGGCATAGAAGACATACCTTAATCCCACTTCTCGGGTCATTGATCATGGTCGTGAGAGCCGCTTCTGGCTCTGAAATGATAAGAGGATAGATACTCCCACCAATTCCGCGACACCCTGCTTTACTAGCAGCTTGCTTCAAAGCGGTGATGGCCGTGTCCGACCACGTGGCTGGGACTGTGTAAACGTAGACAAAGGGCAATATGGCATAGCCCAGTTCTTTGTATTTTTTCCTGATCTGAGCCTCCGCGTGCTTCCTGAGCAATTGCAGGAAGTCTTGGATGATTCGGGTCGGGTCTCTACCTCCAGGCCGGGTAAAAATTCCCACCGACGCTACCCACCCCTTGTTGTCGCTGTTCTCAACGATCTCCTCCTCAACTCCAGGCTCCAACAGCAGCTTTGTCCAGGAAGCTGCTACATGCTCTGCGCCTACTTCGTAGCCCCATGCCTTCGTTTTGTCAAGTGAGTCATTCTCGTCCTGGTAGGCAATGCGGGTCGGTACCCGGGTGAGAGTGTCTGCTGGAGGGCGTCCGGGCCACTTGTCGACGGATTGCACGTCGTCCTCGGCTTCGGGGTGCATCCACGAAACACCTGCTCCAACTGGTCAATGCCTTTGACCGAGCTAGGCTCGAGCAACCGCGGATTTCTAGGGATCTTACCCGAATGGGTCGTTCCGCAATCCACAGATACGACTATATTATTCCGAATACGTTCCTCCATGGTTGATTGTGTGTGGTCAGGGTGATACTTGGCCGAGGATGATGTTTGTTTAGACCAGTAGAACGGGTAGGTAGAAAGGCAAAGAACAGCACAATGAAGGAACAAAGAGGTGCTGGATATGGAGCAGAGTCAGCAACCTTAGAGAAATTGGACATGATATACTATTTCTTGTTCCATCGTGATGAGCCCTAGATTGGGCCACGGGCTTCATAAGTGAGACAGATGAGTAGCTGTATATTGACGCAAAAGACAGGCATGCGCCCAGATTATGGGCCTGGACCGCTACGATACTCACCTGACTATTGAGAATAAAGGTAGTTGGTGGATACGGTTGCCACCTTCCCCCTGATGATGGCTTTTAACCTTCTGCGGTTCAAGGTTCGTTCAAAACCTTAGTACCCAAACTAAGAGACCCATTCCCCAGCCTATTTTTATCCATTCTTCTTTAGTTCTGACTTCATTCATTATTGCATACTTCACGATGTGGGTCAAGACCATATGCGTATGTGCCATCCGCATTGTCTCGAGCATTGGAAACCCGCCGATGTTCTAAGTAATCTTACTGCACTGGCCACTGTACATAAATACCGAAAAAGAGCTTTCATCTTTTTTGCATCGTATCTTCCTCAAAACATCGATCGGAACTGTGGCACTTGGGTAGACAGTCGATAGCGTCCAGTAACCTGATTTACAGCGGAATCCATCATGGGCAAAAGCAAAGCAAGAGATACTGGTCAGTATCCTCAGGTAAGATACAAGCGAGCATTGAATTTTCCCGTCTCTTCCCTTCTCCGAATGACCGGCGCCTTGTGCACATTGCGTGTAATTGCAACAGTGGGCCTTCTTTACACCAGGAAGACAGTTTGGGACACATGCGATAACGTCTGACTTCATGACGGTTAGGGAGCTTCTGAAAAAGGCTAATTAATTTGCCTGTATTATACAGAAAAGGCGCTCTCCCAGGTTCCTAGACAAACACGATGCGACCGGAGCGAAAGCGAGCAAGCCAAATGTCCCTCAAAGTACTCACTCTAAGTCAGCTTCGGGACCCAAGGCATCACCTGAGGTCCAAGGATCGACAGAGGATAAGCTTGACGCTAGTTCAGCTGCTGAACCGACAGTGTCACCAGAGATCCAGACATCGACCAAAACCAAAACCAAAATTGACACTAGCTCAGCTTCTGAGCCTAGAGCATCGCCAGGGGCCCAGACATCAACAAAAACCCAGATAGACAGTAGCCCGGATTGTGAACTTAATGCATCACCTAATGTTAGAGCCTTTACAGAGGTTGAGCAACCTGACGTGGCTCATGATGGACATGGGTTGCCGAAGTTACCAGATGAAAGACGCTCTGGACAACCCATTGTTTGGAAACGTCCAAAATCTTTAACCCATCAGGGTGAATGGCATGAAGACTCTAAGACTACGAAGGATTTATTTCATGCTCTGGGTATGGCTGCTTCAAATTGGATAGGCATTTACTGCTACAGAGAAGCAAAGCTTAGGGATGTATTGTCTACAGACGACCTGCAGATAATTCTGGACAGCCTTGGTGACTTTTGTCTGTACAAGGACTGGAAATCAATTGAGGCGAGACTTGGCACGTCTGGCCGTCATAACTTCTGGTTTCGGCTGCCGGAAGCGGTATTAATGAAGCACCTGTTTGAGAATGTGATCGTTAATCCTTTTGTCTATATTGAGGGCAGTAGAGAGAACACTGGTGGTCAATCAAGCATGGAGCCACCATTATTTGGGCAGGAACTTTGGGGACTTTGGAAAAAGCTAGCCAAAGGTAAGTGCCACAAACTATCGCATCTCTTTATAATTGAACTCCATTATTTGGTGGACTAAATCTTTTGTCTATGCCGCAGTTGACCCAGTCAGAGCATCCGACTGGCGGAAAACGACAACCCAGCTCCTGAACCAAGTCCACCCCAAACATACAAATGACTGGGTGGTTGCATACCGAACTGGCGAGGCGCAGGATTCGCTCGCTCGTCGACTCGCTACAGGTATGCTTACGGAGTGTAAATCATTGCAGGTGTTATTGAAGGATACAACCGGTCCAGATGATGTTGCGCGACGATACGAAAGGCTCGTCGAAGTCTACCGGTCTGCAATTGAAATTTCCGTTTACCTGGGGACTCTAGACACAGAATTTGAGTTTGAGCTTGATGTGAGGCGGTGTGGGCCCTTGTTGCATCGCAGAGCGAGAGTCCGGAAACGAGGGTTTTCCGATGAAATCTATCCTGACGAATGGCCTGGCCCAGTGCTACTGAGCCTTCCTCTTGTCTCAGGTCGCTATCTGGTGACCTCGGACGATATCGATGAGTTGAAGCAACTCCGAGGTGAAATCCGATATTCTCATAGGAATGACAGTGAAGAGGATTTACAACAGCGACTGGATAAAAAGGTTCCCAAGGCTGAGGAGGGCGACACCATTCTCTATCCAGCGATTTATTTTGCCCACATTGTATTTGCTGCAGACGGACCTCGGGCTTGCCCGTGCGGTGGCCGGTTTATCTGTCAAAACGCCTGTGAGAAGGACCCTTCGTTTGGGGATGATGATGATGATGATGATGATGATGATGATGATGATCATGATCATGATGGCAGCGATTCAAACTCCAAGGTGGACGAGTGAACCAAGGACCAAACTCTTTTCTTTGGCACTTACATCTAGATTGGAAATTTTACCTTAACTTTTTTTATTTTCCTTCTCCGCATTTTGTTCCTTCTGTTCTTCCTGTCTTTCCCCCCTTTTCCTCTGCTTATCACTGTGATATTGTCATCTGGAAATTGCCATACTACGCATATATTACAACACGTTACCTAACTTTCCTTTCTAAGTTCACTAAATGTACGACAACTACATCGGTCGGCCTAGTTAGGAGTGGAAAGAGAGTGGTTAAATCATCCAGGAGCCCTCGTTCCCCTCTCTTTAGTGGCCTGTTCTTTATTCTCCTCCGTATACCCTTGGTTGATTGTTCAAACATAAATATTCTATTTATAGTTCGGCTGCGTCTTGCTATAATGTTTCTTTCTTTCATCTGTTATTGAGCCGGCTCAATTGTTGCCCGTTCGGAAAGCCATATCCGACCGTGTGACCCTCTGCTACTATTTCCATCATCGGGTCAGAGTCCTGAACGTAGCTTATAGACAAAGTACGAACTTCAATTTTGGGTAGATGAGGTTACGAACATGGGCGTTGGCCTATCCGACGGCAAACTCGGTTATGTAAAGTTAAACACCGTCCATGACGACGCAAAATTAGGGAAAGTAAAGGGAGGAAGAAAAAAAAAAAAAAAAAAAGAAAAAGAAAAGAAAAAAAACCGCATGAAAGCCGTCATAATCAGTCCGACCGTAGCACCCGCTTGAAAGTCTCCAGTGTATGATCCCAAACCTTACCAGGGAAACTCCGGGCTCGATAATCAGCCATCAGTTTCTCGCGAGTTGCATTGCTCCCATCGTATTTGAGAATATAGGAGCCTCCTCCAATTTTGCCAGTTGACGCAGGTGCTGTGTCCACCCCACTGACCAAGGGAACCCCCAGATGTGAGGGATCTTTGGGCGTGGCGGGAGGATAAGCTGCCGACGTCGAGAGAAACAGATTACGCTCACCACTCTCCTCCGGCGTGATGGAAATCGGACGAGAAAGAAAGCTTAGGATAGCCCCGCCAAAGTTTCCGAAGGTGGCGTTCATCAACGGAGTCCGTACAATTCCCGGAAAGACGTGTAGAAAGCTTACGGTCGGATGGGCGGTGGCTAGATGCTCTATCGCTAAGGAGTTTAGTGTGGCGGCGTATGTGTTTGATTTCGAAAAGGTCCATGACTTTGTCAGGTCGAAATTGTCTTCTTCGATGGTGCCTTCTTGGCCGCCTGCTAGGATGGATACGACCCTGGCTGGACCGGGGGAGGCACTGAGCAGAGGCATCAGGTTCTGCACGAAGCGCATTCGGGAGTAGTAACGAAGGGCATGGTTGTCGTCTAGTCCTTCATCGGTTTCTGTGTGTGGGTCCCCGCTGTCAGCACTAGTAGGGTACAGGGGTGTTGGGGTTGTCGGAGTAGCGTTTGTAGCCGTCCCGACTGACCAGGATGAGGTTATTTCTGCTACTTACCCTTTTTCGAAAGAGAGAGGTGGCCGGTGGACATGAAGAGGAGATCGATTTGCTTTTCCTTGTCGGTAATTTCCGCACAGGCCTTGTCAACACTGCGCAGAAGTGAGACATCCGATTGAATGAAGTGAAATGATCCGTTTGGATTGGAAGCCCGGAGCTCCTCTAGGACTCTGGAACCGGATGCGGGATTCCGGCCAACCAAGTGGATGGTTGGTTGTTTCACAGCGAGCGCCATCTGCTTGGCTGTTGCCTCTCCTATGCCACTGGTGCCTCCAACGAAGACCGCGACCATCTTTTGGCGTTGAGCGCCCAGAGCTGTGTTGGACTGACGAACCTGGCTAAGAGTGGGCATGATGGATGGTTAGGAAGAGTAGTATGATACTCTAGTTAACAAGCGGGAACAAGGGGAGATACTTCTTCTCACTACCTTTTATAAGAAGCCTGGCAACTTGTTGTCGATAATGAGATGTAGTTGGTTTGGAGTTGTGCTGACGCATGACGCGCACCTGACTCACTCGGGTCGGGTACCCTTCCTTATTGGGCCTGCTTACGCTGACGTCAAGCAAAAGAGTTAATCAATTAGCTAGATGCTACCTCGTTATTGCGGCTGCGATCCGGGCAAAATCGGATAGAAGAGAACACCTGCTTGACTAATCATCCTGAAGACGCCATTGAACTCTAGGGGACGGGAACGGGGTCTCACATTCGAGCAGACATGGATTGAAGCTGTTTGCGGGTGACGGGACCAGGGCAAATGGATCCCAACCAAAGTCGGAAATAATTCACGGACCAAAATAAAAATCTCCAGATAAGGACAACTGACACTAAGGGCAGCAAGTGGGAACTAGCCCTCATAATATTCTCCGTGCAGTTGGTACTGTCTAGCGATCTTCAGGCAAGATCCACATCCCGTCCGCAGCGGATGTACCGGGACCAGACATCTCGACTTCTGGATCATGATTAGGTTCTGTCAGGGGTACTCCATAGTGGAGCAATGTCGGCAATCGCCCATGAGCTCGTGACAGCTATAGGCATAGATCACGAGGGAGCTATCTGCCGAACTGACAGCAGCAATGACTTTTCCAATTAGCCTTGGAGGCGTCTTACAGTTTACCGACTATGCGTACTAGTACTGCTGATCTTTAGAGTTTTCATCGGCTGGAGAATTTGGCATCCAATTTAGATCCAAAAGGGGTTATAGTCGGATCGGTTCGGACCCAGCCTAGCCCATCTACTCGTGTTGCCGCAAGGCTATCATGGTCCTTCGTGAGGTGTCATCGCGCGTCGTCCAGATGTCGACAGGGCCTGTCTTCCAGGTCGGAAAGTTCATCGACAGCTCTAGCAGCCAGATGTAGAGCCGAGCACGTATCTGTTTGCTCGTTAGGTGATACCAAGTTGGTGTTTTGTGACCCTGAGCAGTCATCCCAAGCCTCAATGGCCACGAGCTGGACGAGTTTGATGTAGCGAAGATCTCCCGTATGTGATCTTGCATAACGCACTTTATGTAACTGAATTTTTTTCGATTACGGCGAGGAAACTACGTGACTCATACTCTTTCTAGTACGGTGCAATGTTGGAGAGGGTGAGAAGTGTCTTCAACTTTCAAGTACAGTTAGATTAATATTCCTCAGGGCTCATTTCCCAGCAGTGTTGAATCTACCTACCGGTCGGACCTGTTGTTTATCGTTCATCGGTCGGCCTGTCATCCGGCACACACCTCGACAAGTAGCATAGTCCGCGCCTCGGCTCATCGACATTTATACTCCTCTACCACGACCGTAATGCATCCAATCAGACCTCGATAAGTTCATTGACGAGCAGGATGCCAATGCGTTCCATTTCGCATTGCATTCCACCTCACGGTGGAAAAGCGACTCATACCCGATCTCCCCGACCAACCCTTTTCATCTGCTGCATACCGAGAGCACTCCTCAGCGCTCACTGATCCCATCGCGATGACACCGTCTTTGTTGTTGTGAAGAATGGCCAATATGTCTTTCCAGGGGAATGCCGGTCTGGACAGGTTAGAGTTTCTCCCATCAGCGTGCCTGGATACTCACCACCCAGAAAAGAATCTTTGTTGCTCGTTCGGACCGCGGTTCCATATGGCGCTGTTGTACTGTCAGGGATTGGTTGCGCCACGGAAGTAGGGACAGCCATACCGATCAACGGGATGTTGACACCAATTTGTCCAACATTGACGCCGCGTTGGAACGTATTTGCATGCTTTCCACTGGTGGTAAATATGGAGCATCCGTTACCATCTATGATCGGATCAGCAATCCATGTCCTCATTCACAGAATGATCGGAGACTGACATTTATTCTGATTAATCAAATCGATCGCTTCCTCGAGGGTGTCCACCTCCATGCAGATGAGTACCGGTCCAAATATTTCCGCCTGATAACATTCCATGTACGTCTGCACGTCCCCGAGTATGGTTGGGCCCATGAAGTTGCCATCCGGATAGCCGGGGACCTCAATATCCCGACCGTCCAGAAGAACCGTTGCTCTCTCCTCAACTGCTCGCTGGATCATCTCACTAACTTTTGCTTTGGCTGTTTTGTCGATCAAAGGCCCGATCTTAGACTCCTGATCCCCTCCACATCCTACCACCATCGACTGTGCCAGTTCGACCAGCCTAGGAACCCAGTCTCTCGTCGCACCAACAAACACTGCTACGCTTAAGGCCATACATCGCTGACCCGCAGCTCCAAAGGCACTTCCAGCAATCGCAAACAGCGTCGAGGACATATTGGCATCCTCTAGGACAACCCCATGGTTCTTGCCACCACACTCTGCTTGTATTCGCTTCCCTGCAGCCCTTGCCAAGTCATGGACCTGCCTAGCAGCAGACTCTGACCCGACGAAACTCACCGCTTGAACCGTTGGTTGAGTCACAAGCATCTGAACGGTCGATGGACCGCCGTGAAGCACATTGAAGACTCCAGGTGGGAAGCCAGTCTTTACGAATGCCTGTGCTAGTAATGAAGACGTAGTAGGTGTTTTCTCCGAGGGTTTCAGGATAACTGTATTGCCGGTGATGAGCGCGTACGGAAGCGACCACAAGGGAATCATGAAGGGGAAGCTGAAAGGGGTGATTGACACACAGACGCCCTGTGGGAATCTGTTAGTAGCTTGTCCGTATCTTGTTAGTACCAACCTACAACTGGCTCGTAGAACGTTTGCAGCAACGTTGCATCGCCTCCTAAGAACATGCCGGCCATTTCAGGCCCAATCGAGCATGCAGCATGTATGCAGTCCAAACCGCGGAAGACTTCTGCGTCTGCATCGGCTAGGGTCTTTCCAACCTCTCGAGATAAACAGGTCACCTGTGATGTGTTAGTTCAGCTCCTTTGCCAGTCAGCTGTTGCGGCTGCTTGCTCACAATTTCAGGAGACATCTGTCTTAGTACATCCACTAGTCTCAGCAGATGCTCACGCCTCACTTGAAACCCCAAAGCAGCCCATCCAGGCTGGGCATCTTCAGCAGCCCCAACAGCCCGCTGTACTTCCTGAAGTGTACTCCCGGGGACCCTGCAAAGTAGGCGTTGTGAGACCTGTCCATCGCGTTAGCACTAGTAGCAATAAACTGAGGTTGATCAAGACAAATACCGGATCCAACACAGTTGTCCAGTTCTGCGACCTAGACATCACTGATTCATTATTAATAAAAAGATGCGTGATAGTCGGCCCAGACTGCGACCGCGGCAGTGGTTCCTCCCGGTCGGATGCATCACTTTCTCCAACCGGTACGGTTTCAGCACGACTGGATCGGGAACTTAGCCCATCACGACGGGTCTTATCTCCACAATGTCATCAGCATGGATTATTCCACTCTTATCAGTGTATTGAACTGGAGCAACCTACATCTGAGATCCGCCGGCGCACGCGCCCCGACACTGTGGTACCATCGCTAGAAGCGGGCGAGGCGGCGGGGAACGGTGTGAATCTAGAGCGACCAGATGAGGCGCTTGATGCTCGAGGCATGTTATCGTATGGAGATTCTGGGAATCCAATCACTAGATAGAGATTATCGGATTATGGTGGCGATGATTATCTGGCGATCTGGTAGATACTGGCTGTCTTATCACACTTGGGGTTGCTGCTTGGTCTGTGCGCATGTTTACTGATAAGCGAGCTGCTACGTAAATAGCCTTGATAAGCGCACAGGTGATGCTCTGTTGGGTATAGTTGCGTGTCTTGTCGTTCTATATACAAAATGGGTCCATGAGGCTCTCGGCCTCAGATATATGCCTGTCATGAGCACGAAAACTTCTTCACCATTCAAATCTATGCATCTAAGCAGAACCACCATTTATCACAATTCAAGAATGGTATTACCTCGGGATACCGGTTAAGAAGATTTCTAGCCTTTTCAGTGCATCATTTTCTCAACAGCGATCAGTTCAGCTTAAACGGGCATCTGAAGATATTCAAGTGATGCGCAGAAGTAGAGAACCGCTACAAGCTGCCAAGAAGCTGCATATTGATTACCTGCGTAGACAGCTCTTCATTCGATACTCTGCGATCATTCCGAGAACATCGAGCAATACTTGAGATCTTTTTCAAGCTAATGTTTCCTTGAGTGAAGCTTCGTGCTATCACATAGATGGCTTCTGCCACTCTTCATACTCTTCCAGGCCTACTATCTTCATTACCAACAGAAATATATTAAGTTCCAATTACCTAGGAGTCGGAGCGTAGGGTGAGTCATATGGTAGCCATTACGACTGCACTCTCTCAGGTACCATGTTGAGTGCTTGTAATATCATAGAAGTTGCGACTCAGCACTTTATCATTCTTTCTGGACAACAGCGACCGTTACAAGAACTCTTCGGAGCACTCCTCCCAGGCCCAACACCCAACCCAGATAAGATTAGATTAGATCCTCACCCCGCTTATCTTATCGTCCTTTCGCACCGCAAAACCCCGCGCTTTTTTCCCTCCGAATTTTCACTCCGCCTTTCTTTCACACGATAGGCGTAAAGCACGCGACTAAATCAGCGCCGGTCGAGACTAAGCCCAAAGTCGTTCAATCTATACCATATAGTCAGTCCTATCCACCGAGTGGCCCAAATTATCCATTTCAATCAACAATTTATCACAACACCTCAACCATCACTCCGCCCACTTCCGGCCAATCGAAAAAATAGTCCAAACTTAAATCCACGCCATGGAATCCTCTGGCGCAGCAGCCTGGACTACCCAAATGGACCGCATCACGGTCCTGGAACAGGACCGGTCTCTACTTAATTTGATGACCATTATCCGGGACGTGAATACCAATGATCGGGACTTTTCCGCTGCTGTGGAGAAGGTTGTGCGCCGGTTGATTACGTCCGGTGAGTATTACTCTATATCCAATGAACTTTTGATCATTGGAACAACGGCTTATGTAAATGTCCAGCATTGGGCCACGTCCCCGCAGAAGAGTACACTGTCACTACCCCGATCAACAAGCCCTACACCGGAATCCGGTTCACGAAGGGTGTTTGCGGTGTCAGTATCCTCCGTGCCGGTGCCTGTATGGAACAGGCGCTGCGGGATACTTGGACGTGAGTTTTCCTTTCTGTATTTGGAGAGTGTTCAAGTGTGCTGAATAAGGATGCGCAGTGGACCCCTTAGTTTCGGTAAGCTGCTCATCCAGCGCGATGAGGAGACTAGCATCGCCAAGATCTATTACTCGAAGTTGCCGGCGGGGATTACGGATGATAGTATGTTTTATCTTTTCTTGTGATGAAGTATTGGTTGTCAGGAAAGTAGAACACACTAACAATGATCTAGTCGTCCTGCTCCTGGAACCCATGCTTGCGACAGGCGGATCTGTGATCAAAGCTGTTGAGAACTTGACGAGAAATGGTGTTCCTGAGGAATCTATTGTTCTTGTTAATGTGGTGTCGTCGCAAAAGGGACTGGATGTTATTTCTGGCAGGTTTCCGGGCCTGAAGGTTGTTGCTGCGGCGGTGGATGCGGAATTGACTGCTCAGAAGTAAGTGTGCTTATTTGACTTGAAGTAAATCGGTTGCTGACTTGACTTTAGCTACATTAGTCCTGGTCTGGGAGACTTTGGTGACAGGTACTATGGAACGACTCATTAGGAGTGGAATTGGGCTCGCTATAGGGTTTAGGCTGTCTACTGAGGTGTACAGGTGACGGGTTGGTTCTTAGATTCCCGGGGATTTGTAAATATTCTTTCGCTTTATATAAGGGAATGGCTAGTACTTTATTGATAAGATTGTAATTTTAAGCCGTGTCTGAACGTATAGTGCTGTTTAGCAGGCTAGCTTTCTGGGCCTATTCTTGATCTTGAGCAGTTGACATAGAATATGTGTTAGGACCTCCGGATGTCTAGAACTGTCTGCAATGCCAAACATTTGATTCTGATTCCATACGGTCAACTGACTGAAGCGATCGAAGGGCGAGAAAAGAATATAGATTGTATTCTATTTGGCAAGAGCGAAGGTGTAAATGTAAACTTCACGATCTTGTACAATTCTATTACGTAAATGTTCTAATCAAATGCTGTTCCATAGAGCCTATCCCCAATATCCCCAACTCCAGGCTGAACATACCCCTTCGCATCCACGTCAGGATCAATTGCACCCACCACAAATCGGCTACCCTCGGGCCACACGGCAGCTGCATGTCCCAGACCAACCGGTGTAGACAGCATAGAGAGAAATGTAACCTTCTCGATTCCCCAATCCCTGACATAATTAGTGACTAATCAGAACATTACAGTAACCTTGAAACTCACTTCAATATACTAATAACCGCAGCGGCTGTACCACCCGTGGCAATCAACGGATCCAAAATATAAGCCTGCTTGATGTGCGCCGGCTTCACGGGTAACTTATTGTAGTACTCAACCGGCTGCAACGACGCCTGGTCCCTGAATATACCCATGTGATAGACGGTTGTCGACACATCTTCTGGAATGTTGTCGACGAAACCATCGAACATAGCGAGACCGGAGCGTAGCACCACGATGATAGCTATCGTTTCATCTTTGGGTACGTCGACGTGCAGGCTCTTTGTCATGGTTGCTGTCATGTCGCGCACTAGGCTGCGTACTTTGGAGGGCTTGAGGGATCGATCCCTGAGTTGTGAGAGAAGGGATGTGAAAGTATCATTTTGAGGTTGATCAACATTGGCGGGTAGTGTGACTGTCATGATGGGTACAGTAGGTTGTATTGATGTAACGAGAAGAGAAATGAATGGAAATGTATGCTTGACGTGCAATGTAGTGGATATGCCCTGCTATAAATATGTTGACTTTGTTAAGATACAGAATGATATGATCACTGTGGCATCCTCCGATCTCATAGTTGTTCCGCCCATCTTCACTAGGCGGTTATCGTCGCTGGTATCAGATAAGATACCGTATCAGCCGAGGCGATAAGCGCCTTCCCCGCTTTGTTGTGCTCATCCCCTCATCCAGTGTAACATTCTTTGTTGACAACACGTCTATCTTCTCTTTGTATCAAGACAAGAAGAGAAGTTCTCAAAGTACACTCGAAAATTTGCAAGAAAATTGCATCATCTGGCTAAGGAAACACGATGGACTCCAATACCAGACACTTGCTTCGTCTGGAAGCCGTACGCGAGAGAGCGAGTATCGTCTTCCGCCTCGCTGAACAAGGAAAGCTGCACCACTACGACTACCACCCTGAGCGTCTCGATGCGACCGTAGACTACGTTGCAGGTATAATCCAGGTAAATAGCCTCTTATACATTTATAAACCATCCTAACCATCTCCTCAGCGCGACTTCGGCCCGGACCGCTACAACCAAATCCCTCCCCACGGTCGCTGGCAGCACTTCGACGTAGGCGGCGTACCTCGAATCCAGAAACTGATCGAGCGATGGGACGCATCCGGATATGATGATAAAGAGAAAGTCAGAAGTCTGTTGGATCTATTCTTCGTCTCCGTGCTTCTCGATGCCGGTGCGGGAGATACTTGGCGTTATGTGGAGAAAGAGACCGGGGCCGTCTTCACCCGCAGCGAGGGTATTGCGGTCGCATCGCTGTATATGTTCTTGAACGGTGACTTTGCCAACAAGGGATCTGAAAGGAAGGATGTGGTACATGGTACGTGCTGTCTGCGGTGTCGGCAGGGATATGTCATTGCTCACGATGAACAATAGGAGAGGCCCTGCGGACCCTCAGTGTGGACACACTACTTCGCGGCTTTCAAGTCGATGATTCCAGCAACCCACTTCTTGGAGCTTCTGCCCGGGTCCAAATTCTCCAACGACTGGGCGAGTCGTTGAGAAACCTCCCTGAGATTTTTGGCCCGTCCGGCCGTCCAGGGCAAATCGCAGGTCAGTTAACATAGGCGCTTTAGAGTACATAGCGACTAACGAGACACCACAGACTACCTCCTTGCTATGAGCAAAGGCTCCATCGATTACTTGGTTCTTTGGGATGTCCTACAGAAAACACTCATTCCCATCTGGCCATCCGACCGCACCAAAGTGAACGGTTACCCCATCGGCGACGCCTGGCCACTCGCCGTGCTCGCAGAGCAATCACTATCCTCAACTACAGACAGTATTCAACCCTTCCACAAGCTCACACAGTGGCTCGCATACTCTCTCAAAGTTCCATTCGAGCGACTTCTGTCCCTAAAATGGCAAAACGCAGAGCTGGGAACCGGACTCCCGGAGTACCGTAACGGAGGATTATTCATAGACATGGGCGTATTGACACTTAAGCCCGAGGCGCAAGAGCGTGGACTACGGACCTCAGGCGGAAGCCTTCCGTGCTTTGCCGTTGCAGATGGAGAGATTGTAGAGTGGCGGGCCATGACTGTTGCGTTGCTTGATAAGCTACACGAGCGGATTCTGCAGAGCGGCAAGTTTGGGGCTGTGCAGTTGTCATTGCCGCAGATGTTGGAGGCGGGATCATGGAAGGCGGGCAGGGAGTTGGCGGCGAAGTACAGGCCTGAGACGAAGTCGAGCCCGATCTTGAACTCTGGAGATGGCACTTTGTTCTAGATGTAGCCTTGATAGTGCAATAAGAACGCTGTTCTCCTCTTATTTTATGGTATTGTAACCAGTGTACTCCATGTATCTCCTCTAACTTCCCCCTACGTATATTACTTCTAGACACAATTACTGTAATATGAATATTCAAACCAACTCACTGCACAACGTTAACTACTAACCAGTAACTATACAAGCCATACTGTTGCGGTAGATGTAGATAGCACAAGAGATAAGATTAGACAAGATAAGCGGCAGCCACTGCTTATCGGCCACTCTGATTGGCTATCAGACGCACCCAGGGTCTATCATCGAGAGATCGATCGTATCTAAGCTACTATCGGAGCTACTCCATCATGAGGACGCTGATAGCTCTGTCCAATTGTCCCCAGATAGTCAGGAAGCGGAAGCACCCTATCGCCCATCCACTCCAGCACAACATCTACCCTAAAGAGCGATCTGAACAGAAGTCACTACAAGCATATAAACCTACCACTCCCCTGTAACAACTCTCATCATCACGTCTCGTACACCTTTTATCCCATCTAACTCCTTTTAATTTCCCTATCATCCATCTCAATATCACATCCTCCCACCCACCATGCCAACAGCAACACAAGAACCTCCCTCCAAAACGGACGCCTACAGCAACCGCATTGTCGTACGTCCCTTCCCCTCCCCCCTCCCAAATCACCATTAACTCACTAACCACCACAGCTAACAACCTACCCCTCCCAAAGTGTCGCCAACCCCATCCCCCTCACCTGGGGCTCCTCAACCCCAGAGACCCGCGGTCCCGTCATCGTCTCCCGCAGCAAAAACACCCTCAGCAAGCGCAACGCGATCGGCGCCCACGGCGGCAGCTACTCATTCTACACCGCGCTCGCCATCGCCTCAGGGGATCTGGAACCCGACTTCCGCCCGAACTTTCTCAACACACAGCCGACATTCAATTTCCCCTACCAAGATGCATGGGGCGACAAGAGCAAGATCGTCTCGATGGATCCGTTCGGTCATGATATCGTCAAGCACTACGGGAAGTATCTGGAGGAGGGGATCGACGTACGGCCGACCATTGCCGTGACGAGGGCGACAATGCGTGTCTCCGAAATAACGGATGCGATTTCACGCGGTCGGGTCCCTATCGATGGGAACATCGTGCTCAATGAAGGTGGGGACGTGAAGGTGACCAAAGTAGCCGTGGAGCCCGTGTGGTATCTCCCCGGCGTGGCTGATCGGTTCGGCGTATCGGAGAAGGATCTCCGGCGCGCGTTGTTCGAACACACGGGGGGAAGCTATCCGGAGTTGATTACCAGACCTGATATGAAGGTGTTTCTCCCGCCGATCGGCGGACTGACGGTTTATATCTTTGGGCCTCCAGAGCGGGTATCTGATCCGGAGATGCGGCTGGCGCTGCGAATTCATGATGAGTGTAATGGGTCGGATGTGTTTCAGTCGGATATTTGTACGTGTCGGCCGTATTTGACGTTTGGGATTGAGGAGGCGATTAAGGAGGCGCAGGGGGGTGGGAGTGGAGTGGTGATTTATTTTCGCAAGGAGGGGAGGGCGCTGGGTGAGGTGGTGAAGTATTTGGTGTATAATTCGAGGAAGAGGGGTGGGGATACTGCCGATAAGTATTTTCAGAGGACGGAGAATATTGCGGGGACTAAGGATGTGAGTATTTTTCCTTTTCCTTAGGGAGATGTTGATAGTGATGCTAATGGTGTTATAGATGAGATTTCAGGCTTTGATGCCGGATATCCTGCATTGGTTGGGCATTACGAAGATTGATCGCATGCTGTCTATGTCGAATATGAAGCATGATGCGATTGTTGAGCAGGGCATTCCGATTTATGAACGTGTTCCTATTCCGGATGGTGAGTTGGCTTGCTCTTTCTGATAGGAGGAGTTGTGGCTAATTGGGTTAGATATGATTCCGGAAGATTCACGAGTAGAGATCGATGCGAAGATCCATTCTGGGTACTTCTCGACCGGAAAAGAGATCACAGAAGAAGACCTCAAGCAGGTTAAGGGACGTGGCTGGGAGTCTTGGGAGGATGTGACGGTGAGTCAATCAATCCATTAAGAGTTCATGGGTGTTCGTCAGAGCTGACACGTCAGGTAGCACTGAATTTTTCTATATACCAGCTTAGTGTAGATGTATCATTGAATGATATTTTTGAGTTTCGGCGATTTGCCACGTGGTTCCCATGCCCTAGGTTAAATCAACAGGACAACAAGAAGGATGGTTGCAGATTACGACTGGACTAGTGCATAGTAGTCGACTAGATGTAGCAGTTATCGAAAGCATGATCGGTGTGAGGATGGAGTAGCTTCTTATTGCAGGTCGCACCGATTACGCAAATGGCAAAGTTATGATTGGTTAAAAAGCTCCGGAAAAGAAGCACTACCGAAGAAATTGTGCCATGCAACCGAATTTATTCATGTACAAAGGAACAGCACATACCATTGACTTCGACATAGTCAGTCAGAAATAAATATGATCAGAATGGACCTTATCGGGCAACTTGAACCAGAGCCAAGCCAGTGCTTAACCGAGCTTACACACTACATTAGCACCAGCATAATTGTCTGCGCTGACCTCCAACCGAGGTTGGGTCTAAGCCTCCCGAGACCCAGGCGTGCCGATATCCGATCTCACCACTCCTCGGGATTTGGACATGCCTATCACGCAAGCAAAAATGGGTGTTAGCCCAATGCGAGACACGTATTACAGATTGCTCTGCAGCATCCACAAGACGATTAAAAATCAAACCAACTTACCGATCACTGAGAGCATGTTTGTGTGCTGCTGGATAAGTGGCAACTCGGAGTTCCAACAGCAAAGTGGGTCGTGATGCCACACGGAATGCCCCGTTTTTTTAGTGTCTTTTCTTTAGTTTCCGGTTTCAACGCAAGCGATAGAATTTTAGTGATAAATGAGTGGTCGGTCGCATTCTTCTGCTTATCGCTGTTGTTTCGCTCACTGGTTTGCCATGTGCACTGTCGTTCGTTGTTGATACCCTTCTAATGCCCCTGGCTGCGCCAGGCCCTATATCCTATGAAAAATTCCGTTCAAAAAAGTTTCCGCCAACTCTAGAAAAGTAATAGAAAAGTTTGACTAAAACATCCACAACATGGAGGACACCCTCACCAAAGGACCCCTCCCACCAGGGGTCTACCGGTCCAAAATCCCCTTCTGGCGCCTCCTCACCGATCAAGCAGCCATCACCCAAGAAGTCCTGGAATACGACTTCCCTGGCAACGGAACCGAAGACGACCCGTACGTCGTGTCCTGGATCCCGAACGACAACCGCAACCCGATGCTCTTCGGCTTGGGCCGCAAAGTCGCCATCACTCTCATCGTAGCCTCCTGCACGTTGACCGTGTCCCTCACCTCCTCAGTATACAGCGGCAGCGTCAGCGAAATCACCGCCTACTTCAACGTCAGCGATGAAGTCGCAACAATCGGTCTTTCACTTTTCGTCCTCGGCTTCGCCGTCGGCCCCCTCCTCTGGGCCCCTTTCAGTGAAGTCTTCGGGCGCCAGCTCCCCTTCTTCTTCAGCTGCATGGGCATGGCCGCTTTCTCAGCGGGCTGTGCCGGCGCCCAGAATATCTGGACGCTGTGCATTCTGCGATTCTTCGCCGGCGCGTTCGGTTCCGCTCCTTTCACGAACGCAGGCGGTACCATCTCCGATATGTTCACGGCGCGGCAGCGCGGCTTAGCGTTGAGTTTGTATGCCGCAGCGCCGTTCCTTGGCCCTGCGATCGGACCCATCATCGGTGGGTTTCTGGGCATGAGCGCCGGATGGCGCTGGGTGGAGGGGTTCTTAGCTGCGTTGGCTGGGTTTATCTGGCTGCTCATGGCGGTTTCTATCCCTGAGACGTATGCACCACGGCTGCTGCGACTCCGCGCGGATCGGCTCTCGCAGCTGACGGGGCGGGTTTATCGGAGTAAGATTGAGTTGGATAAGGGGACGGTCTCTTTGCCGAGGTTGTTGAAGACGACGATGTCTCGGCCGTGGGTGTTGTTGTTTCGTGAGCCGATTGTGCTGTTGTTCGCGCTGTACATTGCCATCGTGTATGGGACGCTGTACATGTTCTTCGCTGCGTTCCCGATTGTGTATGAGGATGGGCGCGGGTGGAATCCCGGTGTGGGCGGGTTGGCTTTCCTGGGCATTGCGGTGGGGATGATACTGGGGTGTGCCTGCACGATTCCCGCCAATCTGCATTACATCAAGGTGCAGGAAAAACATGGAGGTTTTGCACCGCCGGAGACGAGACTCATCCAGTGTATGCCCGGGGCATTGGCGATCCCGATCAGTCAGTTCTGGTTCGCGTGGACGGATTATCCGTCGATTCATTGGATCGTGAGCATTATTGCGACGGCACCCTTCGGGTTTGGGGTGATTTTGATTTACCTTGGGGTTATGAATTATCTGATTGATTCGTATACCATCTATGCGGCGTCGGTGTTGGCTGCGAATACGGTGTTGCGGTCGATCTTTGGTGCGGTGTTTCCCATTATTGCGCCGTATATGTATGATGGTGTGGGAATTCATTGGGCGCCGTCAATCCCGGCGTTTCTGTCGCTGTTGTGTATGCCTGCGCCGTTTTTGTTCTACAAGTATGGTGCGGTGATTCGAACGCATTGCAAGTATTCAGCGGAGTCGGATCGCTATATGCGCAAGTTGCAGGAAAATGCGAAGCGCAAGTCGGATGTGGTGGAAAAGGAGAGGCCAGTTAAGGATGAGCCTATGGTGCCGGCGGATGGGGAGCCGGGGATGTCACAGGCTGCAGAGCAGAAGTGAGTACATAGACATATATAGATTTAGAGTATATACAGCATATAGAGATACCATAATATGAGTTTGAGTTGCATGCATGTGAAACAGATGTGAACCCAAGTGCAGTCGGGGAAAAAAACTAATATGTTGGCTGCCAATATGTGAGTCGCAATTGGTTCATGCAACTTCGATAAAGTCAGTATTGTGGAATTAATTTGTCTTCCGATTCAACTGGGTTCTCTGCAGACCATGATGAGATAACTACAGAATATCTCTGATTCTCACTTTCATCATAATTACCAATTTGGATGGTGTAATAGCTGCCACCGCTGATTATGATAAGCACCCACAGTCACACCTACTTATCCTAAATCCAGACCATACCATGACAGAAGTAACTGGTCGGCTTTAGCCGAACCATTGAAGATCGCCATCCTGTCACGCTGACATGAAGCCCTATCCTGTCACCAAGACCAGAGAACCAGCTTATCGAACTCTAAATCACCACCATCGCTTTCAGTCCCGCTCAACGAAGCTTCTCCCCGATAAGCCTCCACCAACAAGTAACCACGAGAACAATAGCCATGATAGATCAACACAATAGTCTCATTGATGGAGTTACGCACAGGCATCAGATCCCCACTCCATCAATGAACAGATGTTCCCCGGCAATTGAGATGATAAGGTGTTCGGGGATGCAGGGATATCCCGGGTCCATCCATGCTAGACACAAACCAACTAGCCAATTACCACGCTACGCCTTCAAATGCTAGGTATCCCTTGAATAGCAGCCGAGTTCACCGCGGAGATGTCGACATGCCAGACTCAGTGCTGATAAGATGCGAAGCTGTGACTCGTCCGGGCCGGTCTTGGCAAGAACCCCAGCGGGACCCTCGACATGCTGGGGCTGAACTCTATCCAGCCTGAATCTGAGTATTGGATGCCGATCCGATAAGAAGTTATACACGCTACGTGATTGGTCCTGACTGTTTGTTTTCGCCCTACGCAGTGCTGCAGTTGTGTATATAGGGCTGTCTGGTCTTCACTTCCCCATGTAGGTCAGTCTGAATACCTCAACTCACCCACTGCACACTATATACCCTCACCATGTCTATCAGCATAGACGCATACACCCCTACAGAGGTAATCAACCTCGTCGCCCGAGCAGGTATCGTCAAGGGCAATACACGCCTCGACAAGGTCTTCCTCAGCGCCGTCTCCGCAGGATGTCTACTTGCCTTGGCATGCGGAACCGCCCTGAGCACGAACACGAGTACCTGGTTCCAGGAGAATGCACCGGGGTTGATTCGCACAATCAGTGCATTGGTATTCCCGTATGGATTGTGCATGATCATCCTGACAGGGGCGGATTTGTGCACGGGATCTTTCATGGTATGTCCCTCTCCTTACTCCCCAATTCCAAAGAATGTAGCACTAATCATACATACCAGTTCACAACGGTCGCAGCCTTACAGCGCCAACTCCCTTGGTGGAAGATGCTGCTTCACTGGTTCATCACATTCTGGG
Organism: Aspergillus piperis CBS 112811; assembly: GCF_003184755.1. Classification (NCBI taxonomy): domain Eukaryota; kingdom Fungi; phylum Ascomycota; class Eurotiomycetes; order Eurotiales; family Aspergillaceae; genus Aspergillus; species Aspergillus piperis. The sequence goes on along the minus strand of NW_020291596.1, from coordinate 1,317,834 downwards.
GAAATCTCTGCGGATCGCTATTTGTCGTAGCGATTATCTTTGGCTGTACTTTCCCTCTCCCTTCTCTCTCCCTTATTCCCTGAACCGACAATCCTAACAATATACAGACGGCGAAGTCTTCTCCGCAGACCCCTACAAAAGCGAAGTCATCTCCTTCGCCACAAAAAAACAAGTCACCCCACACTTCCAACAAATCTTCCTCCGAGGCATCGGCTGCAACTGGCTCGTCTGTCTGGCCTGTTTCTTCGGCCTACAGGGCCGTGACCTCGCATCAAAGATCATGGGCATCTGGTGGCCGATCTTCGCCTTCGTATCACTGGGCTTCGATCATGTCGTGGCGAACATGACCTTCATCCCGCTGGCCATTTGGTTGGATGCGCCGGACATCACGGTGGGGTTGTATGTATGGAAGGGCATTATCCCGACCTTGTTGGGTAATATCATCGGGGGTGGGCTGTTCGTAGGAACGTACTACTGGTATATGTATCTCCTTCAGGGAGAGATTATTACTCTGGCTGGGTTGAGGAGGCAAGGTATGGCCGGTACTTCGGCGACAGGGACGCCTGCGACGGCGGGTGGGAAGGATGATGTTGAGGCGATGGCAGGGGCGGTTTGAACCGTTTTTCTGAAGGTATGGATTACATATAATGTGTTGGATGAGTAGATGTGATGAAGGTGGTGGTGATAACAATAGTAATTGCTAATTCAATAAGTTTTAAGTTTCTGTCTTACAACACATCAATTGACAAATCAGTGTGGAGGCATTATATGCCAGGGCCAATATTAGCTCTCGCGTCGTGTACTTACTAGAAGTGTCTATCCTTGCTGGTGATCAGGCGTCCATCTTGTCCTCAGGAGTGGTTCGCAGAGATATTTTCGGGTGCTTGTCCGGAGACACGGACGGGCTATGAAGGATATTAGGGAGGCAGGGTTGCTAAGAAAAAGATACTTGTGAGAATCGAGGAGGTGAAATGGGGCAATGCAAGGTGATGGTTAGGAAGAGGGCTGCGGAGAGGTTTCTGGCCCGTTGGGAGGGTCACTCCAAGTATAGGAATTGTACAGGATTACCTGAAGAGGGACTTGAAGCGACTGCAACGCCAGATGGACAAGTTGTTCAAGGAGCCTGAGAAAAGAGGCACAAAGCGGTTACAGCAGAGTGAGAGGATGTTACAGCGGGTAGAGAAGAGGGAGGCGAAGATCGCACAGAAGGTGATATGAGTAATCATTACAGCGGATGATGGAGTGGAATATTCTACTGGTCTATCTAATGATGATGTTCGATAATATACATAGATTTTACTGCTGCTGCTACAGCACGTAGCGGAAGAACGGGTTCTGCTTGTCCGTCAGATCCTGGAAAGCCAGCTTATCACGCTGGCTCTCGTCCAAATCCATGGCGTCGCGACGCCGGTTCTCACGCCACAAGACAACGTACAATGCTACCGCCGCCGCGATGGTGATGCAGTAGCAGATCACCATTCCCTCCCATAGCTCGGGGTAGTGCTGGTCGACGGTCTTGCTGTTCACTAACTGCGGCCCGATGATGTTGCCCACAGTGTAGGCGACGAACACGGTAGCCGCCATGACGGTTTTTTTCGTCGCGCCGGCGACGTTACTGGCGCCCAGAGTGATGATAAGGCTGACCACAGGTCCGAAGAAGCCGGTGATGGCGTATCCAGCAACTGGAACTGCCGGGTGATATCCCCATTCGGACTTCCAGATCATCACGCAGCCGGCGATGACGGGGAGACAACAGGCGATGAGCATGGGGATGCGCGTGTTTGGAACGCGCATGCCGATGTAGCCGCAGAGAGGGATGAAGATGAGGCAGACGCCACCCACAGGGAACTGGAACAGGATGGAGTCGAGGGTGTTGTAGCCAAAGGTTGATACGATCAGGGGGCCGAATCCGGAAATGGCGCCGTTGATGGTATACCTAGGATGTATTAGCGACGCTTCTCATGTGTGACGGGTTACTTACGCTGCAGCCATCATAATAGCGATCAAATACAATTTGATGTCCAGGAATGATTCCACAATTTGATCTTTCTTGATCACCTGGCAGCGCACACCGGTCTGTCCCCGACGCAGGCGCTCCACGGCCACGACCCTCTCCTCATGGGTCAGGAACCACGCCTCGACGGGGGAGTTAGGCATGAAGCAGCACCAAATCCCAAATAGGAAGGTGAGCACGCCGGCAAAGATGTAGATATACTGCCAAGATTTGAGACTCCCAGAATCGATCTGTCCAAACGCATAGTTGAGCGCACTTCCGATGATGGTAAACCATCCCGTACCGGAGAACCACCATGCCTGTCGCAGACTCTGCTCGTCCTGCGTGTAATATCCACTGACAACCGTCATGAAACCGGTAGGAATGACACTCTCAACGAAGCCTATATAGTCAGTAACTTAGGAAATGCCAATGTAGAGCAGGAGGAATACCCAGGAAAAACCGTTGCACAAACAGCCCCTGCCACGAGGTTACTCCCGCCGTCGCAGCACAGGTAATGGCCCACAGCATTACGACCGGACCCAGGACGTGCTGAATGCGAAATCGCTGCAGGACAAAGGTCATAGGGTACAATCCGGCCATCATACCAAAGTAGAAGATGGAGGTGGCCCAGCTGAGACGGGAGGTATCCTTGGTGGCAGGCGAAGTGGAGTAATCCATGACCTGAAGCTGCAGATCGGTTGTCATACCGAACAGTGATGCACTTCCAAGGATGGCCTACAAACAATAGCTCTAGTTAATTGACGGAGACATATCAAGTCAAGGTATACTCAAAACGAACCTTATCCCAGTAAACAAACCCATAACCTATAACCCACAAGTCAACAATATGCTAATTTACCCATCTAACCAATCATCTTGAACAAAACAACTACCAAGCATCCAAACAAAGAAGATAGATATGACAAACCAATCAACATAGCAGGCATAAAAAATGCATCAATTTTGCGCAGCACCCTCTTCTCCACGGCGGGGTCAATCTCCCCCGCTTCTTCACTGACTATGGCCCAGGCGACATCTTTATCCGCGGGTGCAGTCGCAGACGCAGCTATTGTCTGCGATTCGACCTGAATCATGATTCTGGAGGTGTAATATGCAGATGGGGGATGCAGTGGTGGTGAGTGAAAATTTCAATGGCGGGATGGAAAGGCGTAGATCCTACCCACGGTGGGTGGGTTGATTAGAATGTCTGGCCCGCGTGGGTTTAATTTTAAGCTTTCGGGTAGTTCAATGCCATTGTCTGTCTGTCTGTCTGTCTTGTCTGTCTGGCAGCCGGGGATTGTGATGGTCACAGTATCGGAGTTGAAGATGGAGGATTGTCAATTTAGTTGATAATTTTGATGCTTATAATTTGCTTGGTCTATAACCATTAATGGTGCTGCGGAATAGTATTGTTGCACATTTTGTTCACGTTGAGGCAAGAGTAGCATACACAATAGAGAGAGAAATGTTGGCGGAGGACTGTGCTCCGTGCGCACAACAATAAAGTTCGTTGACGGGTAGATACTGGCTACCATCTACATTTGTGCCACAATTGGACAACTGGTGAGTTCAGTAAGATGGACACCCATGCAAAGGGTACAAATGCAGTTGTTTATTCATGATGTCTGGTATTGATTATGTAGTAGTGCTACTTACAGCATTACATACGTGTAATATACTCGGATAGCGAGAATAAGAATAGGCGGGCAGCAAGGTTCATCTACTAGGGGACAGGACATATATATATACCGTCGAAAAATATTTCCGAACTACAGCTGCATACTAGCACTCGAGTGGAGGCATCTGACCAGATAAGACCCAGCTTCGGAATTCAAACAGGCAGGGGAACCCCGAGACAATCAGATGATAGTGGATAGGAGGGTCATTCATCCCCGAAGCCCCTAACAGACCCATCGAACGAAGGCTAAAACTAGGACGGTGATGTAACAATGCGACCCATTCACCGATCGCACTTCTTCGTACAAAGTGAACGATGCAACCCAATCCTGGACCATGAACGGCCATTCCGAACAAAAAAGAAATAATCCCGCGCACCAATCTCCAGGGGGGTTACACTTTTCAAACCCCGCGACACCAATTGTATCAGTCCTCATGCAAGCTGGATTTGAACCAGATCCCGAAGTATCCGCTTGACCGGCACAATGACGTAGAAGATGAAGCATCACGGAAACCAATTCCTGGCAGGGGTGCAGCATCGCAGTGGAGATGGCCAGCTCCGACGGATCGTGCAATTTGGCCCGCAACCTGATCGTCGACGCTGTTCGGTATGATTGGCGAATCGCCTCTGACCGCCTTGCAATCGATCCTCAGGCGGACACTGGAGGGGGAAGGAAGTGGAAAAATACACCTCACAGCGCATCAGACCACTCCAACAGGGTTGAGTTAATTTCTCAGGAATGCCGGAGAGTAAGAGTGGGTAGTTACAATGCATTGCCAAGCAATCTAATGTAGGCTGGACTGGTGTGATGGTGGTGCTTGTTCGTTCTTTGCTTGACCCTCGGCTATTCATCAAGCACCACAAGCAAACCACCAGTGATCGGTTTCAGGCCTGGCTGGCATTTAATATGCCTTCAAACGCCTGGATTTTTCCTTCACACGTCACAGTGAACAGTCGATAATCACGGTGCTAGAACCCCAATGCCTCTCCCCATCCGTAGGAGCTCACTGCGACAAACGCACTGACCCACGGTAATCTGCGTGAACGCACGGACAACGTGGGATGAATTAGGTGGAACATCTCGGACAAAGCAAGGCAGGGCTAGCTGCGGAGCACAGCATAAACCGGAAAGTACACAGTCGAGGAGAGAGTCTCCACCGGAAAAAGATGCCGACCGCTAATTTCGTGGTGCGAAATGGAGGCGGAAGAAATTTCCGGGCGCCAGGCAACGGAGACACGTCATATGTCGATCGCTATTATTCCACGCTCCCAAAACATTCCATCGGGGCCAAGTTTCACACCGGCAGACACCGGATCCCGAGATATGGGCGAGAAGGATGTACTGGGATGATGCTATCCAGAAAGGGAAAATGTACGCAGGGAATCATGCAACACATTTTGATCTAGAATTAGTGGTAATGATTCTTTACTTCGTCACGGACTTGTCAAGACATGAGAAATCGAATATGGGTGGCTGGGCGATGCCATCCTCAGTCAGCCGAGCTGCCTCGCTTCGAATCGGACTCCGACGCGGCCGAATCCTGGTTCGTCTGCGAGAGACTCAACCCATCCCATTTCGCCAGGAATTGGTCCATATCCACGTCCCCCTGGCGCGCCGGCCCTTGCTGCACTACCGAGCTAAAATGCGGGTAGAAGCTGCTGAACTCCTCGGCGTCGCGCTGCTTCCAGCCCAGCGTCTCGAAGTCGGTAAATAGCGCGCCGGTCTCCTCAGGAAGAGCCACCTCCGTCTGCGTCGCGGAGAGCTGTATCATGCGTAGAATACCTTTGGCGAGAGGGAAGCGCCGTGAGAACGCCCGGGCAATAATGCACAACTCAACGAAGGCGTTGCGGTTATCTGTAGAGTCCAGCGCCTCCATGAGGGTGAACATGCCGATGCTGCACCACTGAATGGTCGACGGCGCCATCCGGTCGATGCCCCACTTGTCGCGATGAACTCGAAGCAGCGCTGCTACCCGGCGCGCCGACGAAAGGCAGAGTTGCCGTGCATGTGCGGCCGTGGACACATCCAGGGCCACTTCACGGTTGGATCGGAGAAACCCAAAGATCTGCATGACGGTGGTATGGTAAAACATACTACGGTGGGGCAAATCAGCACACTGCGTCGCACACAAGAGGCATCCTGTGAAGGGGAGAGGCGAAAACACTCACTGGATACTCAAAACGTGGGGGACGGTCGCCACATCCGCATTTAAGCACGGTGGCAAATGAGCGTACCACTCCTGGAGCTGTTTGTAGATGCCATCAACAAACCCGATCATCTGCGACGGGGCAACCAGGTGCTCAGGGTCATGAAATCCCTGGCTGATCTGCATCATGATGCAGCAAAAGTCGCACCATCGATCGAAAACACAATTGTGATGCCCGCGGACGGCGTCCACCTCTCGCGGGTATGGGTACCATAGATCGTGCGGGTCGCCGTGGGTGACGGGGATGCGTGGACGCTGCGGGGGGTTGACGTTGATATGCTTCATCAATGACACAGTCGCCGTCCTGCCACCAATGCCAGTTAGTTAATGCTCCTATTCTCCAGACGGGCTTTCACTTACGAAGCAATATCGAAGGCTCCCCAGAGAGTCCTATTCACGACCTCTTCGAACGCAGGGTCTGCCTCCTGGCCGGCTATCCCGGGAGGATGGCGTTCCGCATACTCCTCCGCCCCCCGGATAGCTAGATCCAGGTACATCCAACCCAATCGGTCTTTGCCCATCAGGACCATCCTGGAGGCCCAACACTATTAGCATGTCCCACATTGCATGCAGCTTTACGCACATACCGGATAAACAGAACCAATAGACCTTGGATAGTTGGTATTGTAGCTCCTCCCTCCTCGTCTTCCAAGAGCCGACGGGCTTCTTCGTAGAAATGATCACCCCGCGTGAGCGTGTCGTTGGGAACGGTGAACACTTCGGCATAGTCAGAGTAGTACTAGAATCAGCATCAAGTTAGTTAGTCCTGCGGTGAATGGTACATGTTCAAAAGATCGGGTACACCTACACAAGCCTCTGAGAGAATTGCATTGACCAAGAAGCGGGAACAGAACCGGCAGTCGAGATTGCCGGCCCGCATGTCCCGTAGAAAAGCATCCTTATCCAGCCAGTGGAAGAACGGATAGGTCCAGGTCAACCACAGCGAAACGAGGTGAGATACCAGGTCACCGTCGTCAGTGACCGTTGTCCACGGCTTCGCAGGAACTTGATAGACGGGATTATCGGCGAGACGGCGGACATCCAGAACGCGGCGGGAGGATCGGGGTTGCGAAGGCGGTTGCGCCTCCTCATCATCGTCGGAGGGGCGAGATATTTGACTTTGGATCTCGCGCAGTTCTGGGGACAATTCGAGTTCGCGCCCGGTGAATTGTTGCTCCAGGAAGATTTGAAGCTCCTCGAAGGAGGCATTACTCCGGATGAGATTCAAGAGCTGAGCGAGACGTTTGCTCTCACTTTCCCGGAGCGCGTCAATGAGTCGTAGCAGCGTCTCTTCCGCTTGTTCGAGACGGTCCAATTTCCGCTTCATGGCGTATTTGCGACGCATGTCGGCCATCTCGTCGACCAGGCACGGGATGCCGTTTGCCACGCAGTGTTGACATGGTGGATCACCTCTGCACTTGAGGGGGTCAGCCGACGAACAGGACGCGATGTGATGGTATGAAGATACCAGTGACAACGGGCTTAATGAAGAAATCCCACCTTGAGCTTCTTCTGTTTACACGCCTTGCAGGCAGTGGTCTTGTGCTTGCGACCCTGAACTACATTGTCCGCCACCTTGGCAGTTGGGGGCTGGCCAGGAGCGGGAGCTAGAAAGCGGGAGGAGGAGGATTGCGTGTCGGACATATATGACAATGATGGGACAACAAGACGACCACACGAGGGGAAGTCGCCCTGGCAAGAGAGAAAAGAGAAGAGGCGAAGAGATGAAGAAAGGACCCGAGGGAACGGATACAGGGAGTTTCAATGGGGGTGGGGTTCGGTTGGCGGGAGGAGATGGCAATAGTGTTGTGGGAATGATGGGTGAATGAAAGTGGAAAATGCCCCCCAAAAGGTAAGACTAAGTGAACGACACTAAGCCCCAGGGTTTGGGAATGAAGGCAGGAGAAGGGGCGACGTTGGTGATTCAAAAGGTTATGTAGCAAGAAATGCTAGTACTAGTAACAACTTATGAGTGTTGCTACTTTTTTTAAGGGCCGAATTTTATATATGGAGCCGGCGACCCAATTGTCAAGGGATTTGCTTTTCCGGGCCTGGATCTGTGGCTGCATCGGCATCCAAGTGGAGAGATAAAAATAAAAAGAAACCACAGGTCCAAAAAAAATCACAGATTGAAAATTCAAAACACTAAAAGAAAACTAAAAGATAACCATATAATTTGGGCGTTGATGGAAAATACCATTTGAGACGAAGTGGGCGAAAAACGGTGTGAGGAAATCGAAAATCCCAGAAAATACCCAATATGGAAATGGGAAGGGACAGAAAAATTCGAGTATACAACAGATGAGACCAAAAGGGGAAATGCATACAAGAAGAGAGAAGAGAAGGGACAAATAAAAAAAAAGATGAAAAAGAAAAGAAAGGAAATACACAGTCCAGCACCCAGACTCCCAGAGACCCAGAGGGAAGGAAGCTTAAAACGCGACAGCCAGTCAGCAGTGCGGATGGGAGGCCGTAAGACAGGCATTGATGTTTCTGGAAAGCAGCAGAGGCTGCGACATAATTCCGCGGGCCCGTCGAGACTTCCGGCCGGGGACTACTACAGAGGGAAAGTCATTCAGTCTGCAGTCAGTAAGCAAGAATCAGTAGTAAGTACTCCGTAACTTGTTCCGTATGAAAGAAAAAAAAGGATCGGGAACCACCAGTCCCAAAGAGGACAAGCCTGCGGGCAGCCCCAGTCTTGGCCCGGCCTGTCGCTGGTGGCACTGCTATCCGCCCAATCACTACCGGGGGCGCTAGTGTCAATTGGGGAATTTCGAAGTATCTTCGGCCGTCCAAGTGTCGGAGCCGGTAGAACCCAAATGGCAAATACCCTCATCAATCCGCCAGATGGGACCCGGGCCTTACCTGCATAGGCCATGGGAATCAAATTATGAAGCAGCGAATGAACGTCTCCCATCCGAGGCCTGAGAAACAAACAAGGTCCGGAGAACTGACTGGAGTTTGGGTCCTATCTCTATTACCGCTTTCGAGGTTAGCAGACCGCATCGCTGGGACCTTTGGGAGCCCTGTACCTGGCAACTCCCAGCTTTGGTAGTCTAGTACCACTGGAAGGAAAATTATGGAGTACTACACAAGTTCAATTGGGCGGGTGTACCTGGTTAGCTAGGCCCGCAATAATACCAAAGAATTACCAAGATACATACTTTGACTTTGTTGCCTCTAGTAGATAATAAATATAAACAATATGCGTACCTGATGTACCTTAAGATTACTTCAATACCGTATGGGCTTAGTACCCGAGGTCAGATCCGGTCAGGTCGGGTCTTAACTCTCTTTTTGTTGTTCCTCTTCCCCCCTCCCCCTCGCCGCCATGAACACATGGAGTCTGCGACCCAGTCAATCACCCAGGGGTGTGGAGGCTGTCCATCGGCAGTGGCAAAAAGCGGCACGCTACTGATCGCGCCTGCAGAAAGTCAGCTTCATCCAATGATCAAGACACTGTCGAAGGGGAAGTAACAGCCGGTCTTTGCCGGCCAGCCATGGAGGCTTGCATGGGCTGCGGTGGAACCTGGTCGGCACCCCCTCTCCCCGGCGGGTTTCCGGGCGAATCACCTGACGCGCCGCGGGCCTGCGATCGCAGCAAGCGTCGCCTATCTGAAGATCCTCAAATGTAACTATGAGTTCATTTCTGCGCCTCGACTTTGACATCAACGGACAGGAACCGGTTGACCCTCACGGAACTGTTTTCCAGACAATGTCGCCCAATACACCGCTCAAACCACTCACCCCGTCAACCCGTTCGCCCCCGTCTACTATTCGCCTCAGGCCTTCTTTCAGCCTAGATATGCCCAATTAGATACACCCAATGAAAAAGGGCCGCTGGGGGTATGCGCTACGCCATCGCATCGCACACGCCTCGTTTGACCGAGTCATTCGGTGGCAACGCGACGTTCCAGATCGTCGTGCAGCGTGCGCTTGTTAATTGATATCGTCGACTAGAAATCACAGTAATTGCTGTCACTCCCCCCTCGCAGAGGGAGTTTGATATTAACCCAGTTGGGAAGGACGCACATGAAGGGAGGAGCCTGATCTCCACCACAGCCAGTGACAGAGGCTTAAGTCCTCCAGCAAACATCACACTCGAACCACACTGGACGGGCTGGGACCGAGACAAGACATGCGCTCGGGTGGAATGACGGGAAGGAAGGGGAGGAGACACGCTACGCTCCGTACGAGTTCTCTTGGACCTACGACATTGCATGCGTCCATGATAAGCGGGTCCTTAGTGTCATCGTAATAGGCAAGAGGTACGAGGTAAGTAAATAGGCTTGCCTTTGGTCTTTTCACAATCTTGCGCCATGGGTTTTACCGGCCGGTAATAGACCGTCACCGCACCCGCATTGCAGGCAAAATTGGTTGTCTGCATTTCAGGTCGCAAGGTTTCGTGACGGAGAATGGGCCTAAACATAGTAGTAACCCCCCGTATAGGCGCACTCATTGGTGGTGATCGGACCCTCATGCCAGCAAGTGCGCCATACTAGCAGCCCTCTGTGTCTGTTACCTGTATGTACAGGAGACTAGGCCAGCAGATACACAGTAGCGATGCGCCACCAGAGCTCGGGCACCGATGCGAAATCTGCTTTCCACGCGAGCAATTCCGAAGCCCAATCAGAGGGGACACAAATGTCTCAAGGAAGAGCCAGATATCCTTGGCGGTGGGAAGGGTGAAAAGCCATGGTCGATAGGAAGGAAAACCAACCAGCCCAGCCGAGCTAAATGCAGCAACCACCGAACAACCACCGACACCTCAGCCATCAATCTTCTGGATTCAGTAAGTAGCCGATCATGTGAGACCATGATCACGCCCATCCTTCCCGTTTTGCATGGATGTTTGCTTGCTCTGGTACTATCATCCCCTTCCGCCGCTGGGTTTGAATCGCCTCTTTTTTCTATTTTTTTTTTTTTTTTTCTTCTCACTCCATCCTCTTCTAACCCTCCCCCCTTCTCACTTCCCCTCCATTCATTGCAATCCACATCCCCTATCGGCTAGGAGGGAAGAGAGCCATCGCGGCCCCTACCCTAGCGTCCGCGATTATCGAATAATAGCTCCAATTGCGGGCCAAAACATTCTTGAGTCCACGTCGCCGTCTCGGAGAAATGGGGGAGGTCCAACCCTGTCGATTCAATTCACCAGGTGTCAGACTAGGCCACTCGGAAAATGCCCGTCGTCGTCTGGGTTGCATCACCTAGCTTCATTGCTGTCGACAAAATTCCTTTGGTGCCCACTAACCTCAACAGCTTTCCTGCATCGGTGGGCATCTCCGAGCGCACCCAGACCTGGTGTTACCCTGGTCTAGTGCAGCTGTCATGCCTCCACTCATGTAGCTGAGGCAGAACCGACCGTTCTAGGCAGGTGTGACCCTCACTTCACTGTCCGGAATCACAGGAGATACTATCATCTGGCAGCATCAGAGGCCTAGATCAACATCAGGTGAGCTCGAGTATTTCCTCTGGACTTCAATCTTGTTGCCAGGCATGTTTGGATTTCTGCCTACATTGCCGAACATCACCGGGATGTGACAGGCAAGCCTGTAGCCAATCATCCACCCGCAGAAGGGAAATCCTACCCATCCTGGCAAGAGGCGACCGCAACTGGCGTGACATGAATCACTCCCTCTTCCTCCTCATTTCCCATAATATTGACATCCTGTCACTGACCCTGCCCTTGTCGAGATCGTGCCAGTCATCGTCTCCCATCGAAAACTCTTCCCCGATACTAGCTGAAACGTCGGAATCCTGTCACGCTTTGTCGCTGCACATCAAGCCTATCAGCATGACAATGCCTTGCCCAATAAGGTCCACTTTCCTTGACCCCGGCCACACAACAGAGCAGTGGAGCCGGACGCACAAGTCTTCAAAATAGGTTTACCTTGGCAAAAAAAAAAAAAAAAAAAAAAAAAATAGAGTGAATCCACGGGGAGAGTTCTCGATACTGCAGAGCCAGAGAAATCGGTGGAAGGTTCGGTCATGTTGAGCTGCACTTGCGACAGACTGCCGCGCATGACTGCCGCGCATGGTCTAGCAGTGAAGCGGAGCAATAAGGATCATGAATTGGTGGCAATTCAGGCTGTCCTTGCTAAGGATCGACGGCAATGTTGTGAAGGTCTCTTGCCCTTCAGGCTTCTTTTACAGAGCACGGACGTGGCAGTCATGGACTAGCCTTCTGCGGGTTGTGACTGACTACAACACAACTACTCGATCATTCGAGCTACCTCTTTGCTGTAAGGTTGCTGGTAGTCTGGGCGAAACCGGTATGAAGGTATCTTGTCAGCTTCTGCGGCGCAAAGCCCCGAGCTCCGAGCCAGCGTCCATTATGCGGCAGGAATGGACCAAAACCCCACTGCCTGGTGAAACCCCAGGTCCATTAATATAGCCGGAACAAATACCGGCTGATGGAAAATTATCGCTTCGAGTTTCGGTTTAATATTTCTGCAAATGTTAACGGTGTTATACAAATATGAGAAACGAAGCTTAAATGCCATCGACGACATAGTATACTGAGCTCCCGAACATTCACTACCGAACACCACACTGTCGCCCCCTCTCTGCACCCTTCTCCATTATCAGAACGATGTCAAGCGAGGCTGCATAACATCCACAGCGACGCTGGCTTCTCTCGCTGGAGGATGAGTTGTTTGGAGGAAGAATGATCAGTATGATCCGCTGACACCACACAAATTTCGCAGGATCCCGTGTATTAGCCTTGTTAGAGCATTCCTTCGTCACACTGGATCAGTAAGCGGGAATTCTAGACTATGCGACCGTGGGAACCGTCCAGGCTCAAAACCCTGTTTAGACGTCATACCCAAGCAACCGCCATGTCATAATGAAGCATGAAATCATCTTCCACCCAGCCTGAGCAAGCTGGGGAATCCCCACGATGCATCGCGAATCCCTGGCGGTCGGAATCTGTTTGCGCTGGACACGTCGCCTCCCAAGCGCTGCCACAATGCCACATGACGTCATGCGCGATCGGCTTACCGCCAGTGCCTTTTCCACTTTGGGAAAGCTTGTTGCCATCCGCAACGTGCAGTGTGCCCTCGCTGATTCTGGTTTTCACGCCGGTTTTTCCGCTGCTGTCGGATACATTTTGTTAAGACATTGACTACATACAACTACATACTAAATTTGTCCATTAGGGCAAGGACCGGGAGCGCGCTGTATCGACGGCACTTACCGTGGGCCTTTTGACCCGAACGGATGAGGTTGATTGGATTGTAGAGAAGGACGACTGGGAGAATTATCATATCCTCATTGACCTCCAAAAAAGAACATCACTATCAACTTTCGCCAGCATAGCTCAAGCCCATATGCTCTGGACACCTCATGTCTTAAGCTAACCCTGTACACATTCTCCCATCCTTACTAGATACTCAGATGTGCATCCAGATGTGCATCGATGGCTTCCGTCTAAGCCCGGGGGGTCAGTTGAACCATCAATCGATTTTTTTGCCACAGTGTCCACGTATTCTGCTTGTCCCAGCCGACTGATTCAGATGCCAGGTTTAGATCATAGTGGTATAGGACCTTGGCTAGGATGAGTCGCATCTCATGATAGGCGAGACTAGTTCAGATGTTAGACATGCTCACTAGAGCATTGACACCATGGCTAGGGGAAACTCACTTCTTTCCCAGACAATTGCGAGGGCCGAAAGAGAAGGGCTGGAAAGCAGCCTTGTCGTCGCCAGCAAACTGCGGGTCGTTACCCCATCGCTCCGGAAGAAATTCGTCCGGCCGGGTGAAGTTTCGTGGGTTGCGATATGTCGCCCAGTGGTGTACCGAGACAGCTGTCTGAATGTACACATTAGTCCAAGGCCATAATTGCCAAAAGGGGAAAAAAAAATAGGTAAGCTGAGTAGCGCTGCTCACATTGCCAGGCATATATTCGCCGCAGATCTCCATACCCTCCTTCGGAGTGAGACGGGGCATCCCGGTAGGGACAGGGGGATACATCCGAAGGCCCTCGTCGATACACATGTTCAGGTACTTCAACTGTGCTAACCGCAGCATATCGATGTCCGAATCTCGCTCAAAGGCGTCTCGAATCTCCTTGGTGATTTTCTTCATCTTGTCCGGATTCAGCAACAACTGATACGTGAGGCCGCTCAACGCCGTTGCGGTGGTTTCCGTGCCAGCTACCATGAACAGTTGTGAGTTGGCGTACATTTCTTCACGGCTCAAGCGCAGGGACTCTTTCTGCGACATAACCAGGCCCCAAATGTCGGGGCGATCCAGGCTCTGGTCAACCCGCCAGTCTACCCTGTCCTTGCATGACTGGTAATGAGACGCTTGTCGTTCTTTCAAGGACCGAGGGAGAAGAGAGTTTAAAAAATAAGAACACCATGGATAGTATCTTGCGACACGTCGGAGTGAATTGATCTTCACACTGGAGAAGATCGATGTCACCCACCCCACGTTGCCGGTACCTTTCAGCAGATTCAGTGGGTCTCCGAATGTCAAGTCACCCATAATGTCGAATGTGGTCAGATTGTACATCAAAACCATTTCGACCTTGGCCTTAGGATCTGCTTGGACAACTTCTCGGAGCTTCTCGATGAGCAAGTCCGCATAATGAGCGATGAGTGGCTGCTGCTCGCGCAAAGCCTTGTCCGAGAAAGCATGTGAAAAATTTCGACGAAAGCGTGAATGATCGGCAGCTTTGGCACGAATGACGTCCGGGGTTCTATTAAGTGTGGTGCCGAAGAATCGCATGTCCTTTTCAGTGGATTTCTTTGTTGCACTGGCATGGCCGTAGATATCTCTCCATCCGTCGGCGCACGAGTAGCTGACTTGATCGGGCGAGATCCGGACGGTGTCTCCGAAAGCCAGATGCAGGTTTCTCACCCAAACATGCTCATCGCCCATAAGGGAGTGATACATATGCACCAGACGGGTAATCGCCGCCAGCTTCGGACCGGCGATCTTATGCAGAGGGTTGATGTACAACTCGTAAAAACATTTTCCTACCAAGGAGAGAACTAACTGTGGTAACCCAAGGCACGTGTTAGCAACCGTCAACCCCTTACGTCTGGATGCGTTGCACTGACTATACCAGCGGTTACTGTTAGATAATGCCCCTGGAGGGCCCCTTGAATACTTTCGTGAATCATGCTGAGGTTTGGAGACACAACAATAACAGACAATCAAACGGTCTGAGAAAAAGCGCTGGTTTGTATCGAATGCACACCGCCGTGACGGAACTAGGGATGCTATTTATCTCCTTCACTCCAATAAATGAGTCGCCTGACTCTGCAACAGCCGGCCTGATTATGTCGAGACAAAGCTGCACAAGCCCAGCCAATGCTTTCTAAAGCCGGCACACGACCCGCTAGCGACCAGCTAAGCTGCATGAAGCGATTGCCAGGAAAGGCCTCGGCCCATCCCCCATACACCACTCCGATGCAAGTGATGCTCGGCTCTAGAGCTCCGATGTTCCGATGAGGGATAGTTACAACGTGTTATCTTGGAGGTCTCGATGTGTGTTCTAGTTTCGCAAGCGTGATTCGAGCTATACCAACCGAGCGGGGAAACAGCAAAGTGGAGTTCTGCTGTGCCGCATCAAACTTCAAAAGAGGGGTCATGTCGATCGCCGACCTTCTCATAGCGAATAGCAGGATAAGTATTAGCGTTATACCATTGTGCCAGGACATTTGGGTTTTGCATAATTATCCAGCCGCTCCACTGACCGGCTATGATCTGGGGCCAGATGGAAGTCTGGGATAAGAGTAAGGGTGCAATGAAATACGTGTATAAACCTTGTCACATGTCGCAGATTATGCTAATTGGCCTGTGCACAACGCCGCGTCAACGGTCGCTGCAGTCGGTATAACCAACAGGCAAGGGATTGGTCTGCGCTCGTGCCGTTTCATCCGACTCTGGTGATTCAAAACCAAAGTGCAGATGCAGTGTTACCCTCACAGGGATGCCCTGCGGCAACAGTGAAATCTATTGATATGAATGCCATTGTCTATCATCCAATTATAAGCTATTGTCATTAGCCCTGCCGATCATCTCCAAACTCAAATCCGGCGAATACTAACACGAACACTGACGTCTTTTGTCTTACCTCGTTGTACCTGATACCTCCAATGTTCTATGAACACACTGTTTACCTGAACAACCACTCGGATTGTCGGGTCAGACTGCGAATGCATAAGACTGCCACATATACACTCACCCACGTCATCTCAGCAGCCAAAGCGACGTAGGATCGATTACCTCTATCTAGTGCTTGGTGGATGGTAAGCAAGCCCTATGATTTATGACGACGGAGTTCGTTGGCTGGGCCTGCAGCAGCAATGACATTCCTTCCGTCGAGCCGAAAATGACCTATCGCCGGCGACGGTCGGCCCGGAGGATCAACTAAGCCAGCTATGCTACGCTACGCCATCCTTCCAAGGGCCGAGTCGATCTGCGGTGTTCGGGAAGGATCAGGAACATATACCTTCTAAGTTCTATAGTATGAACCAGTGGGTCAGGATGTGCGGGTTTGCTACTTGAACAGTATGGATGCGCGGGAGGTGTTCGTCGCTCTATTCATTTACGTTTCTGAGAGCCTTGTCTGTGTCTGTTTGTATTCTGCCAGGCTTAAATGGCTAACTTACGACAAAGATAAGTCTATATTACTGCGTAATTGAGGCATGGAGTCCCTCGTTGGCTACCTTGCCATCGAGTAGAAATTCCCTCAAGCCTTGTTTGGATGGATTCCACAAACCCCCACACTGCCAGCATATAAATACTCCACTTTATCGTCATAGACAAGTTCATCTCAATTACGAAAACCATGTCATTGTGCAGGCAACCAGGTTATTTCAAACTATTAGAATGTAAGTTCTGTGATAGACATGCTGTTTTGCCTTGTGATCGGAAACCCCGGGCCTTCCTATTCGGGATCGGATGTTGGTTTCTTATCCCGAGCAGGGGCGATTGCTTCTCTGAGATCATCGACTATTCCTCATGAAACATGATTTCATTCATTTTATTTCTCTCACTGGAATTTGATTTCATTCTCTCAATACTAGGAAGTGTGCCTGTGGGCCTCACTAACTTGCATTAAAAGGGGGAAAGGTTATCATATTAGAGATCTTCAAAGACTATCACACAGCCGTATATCTATCTAAAAGCTCGCCCACTATCCCTTCCATATCTTCCTCCTCTTCATTTGGCTTCACTGCATGTATAGTGGTTGAGGGCAAAGGAGGAAGGGACTCAACGACAGCCAAAGAATCGGAAGGAGCGCGGCTGGCTCGAGGCAAAGCTTCAACAAGATCTGCGAGAGGTCTCGATTGGCAAGAGTGCCACCGACACTCTAGGGCCTGGGGCACGGAAGAAGATTGGGAAAAAACGGGCTCAGGAGGGTAAGGGGGGTTTTTCTCTTCCGAACCTTGAATCTGTGAAGTGCGCTCGACATTTTCTTTAACCCACCCTCCATATCCATAATACCTCCTTCCACGCCGTCCATGCAGTGCAGGCCCTCCAAGCCCTCCAGCCACTGCGATTGACCCTCCCGCTGCCATTCCTTCACCCACTGCTGCTCCTGCAACTGCTGTCCCCAGAATACGATTAGACGAAGGATTAGGAGCGTTTATCTTATGTCTGGGATCAATAGTTCTCAACACTCTTCTGATATGGAGCAAAAGCCCAGGTCGTCTGGATTTCTTTTGGCCGTTAACCTCAAGCTCGGTTCGATTGCTGTCACGCTGCATTTTAGACCTCTCATTCACGAGTCTTCGCGTGTGTGCCAATAATTCCCCTTCAAAATGGTTGAACATAGCTTTATTGACAAGCATATAGTTGTAATCACTCTATTTTATAATTAGAATTTCTATTACTGAATTTTGGGAGTTCATAAAATTGATACATACCACATTCCACTTCCAGGGTAATCCAAATGCGTTAAGACTCTCGGGGAAAATACTGTGACGATTTACCTACGACGTCAAGTCAGCGTTATCCTGGAAATGAGGCCATATCGAGATTTGGAGTAAGTTACACTGAAGTCCATAGCAATATCCTGCTGATCTCTCAAGTCCTCAGACTTCAGTTCTCTTCGCTTAGATGTTGTAGATGGGTGCTTGAGCTTCACGATGAATGTGATACTTCTTGTTCGGATATCATCGAATCCGTCAACAGGTAAGAACTCGCCGACTTGTATCCATTCGATTGCGTCGGTGCCCGTGAAGTTGTCATGATCACCATCCAGGTTGAGAGCATCTAGTGCCTGTTGTTCATCGGCCGATAGAGCAAGGAGCTGATTGAGTACTGTACTATTTGATGACTTTTTCCACTGATCTATCTGGGAGTCAATATCCTGGCGTGGGACCTCCACACGCCGGACTCGGTACTCCACGTGGTGCTTCCCATGTGCTATCTGAAGCTTAGGTGTTAATAGGTATACACCGAGTAGCGCATCCGTGGCCGAGCTGATAGATGCGATAGATGATCTGTTGTTGTATACAGAAGAGTAGTAGAGAGAGTCAAGGTCACACCCAGATCCCTCGTGGACCGGATAAGTTCTGCTTGGATTCCAGATATCGCCATCTGCAGCTAGTGCTTTGCCTGCATCACTTGGCTTGGTATGTGCAGAGCAGAAATCAATATCTCTATGAGGCTGGCAGTCCAAATTCTTGACTTCAATGGACGAAATTCTATCCATAGAGTTAGGTATATCTGGTGGAATAGCTCTCGATATAGATAAGGATAAACGAACTGTGGAATACCCCGACTAGCGCCATTTTCTAGACTGGGAGGTCGTCGCAATTGAAGGGAAATTGCCGCGGTAGTGGTCATCTCCGCAGGTTGTAAATTCTCATCGACGGTGTCCCTCTCCGCCACACTAGCGGTTCGATTTCCAGCCAAAGTATCATCTCGTTGTTTCGCGATATCAACTCGCGCTCTCTCCGCAGCTACGATCGATCTTTTCAGCAGATACTGATCTTCTTCGGAATATGCGATCAGACTTGTTCTCGTGGTATGCCTACTCCGGTCATCAGACATGAGACAAATTTAGCATAAGTACTAAGCCAGACTTACCCCTCCATAACCTTCTTCGAGTAGCGTAGCATCGCAACTTGAAGCAGGAGCATCAAAGTCCCCTTTGCATCGCGTAGCTCTGCCCTCATGGAATCCATTTGGGGCTTGACGAATGGCCATTTCACCATTTCAGCTGGACTGAGTCTGATGGGATCTTTGCTTTGAGGATTTGCCCTCAGCTGCTTACTCGCCTTCCTTAGTCCTTCTTCGAGCCTTTCGAAGATAGCGTTACATTTTGAAGCGAGATTCATGACGATCGCAAAGCCGGCTGCGTTAAATATTCCGTTCTGTGGCTCATGGCCTTCCGTATCGCTATAATCAATGGCCTCAGGATTGACCGTCCGTGCTTTTCCATTGCTGATGCTGTTGTTGGTGTTGGTATCGGTTGCTGCTTGTGTCTGAAATAGCTCCTTGTCAGCTAGTCCACCCAACTGCTGCAAAATACTAGCATTGACTGAGATATCCTCGGCAATATTTCTGATCTCATCCGGGGCGGACTTGATTTGGTCCGCAAACGTAAGTAGCTTGATGGAGCATTGAATTCCGGTTGTTGCAATCCCAATGATTGCTGATGCGGATCCAACAGCCTCCATTGATTTGGGCTATCTGAGCACGGTAAATGCTGCTGGAATATAGGAACTATGTTATTGCGGAAGAGAATCTTCGGACTGAGCGATCGTTGAAGGAAAGGGATATTCCTGCACGGAAGAGGAAATAATCAGCCGCGCGAAGGCTGTGCTGCCCCGCTCAGTTAACTTTGCAGCCTGATCACTACCTTGTCACCACTATTTAACTAGACCAAGTCAAACTAGGGATCGAGGGTCGGCATCTACTGATGTGAGGAGATAATGTCGGAGTGTTTGACGTTGAAATTCATCGAGACCTCCCTGACGTGGAGCCTGGACCTTCGCCATTGCTGGGCGCAACCTCGATGCGTGACCACGTTCAAGTCTAGGCAGTTAATGGAAAAGCAGGGAATCACGGGGAAAGCAATTAAGCAGAAGTAGAAGAAGATACTGAGTGAGATTGGAATCGAGCTGGGTACTGGTAAGAATTGGGCGCCATAGAGAAGTCCTTCAGCCGTAGCCACTACTCTCCCGTTGTAAGGAAGGTGCTGCTCGGGATGAGTGCGGCCCCCAGCAGCCGTGTATTATTCTATTGGCGTGAGACCTCCGAGAGGGTGATTGTAGGCTGTAAGCGCTAGAGAGCTGTTTCTGTTCAGTCCATCTGCAAGGCTGCACTAGACGGGATGTGGAAGGCTTTCATTGGACGGGGAAGCTGGGATATCCCTGATAGCTGGGCGCCCGGCAGCCGCCTGCAAGGCTGAGCTGACCCTCCTGTTAACGTCTAGATAATGTTGGTCGCGCGTACTAGCCGAAAAGCCGTCCCGATTGAACTCTTCCCTTACTGACTATACTACTTCTGCCAATTCAAAGGGTCTACAGGCTCTTTCGTCCATGAAGAACCATATAGTATACACTCAACAACCTATCTCTCAGCGCATTACTAGACACCATCATCACCCCAATAATCACAGACCAAAAGAACCTCCGCTAAGCATGATCAATAGGCGACGGCCCCGCGTCAATCGGATAAGTGAAAATATAGTTCGGCCCATCAGCCATCAATCCATCACCACCAGGCCTCATCTGCGAAGCAGGCAGCCAAAGCTTCTTATCAGCGGTAACCCACATAAGATCTGTCCAAAGCAGCTTCTCATCCTGAATAAGTACAGTCGCGCGTCCCTCAGGCGTGACCTTCCAGATAGCCAGCAAGTTGGTATCACTAACATAGATGTTTCCATCCCCATCGATAGTACTACCACCAGTGCTGGGCGTCAGGGCAAAAGGCTCTGCATAGTCTCCCAAAGTCGATGCGAGAGTCGCATTCTTGAGAGACGCATCAACGTACACCGTCTTGATGCGATACAAGCCTCCATTACAGGGCTGGTAGTACAGATACACACCGTCAGGGGAAACTTCGATTTGATCGAGTCCAACGGAGAGGGTGCTGCCTGCGGCGCCGTAGCCGGGGACCAAAGTGCCATTGTACATCATAGGGAACCAGGGTTGGGCGGAAGAGTCGGTAGACAGAACACGCACACCCGTGCCGGTAGTCATGTTCATGACGAGTAGAGCACCGGCAGTGTCACTCATGTAGGCCACATCACCAGCGGCGTTGAAGCGGACGTCGTCAATGCCGCTGTCGGATGCTTTCATGGCGTCGAGGTAGTAGAGCTTGTCCACGGCGTCGGTGGTGAGGTTCACTCCCACGAGCTTGGTGGAGCCGTTGACACCGGTAGATCCGCCATCGACAATCCAGTAGCGACCGTCGGGGCCTATACGGGCGCCGTCAATGCTGACGAAGGTCTTGCGTGGGTCGGAGGTAGGATCACTCGAGTTATAGGAGTTCCAGGCCGTGTTTGGGTAAAGGAACGTGGAGTTGTCGTCCAAAAGCTCGACTATTTGAGGGGGCAGAGTGGTCGAGTACCGCTGAGAGAGAAATTTACGGCCATCAGAGGAGATGCTGATGCCTTGGGTGGCGCGCTCAAGGGAGTACGCGAGCTCGAGGCCTGGGGTACTCGTGGTTGCGGCAGCCAGGGGGGCTGTGAGGCCTAGGAGGCCGAGGAAGAGGGCGGCGGGCATTGTGGTCTCAAGTTGAGATAGAAAATAATTTGAAGACTCTGCCTGAATTCTGTGATTCCAACCATGATGGCCTGTAGCTTTATAGTAGCCAGGTCGGCCAGGAGACAGAAGAAAGGAAACTATCTCCGCCCTGCCAAGTAACGCCAAGAGGATGCGGAATCAAAGCCAAGCACAGCCAAGCTCAAACAAGCTTAGCCTCCGCAATTTTCAGCGTTCCACTCCTTGATTGATAGCCGGATGAGCATGATATGATGGTAGTGGGGTGTGGAAGGATCCCTTAATTGGGCGCTAGGCGTTTAGGAAGGTCAGAAGCCGGAGGAGATGCAGGTACGAGACGTTCTTGAACATCACTAAGTTGATGCGTCGTCTCCACTGCTTGCGTGGTCTGATTTTGCAATAGTATTGTAGACCCATAGGTGCCTACGGGACCGAGGATTAAGATTTCGTATCCGACCGAGAATAGGATTTGTAAGTCACTGCCTCAGTTGAAAGCAACTCCCAAGCGTCGGTGGAAACAATAACCAGGCCTCTACTGGTCATTATCTCCGAGAATTCGGTCATAGTGACCTGATTTGGAGGACCGCCAGTTCATTAATATAGTAATCTAGATACACGGCTAGTAGAGCTGGGAGATGATAAAATTTTAAGTAAGCCTACTGATAGCCACTTGACAAATGGCATTGCGTTGAGCTGGCACTAGTAGATTACATATGTTCGCTGTACTCATTAGATGAACTTGCTTATGCCACAAAATCAACCTTATCTATCACCAAATGGTTTATAGCATACTAGGTTGAGCCTGAAAAAAGCTGTCTTGTCTTCTGTATCTGAAATGAAAGTGACAGTAAACTAGCAAAGATAGTATATTGCCAAACTTCAGCAATGCGCTGGGCGGATTGCCTTCGAAATCTGCCTCATTGTGGAAAATAAAAATATCTCGTAGTAGTGACATAACGCCACCAAAGAACGACGTAAATGTGACAGAAGCAGAGTCATGTTACTACCACCTTACATTTCCGAAAGAACTTCCATACCTTCATATAGTAAGTACTGCAGTCTATTACCCCTGAAAGCGAACTTACTGTCCGAATTTCCACCATGGCGACTCCACCAGAACATTCGAGATGACGGACATTCAAGCCAGACCGAGCTCACCACCAACACCACTAGTCACCCTTTCAGACCTCAAAGAATCATCCATATCCCCCACTTTTTGGTACCGAGTCCACGTCCTCGTTTTCGACCTGAAGAACTTCAATAACGCCTCGTCCAAGAAGCGTCTGGATAAAGTCACAGACCCGTCTTACATCGACAAACCATATTTCTCCCCAGAAGAAGCCGAGAAGATAAAGAACATTGTTACAGACACCAGCGGAAAGACATTCTCAGAAACGCTAGAGGAAGGCTTAAATGAGCGACTGGAAAGACGGAAGAAGAAGCGTGTTCAGAGTGGCGACTTCCGAGTCTGTGCGGCACACGATCTTGCTCCACTCATAGCAAGTGCGCTGGGTATCGATCTTAAACAGATGGAGAAGGACAAGGATTTCGCAAAGGTGGTTGAAGAAAAGGGACTGAATTTGCGTGGGGAAATCTGGGGCGGGTTGAAAAAGAAATCTTTTGCGCCCAAGAATAAGAGACGATGAGCGGAATTCAAAATGAGAATTGCTCAGATACAACAAAACCTGAAGTTAGTCTGGTATGTACTGACAAGAATGTCAAGTGGAGAGGACTAGTAATAAGCGGAGTGGTATCATTAATTAATTGAACACATCTATATTACAGTCGTCTGGGATCGCTGTAACTGCCTCAAAGTCTTCGACCACAGTATTTGTGCATAAAGAACATGCGCCTCATAAAGCAGCCAGGGCAACATCTTGAAGTCCCGCTCTGTCTGGCCAAGAGGATGCAAATTAGTGCATTCAACAGTGACATATGTTATCCTCGCCTTGTCATCCGATACCCTTTCAACAATGAACTCCTGAAATCCACCCTCCATCGATCGCCACGGCAGGCCATATGATGCAGCCTTGTCAACTCCTTCGACCAATGCTTTTGGAAACATCCAGTACATCACAGCACCAGCTGTATCCTTAGCACCTCCATACTTGACAGCTTCTTCATTAGAACAAAATTCCGTGACCGGCTTCGGAGCATCAGAAGGCAAGTCCGATGGGCGAACATTCATCCCATGCTCCGAATCCCAGGTCCCAAGCATGAACGCTCCCATCTCGCTTGGGCGTCCAAATAAACGAGAAGAAGTGGCAAAGGATAACGGCGGCACTTCTCTGTCCAAGACCGATGTTTCTAAACCTGTCGCGCGTGCATCTACAAATGCAGCAACGAGATTTCTCGATAGACTATGCATGTCTTGCTTCTTGTCATCCTTTGCATCATCACTGAACAGCCCATATTGCGAAAGTTGCGATATAGGCACCTCTGCTTGGACTGCTACAAAGGATGGGACCCAGTAGGTCTTATCGCCGCCTGACCATGATGATAGCAGAGTTGTTTTTGTAACGCCCAATGGTGTCGGCGTGGCTTCTTCAGATGGTATCTCAATTAGGTTGCGACATGCGCTTGCCTTTGTGAGTTCTGTGATTGCAATCGTCGGGCATGACTGGTTGAGTCGTCGCTTGGTAACATAAGCGACCGCGCTGCTGATGGTTACTATGGTGAGCGCTCCTGTCAGGAGGGGTCGATGTCGGATGAAGTTTGCCATGAGAAGAATTAAGAGAGGATCAGAGATAGTATGCTGGAGTAAATAGTGGCTGAAGGGCTTAGCCGGTTTGAGGTAAAATAGCAGCGGCAACCCAAGCGATGTGGAGGCGAACCGGGGAAGTCTGTTGGGAACTTGAGGATGGAATTTTCTTTATGATACTAAGCATGTACTGAATACTGGGAAACAATCCGAAGTATTTAAGTGAAAATAAGACGTATAGTTGCTTTGGTCAAGATATCCAAATCTCGGGTGTTCTCGGGGAGGCCTACCGTGAGTCAGAAGGATCCGAAGCCACCCGTTTTCTGCCCCAAACAAGGAGTCAACAACACATCACAAGATCAATGATGCGCTTTTTGATTGTGGAATCCACACTCGGCTTACATTGGTTACAAATAAACTGTGTTACAAGAAAATAGGTTTAATTGGGTGCTCACACTGTAGGTGGAGGAATGGGTACACACGATTCACACCATATCGGCAAACTTCTTCAAGTAACGTACTCATTTCAGGAAACCCCACAGGTTATTCAAGCTTTCCGCAAAAGTTGGATGGGCAAACACGGCGTCTTGCAGCTTCTTATAAGGTAGATTCCCCATCATGGCCGTCTGCACAACACTCACTATTTCGCCGCCCTCAACGCCTAAGCATGAAAATCCCAAGATCTGTCCAGTCTCCCCGTCAATCACAGCCTTCATGGCACCTCTTGTCTCATCTGTTTCCAACGCCCTGGCCACATAGCTCATTGGCATCTGCGCAGTCAGAATCTTCCGGCCCGGGAACCTTTCCCTTGCCTCCTGCTCATGCAGCCCGACATGACCGAACTGAGGGTCCGTATAGGCGACATACGGAACGATTCGATCTCGAATCGAGAGCCGCTCACATGTAGATGTAGACTCCAACAATGTAGGCCCGAGTACTCGGAAATCGTCGTATGAAATATGCGTGAAGGATGGCGGGCCCTTGACGTCTCCAATGGCATAGATTGACGGCGCAGATGTTTCCAAAAATTTATTTGTCACGACATAACCTCGCTTATCCATCTTCACGCCTGCAGCAGCAGAATTCAGTCGCTCGGTATTTGGTACCCTCCCACTTGCAAAGAGGATATGCGTGGCCTCTTTGACGACTTCCCTCCCCTGCCGCGTCTCGACTGCGACATCAAACACACCCCCAGAGACATTTTCAATCCGGACCGGAGTGGTCTCCAGACGAACCTCAATTCCATCGTCCCGGAATATCTCCAGCAACATGTCTGCCAACTCCCTGTCCTCCCTAGGAAGCAACTGCTCTCCTCTCTGGAGCATCGTCACCTTAGCCCCAAGCCTCCTAAACAGCTGACCGAACTCGACCCCGATATACCCACCCCCAACGACCACCAAATGTCGCGGCACCTCTCCCAGCTCCATAATAGACGTAGAGTCCAGCACCTTTTCACTCGGAACCTTTTCCAGTCCCTCAAGCATAACCTTACCAGGCCGACAGCCCGTATTAATCACAATTTTGTTCCCCCTGACAACCCTCTCATTCCCATTCCTTCCATCCATAACCACCATCGTCTTCGCATCCACAAAACTTGCCTCTCCAATGATGACATCTACCCCCGCATCCCGAAGTCTCTTCTCACCTCCTGCCCGGAACGAATCCACAATATCCCTCTTCCGCTGCCTGATCTTCTTCATGTCAATCACCACTTCATTACCATTATCCCCCTCTTTACAATCAGATGTATTCGGTGTATGAACACCATATTCCCCACCCCTCCGAGCAAGATACGCGACCCTCCCCGACGCAATCATCGTCTTGGTCGGCGTGCACCCATCATTCACGCAGCAGCCGCCGATATGTTCTCGCTCAATGAGTGCGGTTTTGTGGTTTGCGAGCGCGAGAGCTCGGGCAAGCGGCGTGCCGCCTTGGCCGGAGCCGATGATTATGGTATCGTATTGGGTGGGGGCAGACATTGTTTGAATGAGGTGGTGTTTTAGGGGATGTCGGAGGATGGGGCGGTACATTCCTTTTGCTTAGAAGGACGCTGGGATATTTATGTTAGAGATGGTGGTGAGGAAAGGGAGACGGTGGTGATGGGGCTTTCAGGTGGGGAGTATATACCTAGTATACGATATTTGGGTGGATACAAAGAAATGAGGGGTAATGGGAAGGATGGGTCATGATTAGATCATTGACGTTTGGTTGAGGATGGTCTGGATCGCCGGTAAGAGATAGGATGGATCGTGAAGGGTTGGGGTTCCGTGGGTGAGTGCGGGATGCCATGTGCGTTTTCCCCTTCGGAGGGTAGTATGTGGTATAAGAGCAAATGGATGAATTGGGCTGCTTACTTGAGCACTCTGCGGAAGTCGTACAGTTGGGAATTCTGAATGAGGTGGAATACGAGGTTGTATTGTCAGAGTGACACTTCACCGTATTTTTGCTGATGCAACATTTCTTTTGATTCTCGGGAAGTGGGTTGTAAATCAAAGAATAAATATGATAATTCAAAAACTGCCGTCTGCCGATTATAATATACGTATTGGAATGTAGATTCCAGAAAGCTAAATGTTGAATAAGATAGTCGTAGCTTATGTTTAACTTTCAACTATAACTATGCACGTTATGTTATTGCAAGATCTCTCGGATCCTGGCCGAGCCAGTCAGACTCCCACTGACGTTTCAGTACTTCTTTGGCTCCAGTCTTCTCCAATCTGGCCGCATCCCACATAACGTATCCCCATTTCCGTATCTTATCCTTTACAAAGTACCCCACCAGACTGCTGTACGTGCCTTCCCATATAAGGGTCCACGCCAGTGGAGGATGGGTCGTGTCTGTACTTGGCACTACTACATCTCCAAGGAAAGGCAAAGGATCCCGTCGCCCTTGCTTTCTATCGCGAAGAGATGGTTTGCTTCTCCGACGCTTATTCTGGACGTCTAATCCTATGCCATCATTGTTCAAGAAGCAGACAGTCTCCCGTCCGATATGATTTCGCATAGTCGAAACAAGGTGATCATGATCCTTGATTTTGAATAATACCGTGTGCAGGAAGTTGAGGCCCAGGGCTATTGTGCCATTTAGGAGGCAGTCCCTCGTAACTAAATAATTGGGAAGTGATTAGTTGGGATCAATCCTGAGAATGTTGAATCTGAAATACGGTAGCAATGGAGCAGATTGGGGTCTCAACTTACAGGGATTGTCAAAATCAAGAAAGCCAGCCGGCATCGACCGCTGCTGGCCAGGAATAGCAGGGGGACCGTGAGACACATCGTGATGAATCCTGGAAAATATATGGTCAAATTTCACCTTTGCGAAGGTTTTGATACAGAAGATCTCCTCCACTTCCCATGGTTCAAAGAAAGAGAACTGAAGCTCCATAAACTTCCACCCATCGAGTTGTGAGCCGTGTCTGTCTTGGGTATCAGGGCAGATGCGGAATAGGTTACTCCAGAGCTGAAAGCGATACATGGACCGCAGCAGCCGCATCTCCTCCGTTGTACTAAGTTTCGTATTATATGGCCTGGTCCCAGTCTGCGAGGCTAGATTGCCGAGCGACCAAGCAATATATTCCTGCATGAGCGGCCGGACAATCCCAAGGTGGAATGCTGCCATGTCTGCAATCTCATCCGTAGTGGGATTATCATCCATTATGGAATACCGGGACAACGCTTGACGCGCTTGGTAGACGTCCAGACAATGGAGGACCGCGTCCGGCATGTATTTCTCAGCAAATTGGAGACGTGCCGAGACATAACAAACTATAGCTTCGACAGTGGCGGTCTTTGATGTTGCATCCATACAACTGGAGAGCAAGCGCCTCCGATTTGAGAGATACTGACCATGGTAGACAGGCGAAGCCTGTACCAGAGCTTTGAGCCCGTTCAGATCCAGGGATGACAACACATAATCTCGAAGTTCAGGTGGAAGACTTTCGAGACTAGAATCCCGATCATAGTGTTGCTGAAATGGCCGTGCCTGATTTTGAGACTCTTGTGAGACTGGTACTAGCGAAGGTGATGGAATAGCCTGATGAGTGATCTGCAAATCCGCACGGTATCGAGGCACGGCATCTCCTGCAGATGAAGAGAAGCCATCAGGCTCGTACTTGAACTTTGGTCGTATGTTCCTTTCCATTTTGCACACAATGCTTAACGCCAAGTTACTGGTATGGGTTTGATGGATGAATGAAGGAAGCAACGTGAAAAAACAAGATGGAACTTCCGGTAGAATGACTGCCTAGGAAGCACCATATTATATACTGTACAAAACTGGAACCACAACGAAGTGGCGCGGGAGGTTTGTTGCGCTATCGAATTAACAACAGTCTGCGGATTACTCCGACAAGATCAACATGACATGAGATAGGGCTGTTGAAATATAACCTGATCTTTGCGACAGCCGGGATCAACAGACTACTAATAATACCGTACCGCGACAGGCCCCGCAGCCTATATTTACCATTTTGCACCATGAAGTGAGGCTTGATGCCAGGTCATTTGATTGCTGATACGTTAGGCAAGCTCCTAGCACTAGGATTATCTGCAAGATAGGTAAGGTAATGGAGAGGAAGGTTCCAACGATCACTCTCTTTCCCATCCTACTGCTTTTTCCAGCTGTCTTCATTTCGTTCCCGACAACCTTTGATTGAGACTGATGCTAAATATGACATATCTGACCTCTGTCGCAGAAGGGCTGTGGAGTGGCTGTATACTATACCATATGTGAACCCAGGCAACCTGGGGGAGTCATTTTTCTACCGATATACCCCCCAATCACTCAGGATCACGATGTTTACCACTCCTGCACACCGCTACCTGGTGCTACCGGTCACACACGATACAAGTAGCAGCAGTATGCCCTTATCAAAAATGCTTGGCTCGCCCAAGCGCAACATGCCTTGGTGTATGGAATTATGCAGCAGTACTAGACGGATCTAGGCTTTTCATTACAATTTCATTCTTTGTCAACAGCAGCCTCGGTCCAGGACCATCGGTCTTTGTTCTCCACAAAAGTATGGTTCTAAATCTCTTCATCGTGATATGTATCAGGTTGCT
Source organism: Aspergillus piperis CBS 112811 (assembly GCF_003184755.1). Classification (NCBI taxonomy): domain Eukaryota; kingdom Fungi; phylum Ascomycota; class Eurotiomycetes; order Eurotiales; family Aspergillaceae; genus Aspergillus; species Aspergillus piperis. The sequence goes on along the minus strand of NW_020291596.1, from coordinate 1,288,496 downwards.
TCCGCCCCATGAAAATTTAAATACGGATTGTACCTTCGCTAGTTTCTGGTGTATTGCGAAGGCCGTGACATTCGACGGAGGACAAAGGAATACCTTCTCTTGTCCTATAACCCAACGTTCTTTACTCCTCGATAAACAATGGGCCTCACCGCTTTACCCATGGTAGACGACTTTGAAATACAGGCGATACCCAATCATCGCCTAGATTCTAACAAAGGAATATAATAGCTGCGCCAGTTGAATTAATGTCGGGATTGGCAATCTCCAACCCTGAAGCGCAGCTCAAATGGACATGTGCACTACCAAAATGATAGCGATTGTTCGGCGGGTAGTGGGAAAACTTAGATAACCTTTCAGCTTCTAAGCCATGAATTCACGCCTTTCTTGTACTTTCATAGCCACATCAACTGCAGCGGCCGTTACCTTGACACGAACAATGGCGACATCTTCATTCACATGCAGCCCTGAAAGAAATAAAAACACATAACTAAGCATATATAGCCAGAACATGCAGACGCATATGTACAATCTAGACAGGATAGTCGGACATCGCAAGCCATCTGAGTGAATCAATCATCAACAGGCTGGCCTCTTGACCTACTACATTGATTGATTGCACTCACCAATCACCATGGCCAATCTCAACAAACTCCCCACTGAAACCCTGCTAGAAATACTAAGCTACATAGATTACAACCGCGATTTGACAGCGCTTTCACAGACTAGTCGTCGGCTTTACAATCTTACCAGCAAATCGATCGACCAGGCCATCCGAAATATCTTCGATAACAGCCACATCTACTCCGACGAAAGCGGTGCGTTGCGAAATGCAACATTCAAAGGCAATACGGATTGTGTACGCAGGCTTTTACGAGCTGGGGTCTCCCCAACCTTCCAGCCTGAGATATGTTTTCAAGATGAACCCATCCAGGTTGCGGCGAGAAGGGGATATGCGGACCTAGTTCGTATGTTCATAGAGCTCGGTGTCGATCCGAACGCGAGAAAAGCCCGGAATAACTTTACTTACGACAACACTCCTCTTCTGTCCGCAATATCGAACGGCCATGAAGAAGTCGTCCGAGTACTGATTGAGCACGGAACAGAGTTGGAATACACCGCGGAACATAAAAGCTATGTGCAGCCTCTATCTGAGGCCACAAGTAGGGGTCACTATGGAATAGTGAAACTGCTACTGGAACATGGTTGCAATCCCCGAACACCGAACTTTCTATCGTACCGGGACAGGTCGGCATTCGAGGTCGCTGGTGGTATGAACTTGCCTATTTTACGTTTGTTTGTGGGGTCCGACATACCACAGGACTACTTTTCTGCTCCCGAAAACCATTCTCGCGATATGGTAATCGAGGCCCTGGAGAGAGATGATATGCCACTGGTCAAGTTTCTTTTGGACCACGGTGCTGAGTTCAATACGGCGTATCGTTTATCGAAATATTGCCCGGACCGCCCTTCTGACATGTATTTAGGTAGTGACGTTCTGTACCACGTCGGCCGCTTGTCAGTCACGTCCTCTGAAGAAGCAGGTTACTTGCTTCGAAAGATAGATGTTGATAACATAATAACTGAAAGAAATATCAGTGCGATTATGCGCCTCGCTACTGGTGCGGCACGCGGTGGCAATATATGTCTCCTAAAGCGGTTGCTAGACCTTGATTGGATACAAACACACCCAGGTATTACGCCAGAAATTTGGAAAGATATTGTGAACTCGTGTATGGCAGAGGGGGTCATGGGAGGCTATCTCGATGTTGTCAGACTGTCACTTGACCGTGGTGCAAATCCCAACGACTCGGTATTTTGGAGGCGGGCTGAAGAACGCGGATCACCTCTCCATAATGCAATTAAAAGAGGACACACGAGAGTTGTGGAGCTACTGCTCGATAGAGGAGCCAACCCGTTCCCAAAGGGTCACAAGACTGCCTTCGAAAAAGCAACCGCTCCATATGCGGGAGAATTGACGCCGCAGGCACGGTATGATACCATTCAGCTTCTCGTGAACAGAAACCTCGTTGAAGCGGACCAACTTCGGGTGATAAAGGCCTTCCCTGAGCCCATCGAATGGGAACGACACACCATCAAAAGAGCTGTCTGCTGGGGGGCAAAGGTATTCCACCTGATTCGGCAGCATTTCGAAGTCAAACTTGATCCGGGAAACGCCAACCATAAGTTGGCATTTGAGGAAGCTGTAGAGAAAGGTGACACTACAATAATGAAGGAATTTCTTGAAGCAGGATTCAATCCCAACGTTCCCCGAAGGCTTCTGAGCAAGGCAATGGGCAACTCTTGGGGCCGAGACCCTAGAGATGAAGTTGTTGACCTCCTGCTGATGTACGGAGCAGATATCAATTTACGATATCCGGAAGCAGATATACCCTATATCTCCAGTGGCATATATGGCCTCACGTATTGCTCAGAGAAGGGTGTTAGGTTTCTGTTGCATAAAGGAGCCGATCCGTTTGGTGTCGACCGGTCTGGTGAACACCTATTTGTGAAGGCAGCAACGGAAGGCAAGCTTGACATAGTGAAAGGCGTGCTGGGGCACTTTTATGAAGAAGGGATTCCCTTTGCTCGGGTCAAATCTATGGTTGAGAAGGCTGCGAGGGCCGCAGGCAGCGCTGCAGAGGCTGCAATGGCTGCAGCGTATGAAGTCTATCTTGAAGATAGTTCCTGTGGATATGATGCGTTTTGGGAGACCAGGGACATTGCCAAAGTGGAGGATATATCTGGCGCTGGTACTGGCGCAATATGTACCCTTGTCCGGAGATCTAACCACATCCTTTTATCCTCGTCAAACTTTAATATTCCGCCGCGAATATGCCGAAAAGTCCAGACTTCTTCGCCCCAACTCTCTCAATTTTCGCATGGCTGACGTCGATACGACCTATGAACATCAAGTTCTGTCTTTACCACTAGAAGCGACCTCCACCACAATCGGTTCGCCATCCTCCGTTCCACTTTCTGCTTCGGGACCACTATATAATACCTCTTTTGCTTTCTGCTCTCTGTATCTTGCGTTAGAAAATATAATGGAAAACTGGGTATACTCAACCTACCTTTTATATATCAATGTAGCTGCAATGAACCCCGCCCACAGTAAAAAGAAAAAAGCGAATGCGGCGGGCCACCCCTTTCGCCACCGCGGAGCACCATCCGGACCAGCGGTAGGAAAAAGAAGCAACGGAACCCATATTTGAAAGGAATAGCCGAAAGTCATCATCGAGCCCTGCCAATAATTAGTGTTCTGTTCTGTCTGCTATCCAGATAGTCTATTGAGGTACCATGATGAGCGCCCGCTCTTCAGAATCATCCTTTACAATTGTATTAACAGTCGAATATAGAATAGGACTTGTGCACCCGGCCGCGCCAAAGAGGTACCATGCGACAAACCTATAATACTGTCAGCAGGACAATATACGCATGTGAAATGTACACTTACTTCAGGGCCTTTGGTATGTTCCAAATAATCATACACAGCGAAGAAAATAAACAGCATGCGGACGCAATAGTGTAGATAAGCCATGACGGATAAATTGCAGCAAGTGTGGTCCCTAACCACGAAGCAACGATATTGATCGCGTAGGTTACTGTCGGCAGCTTGTTGACCTGTGGCACTGAGTAGCCTTCGGCCTCTAGCCAGAGGTTCATATAAGAGGTAGGATAAGAAGACATAATCATGCACCTAAGACACAACGGATTAGCTTTTTTTCAAGTTTAAAAATCAAGTCTGTCTTACGCATAACAAAGGATGAAGACCCAGATATGCCAGCGCTTAAGCGTGCGTTTGAAGACATCAAGTGTCATCCTTCCCGGACGACGAATGTTCGCTCTTCGCGCCCGGTCCTTGGCCAAGGTGATATCATCTTCTGACAGGAAGAAGGGTCGCGGAGAATCCGGTATCCCCGGGAACACTAAAAAGCCAATAATAGCGACGGGAATGGTGAAAATTCCGTCTATAATAAACAGCCACTTCCATCCAGGCATGCCGCCCACTCCGGATAGGTTGGTGTAAGCTGCGGATTGCAGGTATCCGCTGACCATGGTTCCCAGCGCGTTGCAAATAAACCATGTTCCAGCTCGTTTGAAGAGTTCGGGGCCAGAGTACCAGGAGCCTTCAGTATCAGTTAGCCTATTATAATGATGGTTAAAGTGCCAAAAAGCTAACCGAGAATAAAGTGTGTTCCAGCAAAGACGGGTGCCTCGAACATGCCAACTAGGAATCGAAGTGCATATAGCTGGCTGACATTTGTGACTCGACTTTGTGCAAAGGTGCATATACCCCAGAGAATTTCAAGGGAAGGGAGCAGCCATCTTGCCCTAATCCTCTTAGTTATGCATTTCTCCCGAATCATGGACAGTAACATACAGGATCGGTCGCGACATCAACAGCAGACCAGGAACTTGAAAGACAACGTAGGCAGTGTAATAGCAGACGTTGAAGTAGTTAAGTTGGTTGCCATTTAGACTGAAGTCTTCCTTTAGGCCACTGACATACGCGTTGCTGATGTTGGTCTGGTCTGGAATATATTAGCATCGGTAGATGTTGCAGTCTCTCCACAGGCATACCCAAGTACTTCACGAAAACTAATTACAGTCAATAAATACTTTGAATTTATCCAGGGGAGCAGCTTACAGCATAGACATGCGAATACGAGAATGGATAAATCCAGCTTGAAGAGCAACCTAGATGATGAGTATCCTGTGGTCAAACCAAGAGGGACAACGTACTTTCGCTCATTTGTCGGATAGTTGGATGGATACCAATTGAACACCTCTTTGAAAAGCCCCCAAACACCAAGTTTACGTGTCTCTAAGTCGCTGTCGGCCATATTACCGAGCCCTTGTCTCCTCGTGTCGGACAATTCTCCGGTGAAAACTTCCTCTGGCAGGGGCATGTTCCATGGTTCGGCAAGATCTTTATCTGATCATTGCATACCCCCCTTCATGATAGAATTATCGAGTGGAGCTGTGTTGACATATTTGCCATTTTGCCATTCATTGTCGTGATGGGAAAGCAACACAATCTGATAGGGCTATTCGGACCTGTTAGCTGCAGAATGCAACATCCGGGTGCGGGATGGCGTGCCACAATCCTAGCAGAAATGCCCTTATCTATCTTTGACATGATTCAGACACGGTACACCGTGCGTTCTGAATTGGATGTGCGACGCTAGATAAGAATTGCGTGCTTTGCTGATTAACTTCGTCACATATGCCGTGCGGGGTTAAAGTATACGCTGCATTGGGATTTGGACATAATTACTCGGACCTTCCCAGCTCGATAGGGTGCGTATAATAGTTTCGTAAACGTTGTTACAATATTCTTGATCACCATGCCTGCAAGACTTATCGACAGATATGACCACGTCCCAGTGACTAAGGAAGACCGTAAGTAATACCTCTGGCTTACCATGTGGCTCAAATAATTAGCAAACCAGTGGACTGGGCCGAACTCATCACCCTCGACCTGAGCCAATATGATCAGCCAGGCGGCAAGGAATCGCTCGTTGAGCAGCTAGACCACGCTGTTCGTCATGTTGGCAAGTAATCTACCTGAAAATCTTTAACCTGATCTAACTTTGCTTCAAGGATTCTTTTACGTCAAGAACTTCAACATCAGCCAAGAGGAAATCGACCGCCAGTTCGCTCTGGGTCGCGAGTTCTACGCTCTTCCACTTGAAGAGAAGCTCAAGTACCACAGCAGCGCCGATCTGGATAGAGGAGAATACAACGGCTACCGGCCAGCTGGGCACCGAATGTAGGTCGTCGACATCTGTAACCATGCTATCATGCTCATACATCCAGTCTTGGCAACGGAATCAAGGATAACGTCCAAGTATACAACATCCCCAAATTTGATGGGTATCATCAGCGCCAGCAACCTGCAATCCTAGCCGACAATATTGACGAAATCGAGCAGTTCAGCCGGGTAAGTGTCCTCTACTTTCTATTTACACCCAATTCACATTAATTAATAATACAGAAATGCCACACGGAAGTAGTCGAGAAGCTTCTCCGTCTCTTCGCCATTCTGCTCGAACTACCCGACGAAGACCAACTCGTCCGAGACCACCAGTACGATGTAAAGGGCGAGGACCACCTCCGCTACATGCACTACGCCGCACGTGATGCCGAGCTCAACAAGAAGGTCGGGGGTCTATACTCTCCCGGTCATACCGATCTGGGCACGGTGACCCTGCTCTTCCGACAACCCGTCGCCGCGTTGCAGATCCTCAACTCGGAAGGACAGTGGAAATGGGTCCGCCCGCAGGATGGAACCATTACTATCAATACCTGTGATGCGTTGACTGCGCTCACGGGCGGGTTGATCAAATCGAGCATTCATCGGGTTCATGTTCCTCCTGCTGATCAGGCGCATGTGGATCGGTTGGGTGTTTTGTATTTTGCCAGGTAAGACTACCTCTTTTCTTTTATTGTTGCATAGTATGCTAACTTTATTACTTAGGCCGAACAACCACGTCGTGTTGGATCCGATCAAGAACAGTCCCCTGCTTAACCGGCTCGGGCTCACTAAGAATGTCTTTACGGAGTTGGGACAGCATTTGACTACTGAGCAGTGGGTCAAGGCGCGGCAGACTCAGCAACAGAGACGCACGCGGGAGGCGAAGGTCTCCGAGGATGGGAAATACAGTTACGGAGACAAGGATCTGCAGATCCTCCCAGGGTTGGATGCCAAAGTGTATAACTGAGAGACAAGAGAGCATAACTATATCATACACAAGCTTCGACCGTTTGTCACAAATAAACATATACATGGTGCCACGACCTCTGGTAATACCGATGCCACTAGAGGCAGGATTCTTCATCATCTCGGTATGGTTATTCGCATCAATAGCACAGCTACGGAAGGATAAGTCGATTATACTTGTCTCCGCGTCACGGGTAACTTATCCAATGTCTTGGAGGCCTTTGAATCATGTAGGAGGTGTATCCCATGGGCGTTTGATACTTTATACGGAATATTCCAAAGATCGTGTATGAAAGTAATATCATTCTTATCATATCATGACCGGTGGTATGGGCTCCTTTCATATATTTTACGCCATCGATCAAGTTGTTTGAACTGTATAGGCTAGCGGACCTAGATCATTATTCTCCACCTATTACCTTGATGTTCCCGTACAACTCTAGTAAGAGACATTGGTCCACCGTAGATCCCGCCACGACTCACCATGACTTCCACTGATTGTAGGTGCAGATAGCACGTTATCTAATGTAGACAGAGGGTCATAATATATTCTCGTGTCTATATCGGTGCCAATGATGAGAAGAGCATAGGGCTAAACAGGCCTCCATGGTGATAAAGAGGAGCGTCATGATCGACTTAGAGTCGTCCACCACTCGCCTCTCTCAATATAATTTTCCATTCAATATCGTGTAAGTCGTCAGCATGAATGGATACTTTGACATCGAGGGCCCTTCGAAGCTGCTCCTTTGTAGAAGCGTACAGCATACGGATCTATGATCATGTCAGTGGGAACACTTGAAGAAGTCGAAGACACAAGAGCACGATGACCTACGCGAGTAGGCGTCACATCTGGCATCCAGCTTATAAAAACAGTTGTCGCTCTGGTGAAGATTAGCATATCAAAGACACATTGCTTTGCCTGGGTCTAGGGACTTCAATTACCTCCTGCCGTCTTCGTTCAAGTCATATTCCACATCATATATGGCGTACCGAGGTGCGGGCTTCCCGTCATTATCATGCGCAGACGTAAGTCTTTGTAGGAATGCTTCGTAGTTCTTTTCTGGGGAGCATTCTTCCACCATGATAGACTGTTCGTCGTCGGATATCTTATAGATAACGAAGGCAGGTTTACCTGCTCCTCTCTTGTATAAAAGCTCCTTATAAGCATTGATGCACTCAGCAGTTATGCTGACACTATTGATAGTATAATCAATGTTATGATCGAGGTCAGATTCCAGAGACAGGGAAATCGGCAGCATACCCGGACGGGAGCTAAAGTTATATTGGATTAGTCAGTCGCCGATTGTCCTGTGCCAGCGATGAGTGAATATAACTGACCGACATGTTAGTTCTCTATATTCAGGAGACGGTTATTGAAGATGGAATTGTTTATTGAATGACGATGGATTACTAGGATCACTTGTTTCTGTCTCATGGTATAATCATGATGGTATTCTACGTATTTCAGTTATATATATTTACACCTGTCGGGCCTTCGGACCTGCGGTCCCAAATATGCGAAATAAACATCACCCAGATTGATCAAAGCCACTGTGCCCAGCATCTGTGGTGTTTTAAAAATGGAGAAACTAAAACAAGCCACCATAGGATGCAACGCATAGCAAGATTGAAATTTGGGTTGTGCTAAGGGTTGGTACCCTTCAGGATGCCAAGAGTGGCAACGATCCGCTACCTCGGAGCTGCGGACCCGCGGGCCCGCGGATCCGAAGGGTCAGAACCTGCAACTCTCTTCGTGCAACGAAGTACTTGTCAACATCTCAATCACTGCAGAATCTACCATGTCGTCACAGAGCGCTCGAGAAACCATACAGGAGAGACGGCATCGGCTCTCGTTAGTTCCACGGGCCGTAAGCCCCCCAGTCCCGCCTTTTCGCTCGCACGCTAACATGACGTAGTGCGAAGGGTGTAAAGTACGCAAAGTATGTGCCGTACTGAGTAGAGCCACAGTAAGATGATGGGAGCTAAGATCAAATTACTGAAGATTCGCTGCGACCGCAAAATACCGTGTTCAAACTGCCAAGCATCCAAGATAACATGTCGACATCCAAACGACAGGTCAAGGAATCAGCTCCAGACAGATAGAATAGCGCATCTGTAAGTATAAAATGTGGTTGGTCTTCAAATTCAGCTGAACTTACAACCCATAGTGAGGGTCTCGTAGACAGCCTCGATAAACGTTTCCGTGAAGTCGAGTCTAGACTCGCTGCATTGCAAAGTCCAGAACTCAACTCGCGGGTCCAAAGTGTGTCCAATCAGAATATCATAACTGCGGATCCTGGCCGTGTGGAAGGCTGTCAAGCCTTCGAAGGAGATACTTCCTTCGCTAGTCAGTCACTTCATGCAAGTAATATTGCTCATATTACGGCTCTCTCTGCTTCTATAGGCAACAACACTCCAGATATTGAGCACTCCATTAATCATATACGGAAAAGTCTCTACGATTCACAAGAGTTATCCAAGAAAGGCTTTTACTTGAGCAAATCATCACAGCATGCAATTCAAGTAGAACCTATTCCAGCTACGTTGGTTACCAGCCTTTTACGGCGAATGAGAGGTGAGTCATATTCTTTCAGTACGGGTCATAGTTCGCGGTTGCGAGGCTTCTTTGTCTGCAGACTAACGCGAATCCAGCCCGTCATCCTATCTTTCTATCCTCATATGCAATAAGTGACCTCCAAGTGGTTGAGGATCTCTGCCGAAGTGTCCTTTCTGGACCGAGCCGGGCATCTGTCGGCCAGGTGGCCAGCATGCATGGTGTCCTATTCTTTGTCCTCAAGGAGCTTATAGCAATGAAGGATGAGCTCTGTCAGAGATTTGACCTTACCACCCACCTTGACCATTGTGAGAAGGTCTTCGCAGCGACACTAGAAACATATGACGTACTCGTTGTCCCCAGCTTTGAAAATATACTTGCTTTAACAATGGGTGTAAGTATACCCTTGCTGTCTACCTCTACTTGGACTGGCTCAGCACACAATGGATTAGCAGCATGAAGTAACAGTAACGCAGATGGTCAAAGCCCAGGGCGAAGCAAAGCCCGCATTATACTGGACCCTAGTTTCTGCCGCTTCAACGCATTGTCAATCACTTGGATATCACCGCGAGACGACCTATAGGAACATTCTATCCGGAAAGGCGGATAACATAAGAAGACTCTTCTGGACAATATACGTCTTCGATAAGAACATGGCTCTCTTGTTAGGCCGTGTCTCCAGTATGCAGGGTGTCAAGATTGACGTACGGCATCCTGCGATATCAATAGATCCGGGTCGCCGAGCATGGGATGAATCTTTCATTATGGGCATCAGGATGGCGGAATTTCAGGACAGAATATTCACTAATCTCTACAACCTTGCAACGTCAATCAAGGATCCATCTGAGCGGAAACAACTTATTCAAGATCTTGCATCTGATATGGAACAATGGCATTCCCAACTAAAGCAGGTGAGACGGGACCATTAATGCCTATTCAACCCCAGAATGGCTACTAATATCATCCAGATCGATCCGGAAGGGGTCAACAACCTCCAAGTCTTCAACATGTCCAGAACAAACTGGGATATATCCTTCTACTCCACCCTGACGATGCTTCTCCATGCATCCTCAACGACAGGAGAGGAACTACAGATAAGCTCTCGTTGCTTCAACGCCGCCCGTAATGGTTTATTGGCTCATCTCAATTCATTCCCCCAATACCAAAGTTCAAAGCTTCTTTCAGACGGCGAATACTTCAATTGGTCCGTTCTTCCCCCTCACATCTTCTTCTATATATTCCATTGACCGAGTACCACCAGGATTTTATTATTCTCGTCTCTAACCCCATTCCTTGTGATATTCCTCCACGCCATTTCTGCAAAAGACATTCAGAGCATCGAACTCCTTACACAAGTAGTTCGCAGCTTCGAGACGTTCCGAAAAGTCTCCCAAGGCGCGGAACGCCTATATCAGATATGCGCTACTTTTACCAACATTGCCGAGAAACTTCTTCAATCACAGCAACTGTCGGTAGGGATATACAATGAACAAGAGGACTCTCTCAGATTGCCAGATACACCTGGTGACACATCGATGTTCCACGCGGAAGATTTGCAGAATGTGCTTGACATGGATAATGTGGATGGAGCCACCTCGTTGTATGCTACTGAACTTTTGAATGAGTTTCTCAGTGGTGAGCCGTTTATGTGGAATAGGTTCGATCTTGAAGTCGGCAATGGTCAATGACGAAAAGCGAGAAGTTCCGCCCTCGGGGACTTGAGATGGAACTAAGGCATTGGGATCTATGTATTACTCTGCAATAATATGGCTTACCATGATGATGCATGCGAGTAAGACAGAACTGCTAGTATTTGTAAATTGAGGTCACCAAATTTATCTAAATCAAGCATCGAAACTCCTACTACTACCAACTAGCGTCTGCCACATACCATCTCCTTCCAAGGACTCCATATCATCACACCGCAGCATAACCATCACTTGGAGAATTTCATCAGGGCCCGACCTCCGACGGGGTAGAATAATAGCTACACCATCCGCCTCCATATAGGGCAGTCTAACAAACTCCGGCTTTCCAAGCAGAGGCCCAAAATCCAAATTATGAAGATCCAAATCTGCCCAACTTGTAATGGTAAAATCACGAGACCCGAACAAGTCCCAACCTGCATAAAGAGACCTATAATCTTCCATGGAATCCACAAGCCGGTAGGTTTCAGCAATATGGCGCGAGTTTATCGTTGAGGACGACTGCGAATTTGAGATACAGTCGCATATCGTTGCCAGCGAGCGTATTGGATCCTCATCGGCCGTGGCGAGGTTAGCAGCTGGGAAGCTTGCCATGGCGTAGAGCACAACGTTACCCAAGTACTGCTGATCCCCAGGCACAGACTTCAAATTTCCAGTGATACGCGATCGGCAGTTAACAGCTGTCACTAAGCGACTTGTTTGAACTTTGAGAGCGGGATTGCGTTGGGCTCGCACACGAGTGACTGATGTCCATATGAGCGCGCAGAGGATAACGTTGGTGGTCAATCGACGCCGTGTGTATTTCTGAAGGAGTTCTTTGAGCACATTGATCCAGTGAAGCGGGACCTTAAATGGTTTGGACATGCATGGCGGAAACGTATCCGGTAGGACGGGTGGTTGTGTAGAGTGTTCCGGGTGTAGTGCGAGGAGACGATCCGATGAAAGCGATGAGATTTCCTGCAGATCAGGTGCGAGAGCTTCGGAAAGCCGCATGAGCCTACCACCACTTCCTTGTGGCAAGCAAGAGGAATCTGTCTGGTCTGGTTGGATAACATTTCTAGCCCATAGTCGAACAACTTCAGCGAATCCAGTTACATCGACAGCAGTGTGATGCAAGCAGATGCATAATCCGGCCCCATGATCTGCGAAGCGGAAGACGCTGGCAGCGAGAACTGGGTCCCCTGTCTCTGAAGGGATGTTACCGAACAGGTCTGGGAGTGTTGGCCACACGTCAGATGGGATGGCTTTCATGGGCATATCTTGCGAAGAGAGATTGGAGTATGAGGCCGTTATCTGGCCTTTATCTTCTAGGATCGGTATCTTGTCTGCATGGTATCGGATTTCAAGAGACGCTTTCCCATTGGTTGAAGTAGTATGAAAGACATGTCCGGCGACCCAAGGCACTTGATTCGAAATATTCTCGAGGCCGCGCTGGAGTTCCTGCGTGGTTTTGGGAGTTGAAATCGCCGTTGGGAAAACGAAGAGAACCCGAATGTAGGTCCTGGGCATAGGCAGGTCCAGCGGCGTCAAGTGCTCCACGTAGGCGTGATCAGCCATTATTGCCCTGAATTTGACAATGAGTAGTAACATCTGAACACTGACCGGAAAGGAACGGTAGTTTTATCATTGATAATATGCAATAGAGACCGTCTCAGTCTCTCTGTCATTGCCCGCGGGCCCGAGAGTCCGACTGCCCGGGAGCCCGGCCCAGGGTCGTTTCGGAAGAAAAGCGTGGTCATAGTGCGTTGGGCTCAGTCATCAGTCACTAGCATTGTAAACGACAAATAATGGACATTGAACACTCTGAAATGTTATAGCCTAATAAGGCTTGAGTCAATGTTCGAATGAAATTCGAGATCTGTATAGCCTGCGCTGATGCTGGTAACTATCCTATGGTAAGAGGGAAAAGAATTATAGTAAAGGCCAAGCATCGACAGCTCTTAAGAAAATGTGGAACCTTGCATCTTTCTAAGAAGCGGGCTCTATTCACGAATCCTATGTCCCCCAAAATAGGAAACAATGGAAATGGAGATACACAAAACTTCCACCAGACCCAAGAGTGTACTCCCCCAATTCAAGCCGAGAGTTGCATACATGGACGGGCCCGCAAGTGGAAGATCTATGCATTAGCAAGCATTGAAGGCGCCGGAGAGATCCACATATTTACGTAATGATCAGAAAGACATCTCTCAATTCCTACAGGAGGTGCTCTTATCTTACCGTCTCTTGTTTGGTCAGTCAACTGCGTCAAGCAAGCTGTTCCAGCACAGTTTCGGACCAGCGGAAATTCTACGAGATCATGGAGTCACACCTATGCACCCGAAAGCAGCTGAAATCACCATCATCGTCTATCCTGGCCGATAGGCCTATCTACTTTGCCGGTCGGGACGCCGCAGTTCTGTATGAGAGGGTCGAACTGATTAAAATACTAAAAGTGTAGATATAATAGCTGATTTAGTTTAGAGAAGCTGGGATGGAATCAGAAAAACTCAGTCTGATACTGAGTCTATTTACACGTGATAAAACTCATCCAGTGTCAGGATTCCTTTGATACTCTCCCACTAATTTCTGACCCCCTCACAACTGAGACCCCCTAATCATTCGAAGTCGTGTCGTTCATTCACTCGGCGAGGTGGCCGGTAACTTACCCCGCAGCTAAACTTGGCGGGCGCAGCAATATAAGCGACAAGCAGTCACTCTGGCTATCATCATCATTCTTCTTCTTTTCACCACTATCCTCTGGAAACACCCTTCTGGACTTTTACCAGCCCTCTCACAGCAGTCACCGCCCGACATGTCGATCACTCACATTGTCATGGTGCAGATTAAAGCTGAGGTGAGCCCCGAAGTAATCAAAGATGTAAGTTACACCAGCCCACCTAGCGCTTATCCACATCTAACATTGGGACGTCCCCAAAGGTGTGCTCTCGGATGCTTGCTTTGAAAGATAATTGTATACACCCGACTTTCCAGAAGCCATACATCCAGGCCGTATCGGGCGGGCAGGACAACTCGCCCGAAGGCATCCAAGTGAGTGATGAAGGACTGTCCTCCTTGCACATTTTCATAACTAATATCCCAAAGAACGGCATCACCCACGCTTTTGTGGTGCACTTTGCGAGTGCCGACGATCGTGATTACTATGTGTCCAAGGATCCAGCTCACCTGGCATTTGTCAAAAGTCTGGATGGCATCATCGAGAAGGCGCAGGTGGTTGATTTCATTGATGGCGTTTATTGATCTGCTGCATAGCATCTTAGTGCTCAATGCAAGGGCGTCGAGGACAGGAACATTCGCTCGTACCCCTCGGTCGCCTGAAAAGATTAGTTCTGATCCCATTGCTAGACGGATGTGTACACCTTGGTTGTAACGTATTGAATTGGCCTAGTTATTCCGATAATAGAAATCTAACATCTCCAAATGGAAATGAAGCTAAAGGACAATAACTCATTATGTAATATCGCATTTGATAGACTGCTATCAGCCACGGATAACAGAAAAGAGCCCCTCGTTTCAAGTATCTGCCGATATCCGATAATGGAGATATGGCGATTCCTGCGCAACGTATTCTGTGATTGCCGTGCGGGGCATCGGCGAATGACAGCCAGCGCTTTTCTGAATGCCTTCGGCATCGTAATGCTAGCTTGAGATGATGTGATTACCACACCATTTATAAACCTAAACCCAGACTGCTTCTCTATCACATATTTTTTTCGTTTCTGCAGACGTCACACCAAAGTTCTTCCAATTTACAACTGCTATCCACCATGGTTGAGGTACAAACACTCGTCCAACCGGACATCCAATACCACCCCGACTACGCCAAGTACACAGCCCGCACCCAGCGTCGTGTCACCACTGAAACCCTACCCAAGACATTGCCCCAAGGTTTCCCCGAGCATCTCAACTCTCCCTTGGTCTGGGAAGGAACAGAAGTAGAGAAGCGCGATGACTGGATCTACAGATTGAATGATGCGCAACTTGACGAAATCGACCAAGCCCTGCAGTCTTTTAAATGTAATTCCCTCCATCCTAGAACAATGTATATCGCTAACACCTCCACAGCAAAGAACCTTTCCCTAGGTTCGATCAACCAATCTACTTTCCCCCTACCAACCCTTCGCCCTGTTCTTCGTGATCTCTCCCGCGAAATCCACCTAGGCCGGGGCTTCGTTGTCGTTCGCGGCCTTCGCATCGACAACTACTCCCGCGAAGACAACATCATCATCTATGCCGGCGTCTCCTCTCACATTGGGAACTATCGCGGAAGACAAGAAGACAACCGGATCAAGGGAACCCCTTCCCGTGTGCTATCCCACATCAAAGATATCTCCAATAACGTCCAGCCGGGCACTATCGGCGCGCCATCCAACACTGCCGATAAGCAGGTCTTCCACACCGACTCGGGGGATATTATCTCCCTGCTCTGCCTCCAAGAAGCCGCAGAAGGCGGAGAGAGCAAGCTAGCAAGTAGCTGGCACGTCTATAACATTCTTGCCAAGGAGAGGCCGGATTTGATCCATACGCTTACGCAGGAATGGCCGTTTGATGGGTACATATCTACCAAGCTTTTTACATAACATGAGTGACGCTAACTGGAAGATAGATTCTCCAACCCCACGCAGCCCTACAGCACCCGTCCTCTTCTCTACCACCAACCCGCCACATCTAGCATCCCGGAACGAGTCCTGATCCAATACGCCCGCCGCTACTTCACCGGCTTCATGGCACAGCCCCGGTCTACCAACATTCCACCGATTACCGAAGCGCAGGCAGAAGCGCTCGATGCGCTGCATTTCCTGGCTGAAAAGCATAGCGCCTCGCTTGGATTCCAGAAGGGAGATATTCAGTACGTGAATAACCTGAGTATCTTCCATGCAAGAAATGGGTTTACGGATGGGCCTGGGAAGGAGTAAGTAATTCTTCCGGCATTGGTGTAAGTGTGAAAATGGCTAATGAGGAAATAGGCGCCATTTACTGCGTCTCTGGTTGAGGGATCCTGAGTACGCATGGGAGACTCCAGAGCCACTGCGGAAGAGATGGGATAGTTTGTATAAGGACCTGGAGCCGGAGGAGCAGGATTTCCCTCTTGAGCCGAGGATTCGGGGGAATACGACTTCTTAGGTGAACATGAGAAAGTTTAGTTGTTGCATCATTCAAGTTATTGTGAGGTTGGGAAATTTATCTATTTTAAGTATAGTTTCTTTTCGCAATTCTTTCGCGAAAGCAATAGGTTGAGCTTGATGAGAAATTTCGCCTGCCCACGAACCCATTAAATCGCTCTCACAAGACACTTACAGGCATCCAATATGAGTATTTTGAGGAAGCATCGAGTTAGTGTATTGAGATATGCATCATTACTCCTATCACTGGATATAGTGTAGCTCGCAATAACATTTCCTGTAACTGAATATTCCAAGTACCCGTGACACGTTCCCCCACCACTGTCTTTACCATTTCCCTGCCACTTACTGCCCTATTTGTAGCCGCGAGCAAGCATTATTTGAGCCAGACATTACGCCTTGCCCAATTACCCTCTTCACAATCGACGTTGACTGTTCCGCCCTTAGGCCACCCTCACAATGAACAGTCGGGCCGGTGGACTAAGGGACAAAGCCAAACTCATTGATAACATGAACACGACCGATCCACAAGCCGGAACACAACTCATATATACCACCCCCCAGAGCAGCCATAGATCTGGTGCACTGCACATAAGGCAGGAGAACATGGTGATTGGGATTCGTTGTGTATAGAATCCCACTGGAATCATGTCCCCACAACATGAAAACCCCAAATATCCATCTCTAATTGTAAGTACTTGCAGCATTCCTTGTGGTTGTACCGCAAATTTGCTTCATAGGTGGCATTTCACAGGGTAAAGGCGCTTTTACGTCACATCATCCATGTTTCAGCAGCTGGTACTTCTCTGCCATCTCCAGGATAGCGCGCTGCGACCGCCGAAGAATTATATGTTTGTATTGCATTTGTGTTAAGTCGGAGTACTCTTCTAGGTCCGTTTTAGCGCGTGCTGAAGAGCTAGCTATTCCCAGTGGATAGGGGATAGTCTGGGAAGAGTGACCGAGAGCTGTGTGGGTTGGTCCATTCGTTGGAATCATCAATTCTGATAAATGTCTCCTTTGCCATTTTCTCAGATGCAGTGCTTTATGGTAGGACAGGACATCCTGCTTTCCTCCCTTATCTCGCTGTTTGGCAGAGGGGTACTGTATTCGTCACTCGGGACAATGTGAGGTCTTGCCCATTCTCAACGCCGTTCAGCTTGTATTCTTCGTTGACCTTGTCTGGATCTCCTGTTAGGCACCATCCTCGTACTTCACAACGAGCTATAGTAAATAGGCCTGTGTGCAAAAGTAACGAAATAGTCTCATCACATGCTATCACTTTTGCGATGCATAGAACCAATGCTTGAGAGACAGCACTGCTTGTTTGTTTCGGACCCGTGTGGTTGAGAAAGCCCTCTGACAAGTAACTTCGGACACGAGTACCGTACAGTCTACAAAACCCACGGTCCGCTGTGAAAGACAAGGCCTTACCCGATAATTTGCATTGCAGACATAATGAAAGCGACGGTCTGTACTTCTTCATATATATCGTCGAGCACTGTGCCGGAAGAACGGATGTTTTAATCCCGGCGTTCGTCAACGAGACTGGTAATTCGAAAGGCGCGATAGCCTGGCTGGGCGCGACTTCGTCGCCTGAAGATTTCGGCTATTATGCACGAGAGAGAAAGCCTATTAAGCAAGTCTGTGTGTTGTTCAGAGTGCTTGTTCAGGCTGCATAGCCTTCTTCTTATTACTTTGAACAGCGTTTATATCGTCGATGGAAAATCCGACACTGGGGAAGAATGAGATTGCCTTATTTCTCATGGGAGCGTTAGAGCTCAACCACTAGGTTTCCTTGGAAGGAGACATCAGTATATAATGAGGATTGACGCATGATATTTCCATCAGTGACCTTCTTATCCTAATGTGCTTGAAAACAGACCGAACCGAACAATCGGTTCGGATCACGTTGGAATTATACACATTTGCTTCCAGCACATGAATGGAAGCAATTGCCATGGGTCGTCTCCACGAGGAGGAAGGGCGCCGAACAACGCATGGTTCAGGTCCGCGATCCGTCCGGACATGGTCTGCAGGGCGGACGGGAGGGGATAAAGGGAGCACAGCCATCCCTGATAGAAAAGCTGGCTCACCAGATCACCCAGCATGCTGGCCATACGATACTGCACGTCCACCATGCAGAGCAGCATCCCGTTCATGTGCAGACGCCGGAAGATGGAGGTGGCCGACACGGCGTAGAGTGGGCTATTCTGGGGCGTCGACTCAACAACCGGATGCAACTGGAACGGGTCCCCGATCATCAGGTACCCACGAGGACCATAGTTGGCGAAGACCGGCCACAGGTCCGCCTCGGACGCGCGCGCCGCCTCGTCGATGACGATGAGTTCCGGGCGGAAGACGCCGGTGACGAAGGGCTGGCTTTGGAGCAGAATCTTGTCAGTGCTCCCAATGCATAGTTGATATCTGGCCTGGTAGTCATCGATAGACATGATCTCATAAACACGGATTCGATGATGAGACAGCTTCGTCCGGGGCTTGATCGTATATTCACGGGATTCTTTCAGATGGGCACCAGCAATCTTATTCAGTGGATTAAGAAGACAGGACAGTCATCCATGCTTCTTCGGCAAGTTTTGCCGAGGGCGACACAGTGCAGACCTGGTTCGGCGGTAAGAGGAATATAAAACGAGGAAGGCGGCAGTCGAATAAGCTTGCTGCTACATTGACCGCATCGATGCAATCACCACCCCGGTGATCTTTCCGGTTTCTCACCTGTTCCACCTCGCAAGCAGAACACCGTGCTTAGAACTTTCTGTAGCACAGACCCGTAAGTGCGGCGATTGTCTGGTAAAGCAGAACACTATGTTTTGGCATCGTGATCACATTGTAGTAGATTGATCAGGTGAAGCTTCAAAGGTTTTATTGTTCTCCTTTATCTCCACCGTTATGAGGATCCATTTCAAGTGTATCCACAACAGGCATGAACAGGCGTCTCATCGAACTCTGTATGAAGTTCAATGGACGCCATGTCAATGGCATTGTCAACATCCCAAATCTCTAGTCAGCAGCATCGTTATTCTCGAGGTCCGCAGCCCAGGCACAATTTTCTTCCGCATGCCTGACAATCGCTTCACTACCGGCCAAGTCGACCCAATCTTGCACTGCCTGATGTTGGTTTACATCCATTGTGCTGTGAGTGTCTGTCTGCTCCAAATGCATGAAGAAGTAGTGTTGGACGACCCAAGAACCGTATAACGTGTATCATGTCGCTTTCGATCTGGAGGTTTTTAGAGAAACCCTCGGTCGAATCTCTGTTCAAATCTCATCAACAGGCGACAGAAATGGTCGTTCACAGTTTGGAAGACTCCACCACCCACAGCAGAATTAGGCGACGAAACTCTAACGGTGAGAATGAAAAGGTTGTTCATTCCAACAAATGATAGTCACGTGTCATGGCTTCGTTTGTCATGTGTTGCAGATTGAGTAGTGGAATTTAACTGCGTATGTCACTTCGACATGGCGTTCTGCATACTATGTGGAGCGTATGGGATTGAGGAAATGACCTGCCTAGCAAGGAAGTATATCATGGCGTGAGTGTCCACAAGGAAAGCCTTCATTATTGCGCTCTGATCAGGTTGAGGGATCTGCTCTCATTGAAATGTTACCAACAATACTCGTAGTCTCGGTCGGAGTCGGTGTTGTCTCGCAGAACCACTACAAGCAGGTGTAGCAGTCGGTCAGGGTTGCTTTGGCCCTCTAGCTCCAGAAAATATCATTCGCTGACCCGTTTACCTTGGTGGTCTGGATCCATCTTCGAGTCATGGGTCGGTTTTTCTTCTTCCTCTGTGCTAGTTATGTTTTCCTGCTGTTACCTCTTGGATTCAGGTCTTTGCTTGTTCTGTTGCTTTTGTTGCTCGTTTTGTCTTCTGGTCTCTTTTAGTATCATTTATTATGATCCTGTTCATTTTTGATGTATCTTTTTCATTGTCTTTCTCTCTAGTGGTATTTCATTCCGTTATATCGTAGCGTAGTATCTTTGTCACATCATTCTCAGCCCCTTTCCATGGGGACGAAATGTCGTCCTCATCCTGGACCGATGTCGCAGATCTGTGCTGAGAGTCGTATCCAATTCGTATCCTGTATATCCGATTCCTCAGGTGTTGCATTCCAAATGCCAGCATATCGAAGACGCACCGAAGCCACATTGCGTCTTGTTTCCGTGACTTTTCTCAGCTCGTTCCAATACCAGAAATAGGCCGAGAAGGCCCTGGCTTTCGCATAGACCGAAATCTGCGCCTGATCTGCTCCTCGACTCACTTCATGCACTCTTTGGCCTTCCATTCCTGTCAAGGAAGCCGAGCAAACCCCGAGCATTCTATTCTGCCTTCTTCATGTGAAGACACGATGTTACTTAAGATTGTCGTGGTCACCATCTTGTAGATGATCCCATTCAAATACACTCCCGAACCCAAGGAGCCCAGGCGACTTGTAGCATATCGCCTTGTACTTTCGAATGGCTCTCCCCTGGCGCAAGAGTGAACGAGTTATATAAGTCGCCCAATAATGGTTCTGACGTGCTTGTATCTCTTGATTTTGCCGGTGGTTTTGTCTCTAGGTCCTGGAGCCCTCACAAGCACCGAATACCTAGGGGTGGATTGCGGTACGCCTGTTTCAGGTCTTCTTTCAGACAATATATCCGACGTGAATGTTTCGCCGGTTTTTCCGTGACTAGAGTTCCAGTCTGTCATGTGGTTGGGAAATGTCCAATGAAGAGTATTGCCAGCCAGCCTTAGATCCATCATGCGCTCTTCTGGCACTTGAATGTCGCGGCGTATGGCAGGAAGCCTTCGGTTCATCTAGTGTTGGTATGTATCATCCAGCCGATTGATGACTATCTTTGATAGGTACAGGTCGGTTGATCGTAAAGGAGCCGATAGCAATTGCAGAGGTCACTGGCGAATTGACAAGATCCATAAGTGGTGGTTGAGGCTAGGAGGCTCACAGTCCCAATGTTGTTGGGAAGGAATAGAATATAGTTTGCCGGAAACTCGACTGAATGGATTGTGTCTGGGCATGTCGCTTTATATATATAAAAATCTCCCTGCAGTGCGGAGTGATAACCTTCCTAATAAATCTCCCTTGAATTCGAAGAGTAAGTCGATTGAGAAGCGTAGGAGGGGCCCAGACGCACAAACCAATGAAAGATGTTGATGGTTCAAGCACGCCAGTATGATTCTTTATGATATACCGCAAAAAGATAAGAACCGTGCTCTGGTAAGCCAAACCAAGGGGAGGACATCATAGTTGACTCCCACACGATCTATCAAGCTCATGGGATGGCCGCTGTGATTTGACGGCAGTAGGGTAGGTTCGATGAGACTAAATGGACGACAACCTGCTGCGGCTGGATGGAGGCAAGGAGCTTGCGCGCGCTAACAACATCGATCAGTGTATTGAAGGGAATCACATTAGGCTCCTGGTCTGCGGGCAGGTAGATGTGCTGGTCTCGCGGTTCTATGGCAGGGTGAGGCTGAGGGTGCAGAACCACGGAGGTGTGAAGCTGATATTCTCCGTGACAACCGCACGCCATCCTTTCTCGGGAGCAGAGTTCTCCAAGTCAAGAGTCAAGATGACCGTGAGATCATTGTCCGGCTGCAGGCGCGTTTCGCAGTCCTGCGGAAGAGCAAGAAAGGCGATATATCGACGGTTGCCAAAATTCGGCACGGCCACCACGAGCAGCTCGCAATATCCTTCTCCAAGATCCCTGAAGGCTTTATCCTTGGCTTCTTGCTCGAAGACCAGAGGGATGTGAAGGCACGTGCCGTAGTTTGTGAGATCGACAAAGGTGTTCCGCATCACTTACAGGGTTTGAGGACGCTCCCCCAACCACGCACCCCTCTCTTGGTTGCGACAATCTGACTGTAATTGATATATTCGAGGACCCTAGAACAAACAGTAGGTGAGGCTGACAATCGAAGACCTAATATGAATTTAGGGATCAATGGTGGGAACCGTTCCGCATCCTCTACTTCAATCTGAAAGTCGGACAGAGCCACGACAGACGATCGCACAATGCCCTTGTACCGTGAAAGAGAGGTTCTTGCAAGAACATATTGCTTGAACCAGAGGCGATATCCTCAACGTTATCTTCGCACAGTGAGAGGAGTAACGAGAATTCAATATGGCAGGAAAGTAGAGACAATAGTAACGTGTATAGTGACTCCGGTGTATCGCTGTCCGCGCAACAACCAGAGTTGGCGATCACGATTCCTTGATTCTATCGCAGATTGACCATTGTTAATTTTCACAGAGCCACCCTCGAAAATGGAGAGGTTCAGAGTTCTCCACCTTCCAACTATCTTCTGTCTCTATGGCCAGATAGCTGTATGACTCGCGTTGACATCAACTGTGTCTCCGAGTACGATGAATGGAGCATAAGGTATCTCTAATAGACGGAAAAATGAGTGGGAAACAATCTGACTGCTCGCTCAGCAACCATCCGGTACACAAGGCATCGTCGCATTCGTCGCCGCCCTCGATATCTATCTCCATAAACCGGCCAGACCAAGATACCGAGGAGGTATGCATTCGTCCGATTTGGGCGGACGGTAGTAAGTTCAAGATTGCGGGTATGCCAATCGGGGAGACAAGCCACACCAAGCCATGACATGGTACTGCTCCAGGTGTTGATAATCGATGGCTTATCTGTACTGCGTTGCTGGTAATTCGACTCGTTGACGGTAGGTGTAGATTGATCCGAGCTCAAGATTGCTGCCTGCTCTTGCGAACAGAGCAAGCGATTGTTGCACAGAAATAGGAAGGAGAACCATTGCAACCTTTGTCAATAAACTCGTGTAATCTGATCGGCAGAGAACGAACATTGACCAGCGCCTCTTTGACGTAACACAATCTCGATACTCTCGTATACTTTTGATCACAGGTATCTAGACTCATGACACCGCGCATGTCACATGCTCTGTTGCAGCCTTCACTGCAATGTGGATTATGTGTTATGTTGCAGCCTTGTCCATCAGTTGAACAACCTAAACATGATTCCATTCTATGGCAATTCCATCGATAATTGCCCTTCGTAGGATTCGGCGGTAAGACTGTGTCGCAACGACATCTAGAAGACCCGACTGTTGTGAAAATTGAGAAACGCAGGATAGGTATTAATCGTTATGTCTCCAGATTGAAGTGATGTCAAGACCAGAAGCACAGTGATAGAGCAGAAGTATCTCGTTCACCCGTTGAAACGGGGGGTGAGCTTGTTCTGATCTGGAGAAGTACATGAATACCAGGTAACATGGACTGCGAAAAAGTTTCTTACAGACCCATCTGATTGGTCGGTCGCCTGCATGGAAACACATGACAAGCACCAAGCCAGGTCGAGTTGGGGTGTGCTTCATCAACCTCATACCAGCTTGTGCATTCGAAAGCAGCGCCGACCGAGTACATGAGCGCTCGAGTATATTCGCCAAGAGCACACAGTCTTTGTCCTTTCCCAACTATCATAGCAGAGATGCGATACGTTTGGAAACCCGAAGGCACCTCGTCAGGTGTCAATGGAACTAATCCCTCTTCCCTGGGCAACGACGTGATGAGAGAAAATTATCTGTCCAAGTCTGACACTCACTGTGTACCTTTCTCTTATTGGGATCGGAGAGCCTTTGAGTGATGCTAATCGAATGTGGCTCTCGGCTATTGAGTATCAGCGGGGCCTATCGCACCACCAAATCCCGGGCGCCATAGGAGTCTTGCTTGAAGTGATTTTGCTGCACGCTCCGTGTTGTTGACGTCCTTGAATGTAATGAGAATTCCAGTCGGGCTGAATGAACCACGTTTTCTGGATGCAACTCGTGCTTGGCTTTCGAAACTTCCTTCGTCACAACTATTCCAAAGGAAAGCTTTGACGCGATATCTCGGTCAATGACTTTAAAGCACACAGCTGTATCTCCGTGGTAAAAAATTAGATTCCTCTGGCAGGAATTTGTCATCGGGGATATGAAAACGAATCCATCTTTCTCTTGGACCCTTGAAATACTGCGCCTCTGGGGAATTTCTCTGAGCCATTTCAATAAGGGTATCTTGCGATTTATCTTGGTTGTTCTCCACGATGCATAACCTCCCTTTTCCATGGTCTATTTATCATCCGAATAGCCTTGCCGTTGAAGTGGAAGCCCCGTTCATAGTGGGGTTTGTTGTATAGCGAACAAGAGAATCGCATTGGTCGAGAGTATGTTTTCATAGCTATAAGGAGTATGAGATGGGCAAAACATTGCACAATCTAATTTTCCGTAGGATGCAAGTGATGACTTTGGTAAACAAGCCATCTCACACCTCATAACGCACCTTGTCGGTTATCTTTTTCTTCACCGAGTTATATCTGTATAATGAACCTCAAGGCGCAAGGACCGATGGATTTGTCGCCATACAGCCTGTAAGATGGAAGAGTAAAAGCGACATTTTGCTGGCACGACCGAAGAGGAAATGCTAGGATGGTGGTTAAGCGTATAATAATATGCTCATAAGCCACCACAGTGGAGGCAACAATGTGACCAACAATGAACTAGGGCCGCACAATTCGCGTTGCCATCAAGATGGGGTGCCAGGAGCAAGGCCAACCATGGCCTGTAAAAATGAACCATGAGCCGCAGGATTCCGCTTCAGTACTGCAGCTATTTTCTTCTTCACTGCCGGACATGGCGATCCCACCCAGTAGATTAGAGCAGTATTGTATGTTGTTGTAATCAAAACATCTAGCTCATAGAAGGTGTATGTGATATAACGTGATGGAGTGCCAGCAGAAGGGCCAACCATGGCCTGTGAAAACAAACCCATTTATCAGAGGAGTCCACCTCAGGCCTGCGGTCGTTCAATTCCTCATTGTCGGGGATGATGAATTCATCCACTAGATCAAGCAGCATTGACTATCGCTGATCCCAACCTATCCAGCTAATGATGTGGTGCTGTTTTTCTTTCCAACACCACATGGGTCTCTCTTCTGTAATTGGTCATTTTTGACGGGCGTTCAATATATTTGATTGTTGGTTTCCTTTTCTTCCGTTTCTCCCTCTTTGTATATACGTTCTTATTTATTTTTCGTTTCGTTTTCCTTTTCTGTACCTTCTCTTCTTCGAGAGAACCAATAATGGTATCGAGATATGCAAGACCGCTGGAAATGTGTTGAGCACCTTAGCAAGTCATCGTAGCTTTCAATCTTCTGTAAAAACAGTTGCTGGGGTTCCAGCTCAACTATCGTATGTTTTAAAAGGGTCAGGCACTCCAGTAGACTGGATGTTCGCCAACATGTTCCAGTCAGGGAAGATAGGTCATCAGCATGTGCCATTGACGCTCCCATCCAACCCTTCATTTTGGAGGGAACGAGGACCATGGTCTGTATGGGCTGAAACTTCGATACCGGTGTTTGGAGGAGTCCGAATGAGCCACATCAGCTGAGGTTGGAGTCTGCAAAACGTATTGTATAACACGCACCGTCAGGCAGCTGCCTGCAAACCCAAGACGTATGGGAGTAGTAGCGCCGTTATATCTGTTGATGGTATTATGGAACGCAATAGGCGGAACTATATGTTATTTGCGCCACTCATCATCGGAACGCCGTCGAGCCAGACCGTGGCGAGGTTGTATGCATGGGCATCCTGGAAATAATTCCAAGTCAGTTGTTGGATGTCATCTTTAGCAGCAATTCTTTCATGCAGCATTGCTTGTCTTTGCTTTCCGAGACATTCCCATAACCCCTTGGTTACTTCTGTTTGGGAGTGATAGGTTTTGAAGCATTCTACAATGTTCTGGCAGATCTAAATCCCAGGTCATTCCTATTTTCGTGATGCACAGAAGGCTCCGCTATGAATGGGCATTGTACAGTCCGGTGAGACCTCTGGCTTGCGTCACCCTTGCCATATTACGTCAAGGTACCAAGGAGCAGACCAAAGAAAATGTATCGTGCCTATCTGAATAGCGGACTCAGAGACATGTCGCAATATATTGGATCTAATCACCTTAGTAGAGAACATATGAAATGATGTTGGATAGTAATACCTGTTTGTGTAGGCGACTGACTTCAGCTATTGTTAGTTGGTTGACATTAGCAGCTAGCCTGGATATTAGCTCACGTCGATAACAAAAACACGAAAAGAGATACCTGCCAGCTCACTCCAACCTCTCCAAACAACACCTCATCCGCTGTCAACACCCCCAAAGCCTCTGCCTGACCAGAAAGCCATCATGCAGAACATGGCAATATTGGGCTGATTAAAGATCCGTCTACATCCGATTCAACTCTGCTTCTTCCTCGATTTCAGTGACTGTCTCTGACTCTTTATCGGTGGGTGCCTCTGACTGTTGTGCTGCTTGATGGGAAGTGCAGAGAAGGTTGGTGTTCACGAGATTATATAGGCCAGAAGATTGGGAGGTCACATGACCTATTCACTCTGAGTGCGATGGAAGGATCCGTGACAAATTGTCAAATTAGCATCGATAGTGGCAATATTCTGTTGTAATTTGGAAAGCTCCATCAGTGAAGTCGTTGAAAACACGGGAATTTCCAGTTATTGAAGCTGTCAGGTCAGTGGCAAAGTGGTCTAGCCCGCGCAGTTATGGAGTCCTGTGTAACCCTATTATGGATAGGTGAGGAGCATTCCGTGGAATAAATGGAATTATCCTCTGAATATGGGAGTATCCCGTAAATGAATTGGAATTCTCCTTCATCATAGGCGAAATCTTTGACATTGATACCCAAAATTCCCCACTCTGCCTACGTGGCCTGAATTGGAAGTTGTTATATTCCGTGAAATTAAGGGTTCACTCCGCTACGTGAAGAATATTTCCGGTCGAGTCTAAAAGAATATCTGAGTCTGGGCTGGTCCATGTAGATTGGATGACGTATGAGCTTTGATGCGTCCAAAAATGGAAGACACCAGGGGTTGACGGAGGTTATGCACACAGGTTATGGTGACAGAAGTATTCATTACAGCATCTAACAGAGAGGAGCCCATTCCATCATAGATGATGTAGCTAGTATCGTATCTAGCCCGCTAATAGAAATGATCCAAGACCCCAGATCGTTGACAGCGTACATACATACCCTCCGCGCTCGGAAATCCACGGCCGCAGTGCATGATTCAGGTTACTCGGTAGTACATCAAGGAAACCTATATCCAGGTATACATCCTACACATAGTGTGCAGGGATATCAAATACCGATACTCAGTCAACGAATTCCGAGTATGTGTCCTGGCTCAGGAGACGTTCATCATGCGTCGGAAATGTGTGGAACGACACCCCCTTCCCAACCCTTTCGGTATCACCATCCTTGTCTAGTAGAGATTGCTATGATCGCAGAACGTCGAGATCAGGCGATTCCATATTCTTAGTGATTTCCGTATGGCATGACACCGGCAACTGAAGGCCATCGCATCGGAAGCCGGATTCCGAAGACAAGCCGGGGAGGTATAAAACATGCCGGGGTTGGGGGATGCCGAGCTGAGGGTAGGATTGGTGGACACGGGAGAGGGCAAGGAGATAAAGTTACTGTAGGCTCTGGTCTCCCCGTGGGGAGGCTCCGGGTTTACTTACTCTGTGGATTGGAATCCACGCGACTAACTGGATCCTCAGTAGTTTGAACTTGTTCGGGAAAGCCTTGGTTGTGCTACTCAATTCACCAATGATGGGACAGGTTTTTGGAATATGATGTCATGATTGTCGATCGTTACAGAAAGTGCTACCTAAAAAGTACTTTACACTCATGGTCACACTCCACTCAGCCAGTAAGTGAAGTAACATCCCCGTCTAGTGACCCATCGGAATCGGCTTGTCCGCACTCCGCATTCGCTCTTCGATGATGTCTTTTCGCTCCTTGCGCAGCTGTCGGGCGTACCGGACTCCGAAGCCGTGCTGGAACACCTCCTGCACTTCTTCCAAGACGAGTCCGGAGACCTCGGGATAGAAGAAATAAATCCAGACATAAGAAATGCCGCATAGGGCTGCATAGAAGCCAAATGCGCCGGATGGAGTCATGGATTTGGCCATGGTGAGGAAGGTGCTGGAGACGATAACATTGCTGCCCCAGTTGGAGCAGGTCATCCACATGGTGCCCATGGCGCGCACCTCCAATGGGAAGAAGTCTGTGCTCATCCAGGCGGTGTTGCCGACCGAAACGCCGTAGAACACAACAAACCAGATGATGAACACCAGAATGACGATAGCCGCCGGGGAAATGCCTGGGTCGAGGGGTTCTAGCGTCTCCATATTGACGGGAACCCAGTGGAAGGCGATCGCAACGGCGGCCATCCCCACCGCCATTCCCCAGGCTGTCGCGAGCAGCAAGCGTCGGCGACCCCAGCCATCCACCACCATCATGTTCACCCAAGTCATGATAAAGTTGGTGCCCGCGACCACCAGCCCCACGGCCGTCGAGTTGTTGAACCCCACCAACGCAAACAGTGTCGAAGAGTAGTACATTAGGGCGTTGAACCCACTCATCTGGGAGATGACCATTAACCCGCACGCCGCTATCAAGGCGCGCAGATTACTCCCTACAGTATGTAATTTCACGACCTTCGACCACCCGCTCCCCGTGTCGTTGATCTCGCGGGCCTGATCGCAGGCCGCGCGGATCGTCACCAACAACGCGGCAATTTGCTCGTCCGTCGCGGCGCTGCTGTAGATACGGCCCAGGACGCTGCGGGCTTCTTCCATGCGCCCGTTGTAGATGAGATGGCGAGGTGATTCGGGACAGAACGGCATCATACAGCCGAGGATAAGGGCGGGGAGAGCGCCCAGGCCGACCATGTAGCGCCAACCGTGGCTGACGCTCGCAAAGGCCGCTCCGATCGCATACGAGATGACCTGTCCACCGGTGATGGACATGTTGTTTAGCCCAATTAAGCGACCGCGAGCCCCCGCCGGTGCGATCTCCGCAACGTACAGCGGCACCACCATTGCGGCCGAGCCTACGCCCAGTCCGACTACCACGCGACCCACCGCCATCTGCGCGATCGTATAGGCGGCAGCTTGGAGCACGGAGCCAATGACGAAGAGAACACAGCCGAGATAGATGGCCATCTTGCGACCAAACTGCAGGTTTGGGTTAGTAGTGTCCTTTTTGCTTTTGCAGCCGCGCAGGAAGAAACTTACTCGGTCTGCGGTGTTACCAGCAAAAATCGCCCCGATGAAGGCACCACCGGAGCAGAGAGAGGTGATCATTTCTTTCTCGGAGCTGGTCACTGGACGATTGTTCAGGTCGTCCTTGAGCACCACCAACACCCCGGAAATGATACCCGTGTCGTAACCGAACAACATGCCAGCAATGGAGGCGGTTAGGGCCACTACCCACACAAACCATGTAATGGGCAAGTCATTGACACTGGCAGCGAGCGCCTCGACGTCGGTTGCATTATCGGCGACCTCGATGTGTTTGGCGTCCGACTTGAGATCCAAGCTAGACTTGGGGTCATTGGCAGCTTTCTCGCTGCCAAAGTCTTTCTCGGAAGACATGGTGGAATTGAAGAGAATGCGAATTAGAGGAACAATTGAGCCTGGCTTCCAAAATCCTCTTTTGGGGCAGTAAACATGCAGCTTATATAGTTATTCTCTTTATGAGGTCAGACCTATAGCAGCGCACGAATATAACTTCAAGTGGTAGCCTAATGGTCGATCCTGGAGCCATGATCCAGTCAATAGCCGAAATGCGGGGGTGGGTGTCTGGGGAAGACCGTCTTCTGCCATCTCAGACGACAGATGACGCTACATTCTTGGGCGTATTCCTGGCGTTGCACTGCATCGTTGGCTGGTATTGGTTCAATCAATGTGACTAGCTTGCTTTTGGTTGGTTGGTGGAGTCGTGCCAGAACCTTCTGTGCCAAATGCCTCATTTTACGGACCGCATCCTAGTCACGGCAGCCAACGGAAGAGCGTTTACCGGCCCACTTCACGGACAATTCCCGTCACCAGATTGCCCAACACGATGACTTCATGGTCAATTGGGTCAGGGATATGGTGAGATACTTGCATGCGGGATCTTGGGCAAACAGAGGATATTCTCACAATTGCCTGTTTCGTTCACCCCACGAAATTTGTTTCTTCTCTGAGCGAATTTGCTGCCAGATTGTATGCAATCGGGATGTGAACATAGCTGGTGAAGTACATCCCTGCGATTCCACTCACCGGCCTAGCCAGGTCTTGTGCTGTATGCTACATTCCTCGGGTCGGAATGCCTTGTCGTCGTGCAGTTCAGAGACCTAGCCCATGGTCCATAGCCGGGTGGGCAATTCTCGAGGCGGATGCTGCCGTAGCCGTGCATGATGGCCAATTGCAGGCCTCATGGTAATCTCCTCCCATGCCAAGCTGCACCTCGATCGATATCGGCCTTTGGCTGACCTGCTATTCGGAGTCAGCAATCGCCGCTTCAGTGCATCCTATGACTAGACCTTTGTACTCACCACTATCTAATCGGGCTGAATAAGTCAGAGGAGGTAGTGCACATGTACGTCACAATAGCACTAATCCGGCACCATCATGATGTTCTCCTGGGTGAGTTGCAACACCCCGTGCGCTCCGGGTAGCCAAACCCGGCAACCCGGCAGGGAAGCCCATGCCTGGTGTTGCAGCAGGCTTCCGTTTCGGCGCGCTAGATAATCTTCGCCACTGCACTAACTTGAGAACTGACCCGATGATCACGATATGGTCTTTCGGGAAGGCCTATGCCTCCCTATTGCAGGTCCTGCATCGGCATACATGCCTGAATCTGTCTCGCCCTGCACATTCAATGAAGGCCGGTGTGATTTGAGGGCAGGCGTCTGTCGGATCGGTAGTTTTTTAAACTGAGATTGATGGTTTTCTAATGGCCGAAACAGGGTGGGAAACCGGCCAAGACCTTCCGAAAGGGTAGAACACATTCCTATCCTGCTATGTAATTGTACGTCCTGCCCCGTTGGATCCACCTCGTCGAATGCTCGGGAAAGAACGGAGTATATTGTTTCTTCAACTATTCCCGCCAACAGAACTTGTTCTTAACATTACGCTGGGTGGAGGATAATGTAATTGATGGCGTGATGGTCGGGATCTTCAAGGATAGGCGGAATGCAACTGTCGGGATTCACAATCAGAAACGAGGCAGGTCAACTTCCGAAGGCATCCAGGCGTTAAAGTGGCAAACCTCAAGATTGTATTTGCTCCGGACGCCCCTGTCTGGCTCATAGGGACGGCCTTCTTGCCTTGGCCATGGGCTGTTGAGACATATCCAGCGCAGAAGCACTGAAGGTGAAGTCATGAAAGCGGGGATGCGGCCGGCAGGCGCCAAGTCACCGAGGAAATGACACCCTGCTTGATTGGTGGATTTAAGGATTTCTAAGGCTGACTAGTTCTTTCCTGATTAAATGACTGATTATACCTATCAAAAAGGTAGTCGCGTTATATCTGACCATTATGATGATTGAATCACAGCCTACTCCTCTCCCAGACAATCGTCTTCCCTCCCTCCCAGGCCCGTTCTACAGCATCCCAATACCGCCTCTCATCCCCCATGACCAGCCCACAATGCTTCCCATCCTCAAAGCTGACCCCGGTAACAGAATACCCCCTGCGACTGGCCTCGATCATATGCCCTTCCACATCTTTCCAGGGAATCATCTCATCAATCCTAGAATAGAGATACAACCTACGCGCCTCCCCAAAGATCTCCGCATCATTCAAGTCCGCACGATAATCATCTATGGATCTCATGGCCTTCATACTCTGCAGAGCATATCCCACCTTAGCAGTGGAATAAAGCACTGCGGTTCCAATCGCACGACCAGGTTGAGCTGTCGGTAGAGCCACTGCTCCGGCAGCGTAGAGTCTGTCGAAAGATGAATCCCCTGGACAGCAGTCGAAGATGATTAGCTTCAGCGCTGATTTGAAGTTCACTGGTTCTGACTTCATTGCTCGCGCGAGTTGTGTGACTGTGTTACAGCCGCCATTAGAGAACACGTGGAGCAAGATCCTGGCATCAGGAGTAGACTGCAGTGTCTTGGTTATTGTATTCTTAGCGGGAGTAAGGTTGCCATCGATAGAGTGCAATGAACGGGCGACATAGTCGCGGAAAGAAGTGTTGATGAGCAGGATGGATGTGCGGGGATAGCGTTGGCGGTAGCCGCTGGTGTATTTGGCCACGCGACGGGGTGTTGCGCCGCCGTACCAGGAGCACAGGATGATTAGAGATGGGTGAGTGTTGGCATTCTCAGGTATCGGCGTATCTATAAGGTCTGGCTCGTAGTAGTAGATGTTCTTCCCGATTGAAGGAAAGTCTGGGATGAAGGGAGCAGACATTGTGAACGTGCAGGAGCGGAGTGGGGATGTCAGGTTTTGCTGGGGATTTATGGGTCATCATCAGTTTCCGGGAGAATACGAAGTGGGTAAGCGCTAGTTTGCTCTCCTATAGCCGATTTGATTATAGCGCCCGTCTCAGTTGGTCTAGCGCATCAAGTTTCCATTATCTCAATATTATCGATTTAGTTCATGGTAAACAATCCTGTTCCTGGCAGTTGGAAACCGAATCCCCGGATGTGTCCCGTTGATCATCCCGATTAAATTAGGTCAAACCTTGTCAAATCATTGGCTAAACTCAACTCTGCATTTATCACTTCTTCCCAAACAGCTCACCCCATCTGCCCAACACTTTCTGCTTCAATTCCTTCGAATACAACCCCTCAAAGCTGCCCGGCACCCACGGCCTCTTCCCCTCAAACTCCGACGGCAGCAACAAATTCACGACACTCTTCCCACCTTTTCCGGGGTTCGGCACCTCCGACCTACTCGCTCTGGTCATATACGGAATCATAGGCAAGCCATTTGCCTCTTCAAATACCAATTCATCCGCCCCAGGACGATACCTCGTCGCCAGCGCCCACACAAACTGCCCAATATCCGTAACATCGACATCATCCCCGACAACAAACACCTTAGGCGCTTCCCAGCCAGCATGAGTGCCAAAGACCACCTCTCCGACCCGCTTTGACAGCTCCTCCTTCTTCATCCCCATTCTCCCCAGCCTCTCTACATCCACACTAACCACCACCCAACAACACTGCGCCTCATACGGCATCCAAGCCATCTTCACCGGCAACTCCGCCTGTCGCAATGCATCCAAAATCTCCGCCGATATCGCCGCCCCCCACACCGTGTGCGTCTCGTCCGGCGCTAACCCCGCCACGCAGATCGGGACCACGGGATCCCGCCGATACGTGACACAGTCCACTTCGATCTTCGGCTCGGGCACTGCCTTGTCCGAGAACATGTACCCGTGATACTCGCCCATTGGGCCTTCGCCGACTTTCTCAGTCGTGCTGATGCGGCCTTCGAGCACGATCTCGGCGTTGGCGGGGACGTAGAGGTCGTTCGTTTCGCATTTCACTACCTCCATTGCTTCACCGCAGAGAGCACCGATGTAGCCATCTTCGGATACGAATGCGGGAAGAGGCATGCCACCAACGAAGGCAGCAGCAGGAGGGCCACCTAGGACTAGTGCCCAAGGGGTATCTTTGGCGCCTTGGTCGGCCCACATCTTATGCACCTGGGCGATATGTTGGCCCGGCATGATCGGTGCGGTGATGGTACGGGGCGTGTTTTCGATGTGCATAGCACGGGAGATCGACCACGATGTCCACGCTTTATCAGGAGACTGGAGGATATGGAATCCGTATGTGGCTAGGTAGTTGCCCCCGTCAAGTGGGTGAAGACGCGGAATAGGCCATTTGGTCATATCAATTTGGGAGCCATGGAGGATGTTCTCCTTACATGGTGCAGATGCAGCAGGAACTGGTGTAGGAGGAAGTGGAGTCGAGTGCTTAGCGGCGATGAGCTTCTCGAGAATATCGAGCGGGGTGGCAGTGGGGGACAGGCCGATTTGAATGGCTAAACGGCCGAACCGGGTGGCGGGGTCAGCGCGGAGACCGACGGGAGCACCGAGGATCTTGAAGAGACCGGTTTCTGGGTCTGTGTCGGTGACATTGTGAAATAGTGGAGCAGGAGATTGTGTCTCATATACGCGACGAGTCAGTGCAGCGATCTCACGATCAGGGGAGGTGGTCTGTGTGATGTCGATGAGATCGTCCTGGGCGCGGAGAGCGGAGAGCAGTGAGCGGAAGTTGAGGGCGGGGGAGTCATTAGCTCTGAGTGGTGTAGTGGAGAATGCCCGTGAGGGGCGGAGAGAGAAGATGCGTCTGCTTGGTCTAATGATGCGTAGCATGGTAGTATTAGCTTTTGTTGGTGTCTTGGTTGCTTTTATTAAGGGTGGGTTCAACGGAAATATATCTACAGCATACAGCTACTGGATAGCAGTCGGATATTCGGCATTATCGTCAATTCAAAGAGGGGAGGATACTATCAACACAAGGAGGCATCTTATGATGTTGGAGATGGGTTGGAGAATCTATACTCTATTGCGTCAACATGGCAGGGTAGCGGCACACTAGGGAGAGACAGGTCTGCAGCGAGCTCTCGAAGCGAGCTTAGTCTCCAGATGGAAACAAGGTTGGGAAGTCCGTTAGCCAGTTAGGGCTGTGAATGCGGCAGTTGATCTACTGACGTATAGTGCCATGGTCTATACCCCCAAACAAGCAATCCCCGCTTCCCCGAATTGGAGAAGTATGCGAATGCCCTCATATCAACCATACAACAGCACATATACATCTGAAGTTATCTGAACACCAACCAAAAACAATACATTCCTCATTCATTACCATTCGATTCCGCGCCAGGAAGCCCCTCATTAAGCCCAACAGAGACACAGGCAACGACCACCATGAAATTCCGTCCCCTCCTCTCCCTTCCTCCCCTCCCCTATCGCCATCACCACAATCCCCTACGCACCTACACATCCCAACCACCACCACACCCACCCTCCAAACACCCCAATCCACCCTCCCAATCCCACCTCCGACACAACCGCCTCATCCTCGCCCTAACCGGCGCCACCGGCTCCATCTACGGCGTCCGCACGCTCCAAACCCTACACGACCTCAACATCGAAACGCACCTAATCCTCTCCAAATGGGCCCTCCCAACCCTCCGCTACGAATGTCCCCAATACACCCTGCCCTACCTAACCTCCCTAGCAACACACACCCACTCACCGCGCGACCTCGCCGCCCCCATCAGCAGCGGAAGCTACCCAGTAGACGGAATGATCATCGCACCGTGCAGCATGAAGACCCTCGCGGCGATACGTATGGGCTACGGCGAGGATTTGATATCCAGGTCTGCAGACGTGTGCATTAAAGAGGGAAGGAGATTGGTGCTCATGGTGAGGGAAACGCCGTTGAGTGTCATTCATTTGGAGAATATGCTCGCGTTGGCGAGGTTGGGGGTGGTGATTTTCCCGCCCGTGCCGGGGTTTTATACGAGGCCAGGGGGGATTGAGGAGGTGGTGGGGCATAGTGTTGGGAGGATGCTGGATGTGATGGGGGTGGATGTTGATGTTAATGGTCAGGGGGTTAATGGTGAAGGGGATGGAGATGGGGTTATGCCTAGGGAGGGGAGGTGGGTGGGGTGGAGGAAGTGATTACTTTTCCACGGGGGGTTTTGCTTGGAAGGTAGTTGGAAGTATCTACGGATCTGGGAGTGTGAGAATTCTAGTGCTAATAGATGTTGTGATTGGGTCTACGTGGGTGATATAGAGTCTTATAATTGTCGAATTTGTACTATTATATAGGTATTAGCACCTGTTAACCAGGTATTCATACCAGACAATACTCAAGATGCTTAGCTGATGCAAACTTCGTTTTCTGCGCCTGCTCCGCTATCAGTCTTGGATCCTCTTCGTGAGACGTCAAACGTGAGCCTAGATATGGCATTGTGTGGGGAGTGCTGGATTCACAAAGTACACCATGTCTTCGTTGGGAAAAGTATTGGCTGATCGGTACCAAACTCTTTGGGTAGCCCAATGTGGATGAATTCAAGCTCTCAATTAAAGCACTATGATATGTATACACCGACAAGCGACAATTCTTGAGATCGTCTCATTTCTGTAAACAACAGTAAGGCATCCGGTAGCCATGCGATTTTCATACAGAGCGCACCCCAACCAATCCCTGAGGAATATATATTGCAGCAGCACCTTGGCATCAGTCTTGCTCAGAGTTTCTGCTCTCTCTACACTGCTGTTCAGCTCCTTTATAACCCGGATCTCTCTCCGATGACCCTGTACGCTTTTCAGGGCCATTACCGCGGCAGGGATCGCTCTCAGCATTGTATTGTCCGAGAAGTATCTCAAGAGCTCCCAGTAACAATCTACCGACACAGACACAAGTGTTGAACTGGTGGTGGTTCTCAATAGTAGTGCAGCAGCACGTTGCATTGACTGAGACAAACAGCAGGATGATTTTGCTTGCAAGTAATGAGCGGGAAATGACATGATGTTAATGATGCTTTCAGAGCAGCCCCAGCCAATAGTGGACGTCCTCTAGATTGTATATACCACCTGAACTGTCGGTGACATCACAGACAGAGAAGAACAAGGCACTTAAATCTACGATATCCGATGAGACATTCGTCACTTCGGAATACCAACGTACCTCAATCGGCGGTGTATTCACTGTCGAGACATGCATTCAGGGAGCCCCACGCAGTCATGTCATCGATGGCCTCCTGAATCTTAAGATATGGTGTCTATTGAGTTTTTGTTTCAGCTCATTTATATCGGCCAGGAAGTAGGATAAGCTTTAGTGTCGTCAAAAGCAGACAGAAGACTGGTCGCTTCCATGATGGCATAAAATCTCATCCGCATCCGCAACAACAGCAGCCCAGCCGAGTGCAATCGCAGCAGTACCAGAATAACCCGGCAAAGCTGCGTAGTAAAGGTATTTGCCAAGAGAGTGCAGCATGTCACGGAAACTTTACAGCAAGCTGAGCCGGAAATCTCTCTCGATTGTCCGTGGCTTTCCACTCTGCAGAGAAACAATACGCTGGGTTTCACTTGTTAGCTTGCCAGTTGAGGAAGGAGAGGCAATGCCCCGAATGAGATGCCTGTAGCGACGGTCATAGTGCATTTCCTTCAAGCAGGCCAAGTTGTCTCTGACAAGAGCCACTCGTGAAAGGATTGATGTTCTCCGACCAAAGGCAGGGGCTTGACCACACCGGCAGCCACAATAATATGAAGTGGTCAGACGTTTCCTCCTCGGTCTTGAGAACAGACTGGAAAGCCAATCAACACGGATAGCCTGGACCATAAACAGTTCCAGTACCAAGCCTGCGTCCTGAGGAAGGGAATGTTGCCCGTTTGCAATTATCAGGAATAAATTCTTCGAGAATACGATTTCCTCGAGCCAGTCAATAGGGGAGACGATGGTTGTGTCGTTGTGCATCGAAAATATGATATATAGCTCGTGTCGTTGGTGCTGTCGAATCGCACATCTCATGCTCACAGGCATAATGGCTCAGGACACTGGCATCGTCGAATGCGAGCATCCACACATTATGTACCCAAATTGGGAAGTTGAGAATGTTTTAGTCAGGTCTGGCGTGTGAGCACAGTTCTTTCGCTGAGCGTAGCGTTGGGCGTTGATGTCCTGCCAGCCCGTTATATAAATCATGTCCATGAAATTGGTACTGATCAGGACATCATGGTCATCTTGCTCGGTAACTAGAGACCTCATGATCTTAGCCTGTACAGCACTGTCGTCGTACGTATGACCGCTCCTTTCAGGAGTAGTACCTTGTCTTACGTGTGAGACAAAGATATCTCGTCTGCCGTTGCCAGCTCCACAGGCTGTCTTGTGAGAACAACACTTCTCCAGAGCTGGATGGTGACCTTGATGTACTCATTCATCATCATCGTCATATATATAAAGATACAAGAAGCATTGAGATTTGTGGTCTCAGCCCTTCCGTCCACCCCCCTTGGCTTTTCTGGGGTGGACAGGGAGAAAAGACGAGGTTAGAGGCAATGCTTGGGCCCCTTATATAGACATTGCGGTGGGCCCAGAGCGATCAATTTACATGGGAAATCTCCTACATTTGCAAGGAAATGTCCAGAAGCCTGAAATCCTCGATGTCTGAATGGTCCTTCTTGGGCAGTCACCCTTGGCCTGCATGGAATCTTCCCCGTCGTCCACGACCATGATCAATCTACCACATTCACACATAGTAATTCAGCGGCAAATCCAACGCAGTGCACTGCTCCACCTCATTGAATGCAGTTTGATACGGAGGCCATTGCATTCTCCTCAAACTATAGTCCCCCTCTCGCAAAGGCCGCCACGCACCACTTTCCTCCACAGCCCGGGTGGTATTCACATAGCCCCTAGCTCTCAACAACTCCGGATCCGGATTCGGATTACCAGTTCGAATGAAACTGATCCAGGAGTCCAGTACGTACTGCTCGAACGGTAGCTCATACTCATCCCTGAATGGCTGGTTCAAACGCCGCAGATTCCCAAAGACATAGTACAGATCCCCGGAATGACACTTCCAGTATTCCAAATTCGGGTCACCGTTTGGATACTCTGCCGTCGGGGGAGCATAGCATACTCGACCGTTATATACTTGACCCTCGAGCTCATAGGACCGGTTGAACTCATAGAAGTATACCTCAGGGAATATGTTGTTGACGACGCCTGCATAGCCTGTTGCTTCATCAATGCATCGAAACATACCGTCAGTTGCCACACGAGCAGAGGTGTTGAACATGTTCAGTGTGGCATTGGGGCCAGTGGCTAGAGGGAAAAGGCCGCTTGCGAGGACAGACGCGGGCAGGTCATTCTCAGTTAGAAAAGTGTCAATACTCTCGCTGGCATTTGGATAGCTGATGAACTGGGCACCGTCATCACGCATGATGCCCATCATAACAGGTACACGCGATGCTTCTGTGTAGCTGCTGAGATCAAGTTGAGGGCTGGTCAGATATGTCCCGTCAACGACGAGGTATCGCGCGGTGGTTGATAGCCCGGATATGGCACTGGCGGTATAGTTCCGGAGACAGTCCACAGGCGATGTCGCAGAAGTGCAGTTAGTTTCTTTCAGAATGGCATCACCGGCTACATCCATCTCCTCATTAACGGTATAGTACCGTGAGTAAGTGGTGCCATATGCAAGACCCCCGAGGTTGCTTTGCATGATAGCGCGGCTGAACTTTCCCTTTGCTTTAGGCGAAGCCAGCAACGCTCGCACAGAGGCTGCTCCGGCAGACTGACCGAAGATGGTGATTTGGTCGGGGTCACCTCCAAAGGCTTCGATGTTCTGGCGGACCCAATCAAGGGCAGCGATTTGGTCAGCGAGGCCGAAGTTGCCGTTGGTTTTGCCATCATTCAAAGCGAGGAAGCCAAGGGTTCCGAGTCGGTAGCTGATCCCAACCACGACAACATCGCCCCTAGATGCAAGATTCCCTCCATCGTAGTATGGATCGTCCGGGCTTCCGCCAGTAAAGGCACCGCCATGGATCCAGAATGCTACTGGTCTCAATTTCTTCTTCTCTGCCGGCTGACGAGGGAGGTAAGGAGTCCAGATATTCAGAATGAGACAGTTCTCTTCATTACCATTTTCGTCGCGCTGACACACGGACCCATATTTCAAAGCAGATACGTTGCCTCCACTGCCTGTATATTGTTCTGGATAGGTCCATCGTTCTTTCTCGGTAGCAAAGCGGACACCAATGAACCGGAATATAACATGATCACGATACCTACCCGGTGAGCT
The DNA here is from genome assembly GCF_003184755.1 of Aspergillus piperis CBS 112811. Lineage (NCBI taxonomy): Eukaryota > Fungi > Ascomycota > Eurotiomycetes > Eurotiales > Aspergillaceae > Aspergillus > Aspergillus piperis. The sequence goes on along the minus strand of NW_020291596.1, from coordinate 1,248,740 downwards.
AAATGTTTGGTTCACGGACAGGAAAATCTTACCCTGTGAGGTATTCATTGTTCGCATGCACTGTAACTTGATACTGGCTGCTTGTGTTCTGGTAGTCTTCTGTCGAATAAGGAGCATTCTGTGTGCAAAGCACGGGGTAAAGATGGTTGCTCTCTGCCGGTGCAATAGTTCCTTTCAGATTGATTGTCCTACCAGTGCTGTTGACTGGTAATATCCAGAAACGCTGATAACCTTTGTAGTCGCCACGGTATGAAAGGTATTCAAGATCAGGCTTGATTTCTGCAGGTGTCGACGGAGAACTGCCCCAGAGTGACTCTCCGAGCGCATTGCAGGCTTCGGTCGCTTCCTCCAAATTCTTGTCACCCAGAATTATGACGCTTGAGTTTACCAGTGGACTATCTGCCTCTATTTAAGGGTTATACATCCTGCTGTTTTGCTATCTTGGCTCATACTCACCTAATAGATTATTATGCAGTAGAATGGAGATATCTGACCCCAGAGACTCAGGTCCCACCACAGCAAGGATCGGAGTCACGAGAAGGGAAAGAAGAATTACACGCATGTTGATCATTCTTGCTCGGTAGAAGCGGTAGACCTTCATCTTCTCCTCTTATGGTGCCAAGTATCAAACTCAATGGGGTTACTATCCCCGAGGCGACCGTGCTCAAGCTCGAGGAGCTTCATTGTATTGGTGGACTTAGTTTTCGCGCCTGACTGGACAGGCCCTCCCCCGCACTGTAGTATGCAGCCCTTCTGGTCTGTCATGCATGACTCGGTTCAACAAAGTCCGAAAACATGGGGAAACTTGCTTTCATAGATATGGTTCATCGGGACTAACGCTTCACGGTTCGCCTTACGAGGAAGGATGCTGTACCCTGCCATGGTCACGCCGGCTCACATTGCCATGTAACGTGATATAATTAGCTACTTTTTACGCCGTCCTACGCCAACATTTATTTGAAATCTATTACTCCCTGACTTCCTGTTGTATATTTCTCGGCTAAGCTGCAACGACCTGGGCTGTTCATAAGCCAATTGAATTTGAGATGTTCGGTACGGGCAATAGGCTCGATATTTGTATTAGAAATCGAATTAGAAGCGCCTAGTGCTAACCTAGCTCTCAATCAAACGCGGTTTCACTATCTTCTCGGTAGAATATTGTGTGGTCGTAATTTGCGTTCTACTGAGGTACAGCTTCACCCACTCTGTGAAGATCTGAAAGGACCACAACTTCCACAACAATCAGTCCAAGTGTAGTCCCCATCTTCTGTACTGTTCTCTGACAGAATTCTCCATAGCCCTCAATCTAGTCCCTGCTCAATCATACTGTTAGCATATATATTGAACTCATGGCGCCAGATACTCACGCTCTCGAATTTTTGCAGGTGTGAGTTCTGGGGCAGGCTTCCAAACCGCCTTCAAGTTCTGGCCGGGAACAGGTTCCAAGAGAGCCACCACGATGACTTGAGGAGACTTTATGGGAGTTTCTGTTCTATGGACGTTCCTGTATCCAATATACTCCATGTTCCTAATCTGTTTAGACTTCATGCACTGGAGTTGCTGCTTGTCACCAAAGAAAGCCTTCGATATTGCCTTTCCGATAATTTCCCTGAAGAGCCGTGGTTGGTTGGGATTGTAGCTCACGGCACAGGATTCCATTATCGAGTTCAGTATTCCCAAAGGAAGTCTTGGGATGAGGTTAGTTAGATGATGTCTTCCAGCTCCTTATGGAGTAAATTCATAGCTTACTCACTTGACGATGATGTGGGTTACATCAGCTATTGCAAAATCCCGGCATCGATCTTCGAGGATCAGGTCAACTGCAGGCACTGGAGTAGTAATGGCATCAGCTAGTGGTGTTGGTTCCATGATCCCTCGGGATAGCAAATCGCTAACAACTGTGATATAAGAGCAGAAGAGGTTGCTGGTTATGTCTGTAGATTGTGAGAAGTAAGATCAGACTAGAGATGAGATAGTAGAAGCAAGCGATAGTGACTGTGAGACGGTATTTCTGGTACCCATGTAACTGACGGTATTGGCAGCCTATTCCCAAAGAAGCCATGTTGATGGAATAACACCATCACATTCACTAACAAATAGATTCTGATAAGGTGAGAATCTGAGAATGGCTCCCGTGAAAATGTAAATTGCTATACCGATTCTATATACAGATGAGTAATTAAATCTCGGATCTGGCTTGCTACAATTTAAGTCGCTCAACATTGCAGACAACAGTAGGGAATGTTCTCAGACAGTGACTATGAAGCATTAGCGTGCCAGTCAAACAGACAATCACTGCAGATTCAGGCTCTGTATCAGGGCTGTGTAAGTAAGCTTGTCGATCGGCACGGAAGATTTATCGCTCTTTGTCACAAGTGCACGGCTTCTCCCGGTTTAACATAGTTCTAGAAACGAAGTGAAGAATTCCATTAAAATTGTATAAGATGGCCCTTCCAGGCATGCTTTTACTCTGAACTTTTTCTTACTCGCTAACTTCTCTAAATTATCCTCTTCCCTCCTGCGCTGTCGAACTCTCACCCTTTGCTACCACAATATCTGTCACTCGATTCTCCAACCAATCTACCACTCAACAAACAATAGCACGATGTGCTCCTTTGCAGTACGCAGCCACCTTGGATGTAAACATTTAGCCCAGGCTGGTTTCACACGCTGTGAAACTGCACAACGAGAGGGTAGGGCCTGTCCTCGGAAACATTGGGACTATCAGCTCGCAGAACCTTGGCTAGGAAAATGTGATAATTGCCAGAAGCCAAAACTTGAGACTCGCATTAGCAGGAGAACGTAAGCCTGTCTCTTGTTCAGCCGGAGGGGTGTTATCGATAATGCAAGCGCGCCATGCTAACGAAGACTGAACTCAGCATTTCGCGATGATCAGTTTTGTTAAAAGCTCACGCTTCTTGGAAGATATGATGGGATGATAAGATGGGATATTCAAGGTCAAGACTTTTCTAAGATTTAGGAACCACAAATAACATTCGCAGCAAGATTTTTGCTGCATTGTTCCTTGCTTCAACAAATTGATATCATTTGACGTATCGTATTCAGCTGGTGGAGAGCAATTGTCACTGTTTGCCATTCGCTTGTAAATGTAGAGGTTCCTCAGCGGGCCATAGCGGTCTGGCAAAGCGACTAGAATATCTGTCTCCCCAAACTGCGGTAGACCTATTGCGACAATCTGCAAATCCCCCTTCTTTACATTAGTGAACAATAGTCTAGTAGTCAGCTGTAACCATCTTCTCCCTACTGATTTATTATTGCTCATTGCAGAACGCTTAACCCCTTTAGGCAGAGCGCGACAACCGGAGAAACAAACTCCCGTATTACCTCGCTTACCCGAAATAGCAACCCGTCATACCCAAACCAGCTAGCGCAGGCGGTAAACCAGCCACCGCCCCGATATATTGCCCGACTTCCGCATTCGGCGCGTCAAGTCTGGTTCAGCTCAGCATCTCACGAGATCTCTTTCTCAATCTCGTACCCTTTTCACTTCTATTATAAACCCATTGACCCGTCCATCCACCACCTACGCAATTAACTAGTATGTCTATCTCAAATTCACCCCCCAAACATCCCAATTGACCCACTAACACCCTCACAGCTCACACCCACACAGCAACAGCACAGCTTCACACCACCTTACAACTCTATCCCTCCCATCAGCCCATCAAGCCGCACCAAAATGACCACCCGCCCGCTCAGCCCGCCGACCTCCCCCCGCAAACGCACCAAAGCGATGCACCTGCCGTCATCGCAACGCATCTGCCACGACTGGATGGTGGTGCAAGGCAACGTGCACTACGCGCGCGACCGCGCCCACTTCACAACCTACCGACCTGTGACCGCGCACCTCAAGAACAACATTTTCAACCCAATGGACGAGCTCGAAGTGGCCGGTATCGGAACCGTCGAGATCCCCGTCGTCCGCAGCCTCGATAACCCGTTCGATACGCATACCATTGTGCTCGAGAACGTGCTGCATATCCCCGAGGCCGTGTGCAATGGGTTCAATCCGCTGCTGTTTGGGAGTAGTATGTCGTGTACGGAGACGGCGTGGATGGGGGCGGATTGCGAGGGTAGGTTGATGTGGGTGGCGATGCCGTTTCGGGGGGGTTCGAGGTTGGTGTTGGCTGGGGGGTTGGTCGGGGAGAGTGAGATTATTGAGGGGAGGTATTATACGTTGAGTTTGTATGTTAGTCCCGAGGAGAAGGGGGAGTTTTTGGCATGATTTGATTTTTTGATTTGTGTATTGTTTGGGTTGGAGTTTGGGGGGCTGGGCTGGTTGGGTGAGTGTATGATAGCTTGTATAGCTAGCTAGCTAGATGTTATTGTTATGTGTAATATGAGTCATGATAGACAGACAGACAAGAAAAACAGAAGCCAGCACTAAGCAATTGATGTAAACTGTAATTACACGTGGAATCTAGCTCGGACCCTGCGTCTAAAAGGGTCTGGTCTGGGTCTACTAACAGGCTAGATCGAGTTGACCCGGTCTGTGCGGGTTGGGCTGCAGTGATGCCCGAGGCGAATCGATTCGGCCCTCGTTTCCAGTTTTCCATGTGGCGGGTGGAGAAATAACTCGCGCGATATGGGTGGTCTGATTGATTCCAGACTTGCAGCTATAGGCAAATTATCGAATGGCCTATTGGCAGATTCATTCGAGCTCTCGTATGGGTCATGCGCTGCGGAGTGCCTCGCTTAGGGTTGACTTTAATTTCTCTACCCCGGATCCCCATGCCTACGGCACGTCGGGCCGTATTCCGTGGTATTTGAGAAACGCTGACATGAACAGGATCAGAGGTTCATTAAAGTAGGTTAGCTTAGTTTAGAATGAGTCAATTATAGCTGGCTCGTAGTGGCTAAAGGTCTATCAAATCAAAGGTATCGACTAGTGCAGTAGTTAGCAGCCTCCCCCGCCAACAATTTGCCCTCCAACCATTCATCTTCCACCACAGGGTAAACCTACCCCGGATTCTCTATTCCCGTTTGGATACGGGGCTGCACCCTTGCTGCATCAGCCGATCCTATCACATCTCCTCGGCCATATTACCGTTGCATCCGATACATTCTACCTGGCCTCACCGGCGGCCTCGACTTAGTACTCACTAATTAGTATATATGTGTGGTGAGTTCCCCGTGTTATTCCCACTTTCATCCCGATCATCAATATCTTATTCAATACCTCAACCAAGTGAGTGGATATGGCTGAGAAAACCACCACCAGCGTCTCTCACGTCGACGACTCCGACCACCCCAATGTCCAACTCAAGGGTGGGGTGGGCGACACGGCTCTGGCTGTGGCGACGAGTCTCCAGAAGCCGTCGCTATGGAGTAAGAGCATGCTCAAGGTATACCCTCTTTTTCTAGTACTCTATCGTCTCCTAACATAGTGTGTCGATAGTTGTACTGCTGCATCGCCGTCGCTATGCTCAACTCCTGCATCAACGGCTACGACGGATCCCTGATGGGTTCCATCAACAGCTACGCCCAGTACCGAGACTACTTCGGCTTCGACCCGAACAACGGCACGCCGTCCACGGGTATCGTTTACGCCATCTATACTATCGGAAATATCGTCGGATCGTTCGTGGCTGGCCCGGCTACTGACTTTAAAGGTATACCCCTTCCTTCACCCCATCCATGATCCCAACATGCCCGAGCTAACACATGAATGATTAATAGGCCGCCGCGTCGGCATGGCCCTCGGCTCCCTCTTCATCATCATCGGCACCATCGTACAAGCAACCTGCCACAACATCGGCGGATTCATGGGCGGAAGATTCATCCTCGGTTTCGGCGTCGCCATTTCCGCGACAGCCGGTCCGGCGTACGTATCGGAGATGGCGCATCCAGCATACCGTGGCGCCATGACGGGTCTATACAATGTGTTGTGGTTCGGAGGCGGTATTCCGGGGACATTCATCCCGTGGAGGACGAGTCAGATCGAGGGGACGATGAGTTGGCGGATCCCGATCTGGTTGCAGATGGTGTTCTCGGGGTTGGTATTGGTGTTTGTGCCTTTTGTTGCTGAGGTGTGTCCTCACCACTGTATCTTCTCTAGGGCGTGGACAGGATGCTAACGTGTTGATGTGTAGAGTCCCCGCTGGCTCATCTCCCAAGACAAACACGACGCCGCACTGCAAGTCCTCGCCGACTACCACGGCGATGGGGACAGGAACGCGCCCATAGTGCAGCTCGAGTACCGCGAGATGATTGAGGATATCTCCCAGACGGGATCGGATAAGCGGTGGTGGGATTATCGCGAGTTGTTCAATACCCGGGAAGTGCGGTACCGGTCTATGCTGGTTATCATTATGGGTATATCTCCACACCTTCCCCAACCCTTATATAATACATACTGATAAGTGAAAATAGCCCTCTTCGGCCAATGGACCGGCAACGGCCCCGTCAGCTACTATTACCCGCAGATGCTCCGCGGTGCCGGAATCACAGACAACAACACGCAACTGATGCTGCAAGGAGTGCAGAACGTCGTCTCATTCCTAGGCGCCGTGTCAGGAGCCCTCATCACCGACCGAATGGGGCGACGTACACAGCTCCTCGTGTCGACGAGTATCGTGGTGGTATTATTCGCGATCGTGACAGCATTGAACGCAACGAACGTGGTCGACGGACCGGACGGCACGCCCATTGCCAAAAGCGCAGTTGCAGCGCGCGCACAGATCGCGATGATTTATCTCTTTGGGTTTATCTATTCGGCTGGCTGGACGCCTAATCAGGCGATGTATCCGGTGGAGTGTTTGCGGTATGAGAGTCGGGCGAAGGGGATGGGGATGAACAACGTACGTTTTAATCCTTCTTTCTTTTCTTCTTACATGAATATATATACGTGTGTGAGAGAGTGGGTGCTAATTGTGGCAGTTCTTCGTCAACATTGCGTCGTTTTACAATACCTTTGTCACTGGCATTGCTTTCACGCAGGCTGGATGGAAGTATTACTTCCTGTTCATCTTCTGGGATACGATGGAGGTGATTGTGATTTACTTCCTGTTTGTGGAGACGAGTAAGCGCACGCTGGAGGAGTTGACTGCTATTTTCCAGCAGAAGAATCCGGTCAAGGCGTCGTTGAAGAAGCAGGATCTGACGGAGATGGAGGAGATGAAGTGACCTCTGCCTTCATCCTCTCAGGAGTATATAATCTACGGTGTGCGATGCTCACTACTCACTACCATTTTCCTTCTTAGTCAATTGCACAAGTTGTGTGAGAATACCATTATCATAACCATCCATACCCATATCCTTATATTTTATCCATCCCAACAAAAGAAACCCACAAAGGAAATAGTAGTAAACATAGAAAATTACGCCGTCGAAACGACCGTCTCCCTCCCCCCCTTCCACCCCCCATCATACACCCCTCCATTCCCAGGAACAACTGCACTCCCATCCCCATCCCTTGCAGCATGACTAACCTCCCACTCCCCCGGCGGGAGCATCATCTGCTCATCACTAACCGTATTCCACTGCGTATCCGGCAATGACAGCGGATGCTTGAACTTGCGTCTCTTATTCTTACTATTATCCGTGCCCGAATGCGCCGCTCCATCCGATAAGGGATAACTCTGCGAACTGCCCTTCGTCCCCTTGGTCGACATGTACCACCCTGCTCGCATGGCCAGTCTGCGACACATCGGGTAGATCATCGGCGCGTTGCCGATTATTACCGCTACGAAGGTCTCGCGGCAGGCCCAGCTGCCGGCTTGAGAGGCGCCGTTGGCACCAGCCTGTTTGCATTACCATGGTTAGTGGGTGTGTGTCTTTTGGGTGAAGGGAGGTGGCACATACGGTGACGATCAGTACGCAACGAAGGATACCACAAGCCATGACAAAGGTACCCCCGCTGAAGAGGATAAGGAGTTCGAGTTTCTCACGCCAGGGAAGACGAGCTTTAAACAAGATCTAGGACATTTCAAATAATTTCGATAGTTAGACTTGGCTGGAACTATTTGTCATGGAGAGGACAGGGTACAAGGATGGACTACTTACAGGGGTCGGGATGGAAATCAAGTACACGTCTGTAAAGACGTTCAACACCACCGTCACATAGACGTCGATGTGTGAGACAGCCGGCTGGCAGTAGTTCCCCGGGTTGGGGTTGATCTGCCAGTTCTTCTGGATAGGGTGGCATCCTGCGAGGATGCTGACGATGACGGCGATGTAAGTGGCTCCGATGAGGAAGTATGCGATGCGGATGCGAATGTGCATGTTGATGAGGCCGGCCCTATCATGATGAACTGTTAGTATGATATTTGTGGGATAAGTGAGCGTGGTGCGGTGGCTGCATACGTCAATCGAGAATAAAACACCGCCATGCATGACTTCAGCAGCCACAGCAACGTGGTATACAGCGACCACCCCAGTACCTGCGTTTTGGACCCCCCAACCCGCAAATGGTACTCCTCTGAAGTAGGAGAGAGCGCAGCGCGCTCAGCGTCCGTCATGGCATTGTTGGCGAGACCTTTCCACCATGCGCTGACGCAGTAGGCGGCGCCTGTTTCGAGACCGTATACTACCTGTCATAGAACCAGTCTAATCAGCATAGAGTGGCGTGGGAAATGGTGGCGGGGAGAGGCAGGCACATACCCCCGCCAACGGCATCAAATAATCATCGAGCATAAAGTTCTTCCAGCCGGCGGTGAACCATCGTGCAACGATGCGAATGGCTATAGTGACGATGGCGATGGCTAAGAGAGTGAACGCCTCGACGGCGAAGTCGTCGCCTGCCATGACTGACTGACTGACTGACTGACTGAAGTTGCAAGAGAGGGTGGTGGAAAGGAGTGGACCTGTGGATCTGTTTACAAAAGACAAGACAATCAGGAGAAAAGGGACTAAGAGGGTATACTACATATTAATATATCCCCAGTCATGAAACATCCCAGTCACTGATTGCCTGTCTGTCTGTCTGTCTGCCTTCCTGTTCTAAATTTTGGCACTGGCCTCAGTTGACAGTCGGCACGCACGGTTCATATTCACCACCCGGCAAAACATCCGACCCAAGCGAGTGGTTCCGTGCTGGCTCCCTTTTTTTTGGTGGTCTCCTTCCTCCCTGGTGTATTCTGTCTCCTGACAGGGGAGAGCCCGAAGTACGATGCAGTAGTTTGGTGGCACTTAAGCAAGATAGGGAGGCGAATGGGCCACACAGTGGACTAGACTGAAACTACGGGGACCAGTTCTTGTAATTTCCGGTAGGCCATACTAGACTATACTAAGCATCAGACCCAGCCCAGAAACAAGGCCAGGCCGTGTGCCGTTACGCGGGAAGAGACGGGGGGAGGGGGGGAAAAGCCATGGCCCAGTTCGTGTATGTGTGTGGGTGTGGACGGGGGCAGTGGAGATGGGAAGAAGATGAGGATGAAGAAGGAAGAACGCTATGATTACCGGATAGAGACAGAGATCAGCGCGGGGATTACGGAGGCATCGGTAGTTAGTACTTTGGCAGCAACAACAAGTTGGCACAAATTTACGGATAGCCGATCAGCACAGACCCAGAAATTGAGTCGCAGGATGCAAAGGATGCATGACATATCGATAATGCGGGTGTATGCATCAACTATCGAATCTGAATATTGAGTTTATCGCATTAATCAGATAGAGCTGCAGGGCAGGGCGGCAGTGAAGAGCTGACTGACAAGTCAATTTACTATGTTAGTTATAACTAAAGTCTAAGACAAAGTTCTGACGATCCAGGAATCAACCAAAGCTGACATCCTGTCATTCCTGTCAAGTGAATCACCGGGTCAAACTCTGAACATTGGGACCAAATCCCGGTGGAGCTGCCCTTTCATAACCCTAACTGTCAACTACCAAACACTACCAAACTAGTGTCCGCGCCGGCCGTCGCTTGCGATCAACCAACAAATGAACGCGCCTGTATCATCCCCATCCTTGTCCTCCGTACTTAAGTTGAGGACTCTGCAATTTCCTCGGAACTCTAACTATCATCTTCCGTCTCAACTGCAGACCAATCTAGTCCCTACTTGTATTTTTTTTCTCCGGCCCAATTCCTCTGTACTCCGTAGTCCGTACTGTACTACTCTGTTTTCAGACAGTGAATCCCGTCAGCCAGCCACTAGTAACGGAGTAAATCCAAGTCCCCTTCACTCCATTATGCAGCCAAGACAGGGAGTATCGACGGGATTAAAACCCGCGATCGGCGGCTTTCCAACGGTCATACTACTATCCCCCCCCCCCCCCTCTTCTCGTCTGGTCTCCCCATTCTTTTCTTGGGTCTTTGTGTTACTATAAATCGCTGGTTGTGGCTGCTCCACTCGAGCAAATGCTTGTGAGCGCGGTTGTGTTACATTAGCAACAAAGTACATTGTCTATTTTTAATCACCGACTGGCATTCCTTTCTTTGCCATTGTCTTCCTCTTCTTCTTTCTTTCTTTCTATTTGGTTTTCTCCATTCAATTCAATTCCATTCAATCCACTCCATTTACAGCCTACGGATTCGTCATCCATCCACTATGGAGTCGTCTGTGGAAATGGAATCCGTCGATCTCGTTATTGTCGGAGCAGGTATTTTCCACTCACCTTTCCATCCATTCATCCTTCCATCTATCCCTTGCATGCCCCTTCCCGTCCCATACCCTTCCTTTCCCCCAATGTCAATGCCACTCCATCTATCCATCCTCACCCTCCTACCTCACAACACTAACACTCCTCTGCAAAAGGATGGTCTGGTCTCTCCGCCCTCAAAACCTACCACGAGGTGCACCCCACCGCCCGCATCCTCCTACTGGACAGCGCCACCACCGTCGGCGGCGTCTGGGCCGCCCACCGGCTCTACCAGGGCCTCAAAACCAACAACATGCTGGGCACCTACGAGTACAGTGACTTCCCCATGGACAGCGCCACATTCGGGGTGAAGAAAGGCGAACATATCCCGGGACACGTGGTACACAAGTACCTGAATGCCTACGTGGACCACTTCAACATCCGGGACCTGATCCGCCTCAAGACGAAGGTGGAAGTCGTCGAGCATGTCGACGATAATGACGGAGGTTGGACACTCACCACCAGCACCTCCCCCTTCTCTTCCTCTTCGGACGAAGTCCAAAGGAAGATAATCCGTACAAAGAAGCTGTTGCTAGCAACAGGAATGACCTCCGAGCCCTTCCTCCCTCACATCCCAGGACAAGAAACCTACCCCCACATCATCACACACACGGGCACTCTCCTCCCCCACCAAGCCACCCTCTTCCAAAAGGACAAAAAGGTCACCATCTACGGCGGGACCAAATCCGCATGGGACGCCGTGCACGCCGCCGCGACGTCCGGCGCCAACGTCACATGGATCATCCGCTCGACAGGCCACGGGCCGGTGTGGATGACTCCGATGTACGTTACCCCCTTGAAGAAATGGTTCGAGAAGCTCCTCACCACGCGGCTGTTGACCTGGTTCTCGCCCTGTATCTGGGGCGACGCGGACGGGTGTTCACGTATTCGGAAGTTTCTGCATGGTACCTGGCTCGGCCGGAAGATCGTGAATGCGTACTGGGCGGTGCTGGAGAACGACTTGTTGACACTAAACAACTACGACGGCCACGAGGAGACGAAGAAGTTGAAGCCGTGGTACAGTTGCTTTTGGATTGCCAGTGGACTGAGTATTCTCAACTATGAGGATGATTTCTACTCTCTTGTTCGGGAGGGGAAGGTACGGCTGGTGATTGACGACATTGTGAAACTTACCGAAGATGGGGGTATCTGTCTTGGTAAGTCCGGGGAGGTTATTCAGAGCGAGGGGTTGATTTGTGCTACCGGGTGGAAAGCCCAACCCAATATGGAGTTCAGACCCGCGGGCATTGAGAGCGAGTTGGGGTTCCCGTGGGCGGAGGATTACTTGAGTACGCCGATGGTGAAGAGGGCGGATCAGGAGATTTTGACGCGGTTCCCGAAGCTGCGCGAGAGTTTGAGCGTCGGTGTTAATGGGAAGGAGGATTATCAGCACCTGGCTCCTGGGGCACCCGCTACTGCGAAGCATCCGTTCCGGTTGGTAAGATTCATGGTGCCGGCGGCGTTTCTGAAGGAGAGGTCGGTGGCGGTGCTGGGGACGACGATGACGGTGAACACGCCGCTGATTGCGCAGGTGCAGGCGCTGTGGGTGGCGGCGTTTATGGGTGATGGGATTGGGGTGAAGGCGAGGGAGACCTGTCCGGTGGAGGTGAAGAAGGGGTTGATGGAGGATGAAGTGGACGGGGATGTGGTGTGGGAGATGGCGCTGCATACGCAGTTCGGGAAGTATCGGTGTCCCGGGGGATTTGGGAAGAGAAATCCTGACTTCGTGTTTGACACATTGCCGTATATTGATCTGTTGTTGCAGGATATGGGACTGGATTGGCGACGGAAGGGCAGTTTGAAGTGGTTGGAGCCGTACGGGATGGAGGATTATCGGGGGTTGGTGGACGAGTGGTTGAAATGATTGTCTCCATAGTTAGCTACTACTACTTACTATACTGGTACCTTGTAAATAGACAGGTCGAATGTGTCCATTCCAGCTACAACCTGTTGAAATTACCACTACTACTACTACAACCTGAACCCTTCAAACACAGCTACTCCCCCATCCAGTTTCTGGCCCTCCACTGTCCCATGGACTACCCCATTCCACCGGAAATAATTCTTCCCATCACCAGCTACTTCCACAGTCCCTTCAATCCGCAGCTCCACACCATCCATCCCCACATCCACACCGTAGCTGTTCGCCGTCATCCTCTCCCAGATACTGATAAGGCTGTTACGACATCCGGACTGCACGACCTTCCCATCACGAGCCAGATAGGCGCTCACAATCGGCGTGGTGTTGTTATTATCATCCCCTCCCGCCCGAGGAGTATACTGCAACCACACCAACGCATACTGACCAATATGCACATGGCCCCAGGACCAACTCTTGACGGTATTCTGAAACGGGCGATTTCCCCAATTCTAACCCCTATCAGACATAGTGTAAGACAAACAAGAGGGAGGGCATACCTTATCATGATACCCAAAGCCCATAAACTGCAGCTTCTCCCCATCGACCACCAAATCCACCATCGCATGCGAATCCGGCACCATACTCACCCAACCCAAACCCTCACCGAGTCCCAACGCGCGATTCGTCTGGTGAGGCGTCGAGCAAGGCAGGAGTGGCGGAGCGAGCTACTCCTCACCATCATTAGTCTTCCAACCACTATCATCTTCATTCTAAAAGGTATATATGTACTCACATCCCTAAACAATATCCTCCCACTAACCCTGCCCCCCTCCCACCCGACCCACGCCTCATACCCCGATTCCCGTCCGGACCAACCACCCGTGCCTTCCCACCCGCCGGAATTGACATCGCGATCGCCCATCACCGATGCATCGATCGGGACCATATGCTGAGACACAGTGGTGCCATTCGGCAAGGTCGCCCAGACGTAGGTGAGCAGGACGGAGGAGAGGTTTTGCGGGACGGCGGGAAATGCAGTAGCGGTGGTGGTGAAGAAGGTGAGGACGATGGAGGCGTTGGGGTTGGTGGAGGAGACGGCGTCGAAGTACCACCATTCGAAGACGGTGGTGTTGACTTCGGAGAGTTTGGGGGATTCGAGGTCGGCGAGGTGGGTGGAGTCGGGGACGAAGTCGACGTGGACGGGGTAGTCGACTGCGATGGGGTTGATGTCTTTGAGGTATTGGGCGGTGGTTAGGGTTATGGTTGTGAGGAGGAGGGGGATGAGGAGAGGGAAATGCATGGTTGGTTGGTTTGTTGGTGATGTGGATGATGTGGCTATTCAGCAATTTGTCTGCTGGCATAGCAGGATATTTATTGACAATAGTGGCAGCTTTTTATGGACATGGGCAAGGGGCACTGATACACACACACACACTGCAGCGGTGAGTGATTTGATCACTTTGGCGGAGTAGTAATGTTTCCGGAGACCTTGCATAGTACCCATCTGACAGGTCGCTCATGTGCCACTCAATCAATCTGAGTCAGACCAAATTGAAACAAGCATCGCTCATAAAGGAATAAAAGAGATGGTAAATAACAAACATTCCAATCCATACACGCTGGCCAACGCCTCTACTTACATACGTATACATGAATCAGGCTGCCCGACGCTGATGCCATCCCGAACAAAGCAAACAATCAACAATCCGGTCCCAACCTGTCCCGTCAAAAAATAAGTCACAGTCAAATCAATACAAACTCGCCGTCCAGAGTAGCTGGTCAATCAAATACAATAACGACCCTCCATCAACTCCAGAACATGCGATAAACGCCAATCCCGTCTCAGTGCTGTCCATTTGATTCGTCACTTCGATCCTCCTCCTTCACCATCCCGTGATCCCCTGGCTTCATGCCATCAGAGCCATCTTTTCCGCAGCCTTTCACAAGGATGTGTCGCTGTACACTGTTAGAGACTATACCGATAAACTAGAGAAGCAATGATCTCACCTTGAGCGCATCCTTGCGTGAAAAGCTCTTGTCGCAGTGGGTGCACGGGAACGGCTTCACCGAGAGGTGAATTCGCTTATGTCGCTTCAAGTCATGGTTGCGGTTGAAGCTTTGTGGACACTGGTCACACTTGAACGGTCGATCGTTGGTGGGTCCTGGAGCGCCGTGACCCGGATGGGGTGGGTGACCCCCATACAACTGCTGCATCTGCTGCATATTGGCCACGTGCCCACTGTTGTACCCAGGCAACCCAGGCAGCACCCCGGACTGCAGGTTTCCGGTGAGTGACATCTGCCCGTTCGGATTGTGCACATTCGTCCAGATGGGTCCGTTCATCGCCGGAAGCGAATATGACGGCCATGGCTGTCGTTGATAGTTCAGATGGTGCGAGGGGTGCGGATTTGATGCCACCCGGTTGGGCACGATGCCCTGTTGTCCGTACGGCGAATAGCCGCCTGGTGGGCTGGACAGCTGCTGGATAGTCCCATAGGCTGGGGCAGACGATGATTTGACCATGTAGGGGTCGTTGGAGGGAAGGGGATGCGGCGACGGTGTCGGGTTGGGCAACGGGTTGTGTGCTGACAACATCGCGTGTGTCATTGCGTGATGCTGCTGAGGAGCACCCGCCTGAACTGGTGCAGCAGCGGAGACCGAGGCAGATTGGTGAAACGGCGGCAAGTGATTCATCTCGTATGACTGGGTAATGTGCTCGGTGCCTGGTGTCGATGTGGCAGGATTGCGATTCAAGGAATTCACCGACGGAGAGAAGGTGTCTCGACTCGGATACACCACACTCGAGTTCCACGACTGACGGGCAGCTGCTGCCCCTGACCCACTCTGATATGCGCTCTGGCTTTGCCAGTACGGAGCCAACTCCGGATTTGTGGGTGCCGTGGTGGTGGCTGTGTGCGAGGTCGTAGCAGGGAGTGTTTCACCCGACTGCGTGGTCGCTGGGGGAGTGAGAAGGTTGCTGACGCTGGGGTTAATAGGAGGAGGATTGTGATGGGCGTACTTGACGCTGGTCTGAAAGTTGGGTGCAGGAAGCTCAAAGCTGGGCAGCGTCGGGGCTGCAGGACGACGCGAGTTCAACGGCTGGTGGGTAGTCAGCGCATCGAGCGCCGTCCCCATGCCTGGAGGGGGGATCGCGAGGGCAGCCAGGTTGGCGGATGTCTCGCGTGAGAAGCTAGAGGAAGGAAATAAATCACCCACTACCACTGGAGAGGGGCCGGCCAAGGTGCTGGACAGATGTCCCGGGAAGGCGACCGAGTCAGATGCAAGAGTCCAGTATCGACTGCCAGACAGGCCACCGGCAATGTCTGGAGGATCCAGGAGGGGCGATCGGATCGCGATCAGCGATCTGAGTCTGCAACGGGGGTGGTCCTGGGAGATCGACCGTGGGTATGATGCTCGACGGGTACCACCTGTGTCGGTTGTTTCACGATCGATGGAAATATCACGTCAGGTTGGAGTGACCCCAGTGTTTTATCCGGAAGTCATATCCTTTCCGATGGAGCGAGGGTGCTGATGCGACAGAAGAATCAAGCGCGAACACAGCAATGGAGAGAGATCGACGAGGTAGGTCGTAGGATGGTAGGATAGGTGTATTGCGATGAGAAACTAGTCAAGACAACGGCATGATCTTGTTTTTTTTTCTCCAGGCAGGCCAACGCGCCCTCACGCGATGCGCACGAGAGAAGACAGAAATAGTTATGTGTCGAGTGTTGATGTGGATGCGCGGATGAAGATCAGGCGGAATGACAGTTTAGAGTACCATGGACGGGAGTTGAGTGGCAGCGGGGATGGTAGGATCCGGCGCGCGTAGAGCGAGATTTGGGAGGGCGGGAAGGAGAAGATTGGCGGGCGGAGTCGGAGTCGGGAGTTTGCGGTGGTGGTGGTGGTGGATGATGGACGGTTTGGTGGGAGCTGAAAGAGTGGGAATTAATTAGTGGTGAAGATCGGACAAGTCGTGGGTGGCGCTGATGGGAGGAGGGAAGATGCTAGTTGGATAAGCTTGCACGGCAGGGAGGGAGAGGAGAGGAGAAGAGAAGAAAGAAAGAGAATTCGTGAAGAGACAAGCAACTGAGGGGGGTAAGTTCAGGGAGGGAGATCTTTTATTGTTCGTGGGAAACGAGAAAGAACAGCAAGAAAGTCTCGGGATGGAGAGTGAATATGAATAATAATATGGATTATTTGCTGATGGGCGAAAATGGGGAGGACCAAACAAGCCGGGAATGGAGACGTATCCAGACCAGTCCAGCGCCGGGTCTGGCCAGCGCGGGGGTTGAGTTCACGCCGGGAAAAAATACCAGGGAGAACATACCCACCCTGACGGTCCGATAATGACTAACTCCCTCTCCTTCACCACCCAGTTTTTATTTTTTTTGTTTTATTTTTTCCTTTTATTTTTTTGCTTTTATTTTTATTTCTATTTATTTGTTTACTCTTTGGGATATGGTTTGAATTTACTTATCTACCAGTCTTTACCACTACTGAAGATATCAAGCAGGAGGGTCAGACTAACACTGAGAGAGAAAAGAGTAAATAGGAGATGGTGAGATACAAAGCACGACATTCATCCCGTACTCACGCAGGACTATCCCAGTCCAATCTTCATTCGTCGTATTAAATTTTTATTAATCTTAATATTATTCATTCCATCAGCAGTCAATTTAAAAGAAATAGAAAAACAAAATAAGACCGAAAAAGAAAAAAAAAGAAAAGAATAATAATCTTCTCAATCAGCAGACTTCAAAAAGCAGCATCCAAAGCAGCTAGTCTGGTCCGACCGCATCGAGTGGAGGATTCCCAATCGGGGCCAAGACCCAACCAAAATTTCAGCAGTAATGAATGAATGAATGAATGAATGCTTGCCTGTTGCTCACTTTTCTTTTCCCAAAAATTATTTAGTATACTTATTTTTAAACTGAACCCTCTGTCTTGTTTTTACTTAATGCTTTTTAATTAGTAACAAATAATTTATTTTCGCTATATTTCATGTAACCATAATGGAGTGAGTCCATTCAGGCAAAAAGCAAAACCCCCCTCTCCATGAGGTGAATCAGAAAAAGTAGAAAAGAAGAGAAAAGAAAATCAGCATTTAGGAGAAAACACACACCCTAAGAGAGACAAGCCCAGCCGCGCCCGGACAGGCCCAGGACGTTCCGCCGGTATTATTGAAAGGAACCATTGGCAACAAACTTTCCTACCTGACTGAACCTTACCAGTCACTCAGTCTGTCTCTTGTCTCTCTGTCTCTCCCTCGCTCACCCTGAACCACACCCGGATGGAGCCATTCTCCCGGTCCAACCACCCCCAGCGCTACTGACTATCGACCACTTAAGCCTAGCCTAGCATTTCCTAAGCTAAGCCGAACCAACGACGACGGCTCGCTAAAACACACTGAACCAGTCCCAGAATCCCAATCCCTCGACGCCTGATCAACGGCAACGTGGTTGACAGGGCTCATCCAGGCGCCCAAGCTGTTCCGTTCCACCTTTGGCGCTTCCCACGGTCGAGGGGGGCGACTCGGTTAGTCGGCCACCAAATCCTCCACTGAACGGTTGCAGAGATAGCTATCGCTGATAATAGATACTCTTATTACGGAGTAAATGGATGATCAATAATCTACAATCTACTCCTGAAGAGCAGGGAACTCTCAATCATTCCAGTAATTTCCCATTTCCCCCTCAATATCCTCCCGATGAGACGAGATATGGACACGATTCTTGTCATCTCGCCCGGCAAATAGAATCGTCCAGACCCTCTTCTGCAGATGGACTTGACCCTAAAAGGGCCAGAATCAATGGTGCCAGAAAACCGGTTAGCCCTCCCAGGACCTCTTTTGGGTCTAGTCGCTCCCGCCGTATTGTTTATCCAATCTCAAACTGCCTTTTCACTGTGATTTCGCTGATTGCCCCCTTTGGCAGCTTCTCAGGTAACAAAACAAAGTCACTGTACTTTACACCGTACTTCTGTTCTTTCCCTTCTCCACATCCTCCCCTTCCCTTTGATTTTAAATTTTCTTATTTCCCCCTCTCCCATTACTCCATACGGATCTTGGGATCGTAAAAACTAGGTTGGCTGTATGTATGTATATAGATAGGCATGTGGAGCGCCGTCCCGGCTGGTCGATCGGCCACCCCGACCCAACAGGGAATGCTGGCCGCTGTTGCCCTATTTGGTGGAGTTTAGAATAAGCTTAGCCCTCTGCGTCGGGGGTAGCGATCACAGACGAGGGGAAGGAGGGAAAAGGAGGGGGATGGTTTCTCCAGATCGACGGTGGATGGTCGGGAGAATTAACAACGATCAGAATGATGGCACGGATAGAGACGCGTCCACCCAGGGTTCATCTCTCAGGACACCAGGGGAGAAGAGGGGCCGAATAGGAAGCAGGAGCAAAAGAGGGCCAGCGAACAGGCCATTTACGGAGGACACGCCATGGCCAATCGACGTGGACCGGCAGCAATCAACACCAAACCAGAGAATCAAAAATCAAGATACAAAATACCAAACGAACAGAGAAAAAACAAAAAGAAGCGAAAAAGCAAAGCACGGGGGACCCGAAAAGGGGCAGGCAAGCGATCGTTGCTCCTTGCGTCGAGGAATGCATGACAGATGCCGGGCGGTGGAGGACACAGCTGAGGCTGATCGGGTCGGGGCGAGAGGATGGGGGAGGGGGGAAGCAGGAAGTAAGCCATGGCGGTCCCTCAATGCTGGTAAGCATCATAATTCTTGGAAGTCATAATTATTAGAAACATTATCGGCAATAATTAGCTGGCAGGGCACAGCTACACTGGCAGCTGGGGGAGAAGATACATAGTAGATTATTCTTAGCAGAACAGCCCGCGACCGGCCGATGTACGGAGAATTACTTGGGTATAGCTCGACGGGGAGATCCACCAATGGAACATTCTATGTCCTGGGGAGGGAAGATGGCCCAGTATGGTATCCAATGACTTGCTGATACAAGATAAAGATATCACTAATTGAAATGCTCCCAGATTTGGATGAAACAATATCGGGACCCGAAGGGAAAGGTGGTTTTCGATCCACGGTTGATGGTTTTTTTGTTTTTCTGGTACCTCGTATCCGTCGGCCATCGACTGCTCTGGCCTGGGCCCTGCTCTGCTCGCACGGACACTGCGTCCCGGCCCTCATCCCAATGCACTTGCGCAGAAAAAAAAACCCATTCTCCGTCAAAGGCAAACGGTCCCTGGTCCGCTTCTTCCATTCCACGGCCAAGGTCACCTGTTCTTTCTCCTGGGACCCTGGCTCTGACGGGGGGCAGTCCCCCCGATCGTTTGAATCGCTGGAGGATGAGATTCCAATCATTCTGTCCCATTCCTCCGAGGATCCCCCTCAACTTCCAATACGAGCGCATATTGGACTGACCACGATAGGGTTGTTGGCACTTGTCAGTCAGTCCTGCGGGTGTACTCATTCATTCATTCCCCCGGGGAAGGAAGAACCAAGCGATAGGTAGGAATTGGCCTGACCAAAGTTTCGCAAATCTTGGACCAGCGCTACTGATTGGTGGATAGGTCCGTGTCTGGCAGTATACTTGCTCAGTACTCAGTACTCCGTAACTAGCATCTATCTAACTACATACTACTTGGCTTTAGTCTGGGTGATTACTCCCATACAGACGGTCGGTATGAATATTTTACCTGCTCTGTTTGTGTTTACCCAGGTGGTACAACGTCGATACGCCCGGTACTAGCGCCTTGGAAGAGAGTCTGCACTGGCTGGCTCGGGCTTCGGGTGTGGCCCACTATCCCCATCCGGGCGTTAGCGTCGACTCTTCCCTCCGTGACGCCCCACCTGACTTGCCTGGCTGGTCGGCCTGCATCTTGGGACAAGATAGCCGGCCATTCAGGCGCCAGTCTTGCTTGACACGCGCAAGCTGTACACCTACACTCCCTCGGTCACTTACTCTGTTCTGTTCATGAGAAATCCAGAGAACTTGAACGATAAACTACACTTTCTTGGTGCGTAGCTTATTAGTATACTTGGTATTGGTGTTTTGGTATGGAAACACCCCTCTGTCTCTGCTTGTTGTGTACTTCAGGTATGGATAGCCTCGGATGGCTTCAGCATGGCTTCGTCAACCAGGTCAACCTTAATCACCGCCATCCGCGCTGGTGTCAACAGTCGGGTTTCAAATCAATCCGCTGAAGAAACGCATATGCAAGCCCCGTGGACTAGATGCCAACCACCGCAGTCATTGGTTCCCGCGGAAGGTTGCCAGACGAGAAGGATCCGTGGAGACCTACCTATCAACGAACCTCTCCCCGGCCTAGGATTACCGCTAAATAAGGCCCCAGTCCAAGGTACTTACCTACTGGAGGAGGAGGCTACTGCCTCCTTGGGTAGTACCTGGGTTCACCTCCTCCTCCTTCTCCTCTCCCCCCATGTCCTGGGTAGTGCGTGACCAGACTGCGCAAACAAAGAGGCGCCGGAAATCACAAGCTTGGCCTCTTCTCCCTGGAACCTAACGGTCCACCATCTCTAGCCTTTCCCGACGGGAGGCGCGGCCAGCACCAGCCTGTCGGTATTGGCGGGGGGGTTAGGGGTCGGTAGATCGAGGGCGGTGGCGGCCACGGTGACAGACGCATTAATAATAATCACCAAGCAAACTGTCTTCATCCAAGCCTCCCTCCCTCTCGACACCCATATCCAGCCAGTCATCCCATTTTATCCTCCGTACGCATGCTACGCCATGCCATGCCACGCCATGCTGTACCCTCTCGGCAGTGTCTCGCAAGGGGGTCTCTCCTTGCCATTACGAACAAAAATTCAATCCCCCCGGTCCGGACAAACAAACCCTGCCCGGAAGCTACTCCTGTGGAACTTGGTGCGACCTACATAGACAGGGGGGTTCGATGGGTCAACTTGTAGCCAATGTGATCTGTGCATCGTCGATCAAGCACATCGTTATGACCAGTCTTTTTGCCCCCTTCATTCAGTCGCCATCGCAGCGTAGAGCCTGCGAGATTATAGCCAGGAGGACTAACAGCCGACTAAACGTATTGAATTAGCAATGACTCTGACTAGATACCCACTAAACCAACCGGTGGTCTCCCTAGCCGCTCAGGAGAGCTGCTAGTGTGCATTGGCCTCGAAAAGGGTCTGCTCGGACGTTATCCGTCTGCAAGCTAGGAGATAGATAGGAGATAGCAGCAGCCGGCCGATTCCACACCGTACTTACCACCGCGACAGTGACTATAGTAGATTACGTGCTGTCGCTGTTATCCCTTTCCAATCATGACAGACTCAGTTTACTTCAATAATATCTACGAAGTACTAAGTGAGATGGCGTCGTCAACCCGACCGGGATGGACAACATGTGATAGGCTCATAGCTATCTCTCTTGTCACGGTGTTCCTTGCGCCCGTCTCCTAACCTTGCTGTCAACCTAGTTTTATACTTTTTCGTTCCGGCTGGGGGGGAAGGAAGGGGGGCCAAGAGAGGTGCTTATTCGCGCTAAACCAGCGAACATGATTTACCTACACATCAGGCTTGGCTGCGTGGGTGTGTTGCTGCTGATAGGTGGACTGTCACGGACGAGGTGAATCATCAAACGAACTTAAAAATACGGGGGAGGAGGATAGGAGAGATATCACAGTTTGCAGGTTACACATGGAGTGTATCAGATGTCGCGGGCTGACACATTAACCACTCAGCTTATGGAGTGGCGAACTCAATTATGGAAGTTTTTATAACGTAGTGTTAAAAGAATCAGCGTAGACTAAACATAAGTACCAACTTGAGTTTATACACCAAATCGCATACACAATTCTAGATATGTTCCGAAAAAAAGGTTGAGCCATGGGTGACTGACTAGCGGCGGCAACTGTAAATGACAGCTTTGCTATGTTCAATTCCACCACAACTCTATCTATCAAAGTTTAAGACAGTCGGCCTTAAGCCTCAAACGCCAACACGTATTCAACTGGATTCGGGATCTGCGGGATATGCTTAATGATTACAACCTTTTAGATCATACTAACAACCATTCTACCTGAGAAATCAAGTCATTAAGCCACCACGCCATCACCACCACGAAACAGGATTCTTCCATTTCCATCTTCAATGGCACGACAACAGACTTCACAGAAAGGAGAGAAGAGACGAGGCTCGAGCTCAGACTCCGTCCGAAAAAGCTTGAAGCGGATTCAGTTTTACGAGCCTTACGCCATCCGGCGGGATGCAACGTAGCTAGTAGCCTAAGGGAGTTGTTTATTTGTTTGTATCTTTCCTGACGGGTCAATCCATGTAAAGTAAACTAAGAAACTAAAGTATAAATACATTAATCACTCATAGTTGAGTAGTGTACTTTGTTCATATAGTTTTGTTGTGGATGAAGTGAAATTGTGGTCTAGAAGAATAGCAAGTTAGTTATTTGTAGGTCGCCATTAGTCAGTTACCTCGGAGTCGGACATGCCCACTGAAGGGAATGACTCGCCTGGGGATAATCATGATCACTTACCCATTGATGATGGGGAAGTGAGTGAATGAGCTAGTTTGATGCAAAGAAGGCTAGCTAGCTAGCCTCGCATCCTTCAGGAGCTTACTCCTTATTCATCTTAGTACCATACACTCATACACTCATACACTCATACACACTTCAAGTAAGCAAGCACCATCGCATTCCCTCATGCAAGGCGTCAGTCAGTCATTCAGTCAGTCAGTCAATGCGCGATAAACCCAACTAACTAGACTAATTACTTTCTACCTACCTACCAGGTGATCAATCCCTCTTCCTTAGTACATTCCACTCACTAAAAAATCCCCCCTATTCAATCACCCTCCCACCCCCATCACTAACTACCTCTGCCCGGTTATCTTACCGACACACCACTTACCCAACTAGTCACGTACATACATACACACTATCCATGCATGTCAGCCAATGCTCCGTCCGCTCCACTTCTCTTTTTCTTTCCTCTTTTTACCCTTCACGCAGTCTAGTAACTTACAATTACAATCAAACCCCGGATCCCGAGCAATCAAGCAAGTAAGCGATTCGCCATTACACTACACTACCCTAGCCAACTAACTAACTAGTCTCTCCCCATGCCTAGACTAGCTCGCCTAATCATCCGAGCGCCATGGCGAAAAGCCCGAGCCAGTGCTGCAGGAAGCTTGATCTAGCTAGCTAGCTAGTTATAACTAGCATAGTTGGTATCTATGGTACGGATTGGCTTGGCTTGGCCTTATGGGGAGAGGGGGTGGTGGTACTCCGTTCTTGTAGATATATTAGGAAGTGTTATAGTAGGTTGCTCCCGTGACACGGGTTTAGATCTTAGTAGGGGGTTGTATACATACTTAGGTGCGGAGGTGTCCGATGGTATGTATACACGGATACAACCTAGGCATGAGGTAGATGGAAAGACAGATTCACATGTTAAGGGAAGAAAGAGAGATGATAACGGGCCTGATCGGTCGGTCGGGGTTCGGTTCCCCTGAACTGAACTGACTGCAGTGATTGAATGAATGGAGCCCTGGTTTGTGCACACTATAAGTGGCTTTGTTATACAGTGGGAGCTACTACTTATAACAGGAGGTATCTCCGAGTCAGTCCGAGGGATAGTACGGAGTATAGGATGAATTTTGCTTCTCTCGCTTTGTTATCATGTTTCTATTCCTAGAATGTGTCTGTGTGTGTGTGGCAGTGATATGATTACTACTGTAAGATGAGTATTCATATTGATCTCGGACTATCGTAATCCGACATCCGATTTCAGTCGAGTCGAGTCGGTCCGATAAAGTATCTAGTTAGTGGGTGAGGTTGCGACGGGGGTGTACTACTCTGACAAAGAGATAAGTAGTAATCACTATATTTTATTTCGTGTAGTAGTATTAAGAGGGTGTTTATATTGGGGCAAGGTATTGGGGATTTCTCCTCCAATGGTTGTGTGGCCATACCATTGTCATTTATATATGTATGAGGTGCTGGTTGTGTAGTATCCTGACACCAAGTTGACACTATCATAATGTTGGTATCTCCGATGCATGTTGTAGACGGATACTCATAATAGTAAGTAGCCACATATCCACATCCCCAGTGTAGTCCCTAGTTACCCATCCACCATATCCACTGTAAACCCACATATATAGATGGCAAGTAATATACTGTTAGCAACACTTATCGCCACTCTACTTATTCATGTATTAACAAAAGCATCTACCTGCATGTTTCAGATGATTACTTATCGAGCGCATTCATTCATTCACACCGCCTCGGCTCTCTTCCAGCACCGTCTCAACTATCTACATACACCACTTTCTGAAGATAATATTCATCCAAAAAAAAAAAAAAAAAAAAAAAAAAACAATAATCCATCACCTCACACTACCAAATATATTCTATCCGTGTAAAAGAATCCCTGCCAAGCACACCAAGCCCCCCAAATCATGGATATATGAACATATTATGTCCCTCCGTACGAGCTTGGCAGCTTGGCAAGAAACCCTCATCAATCAATTATTATTATTATATATTCCAACATCAAGAAATAAATACCGAACCATACATACATACATACATACATACCATACACCATTACGAACTTACCTGAACTTGAATTAACTAAAATAAACAAATCTAAATCCGGCACGGAACTCACACCACTGCTGCAGCAATCGATCGATCACGAGATCGCTGCATCGCTGCATCGCTACTGCAAGCCTAATGTCTCTCTCTTTCTCTCTGTCTCTCGCTTGACTCTACCGGCCGAAGGAGAAACCCAAATAAAGGAAACTCGCATTCTAAGCTAGTGAGAATTTGGGGGTGGGAGAAAAAGTCCAGACCAGTCTAGACTCATGCATGCTTGGCAGTTGTGGTTAGGGAGGAATGCTGGGGGCGGGGAAGATGGAAAAGTAATTAGTTGGGTTAGACTGGACACACACATGCCATGCCTTGCCATGCTATGTTTGCTGTGTTAGGTGGAACATGAAGGGTCAGGGAAGGGGAATGTTTATTTTTGAAAGTAATCTGTGGGAGTAAGTAAATAAGTAAGTTGGTAAGAGGTAGGTAAACTGGGATTGAAGGCTGCGGCGCCCTGGTGGCTTTGATTGTGGTAGTTTATTTGTAGTCACAGGATATATCCAGTAATCACTCAGTGAATAGACTACTAGGCTGCTGCTGCTGCTTCTTCCTCCTCCTCAACATAAACATCATACTTGTACTTACTCCCTGGATGATCCGCTCTCAACTCCCTCTGTCCCTTTCCATACACCTTCTCTCTCGCCGTCAACCCTTCTCCCTCCTCATCCTCCGCAACAGCATCAGGATATAGGCCTCTCCTCCTCAACTCCGGCACCAACAACTCCACCACATCCTCAAACGTACCCGGAGTAGTCACATACCCCAAATTAAACCCATCCAGATCCGCCTCCCTCACCCACCGTTCCATCTCATCCGCCACCCTCTCCGGACTCCCCACCGCAACAGGCCCTAATCCCCCAATGGCCGCCTTCTCCGCCACGACCCGCGGCGTCCACCGCGGCACGTCCTCGCTGGTGGTGGTAAAAGCACTCAACTGACTCGTGACCTTATGCACCTCTAACGAGTCCGCCGCCGTGATATCCTGATCGATGGGGATCCGACTAATATCAATCCCCGTCCACCCGCTGAACAGAACCAGTCCGCCAATCACAGACGCGTACTTCTTCACTTCTTCATACTTAGCGTGCGCTTCCTCGTCCGTCCGTCCGATAATCGGCGTGAACGTCGCGAAGAACTTGATCGACGATGGATCCCGCCCTTGCTCGGCAGCTAGACGTCGGATGTTGGCGATCTTGGGCCGCAGGACGGTGGGCGAGTGGCTCGACACGAAGATCGCTTCGGCGTGTGTCGCCGCGAAGGATGACCCCGCTGCTGAAGTGCCAGCTTGAAAGAGGAATGGGGTCCGTTGCGGGGACGGGTCCACGATGTGGCGCGTGTTCAGGGTGAAGTATTTCCCCTTGTGGTTGATCTGGCGCACCTTGTCCGGGTCGACGTAGCTGTCGTTCTCTGGGTCCGGGTTGAGGGCGTCGGGCGCCCAGGAGGATTCCCAGAGTCTGTTGGATGATTCATATTAGTGGATGGAGGGAGGGTATAGGGGGGATGGAAGGTATGGGGGAGGCGTACTTGTACAGCACGCGCAGGTACTCGTCTGCTTGGCGGTATCGCTCGTCGTGCTCGATAGGCGTGTCAAGGCCAATGGCCTTGAAGGCTGCTTTCTTCCACGAGGTCACGATGTTCCAGCCGATGCGGCCGTTGGTGAGATGGTCTAGCGTGGAGAAGCGCTTGGCCAGGAGGAATGGCGGCTCGAAGGAGGTCGAGGCTGTGATTCCGAACGCGAGGTTTTTGGTCACGGCTGCCATGGCGGAGATGGGCTGTTCCGGTTGTCAGTATACATTTTGCAATGGGTGTAGGGGGGAGACATACAATCGTCGGATCAGTGACGGGCCACTGCGCTGCACGTCGGATGCACTCGTCTAGTTTGCCTTCGTACGTGTCGTATCCGCCGTATGTATCGGCCAGGAACAGAGCGTTGATGCCACCGCGCTCGAGGAGCTTGGCTAGGTTGATCCAGTAGTCTAGCTTGCGCTTCGTGGCTGACTTGTCGGCTGGGTTCTGTATGTGTCATGTCAGTATAGGAGCAGGATGTGGAGTTGAGATTCTCACCTTCCATTGTCCTGGGGACAGATGGCCCACGGTGGACATGTCAAAGGCATTGAGCAGGATCTGCTTCTTGCCATTTTGGCTGGTGTCTGTACTGATGTCTCCCATTGTGCTTTCTCTGAGGTAGTTGTATCAGTTTACTACTCTCATTCGAATGTAGCAGTGATATACTCTGGTGTGGTGTGAACCCCTCACCAATCCCGCCATCAGATGTAGCCATGGCGCAAGCGTGTTATCAGTGGGATGGACATGCAGGATACAAATTCGCCATTTTCCCCGCATCATGCGCGACACGATTTTAGTATTTCTATGAAACACTGTGCTCCGGTGCCGGGCGGTAGTGGATGCTGAGTCTACATCATATGCAGGTATATTGCGTGACAGCTAGATAAGATGGCTCAACATCTGATTGACTAATTCCTACCCCCTCTATCTTCACTTGGCGTCTATCCCTTCCCCATCAGTATACCTGTACTCGGCCTTAGGCCGTGCAACCTGCACAACAGCAGATCCAGACTCTCGCTCGTCTCGAGAAGCCCCGGAGTCCTCATCACTAGCAGCTATCGCGCGATCCCTAGACACATTAGCATCACCCAAACCGCAACCATCAAAGCAGACATACTCTCTCTCGATAAAGTACCTCGTAACGTGCGCCGACACAATCAAGCAGATCGCGCAAGCAAGCACAAACGAGTACCCCTTCGTGAACCTCGGCCCCTCGACCGTCGGGAACACCAACAGCGGCGTCCACGCCGTCGTAGACTGCGCAATCGTATTCAAGACAATCAAAACAATCGCCCTCTCATCCGGCGAATGGCGTATCTCACTATTAATCCACCCCATCAACACACTCGACATCGCCACCGACGAATACATCGTCGAGAAAGCAAACCACAGCGCCGACTCCGGCACATCCCAAATAACCTGAATCACCAGCCCAATGATATTCCACCCATGCGCCAGCGTAATCGCCCACGCGGGACCGAGCAGCAGATCCGACGCGAAGCACACCAACAGCGTGTAAAACATCCCCAGCCCGGGCGCGATCGCAAACAACTCATTGACTTTACTCGTCGAGTACCGATTCAGACTCTTCAACCAGAGAAGATACCCACCCGTGGTAGTTTGCACGCACGCGTTCCAGAAGAGAATGTCCACGCACAGCAGCGCCCAGGGCTTCCAGTTCCGTAGGACCCGTGCACACGTCTTCCATGAGACGCTGGATTCTTGGACCCCGTGTCCGGCTTTCTGTAGCCGGGTTCGGACGAGTTGGATGTCCGATTTGCTGAGCACGATTCGGTTCGGTTTGTCCGGCGTCCCGGGGAGGACTATGAAGCCGAGGATCCCGACGGGGATGGTGATCACCGCGCAGATGATGTACATCCAGCGCCATCCGGCGAGGCCGTTGACTCCGTCGAGTTGTGCCGATGCGCCCGCTTGGATGAAACTGGCTGTTAGCGTGCCTAGGGTTAGGCCGAGGTAGAAGAAGCCCCCGCGCCGGGCGATTTCGTGGCTTTGGTACCATGATCCTTGCAGATGTCAGTACTTCTTGGAGTGTGGTTCTGGTGCGTAGACGTACCGAAAATGTAATGCATTCCGGGGAAGAAGGCGGCCTGTGAAATGTCAATTGTTTAGTGCAGATGAGGTAGGAGTATGGGTTGGGGTATACCTCGAACCATCCTACTAAGAAGCGATATGCCATCATCTCTTCATACGAAGTGGCGCGGTATTGCAGCAGGGTGAAGACTCCCCAGAGTAAGTCCATCCCCGGGATCAGGTACGAGATGGGGTATTTGGTGAACAGATAAGCAAATGGGAGTTGGCCTAGGACGGCACCAACGGTGTAGATAGTTTGCAGGTTGACGAGATCATTTCCCTGTAGGTTGAGGGATTCCTCCATTCCAGAGACGTAGGCATTGTCTGTTGGCAAACATTAGTATTGTTATCATTGTACCAATTGAAGTACCGATTTGTGGACTCACTGATATTTGCCTGATCGATATACTTCGTCCAGTAAGCGAGGAAAGCATAAGGAACAATGAGAAGGTCAAGTTTCAAGAGCAGACGTCGTTCCGATGGTGAGTCGTCCGGCGAGAACCATCGTATCCGGGGAAATCTCTTATTAGCGAACATTGTGATGTTTTTGTTCTGAGTATAGTTTAAAGTTGTATAGAAGTTAACGAGTGATGCAGACCATTGATATATCTACAATGCGTTGGCAGATGCTTGGAGACGTCGATGTCACCATAGCATTGCTTGTATTACGTGACAACAACTGCCTATCTCCTGCATCTTCCTGCAGCTGCATGTCTCGTGTAAATCTCCAGATGGTGAGTCTATTCTTCCTGCCTATCGGTTTAATGTGACTGGATGACAGCAAGAAGCTTGAATTGTCTGTGCGGTGTGGGGATCAGTACGGGTGGTGTCAATGGGGGGTAAGAAGGCGTGCTTCTTGGGTGAGTGGTTATAGCACTAGCGAGTGGAGCAGATAGGATGTTGATTGCTTGGTCGGGATGAGGTGATTTGTGAGATACGACGATGTCTAGTGACCAATGGTATCCAAAGAACTGAGTGTTTCCTTTTGTGAATAGTTCTGTGTCCGTTATCTGATCATCCGTCAGTGATATAAGCGCTCAATCCTAAGACAGGCTTTTGCGGTATAATTTCTGGCATTTCCAGGATGGTAATGAGCTTTAATGTGTGCTGCAAAGTATACATTGAAACCAGTAGAGTCATATGAAACCAA
This sequence comes from Aspergillus piperis CBS 112811, assembly GCF_003184755.1. Classification (NCBI taxonomy): domain Eukaryota; kingdom Fungi; phylum Ascomycota; class Eurotiomycetes; order Eurotiales; family Aspergillaceae; genus Aspergillus; species Aspergillus piperis. The sequence goes on along the minus strand of NW_020291596.1, from coordinate 1,218,857 downwards.
GGTGCTTCGTTCAGTAAGTAATGTTCTCTGCCAGCCGTGTCAGGTGTAGTACCAATACTCATACATATACTTGTTCTCGGATACCAAGACTTTGAGGCAGATTGGCCGGCTTGGCTGCTACCACAATGCCGATACCGGGATGAGAACTGGCAGTACAGGGATCAACCGGCATTTATATGCAGTAACATATAGTAGCAGTTTCAGTAGCGAACTATATTCTTCAGACCATGACCATGGGGGCAATCAAGGATCTGAGCATAAGAAACATAACATGATGACTGGCCGATTGTTTCCAGCACCATAGGAAAAACATAAATAAATAAACGAATAAATAAAAGGACTATGGAGAGAACGAGACCTGTGAGGAGTCAGACATTGGCATGATCTACAGTGCAGTTTCCAGCACGAGATTAGCTTCGACGCAAGGCTGGAATGTCAGCCCTGATAGCTGGACCCATTAACATGACTTCTTGTTGGCACATGGATTCAAGACAGTACCATGGCCATCAAGACCAATTTTCGGAGATAATTAGCTGCGGGCATGATGAAGAAAAGCGAGTCTTGTCATATCATAATCACCTGTGTGGCATGTCGCGAAATTCTGGTTGTAAAAGAGTTGTGTATGATTTCATCGACTATGATCCATGTAGGCTCCATATCTTAGGAAAAGTGTTTGCTCAGCTCATCAGCACAGTTCGAAATCTTCAAATACATGACATGAAAGACAGACTTAGTCTTATATGAGGCGGCCCATATTATGCATGCCAGCATCGTGCTGGATTTTGATGATCAAATGTACTGCGTCCTGACTAGCGAGTAGGCCCTAAGAGGAGCCTGGAATGTGGCGACCACAGTTATCAGTGGCCCAAGTATGCATCACGCTCTGGTTTCTACATGCAGTGTAACAAGACAAAATTGGTAGGCATGCAAAATAAGGATGGTTTCTGTAGGTGGCGAATGATCATTGTTAAACGCACGGCCAGGCTCTTAAGTGTATGTACTGTAAAGAAGAGCGGTATCTGGCTGCTCCTATGGCATTCCTTTCCGTTTTCGGAAGTCTCGACACCTAGGTCCACACAGCAAGGGGGATGGTAAAAGCTGACGGGAAGTTTGTATGGATCGTGAGCAGCGGAATAGCGCGCTACTGTCGTTTACAGTGATTTTATACGATCGCTTCATCAGGGAATGTAGTACTACTACTAGGTAAGGTCAAGGTCATACCGAGGAGACTGATGGATTATATAAACTTCAATCTAAGTAATATTGCGTTTCAGCCAGATTTCGTGAACAATATAGAGAGCTTAGAATAATGACATATTTTATCGTCCTTACAATAAGCCAACCAACTCTGAACATTTGACAATCATATGAAGTATTTGAGAATGTCAAGAGTGTGTAGTTGCTAAGGTATACTTAAAGATCAATCCTTACCATTGGACCGTATTGTTTAGCTTCCGGTCGGGATTAACCTCGCTTGTAAGCATGTCTCCCAAACCATGAATTATTCCTCGTAAATATCGTGAGGTAGTTCATTCGGAAAAGTAAATGAGATTTATCTTGGGGAATGGCTGTAGTAGTGGTCGTGAGATGATTCACGAATGGTTCTAAGGGATGGTAATGGTGGGGCTGACAGGAGAGTATCAATGCTCAGCCCGGTCCAGGCTATTCCCCGCATATGCAAGATGCTATTATCCTTCCTGGTTAGAATTGAAGCTCTATAAGGCACATCGTAATAATTATATATGCAACACTGTCCAAGTGATTTGATACGAACGCTTGACCCTGGGAAAGGGGAAGAAGGGAACTCCGGGCGAAATCGGGATTGGCGGGGATAAAATCGGATGACGTCGAGGGCAGGTGGGGTAGCTTCACTGCTAAATGCGACTCCTCCAAGTTTACTGTGTGTCGGCCTCGCATCTCGGCTCTTTTCTTTCCCCAGCTTCATTTAACCCTGTTGTCGTCTCTTTCTCCCCGTCTTCCTTCTTCTTCCTCTTCTTCAATTTCTCATCCATCCATCCCACACCCAACCCAATCTCATCCGTCTCATTCACCCTGTGCGTCCGCTATCCGCCTGTGTCTCTAACATGTTCTCCAGACAGCTTCTGACTCTCCCTCTCAGAAGGTCCTTCCTGACCCCCGTCACACCTCTCTCCAGTCGTGTCGTGCGCCCCCTTCACTGTTCCTCTACAGCCATGTCTGGTGTCAACAAGGCTTGTTGCTCGTGAGTAATGCCCTGTCAATGGCTTGTTTTTCATACTCACCCGTCACCAGCATCCCCCCGATCGTGGCCCAGGGCTACCAGGGCAAGGGCGAATACAAGACCATCAATGGCTTGAAGACTTGTAGGTCAAACACAATTGATCAGAAAGGACCAACTAATTCTCTACCCAGACGTCACCGGCCCCGAATCCGCTACCAAGGCCATCCTCGTCATCTACGGTATGATAGACCCGTTCCCAACCTGCCTAAAGCCCATACTAAGATTTGCAATGACTTTCAGACATTTTCGGTTTCTTTCCCCAGACCATCCAGGGTGCCGACATCCTGGCCACCGCGAGCGAGCAAAAGTACCGCGTCTTCATCCCCGACTTCTTCCAGGGCGAGCCGGCCGACATCACCTGGTTCCCTCCTCAGACCGACGACCACAAGCAGAAGTTGGGTAACTTCTTCCAAACCAAGGCTGCTCCTCCCGCAAACCTGCCCAAGATCCCCTCCATTGTCTCCGAGGCCAACAAGCTCGCTGCTGGCGGCAGCTTCCAGTCCTGGTCGATCCTGGGTTACTGCTGGGGAGGCAAGATCACGACCCTGGCGTCTGGTCAGGACAACAAGCTGTTCAAGGCGGCGGTGCAATGCCACCCAGCGATGCTCGACCCCAACGATGCCAAGAGTGTCAACATCCCCATGGCGGTGCTGGCCTCCAAGGACGAGAACCCCAAGGATGTCGAGGCATTCGGTGCCAACCTGCAGCAGGCCAACTATGTTGAGACCTTCTCCACCCAGATCCACGGATGGATGGCTGCTCGCTCCAACCTCGAGGATGAGCAGGTGCGCAAGGAGTATGAGCGGGGATACCGGACCGCGCTGGACTTCCTCCAGAAGCACGCCTAAACACTGACGGTCAACATGCCATAATGAATGGGAATCTGAGTAATGAATTTTGTGAAACCAAAAGTGTATATATGACTGTCAGCAAATGCCCAAGTACAGTATCAGTATAATTGTGACTCGATCTACGTCCAGACTCAATTGTATAATATAGACTTAAATTGGAGTAGTGCTTGTGCCGGTCGGACCATCTTGCCCGACCGGGCCATGCCGGGAGCCGGATGGCCGACGTCATCGCTAGAGCTCCATTACCAAAGCTCATTCGCCTTCTTTTTGTTCTTCGACCTCCCTCGAACCGTCCGGATGCAGCCATCCCCTATCACCTTACCAGTGGACTGATCAGTACTAGCTAGACTAGATCGCTTTTTATCTGGGCTTTCTCCCCCCACATCAATTGTTTATTCCCTTATAACTATTTATTAGCTCTCGTTCGGGAGACCGCAATGAGTGCGGACACCATTCGAGTGTGGCAGCATATCTGCTCTGACTGATATCGCCCACACATCGTTCCTGTCCTCTTGCCTTTACACAGCATCAAAAGTACTCCTACCCGTTTGTCTCCGACAGCCCCAGAATGTCCTTCTTCTTTGGACGTCGTCATTCCATCTCATCCGCCACTCTGGGTCAGGGCGATAACCTGCCCAGGAACGAGAGGGGCAGGAGAGCTTCATTACCCAATGTGTCCGATACCAACAATACTGGATCCCACACCAAAGGTGTGATCCATGATATCTTTCACAAGCATCGAGGAGACTCGGAATCGGGATCCTCGTCCGGGACAAAGACGTCTAAATCGGTAAGGATACCAGCGCGGTCTGGGAGCTTTGCCCAAGGGGAGCCTGACCATCTCTAGGAGGCTGACATAGCCCGATCCAATCCCACAAAGCCGAATACAGACTCTCAAGACGAGCATCATGCTTCTCATCACCATTCGGATCAGGCTGCTAAAGCCCATCCATCACATCACCACGAGGGTCCTTCACACAACCAGCTGACAAAAAAGGACATCGAGACAATCTTCTCCGGGGCTCCATACTTTCTGCTGGAGAAGGGAAAGCATGGACTCTTCTACCCACAGATTATATTCCCTTTCGATGATCACGATCCCACCATTCAAAATCTCTGGGATAGACGGCCCCTTCCCCACGCCTCCTATACACTGTGCACTCTCCATGCTCATTTGCCTGTACCGGATGACTGGGTAATTGAAGGGGAAATGCCGGTTCATTTGGGGCACTGGAAACGATCGGAAGCTCCGAAGCGGGCGACTTTTGATGTCGGCGTTCACGAGGTCCCCAATATGCTGTCAGTCAATGGGAAAGACGCTGGTACAATCGGCTTTCGTCACTTTCTTGAGCTACCCGTCGCCGACTCTATCGTATACGCGGGCCCCGAAAAACCACGACCATGCTCTGACCTTCTTCATCTGTCAACTCTACCAGCAACCGAGGCGTATGAATTGATGGGGCACTATAATGACCCATATGCCCAGTGCTCGGATGGTACCGTTCATGACCGGAAGAAGTTGCTGTGCGAAGGACCGGTTGCATGGAAGAGGATCGGCGTTCGCGATATCGACTTGCGAGCCCTAGTGGAGCGTCTCCAGACGCTCAAGACACTCCGCTACGACATTTTGCACGGGGATACACCAAAGACGATTCTAGATATGGAATGCACTCGAGAGCTGTATAGTGGACTGTTTAACCGATTTCTGTATCCACCGGCGCGGTTTCTGTTTGCAGATGTCGGCGATTCCCATAGTTTGAAGGCTCAGATCAAAGCTTTGACAGTCGTGTTGGCTACCCCTGGGGCGTGGTTTGACTTCAGTCTGATCGATTGGCGATTGCACATTGGGCAAGTGTTGTTTGAGAATCCCCCACATGACGACGGCGACTTCCTTGATCCGGACAAGTCTGACAAACCCTGGGTGCATTTCACGCTGGAACGCAAGTGGTTTCTCGTCCAGATGCTGCTCGCCGCGGAGCTACTGATGCGTTTGGATGCCACTGTTCGAGTAGGAATGCTGCAGAATGCGCGGGATATCGATGTCTCGGTGCATGATGTGTACGAGTTTGACCGGCTACGGAGTGGTAAGCTGAATTGGGATCTGGTTACAGTTCGTCGTTTTCTGGACAGCTTCCATTTCACCTACAACCCTGTGGAGCCGGACCACCCTTCTCCGACCATACATGCTCCGAGCAAGTCGCCTGAGCGGCATCACCATCGTGGGTTCCTCGAAGCTTTCACACATCACTCTACATCATCCGCCCATAATGATGAATCCGCCTGGCGGTGTCATCTGGCCCCCAGCCACGTTGACCAGCAACTAAAAGGGCTGTTCGTATTTGCAGACAATATCGGCTGGCCAGGACTGGATGCATTCAAGAGCGCACTGCGGTCCAAGCTTGAGGGTGAGGGGGTGGAAAAGAAACTCGAAGCCGCCTACACCATACCTCTCACCAACTCGCTACCTGCAGAGTATTCCACACTGGACTTGACAAAAGAGATGTATAGCAGATCTCCATCGCGCCGCCTGCTCCTCCTTCATTCTCCGCACAGCATACGTCCCTTGAACATTGGTGGTTGGATTACGCGTAGCTGGCTCGCGGGGTTGGTAATCCCTGGCGAGTCCATCAGCCACCTTCTCATGGCAACCATCGTCGAAAATGACGAAGAGGCGATGGCTACACTTGGACCAGTCGCCAACGTTTACGGTGGTTTCACGTACAAGGGGAAGACCTGGTGGAGTAAGAAGTGCATTGTTGGGCGAGTTCTAGCCAGCCAGCCGGGTACAAAGGTTTGTCTGGCCTGGCTGGCAAGCTGCATAGTGCCCAAGAACTCTAAAAACGGTGAGCACTTTGTCAACACGTGGTATGAGGTGGATGTCCGCGAGCCGCCCCGACGTCCAGGCAAGCCACGCATCAAACACGGAAACCGGCTTTCCTTTGACTCTACGCCTCTGGGTTTGGGAGAGCTTACGAGTGGCGTATTCTTGCTGCCTGTCGATGGCCCCTGCGATAGCTGGTCGAAAGCAAACATCGACTTTCAGGACCTCACCTTCTCCGTTGATACGAAACGAACAAGCCATAACCTGACCGTGGTCCAAAAGGCCTATGCCAATTTTCTTCTCGCTTCCACTGCTACTGGACCCACCCCGGTGTCGTTCGAGTTGGCCTACAACGTACGATTCATTTCTTCCCACGAGTGCCGTCCACCCGGGGGGTCGGTCAACTATCAAAATCCCCCAAGCACAGCGGATGGCGGGTTGTCATCCTCGTCATCAAGCCATGTCTCTCATAGACATCATCGTTTGCCGGGCCACCCGTTGCACCGATCGTACGCGTTCAAGTGGGTGCCTCTAGAATCCTTAGCGGAGACATCTCACTCGGATGGCCACAGCAGCGGACTAGGTAAGGAAGAGATCCTCCTTCTCGACGCGCGGGGCTCGCACGACAAGGAAACATTTGCACGAGCATGGTGTGCGTCTGTTGGACATCATGCCGTCATTGGCAAGGTCGGACGGACCTGTCTGGCGTGTTGCATTCGCGAAGCCCGAGCGTTGCAGGTGAAAGTGGTGATTCGCATTGGGGACGGGATGTCGACGCCATCTTCGTCGATCCAGGTGTTGTATGGTGGGGAGTAGGATAGTTTGATAGGTTGACACTTAGAAGGGTTTGGTTTCCGGTCGCACGTAGTGATGCCTGCCATTTTCCCGTGTCGTTTGTATGTAGTAATATCCTTCGAAAATACTCTGATCTAGACATGGCCTATATGTAGGTAGCTGCCTGGTAAATTGGGGGTTAGCTGCATAGTGTTACGGCACACAGGATGCTGCCCTTCAGACCGGGGCGGTTTGCCTGAGAGGCAAATACCCGTTTGGTGTCACCCACACCATCTCCCTCACTTGCTCACTTGCTCGTTGCTCTTTCGAACTCTTCTTCGCCTGTGAGTATCCATCTCTGGTAATTCTCCTTCGGTGCCATATATACCTCAAGGCCTCCAAAGCATCCTCCATCTCTTTCTTATCGCCATCACCTCCTATATACTACTGCATTTCTTATATATTATCTCCCCATTCTGCATACTATACGATGCTGCTATATACAACCCCATCATGTCGCCATCTTCCCCATTCATATTCCCTCTTTGGGCTGGTCTTTCAACTTTACCTCGTGCAAAACATTTCGTCTTGGATAGGGGCGAGACGCGCTTTGTGGAGTTCTATCGACAGCGATACGGTGCTCATTGCCACGATATATACTGATACCAATTTCTTTGAGACCTGACTATCCTCAGAAGAAGCTGTTTTCAAGATTATACGGGAAACTCCGCGGTTCAGGAGGACAGGATTGCGAAGACTTTTTCGAGGGTGTTTCTTGCTAGATCTATTCAGGATGGTTTGGATTGGGACAGTGCGCTGCAAGATGCTGTTGCTGCCAAGGATGCAGTTGACTTCTGTTTGGAGAAGCATGAGTATCTGAAGAAATGGGCGGAGGTGATGAGGCACCTGATGGGACATTCGCGATGAAAACGAGTCTTTGAAATGTCTTGTGGTTGATGATGTGCATATCTCAAATCACTTTGGAGGTAGATTGTCGACTATCTTGTATACTCTGCACTTGGGATACGAAAACCCACCCACGACTCTTGATACGGCCGGTGCAGCGATCAGGGTGGAAATCACAACATTCAATTACAACCCATTAGCGAAGATCTTCTGGACAAGACCACATTCATGTGGAAACGGCATAACCTGAAACATATCGTGTTTCTGTATGTCTCTGCTCTGTCAAGTCTGTTTCACCCGTTCTTCCTCCCTTTTCCTGTGGCTCAGCTGTGTCTGAGTGTTTGAGCACGATCGCTATACCATGTCAGACAGTTTCTCAACTCCACAGCTAATGTTTCAGAAAATCTAGATGACCTACCTCAACACGATTTTCCGATATTCCTGCGAAAAAGCTCCGCCATTGTTCCTCACTGGCGGTTTCCAGCGACCCTTGGCCTTCCCAATCGTATCGGGTTATACTTGTTCATTCGACTTATAAACGTGCTTAGCGTTTTGGTCCATGGGGATTCGAAATCCGCACAGAATCTGGGCGATGGTCGAATCATGGGGATATCGATAAAGGGAGAGAATAACCACAAGGTATGCAATCTGAGTCTAATCAAATCTTGCTTAAAGTTAATCAAACCTGGCTTTCACAGGCTCTGAAAAAAGCATGACCCTCGGCCTAACCCTCGAAGACGTCAGCACAGCTGCTTTGCACGATGAAGACTAATGGCCCGACTGGTCGTTTCTCGGTATATAATTCACGGGGAGGATTAGCGAGCATCCTTGGAGCTGGGATTCTCTAAGACAACTCTCTTCCCCCAGCCACACGTCTGTTGCGTCTTTTCCGATCCATATGTTGGCCTCACAAACCCTGCAGCTGTGGTAGAACGGCAAAGACGACAGTTAGGAGAAGTTAGCCGTGGTGCGAGGAGCCATGGTGCATATTGTTGTGAATTCTCATCGCAACACGTGGTTGGATATAGCCACAACTGCCACTGGACAGGCCTTCCAAACCACAGGTTTTCTCAGTTCCTGCCTGAAATTTCCACATTGCTTGTACTCCACAGTCGTCATTAACACTGCTTCGAGGGCTGGATTGTCCCATTCACCATACATCAGACGAGGGACGCGAGCAGCAGCTTCCCAATGCGCCCAGCAAGAAGGTCGGGCCCTCTGAATTGGGCGATACAACTCTCAGGGCATTGATCTCACCATTAGACCGAGTGAGAGACCTCCGGCACCGCCAGTCGAAGGAGATTCAATGGTGGAGCCCCCGACCGTTGATCACGTACCTGTCTTGCTACCTGGGTGGTTTTGTGTCAAGTGGTAGTCTAAAGGAGGCTATGAGTGAATGTTGACACCAGTGTTCGTGGGCTTAGAAACACACCGATGGCTCTCCTGCGCAGCTGCTACGCCTTCCACTATCCCAAATGTTCAGGAGGTCTAGACCGAAGCTATTTAACCTATACGCATTCTCTGCGGGACAAGTGATCTAGAACGTGACTCGCATTCTTACACTCGGTGGCATGTTTCTCGCTTCTTCGAACAGAGGATCCAAGCAATCGATTCCTATGTCTTGAAGCAACGCTTACAGCAAGTACTCATGCGCAACCGGACAACTCCGGGGGTTATTTATCACTGTAGGTCCTTGCACCTTGCCAGTCATGTGGGTTGTTATGTCTCGACTAACATTTCATTAAGTCTTTATCCAGACTTTGGGTCAACAGTCATCCCGATTAGGTGTAATTTACAATTTCTCTAGTATATTTTCCTCGAGCATCAACGGAACGACCATTGCTGGATTCGGATTACAACGGTGAAAGATGACGGGTTTACATGCTTCAGGTGTTACCTTACGCCGCTCCATAGTCACCTGCTGAGTAGTCTAGATGGTGCATGATCGTGACCGCTCGGATAGGGTTGCGCAAAGAGCGGTTCGTTTGCTGCCACCGCACTCTTTGGTCAAAGGGCTACAGCCTGGACACCGGCGGAAAATACATGGCGTTACAGACACACGGGGATAGTACGTCAGGTCTCGAGCGTTTGAGAACGGTTTCTATAGGAGGATCAAGGAGAACTATTGTTGGAGGTAGCGGCAGAGAGCGACCCATAAATGAGTACAGCCAACAGTGATGGCTGCGTGTGTGAGAGCACGACTGGAGAAGATGAAGTCAGCTTGTGCTTGGTCTAGTCAGGATGCGATCAATGCAGACAATGCTTTGTCAGAAAACATCCACCAATTCCCATTCCACATCTCCTTGCTTCTAGTGTACTCCCATCGAATGCTCTCAGAGCTGCGAACTGGTCTCCCGAATGCCACACTGCTGCTAATGGCTGCTTGGATGTTTTATGGTGCTCTCACCCCGATCAGCTCCATCGTTGGCAGTTTCGGTGGTCAAGGTTTTTGGTTTGATATCAACGAAACTAGATCTCGAGGTCTGCAATGCTCTTAGTTCTCGAGTCTCTGTGCAAAATCTCTCCTGTTGTTGAGTGTCGATGAAGTCGATGACTGCCTGCATGGTTGTACGCGGGGTGAGTGGTGCTCTGAAATTTGGAATTGCCCTTATCCATCTCCTGCTACCATGCATAGCATGAAATCCAGAAGACCAGTGAGGCGACACCGTATCAGACGCTTTACGGAGACGCCGAACTGTCGATACGACGCCTCCGCCCCATCGTCTGGATCTGTTCTGTGGCATATGGTTCCCGGCCTCCAACAGGCCCATTTATAGAACGATACAAGGTATGTAGAACCCCAACAAGCTTAGCCTAGCTGGTTAGTATACCATGTGTGATTAACTAATTGTGCGAAATGGATACAGGTCACTCGACTCGTAAAGCAACCCCTGGACATTAGGCGGTGCGTGTTGTCACTCGTGCTATCAGTGCCTCGTCGCGACGGATTTCCGACCATGTATTGTCTCATGAGAAAGACAACCCCGGCACATTGCAAGAGCAACCAGTATCGCCACGATGCGTCCCAGAACCTCGAAGTTGCGGTACTCAAATGTCATCACACGTATTTAAGTGTCTGGTCCAACAACGCACAGCTGCAATTGTGGCTGCGGCCATCGCAGTGAACGACGTGCTCGTCAATCATAATCAAAGAGATTCATCTTTTTTCTCGAATGATTTTTCAATGTGCCAATCCGATAGTCAGAAACCTTGGAAAGCTGGCTAGTCAGAAGTAACCACGCGGAAGCGCAGTTCGCCATGTCTTCCTACGGCCCTTGCTAGATCAGGACGGAGGATATGTCGCTATCCTGTCATCACAGGTCCAGGGAACTGTTACTGGAGCGTCGATCGACTCTGTTTGTATTCATTCTGGCGGGGCGCTCGGCATCAGTTTCAATCATCTATTGCTATACTGGTTGTTAACCCACCCCTAAAATACCACTGCGTCATCGAACACTATCTACCTAGCTCCCAGCTTATGCTTCTCTATATTTCCTAGTTGCTATCCCCCAGCCAGTATCCATCGTACAGATTCTGCATGGATTGATTTCTTGTTCCCATGCTCTCTATTTCATTCTAAGTACCCAGAGAAACCGATGGCTTTGGAAAGCATTTATCAACCAAGCAAGAACGTCAAAACCGGCCCGGAATATACACTACACAGTCTTCCTTTCCACTCTGGGCAATGGCTCAAGCTCAGTGATCATTTCTTGGTATCTTTATACCCAATTATACGCTGTCTTCGAGATAATTGCGTTAGAGCTACTGCGCTAGAAATACCCTTCGAAGAGGACTATGTGGACTTGCATAGAAGGGAAAAGTAGTTGGAGATACATTCCTCCCCATATGCAGACACCTTATTCTTTCTATTACATCCAGCTATAGTGTCGTCTGGGATAAGGTGCTGAGTAGTCCAATTTGAATGAGGAGAGCCTGAAGTCTTGCTAGAAAGCATAGAGATAGTCCTGAGGGAGAGAAAGAAGGCAGAGAGAAAAGAATAAATAAGATACTCCCAACTACTCGGAAAATTCAGAACAGGTAGATAGCGTCCCTTCGACTCGACATGGGGATCAAGAAGTCGAAAATAAGATGGAGATGAGATGAGATGAGATGACCGACGACGAGGAGGAAACCTTTCACCGTGATGACGGGGATTCTATGTTTACCTATCTACGAGTCTATTCCCTATTTAAGAAAAGAAAAAGAAAAGAACGGATTATATTACATATCAAATGCTTCTCTTCTACTCTCTTCTCTACTCGGTTCTAAAATTCCGCATATGCATATTGAGAAGAAAAAAATATTGATCCATGTATATACTAATATCGCGTATTACAATGATTATACTTCCATTATCTTTTCATAGTACATCTATATATCTATCTCTGGTATTCTTATTTATTCATACTCTTGGTTCTTGCTTTAGTCTAAGTTATTTCCGAGTATATTTCTCAAAAGGAATTCTCTCTTTCGGAGGGAGTCCGACTACATATGTCATCTCTTATTTCATCCACGTCGCTCAAATTTTCTCTTTTGGTGAGGAATGAAGAGGAATGGTATGTACGAATGAATGAATGCTAATATAGTTTATTTCAAGTAGATTTTCTAAATGAGTGAAGATGTACTGGGAGTAATTAATAAGTAGCTGTTCAATCTATGAATATATATTTTCAGGAACAGTACCGTATCAAGCAGTAGCTTTTGTGGGCTATATCAGAAACACCAATCCTTTCTAATTCCCCCTGGGAAGAACAGAACTCAGATGGGATGATATTATTGTTTTACTACTATACTACATCATGATCTGGTAAATAAAACTTCGGAGCGGACGCGGCAGCATTTCCCACTAAATTGTTCGCTCCTCTCGAAGGAGCGGGATCCATGTCTTTTACTCCCTTTATAGCAGTCGCTAAATATAGCTTGGCTTGCCTCGCATTGCTGCAAGTTATGTTGGTTGGATACTGAATCCAACGTCTAGGAGGATTTTGATTCGACCTGCATTGAGTTGATGCAGCAAGTTATGGTGAGGCGTTCCAGTACCCCTGACGACACGGCGAGTCTAGATTTTGATTTGAGCAGCGCTGGTGTCTATGTCGAGAGGTAGGCACTAAGAGATAATTGTCTGGGAACACTACTCTGTGTCTGATGTTGGAACGAAAGTTCTTGATCGCATTTTTGCTCATCGCGATTAGAGATGATGAACGTTTTCCCCGTTGTACTATGCTCTAGGGTATATCCCAGTTGAAGAAGAAAGCATCATGCAGTGCAGCGAGAGAGTAGTTCTGACTCGAGCATGCTGTCATAGTCTGTAGAGACATCAAGCTTGTACTGGACATCAGAAGAGAAAGTCATCTGTCTGTATAGCCATCAGCTCTCAAGGGACCAAATATTAGCGTAGGTAGACCAGCAAGCGACCCAAGCTGCAGTGTCCAACCCATCCATACTCCCTGCCACTAGCGTTGCCTTTCTTGGCGGTTATATCGTCACCCCCCGACGGACGACTGTGATAAATCAGCAACCGACGGACTGCCAAATTGTGGTGAGTTCCTTCACTTGTGCCGCACTATACCCTCGAGACTGATATCCCATCTCGCACTTTGCCAGACTTGCGCCTGCTGCGTCTCGTGGCATCTTGTGTGGCAAACCGTGGAACCAGGGATTCCGTATAATTCCAACTTCGATAATCTAAGTCATCTATCCGTTAGTCATCTCTTCAACGTAGACGATCATGATCTGGAGACTGTTATCAGTAGAATCGTGTTCTTACCGTCGTTATCGACCTAAGCCAAGCGCTGCCCCAGATCATGACAGAGCCATTGGGCTTATCAACGTCATTATCTGAGCCACTGCACGAGGCAGTCCGCATCCACAGCCCATGCTTTAGACAAGTAGCTAACTGTTGTGGATAAGCATGAAGTACCGAGCGACAAAAGAGGAGACAGGCATCATCAACCAAGCTTGGACAGTCCAGTAGACTTCTTATAGAGCTGTTCCTCAGACAGTGATAGAACCATGGGGTCACTGAAGATAGAGAAAAGCCTCAGTATCCTTCTGCGCCATCTTCACTCATGGTCCAGTATACCCGATCCGAGCAACAGCCAGTCGTCATGCCGCGGAGGAAGCTAAACAAACCAGAAGAAGAAGAATATTCAGTAAGAATAACAAATGAGAAAGTGACACACTGGAAGTAGAAACTAACCAGAAGCTCGATATCCCCATTGAGACAGGTCAAGGGGTCCACGTCAAGCTGATACCTCCGTGTGGTCATGGCTCAATCACGCAGCTGCTGGGTCTCTGCTGTAGCTTTTGAGACTAGTTTCACATCCTGATAAAGAAGACGGTTAGTTCGGTGCTTCTATCTTGTTCATGGGTCATTTTGGAAGAGGAGCAGCTGGATCTGTGCGTTTCTGAGAATGACGGCTAGAAAATTTCCTGCGTGGAGTGTATGAATCACAGTATTGATGAGTGCAATGCCAAGATGGCACAACAGAGCAGTCACATCCTCTAGTCCACAGTAGATAGATAGATAGATAGATAGATTGAAATCTCAAAGGAATGGGATCGTGGTTCTTCAGACGCGAGTGATGATCGTCTCTGAAGGAAAGTTGCGGTCAACGCCGACTACCCGGATTGGTGCTAGCCGATATCTACTATTACTACTACTAGTAGTATCTATGGAGGGGGAGATACTACGTACCTGAATCCGGCAGTATTCAATTTCACGGAGCATGACCGAGAAGTATACTCGAGTACATGGATGTATGAGACTACTAAAGACATAAAAGTACATATGACAGATGTCCCGAAAGTACATACTCCCTGCACATCGGCACTAAAAGGACAACAGATACTGCAAGTGGAATGGCCATGTCTCAGGCACCAGCAGGAAAGACAGCAATCAATTCGCTACTCTGTCTTTCATCCACCCCCCAACCAACAGGCTACACTATTCATCTACACCGTTTGCATCGCCCCCGTGGCCATATCTCATCTCCAAGGCCGTATACGGATTCAGTGGGTCACTTTGAGAGAGTCAAAGGTGGTACGGTTAACCCATCTCGAGTGGTCTGTTAGGCAGCGGAGAGAGAAGGGATGTAGGGAGGGAGGGAGAAGGGGGGTTGCAAATGGCGCTATAAAGGTGATACAAACCTGTATCTGCTGCTGGTCTATCAATGCTGCCAAACCCACCATAGTAACCCCGATTTCTGGCTAGGATCTCGTGTTTGCAATGCCGGTATGACACCGACCGGAAAGCCAATCGCGACCGCAGCATTCTTCATCCAGAAATTCACCGGGGTACGTGAGGGAGCCATGATATACGAGCACGCCAGATGCCAAGCACCAGACACAATTTTTTTCTTTTCTAGTTGCAAACAAGATTTTGCGGCTTTTCCAATCGGCGCGATGCGTCAAGACACACTAAACCCAAACTCCCCCCCTTCCCCCCCCTCCCCTCCCCTCTCCCTCTCCCCAAAGCATCTATACCAGAAGGGTGCACTCCGTGCCCGACACACGCCTTACTATGAGTGGAAAGTAAGCAAGCAACCAGGCTAACCTTTAGCCCGGCACTCCCAGGGTTAGAACAGGACCGGCTTGTTTCATCCTCGCGGGCACTTGTCTCGAAAGGGACATGCTCGACTGGAGGGTCGGCCCTGCGACTGGATTGCTGAGCGTGTAGACTGGGGTCCTTACGTGTCCGGCGCTGAGCTTTACCGATGCAAAAAGAGTGGGCGGGTATAACTTCGATTAATGCATTTGATGATGGAACAGGAGATGGTGTATCGCTTCTCCCTTCGTAGTGCTACCGTAAGGAAAGAAAAAGTCTGCGCTAAAAAGCAATATGACCGACGCCCCTATTTCTTTTTCTTTTCTTTTTCTCTCTTAGGCTGAATTTTTGCTTTTTCAATAACCGTTACGGACAGTCGATAAGGGTGCGTCGCATGGTCCGCCAACCGTAGGGCGCCGAAATTGTTTCATAGATAGGCAAACCTATCTAGGCACCCTTTTGGGTACCCCTGCCAGACAGGGATGCTTTTGAACTTTTTGACAATCCATTTTTTTGTTATCTTATATGTCATAATCGATAGATCTCGTTCTTCCGAGGAAATAAAGAACCAAACAAGGGAAAAGCAAAAAACAAAAAAAAAGTAAAATAAAACGGGGGGAAACAAACGACCCACGAACGTCAAGGATCTCCGGCCCGGCAGAGACCCTTGAGATCGAACAAACAGAAAACCGAAGAAGCTCGGGGCTCGGAAATTCGCTCAGGGTCTGTTTCGGATGGATAGATCATACGGAAGATCAATGGAAACAGCAAAGCTGGGATCGTGATGGCGCGCGTCGTATCATCGTATGTCGAGTGTAGTAGTAGAGTAGACTATCTAGTTAGTAGTTACTTGTTGGTCTGTTAATAGATTAGGACATAATTACTGCATCGAGTGAGAACTCCGCCGATTCACTCCATCAGCCATGGGTGGTGAAAAGGCAGGCGCCATTGTGATTGGCTCCGATTCAGTCCAAGAGGACAGATGGCGTGGCCCTGCTGTGGGTTAGAGTCCAGTCGGACCGTAGATTCCTACCTACTTTGTACGACTCCCACCAACAGGAGGAGGTAATCTGTCGGAGGGGAGCGAGCAACACATGCCAGACTGACCGGCTGAAAGCAGGGAAGAATCATTATTGCCATGTTAGTTTCTCTCTTGTTATTGCCGCGCACTTATCATCATCGTCATCAGCAGCAGCAGCAGCAGCAGCATTGACTGGGTTAAACCAATGGTCGCTCATTCATTAGTTAGGGATTAAGTTTCACCCCTCGGAGAATTTTGACGCATGGCTTCTCGTGGAGAGGACCACCAGTGGTGCAGCGAAACACTGGGTTAGTGTTCATTTTAGTCCCTGCAGAAGCCGGGGGGGATGTGGGTGGGAAGAGAGGCGTGCGTATGTGGCCGTTAATCAGGAGGTAGTCTAGTCTATTCTAGTGTAGTAGTAGACCATAGCCAAGGCCATTGTTCTTTCCGGTTAAGTAGCAAAGTAAGAAGTCGGAACTGGGCAACCGCCCGTTTCCCACCTATTGAAAGGCAGTGCTCCGTCCGGCGGACCGCGATGATCAGATAATGATTTGTATGATAGGGCAGAGCGTTGATGGATGAGGCGAACTTGTTTCAAGTCCGATACGAGAGAATAAATGCCACTAAACAGCGCTAGGGCGAGGTGCGACTGCGGTGTTCAGGGAGAAAAGTGGAAGTTGCCAACGATCTTCGTCTCTTCGCTTACGTATATCGGCTGCCCGATCCCGCTAGCGACGCAGAGGCTGACCAAAGTAGCAATATCCACGCGTTTGAGTCCCAGGTACCTTACTATCCGAATCTCCCTAACCACTGACTATCTTGCTGAATCCAGTTAATGTACCAAGAATCATTGTAGATTGCATAACATGTTTAATATCTGCCATTATACCTTCTTCACCAAGCAGCTAGTATCAGTGATAAAAAAAAAATAAATAAATAAATAAATAATAAAAAAGACCGTCAGTAACGCTTCCCATCAGTCTCCCATCTGTGAAATTACGAACCAGAAAAGGACAGCGTGCCATTGTCCGTCAGTTAATCAATTGAAGGGTCCAGCGGATACACCAAGTTCCTTTTGGAGTTACGCAGGTACGTAATGGCCCAGAAAGTGCACACGGTAAGTGGAGGAAACCATCCGAGTTGTGTCTTTGATTTTATCCTGGGAAGGGAAAGGAACTAAGTTCGGAGCCGAATTTATCCATCCATGGCTAACGAAAGCGCTACTAATAATAAATTGGAGGCCCAAGAGGACCCTGAAAGGCCAAGCAATCTGCTTGGGTTTGGCATGGGTGCTATAATGCTGGCTAAGTGCGTAGTTTACATGCATGTCACCATTCCATACTTTGATTGTATATATATATTAAATAAATCTATGTAAATATATATAAATTAATTCAAACAATAGATAAACAAAAGTCGCGCATCCCTCCTGTTCCCTAAGAGAAGGAAAATCTTTCAAGCCCATTACTTTAATCTTAACACATATGCCTGATCCAGGTAGAGTGAGTGTCCCCATCCATGTCGAACTGGACAAGTGGACTTTTCGCCTAGACTAGTAAAAGCACTCATGCCATCATCAATCAGCAGCAACAGCAGCAGCAGCAGCAACAGTAGTGGCAGTGGCGGTGATTTCTTGTCATCATACGATTCTGGAAGTACCTCCGAATGCGACCTTGACAATTCCCATTGGAGTCTGTTTCCTTTCTACTACTGCGATCGACTGCAAACGCAATCCCTTACTGAGCAAAACCACTACACTCGGCCAGGCAAGCCCACTGGCTACACTAGGATTGCAGATGTGATCCTTAAATCAAACCTTGGCTTGGAAGAGGCCCACCTGATTTCTGACAGATCCAGTCTCGCTCTCTCTGCCTCTTATGGCGGAGTATATTTCCAGGGTACATGCAGGTACGAAGTCAGCATGGACGTGGATGTGGGCTGGGCTTGGGCTGTACACAGCAAGGTGTGGGTGTGGATGGGCTGAGAGATAGCCGCTATGGCCGACTGGCTGACTGACGCGGGCGCGCCGCTGCTCTATTCTACTAGAATTGTCTCTGGTTGCGTGTCCGTAGCAGTAGGAACCATTCCAGAGTTAGGCGAGAAACAGAGCATTTGCTGAATATCACCTAGTTCAGTGGAATCCAGTTCGAGCGAAATCAGAGGGTGAGAGAGGGGGAAAGTAAAGAGAGAAAAAGAGAAAGAAGAAAAAAAAAATTTTTTTTTATCAAAATGAAATAAAAAATAATCAAAAGAGAAACCGAAAAAAATGAAAATAAAAAATAAAATGAAGCCCCATGTCCATCCTCATTAACTCATCTGTGGAAACACCAGTGGGATTGCTGGAATGTGCAAGTCAGGATGACGATGATTAGGCCCCTGCCCCATGCCCTGCGGCGGCTCACCAATCAACAGCGTGACCGCTTGGCGAGGATGACGACTCCAGGGCTTCTCGAAGCTCAGCAAACTTCGAGTCTCTGTTTCACCTCGCCACTAGTCTGCTTTGGGCGATCTTGCGACCGGACGAAATCCTTCGTCTTCGCCCAGAGGGGAAAGTCCCTCGCGCTGGGGCGCCGCTGGTTGGCTGCAGTCTCCGGCCAGACCCATGCGGCCGCCCAATCGATCGCGGCCGTCACCCTGGCCCCAACGAGGAGTTAAATTTAAAACCACGCTCTTCAGATGCTGAGTGGATGAGAGCCGGGATCCAGATTCCCCAGTTCTTCAAATGATTGACAGGTCTCAGCTATCAGCCTGTCTCTTTCCCCCTCTCTCTCACTCCCCTCTGCTAAGCCCAATGAGGGAGGGAAGAACGCATACCTCCATGGGAACCCCACCCCCCACTCCTCCTACTACTTTGTACGTGAAGTTGAAGTGAAGTAGACTAGACGAGTCTAGTCTAGTCTTGTCTTGGGCGAAGTCTGGTTACAGGCGTCTGTCACAGACCTCTTGGGACCACGGACGACGAGGGTGGGAGAAGTTGGGAGGAACCAGCCGGGGCGGTGCGAGGGATCAGGGGTATCTTTTTCCTCTGTCCGCACCGACCGACCGACGCACGCCTATCTGAGAGGCAAAGTAATGGATGGAGTACCTACTTACTACAGAGTACTAGGTAGGTCCCCATGCACGATGCACACGCATGCTCCGGATGGTATGATAATGATTGGGGTATTTTCTATTGCCGGCTTTTTGACAACCTCCAACCCAAGGTACTTCGTTTCCCCTCTCAAAGGTACCAACCATATGTTCTGGTCCTTTGGGATAAAGGGCTGCAACTTGCATCTCCATCAGTCCAAAGGAAAAAGAAAATAATCACCAATCCCACATTCTGATGCCAGGAACTGGATGGATACAGTCCAGCCCAGCCTTTCCCATGGTCTCCGTCCTTCCTTTCCTCTTTTCCTCTTCTGGCTCGCCTCGACTCGACTCGACAACCTTAAGATCCCACACAGCCACATTCCATGTGACGGCAATGATCCCTGCTAATATTCTCGAATGCCGCCATCACCCTTTTCAGACACTCGTCAATCTCTGCCTGCCTTGGTAGGTTTGATGAGATGTTTCAATTGGACAGTCATTCATCTTGTCCCTGCGCCTGAAGACCTTCAGGCTGTCAGGACTGCTGTTTGGGAATGCCTCCCAACCAACTCCCAACGACTAATCGTAGTAGTATGGAGGGATCTCACATAACATCGGGCAAATCAGTATTCAGCTAGGCAGGTACGTCGAAGTTACCAACGAGTAGCTGAAGTAAATAGTTGGACTAGTGGTCAAGTCCGCCAGTCGGGCAGTCCGACGCAAAGCCTACTAACATTCATTAACTAAATACTCCTCCATAGTCACCTAAAGGTACAGCCTTTTCTTCGCCATGGTATCATCCTCGGGCATATTAATAGTAAACCAGAGAAAGGAAATGGGGTAAAAAAAAAATTATTAAATTTCCAAGAAAAAGAAATAATAATAATAAAGAGTAGTCTCCATACCTAGCCTGGCGTTTCAGCTTGGGTTAGTAAAGGCTTGCCCACCTGAGGCGAGCTAGTTCTCCGACCTGATTCTTCAGCACTGACAGTACCTTAATACTGGGGGGGAATGGGGGGGGAGGAGACACACGATTTCTTCTTTCCTTTAAGGAAAGATTTGGTAATAATGGTTCCGAATAATCCACGCATATTAGATTGCTTGATCTGGCTCTTCGTCATCGCCGGCATCATCAGCACTTTGTCTCATACCTCTCTCCCCATACAGTTTAACCACTGACTCTTGACACTGGGCCTTGTCTGGTTCCTGTGCCTGTCCCTGTTCCTGTTCCTGTTCTCTCTCTCGCTCTTTTGTCTCTGTCCCTTTACTCCTTTCTGCTAATTCTCCATTATCCACTTTGCGACTTACTTTCTGCCTTCCTTTTCCTTCCTTAGCTTCCCCCCCATGGTATAACCCCCATGGAATTTCAACTCCATTGTGCTTGAATCGTCCCAGTAGTCTTTTTATTTTTATTTTATTCCTCCCTCTGTCTTCTTTCTCCCTCTCCCTCTCTCTCTTTTGCGCACACATTTATTTTTTTTATTTTACCCATTTAATTTACCGTTTATCCTTAACTTGTTTTTCCTCTCCATCTCACTTGGTCTTATTTTTTGTTTATTTTTTTATTTTTCCCTATTTACTATTTTACCTTTTTTTTTTTTTTTTTTTTCTCTCTCTACCTCTACCCTCCACCTAATTTGGCTTCCACAGCCCCTTTCTTTGCAGTTCCTTCACGGTCCCCTAAAAAAGAAAAAAAAGCTCCCAGCTTGGCTGTACAGACAATTCATACATCATACTTACTTCCTCCCAACGGGAGCCCAAGAATAATATTATTTCGCTCCGGGTTAAAATCTAAATCCCACCGCGCACAAAGTCCCGAGATCCTAGATCCCGAGCAACCAATTCCACTACTGCAGTGGGCACCCACTACTACGACGGAAGTAGGTCCTCGGTATTTCCTTTCCTCTTACTACCAAGTACTACTACTGGCTTCCTTTGCGACTTGACCACCACTACACTACCACCACCACCACTACTACTACTACCACCGTCTTTCCACTCAACTTGAACTATCGTCCCTCTTCCACCAACCTTTCACCTTCCTTTTCTCGCTGCTTGCCTTTCCTTCAATCGTCCGACGTCCTGTCCAGTCTTCTTCTTTCGCATTTACCTATCTATCCGACGTTTCCCCGCTTATTTTCGCATCCTTGTTGTTCTTATTACCTGCATTCAGATTGCTGGCTCCCTACTAAATAATTAATGATCCTTAATTTGCAGGCCGGTGCACCATTACCCGCTATCAACAAATCATCCTGCTTGGAGAAATTGAACCCTGCGATATTCTCGGACATTGCTTCTCCCTCCTGAAGCCCCGCTCCACGATTAGCAGCGACGCGACGAGCCAAATAATATACGTCCAGCCATTTACCGGTGCTTGCGACTCGGTCTGCCCAAACCCATCGACAAGATCCGAGTCTAGGTGGTGGCTATTCACAGTACCCTGCCCGCTAAGGAACGAGTGCGGAGGCGCACCGTTGGAACGAAGAATACCTCATAACAACATATCCCGATAGTCATCGCTATAATTATTTGCGCTTCTGACTTGGTGACATATTTTTTCTACTCGACACTTTTCACTGTCTAGCGCGGCATATTGCATCATCTCAATCTCTCAACTTTATTCGAAATATCTAATTTTCGCTGCGCACTTGGGCGGTTCGAGACGATCAGCTTGCCCTTCCTCTTTCTCTGTGCGATTAATGTGCTCTAAGCATACAGTCTTCGGTTTTTCATCGCATCATATATAGGGCTATGCCCGCGGTTGTCGAGGATAACACTCCGATAACAAGATCAGAAGGCACAGTCATGGAATCTTCCACTGCGGATAAAAAGCGCAACAAGCTTGGATATCATCGCACCTCTGTCGCATGTGGTAAGCTCTCGGTACTCCGTAGTCTCCGTTAGAATACTCATTTCTTATGCGACAGTACACTGCCGGCGGCGAAAGATCCGATGTCTTGTCGCACCAGATGATGCTCAAGGGCGATGCGAGAATTGTATACGCCTCCGGAAGGAATGCCAGTTCTTCCCTGTCGACCAGCAGCCCCCGATCGAGAAGAAGTCACGTCCCAGTTCTCGTTTAGAAACCGCTTCGACGGACCCCTCGACCGCTTCTTCGTCACCCCCGAATGTGACTGGGGTAGAGCAAGCGGAGCCTTTCTTTACTTATCAGCCCATGCCGTTGGGTTCGAATCCGGATGTGGGCGCCTTCAATACCGCGACCTTCCCGAGCAACCCGATGGCACCATTTACTCCAGGTTTGTGGCCCTACCCAGCAGGAGGAATGTTGGAGTGAAGTGTGTTGACCATTGCCTGAAACAGATCGCAGCGTCGGTGCGGAATTTGTAGGTCCCCCTCCAATGGAAACCGGGGTTCCGTGGGACGAGTATACGACCATCACAGACCCTCAAATGTTAGCGGCTATGCCCGCGGGCAAAGCGATGATGAACATGTCTACGAACGTTTGGGGTGCGACGCCCAATCCCATGGCACCGATGCCAACCACTTCGCCCCTGCCAGGAACGCCCACGGTTCCGTCGCAGTCGCAAGGCCTGGCACAGACACCCACGTATGCCATGCAGCCTGATGGGACGGTCTGGCAAGTACCGCCAACACGTGCGATGACATTCTCGGCACAACCCGCAGACATGGCAATTCCGTATCCGAACCAAGGTCAATTCGTGCAGCCGTCGCCGGCAGATCTCAAGAGAAGGATGACCAGCCCGGCCCAGTCTTTCCCCGGAACTCCAATAAACCCCCAGAGTCCTCCTGCAGCGGATCTACAGTCGGTGTCCGTCTCATACCCAGGCCAGCCGGCCGCTATGGGATTCAACACCTGGCAGGATGTGAACAGCATGTCCCCCATGAGTGTGGTCCAGTATCCGATGTACACGAACGATGCAGCCGCCCAGCAAGCAGGGTTTGGCAGCCCGCCACCAATGGGCCACCCCGGTCCAGGCCAATCCCCGCAATAACGAGCTCGAGAAGAGCGGAGATGACAAGCGCTTCAGAAGGAAAACAAAAAGCATCATCGGATTCGCTATTTAAATACCCCGTGCGACGTATTGCATCCATTTCTTTATCTCACTTCTTTCCCATATCATTCCATCCCATGCATGCACCTTTACTTTTACCGGCTGGTCATTAGCGGGCGCAGAGGATCTTGGGCGGTATTTTACTCTTCTTTGTTCCATGAGACCCCTTTCCTCTTGATTGAGGCATCGTCTATTTACATGTGCGGCTCAGGGAGCAAGTTCTTCTAGACTCTCTTCGTTGCTCTCCGGTTTTTCATTTCATCGAATTTGCTTTTGTTTTTTTTTATCTACTGTTCACATTAGCTTTGGATATCCACGGTGGGGTTCATGAGCTACGCATTCAGCCACCAGCGGGACAGGTGTCTGATCATTGGTTTTGAGTGGCGTTACCGGCCTAGTCCAGTCTCATATGCTGATCCTGGCGCTGTCATGCAGCCCTCGATCGAAGACTAGTCTGGACCGACCCGACTCTTATGATTTCGTTTTGCTTTGCTTTAGTCCCCTGTCCATGCACCTAGTCCCGTCCGTTGTCGGCGAGTCGATTGAAAAGGGCAGACAGACGGATAGAAGGAAAGTGGCCATGTTTATGCTTTTGCTTGTTGCTTTCTTATTGACATAGACTCCCCTATAAGCCACCCTCTACCTCTAGTACCCTATCATTATGAATAGAAAACGGCACACAACTGCCTCTTAGTACACTGCAGATCCCACACGGTCTTTCGGTTTTGCCCCTACTCCTTTCATGCGTAAATCAGAATCCCTTTGGTCGATGGCGCATATGGTATAGCGTATGCCTCTTCCCTAGGCTTATTATGGCAATTGTAATATGCCGTACCCATTTGAGTGGCTCTTATATCATTTCATTAGGCTCCTTGATGTAGCTGCACTCAGATAAATAATGTTTTTTCTGCTCAGTCACACCGGTAGGAGATGCATAATACTAGCCAGCAGTCGCTGAGAGGAACTAGAATGGAGCCAGAACGCAATGGTTAGTGCCAACAACAGCAATATCCGCTGCATCTAAGGATCAATTAGTCACCTTTAGCTCTAGAATCATCTCAACGTGTAATCTCTCCACATATCACCTTCTCACGTACCATCATTGCATATATTCTGCAGCCAGTCCTTTCACATCAGAAGCTTTATATACAAGAATCTCTTCTGGAAACACTTGATACGAGGACAAGCGGCTCGAGACCTCCGCAGTACAACACATCACAGCTAGGTTCCGGCACATGTGTGTGATATACACCCAGGTCTAGATTCCATTTTGTAGATGGACCCATTTGTCGACGCGCAGTAGCCACCGCATTGATTTGTGCGACTGACACCCCAAACATCCCAGCAGTCTATTGCCTACTACGTGAAGTATTTCCGCTTATTACCATCACAACATATCCTTCAAGACGCCAGCCAGACCAGAAATGACATCATCGGTGTGACGCGATCTGGACGCATCCCGATTAGGCAGGCACAGGGTGGTCACGAGGAGCCCTATTGTAGAAGAGAGTTACTACTACAGTTGTCAACTCTCACTCCAGTTTACTCTTTACTACACCATCTTCACCCTCACAGCACAATTCCGAACTACATGTTGTCTGCTATCCTGCTGATGTTACCCATGAAGATACGTCACAGGCAAATTGCTTTTTGTATGTTTGCTTTTCCCGCACCATGTCGATAACACCGTAAAACACTGACGATGTGATTGGGAGATTCCCCAACCCTTGCTAGCTGCAACGGCGATCAGAAGAACAGACAGGCCACCTAAGCAATAGCTTGCCGTCCATTGTTCATCCGAATGACAACCCCGGACCAAACGGATTTTCGGGCTTGGTTGACTGATAAACGCCTTCACAGACGGAACTGCCAATGATAGGGGCATCCTGCAGTACTGCTTATCATACTGTCGGATACACCTGGCGGGATGAAACCGGAGCAGACCAGGAGAAAGTATATTTGCTCCGAGGTGATAACGATCCTCTGATAAGCTCGGTCGGGGATCGAAATTTCGTCAGAGGACATAGTGTCCGGAGCGGAACCATGTTGAAGAATGCTGTGTCGCTGCTCACACTCCTATGGGCTTTGCTCTGTGGCCTTCTGCGGAACTTGAGCATACCGGGTATGAGTCACTGGCCTTTCACAAGTGATCGGTGCGTGTTGTGTGTGAGTGGAAGTGTGGGTATTGGGGGGGTGTGTGTGTGTGTGTGTGTGTGCGCGCCACCGATCGTTCGGTCTGGGGTCCGATAATGCGGAGAGCAACAGCCTCACTTTATTAATATCATCAACGGCCCTGATAGCCAGCATTAGCTGGGCTGATAACAGCTGTCATGCTGCAATCTGATTGCCGCTTTGATGATGATTGCAGGCTCAAGGTACCAGGTTCAGCATCCACGGCGTGACGTGTCTGTGCTTTTCTGGCTCTTATCTCCAGGCTGTCCGGGCGTCTCGATGGCGACAACATGCATAGTTATCAATATGATTATCGCGACTCCTGGTCGATGCTCGGCGAGGGCCCCTGTTCTGACCGAGGGCGCTCCTCCAGTACAAAATCCGGTGCTGCTCCCATTGGGCTGAGACTTCTGATCTCTTCGCCCAGCGACAGGGACTGACAAGTGAGAACCTGGTTGACCGCCATTCACCTGTGATGCCTTATCGCGCTCCTGTGGGGTGCTGTATGCGGTTAGTAGAAGCCAGTCAACCCCTTTGGGCGCTGAAGGCCTTTTCCTGGAGTTTTGTGGATCATATATAAACACTGGAAGTCAAAGTGGTCGACAGCAACTGCTGGCTTTTCAGTTCCTCCTTGTTCCTCTGGCATTTTCTCCCCCTTTTCGTCGCACATGGCAGACAAGGCTAGTATTTGAGCTCTTTTATTTTCTCACGATGCTCTCAAACCATTGGTATATAAGAGAAGCCGTGTGTGTACTGTGGGTAAAGCCCAGTTTTAACGCTGACTCTAGTGCCCCATTCTACCCCCAAACTATCTCCACGCCCTCCCCGTCCCGACCCATCGGTTCATGCTAGCATCTCTTGTATATGTACACACTTACTCGCAACTAGGGGACATGATACTGGCACATGCAGACACTCTTTGACGGCGCAGTCATTCCCTTCTTGCATTGCTAGTCAACCCTCCTTTCACGGTCGCATTTGATCTTCGCAAAACTCTCTCGACCGCACCAGTCAGGCCTCATCAGGCATTCCCTCTCAGCATACGACGACCCTCCATGGGCATGCTGGCACGTCTTAATTCCACAGTTCCTGCACACTTGATGCGGGAAAAGCTCATTGCAGGGGTTCAGGCTGTATTGCATTGTCTGAATTTCCGGCACACCCGCGCCAGCCGCGAGAAAATCGAACCGATCCTAGCGTGGGGGGGTAGGAATATGCCGGAAGACGAATGTTTTCGCTATCAACTTTGGTCGGATGTAATCTTTTATGCTCATGATTGACATCTCCGGTGCATTTCTGATGACTATTATCTGTCTTCCGATTGATGCTGCCTGACAGCGGCGCATGACGCCTCGATCCACATTTGGACAAAACAGGAAGGACTTATTGAACCTTCCACAGACTGGGGACAGAGTGGGAGACGAAAATGGGAAATCTGCCGAGGCTGGAATATGGGGTGAAGGCTACCCCAATAGTCGACACGGAATATGGGGCGGATGTCTTCCGGGTGCGTTCCGCCTAGTGATGACGTCTCAGATCGTCCCCGGCGACGCGGTATGCTGGTCCAGTCGGCCGGTGACGTTGCCTGATTATGATATTGCATGATGCGAAGAGAACAACCTTCTGGTGCTATACGGGATTTTTCACGCCGACCCCTTGAAACTAACATTCTAATGATATTGTTGAGGGGCCCTAGAACAGGTTCGACTATGGTAGGCCGGAAGCTCGATTTGCCGCACGCCAGAGGGAAACTACAAAGTACAGCTATCCCAGACACTAATAGCGACGGTGTACTTACTTGGGCCGGTTAGCTCAGGCACGCATCTGTGCTTCATAAGACCGATTTTTTGTTCGAGCGTCCCGCCGGAAGTTGGTCGCTGCATCCGGACCAAAAGGGATAGTCATACTTCGTCTTATTCAAGGTTTGCGTGGCGCTGGCTCGGGAGTTCTGGAGATGCGAATTATCAACACTATTGATGATGATTACAGAATATAGGAATGAGTTGGAACGGGCCTTATTGGGCATGTCCGTGGACCATGAGGTAGACAGGCTGGGATACTGTCGATCGATGGGCATTTTCCGGCCAACGGAGTTAAGGCCGGGCGGGTGAGTCAGCCGGATCCGTGCACGGCGCCACTCGCCCGCTTTGCCTTCCTCCCAAGGCTCCTGTCTATTCCCGTCGAACTCTATTGCTTTTGCCACGGCCCCAATATACCCCCCAAAACCAATGACTGGCTGCGCTTGATATTCCCCTTTCACATGCTGGCTGACCTTGTGCTTGCTTCGGGTTTTATCCTTTTGTTGACCAAATGTTTTTGTCGGTCTTAACCCAAGCTTGGTCGTCCTTTTGGAGCCAGGCGACTGGGAGCGGCAATCGTGGCATGCATCTTGAAAGTACTCCATCGCTTCGAACTGACCCCGATTGACGGACGGCCATTGGCCGCGATGACCAAGGTCCATTACATGCTTATCTGCTTATCTGCGACTGTTATCTCCAGGACATCGTGGGTAGCGTGGGAGACCGTGATTATGGAGCACTAGTGCGGTGGACCTCGCGGTTGTTCCTCCCGTGGGGCCGAAACGTGCTTGAGAACCAGTACAGAAGCAATCAACGACTCATGCTGGCGCGTACGGAAGGGGTAGCTTACTGTGGTCACTATCTACTGCCTGTGCAGGTATGCAGTGGCCAAGCGACTGTCCTGTGCTCGGTTGCCCTTTTCTCAATACCATGATCCATCCGGCAGGACACCCACTCTTTCCGGCCAACGATGATGGCTAACGGCTTCCCTGGACAACCTTGTCTGGGCTTGGCAATATCTCATACGCCTCGATCATCAGCCGTGTTATTTGTTAACTGCTTATTATGACTCGCCACTTGCAGGGGTTTCTAAAAGTACTAGGAAACGCCTCTTGCACCGTGCTTTTGCCCGGGGCGGCGCCCGCACCAGTGTTGCAGTAAATAGGGATTAGTACCGAAGAAGAGCCAGATGAACACTACCGTCATGATTACCGTTGACCAGGGCCCTGGGCTAAAGCCGGTTAATACGACGACGCGCCAGGACGAGGCTGTGAACCGACTACTGCATCATTATGCACTGCAGCTGCAGGATCGGATAGTTCTGGCCAACGAGTGATCTGGCCCAACTCAGAGGAAGCATGTCGGGCGGGCAGGCACAACTGGGGAGGAGATGGAGAGCTTCATCCTCTGGTTGAATCAGAGCAACAAAGGGACCCCGCAACCATGGGTGGATCCACATGCATCAAGATGAATCGTGGATTTCTCCCTGATTAATATCTCTGCACCTGGGAGTGGAACAAAGGCAGCTATGAGGCTGTAGGGATTACTCGTAGCAGCAGTGGCTAGCCCTGCTAATGTACTGCCTATGCTTACTAGGCGGTGGTTTAGTCGATGCTTGTTACGCGCTTGAAACGCCTCTGACCAAACTGTCAATACCGCAGCTGATTACCGGGTCATACGCGGATCGGGTAAGATAGGGAAAGCCAGCTCCGGTGAGCATCCCGTAGTAAGTAGACTCCAACCAGACAGCCTGACGATGAGGAAGGTTGCCAACCTACGAGGGTCGGTCTCGTACCTGCTTCGGGTTTTCCCCTAGGCCGTCTTCTGCTGCCTGCGGCCAATTCTCCATCTTGCGAGATGAGGGTGGAGAGTTGGTCCGACGACGCCTTGTCCGCGGGCTGGCCTCCCCGGAAACCTGCCTCCAGAGGGCTGGCCAACACGGCTGCTCGAGTCCACCGTGTCCGCAAGAGGACAGCAACCTTAAATCGGACGGTCT
Source organism: Aspergillus piperis CBS 112811 (assembly GCF_003184755.1). Lineage (NCBI taxonomy): Eukaryota > Fungi > Ascomycota > Eurotiomycetes > Eurotiales > Aspergillaceae > Aspergillus > Aspergillus piperis. Next base: position 1,189,605 of record NW_020291596.1, on the reverse strand, counting down.
CGTGTCGCAGGCTAGCAGCATGGACGGTGGCCCATAAGTGTGTCTCCATCCACGCGACGGAGAGAGAACTGGATCACTCGAGGGCTCGGGGGTCGTCCGGCCAGGCGGACAGCCCGATGGTGGACAGGTCCCGCCCCGCCGCTAGTGCCAGCGTCGAGGACATCGGGACGATGCGCTCGCTCAGTGGTGGTGGCTGGCCTGTCGTCCTTGTTCCTCCTACGTCCGGAGAAGAGGTCCGATGAGCGGAGCAGGCCCTGACCCGTTGCTAAGTGTAGAAGGGGTCGCCGGTCAGCTACGCACGTGTCAGGAATTCCAGAGAGGAAGGGTGCACGGTATGTTGTCCTGCAGGAGCGTCCAAGTGGACACGGTCATTTAACCATCGGGCCGATGGGACAGACCAAAGATGGATCATGCATGCAAGCGCACAGTCCAGGCTTAATAGATTTGATTCCAACAAGGTCAGGGTTAAGGTAGTGACTAGGGGAGCGACTATCGTGCGCTCAGATCGCATTATCCCAAGCGATAACAACAGCTTTATATGGGATTTCGGCCGACGATAGGGGGGTAAGCTTTTTAGTCAAGCGAAGCATCGGCTGATCACAATCCCAGTCCATCCAGGCCCATCAGTCGGTAGAAGTATACTTGATTACATTGATGATTTGTATGAAGCCAACAGAACTGGCTCGCGCGATGTGTCCGAGGTGAGTCGATGGTTGTGGCGAGGAGGACTACGGGAGGTATCTACGGTACTACTGAGTAGTGAGTAGCACAGGAAACCTAATCTCTGAGGAGGGTCGCGGAGCTCGCTGGCCCGGACACCTGGAACAGACAATTCGTATACATCAGATTGAGCAGCAGTAGCAGCAGCAGCCGACTAGCACAACTGGGAAGTAAGTTATGTCGGGGTTTTCAGGACTCGGATTGTTTTACCATAGGCTGGGCATGACTGCGACAAGCCAGCGACGGTCGGCCCTTACGGTCGCTTGGCGGGCGATGATTGGTGGGGGAATTCAGGCCAATTCCTGGCTCCGAATCAGGATCCGGATCGGTCTGCTGCATCCATCTTTTTAGTCGCATCCCTCTGCTGGATAGGGAGTCTAACTAGTCATGGTGCGTGTCTTGGGTCTTGGGTCTTGGGGTGAGAAAAGCAAGCTACAGAGTAGTTAGTTGACTGTGTCGTGATGATCTCGACCCGTCGTGCGTGTCAGGTAGACTGACTGACAGCCAGACATACTATACTAGACCAACAAACACACCATCGTTTCCGAGACGGATGATCAGGGAGGAGAGAGCAAGTCTCGAGAGGCGACTAGTACTATGCGAGAAGAGAAGCATGGATGGGTTAATCTAAACGGACGGCGCTACTGCAGCTTTAGTGCTTCGAGAAACGCCAAAAACCCATCCCGACCCGCGTCACTGGCCAGGCCGCCCGTCACGGTATTACATGGGTATGGAACCAAGCTGCAGAGACGCAGCTAGTAAGGATACTTACTTAGTACTATAGTAGGAAGGAAACAACGTATTCCCAACAAGCAGCAGGGGAAAAAGGAGGGGCAATGAGTTGGAGGTGGTTGGAGGTCATAAATGGGGATTGTATATAATATATCCTGTATACCATTGTTACTCCCGGCTTGTTGTTACTGCTTCCAGGACATTGAATTGACGTGAATTGTTGTTGTTGTTGTTGTTGCTGCAGTGAATCTTGAATTTCCATTTACCATTCCTTCAGTTCCAAACTTCGCAGTGCTGCTACTTACGGCGGGAAGCTAAAAATTCCGGCAGAATCCCGGTGGGCAAATCAGCGTGGATGCGCAGGGACGTTCCTCGCGCATTGTGACTGGTTCTTGGGTCACTGAAACTCCAACCCACCCGTGGATGGAGGCAACAGCATCCACCGGGCATCTGGCTTGTGAATGAAAGGTTGGTTGCTTTAAGAGATTCAAAGAAGAAGCAGCAGCAAAAGAGTTGTTAAACCTGAGTGAAGTGAGTGATACCCTTTTTCCCCATTCAATTTCCCACTTCTTCCATCACAGGAAAAGAAAAGAAAAGAAGAAAAAGAAAGGGAAACAAAAAAATAAGAGAGGGGCAAAAGTTCTTCTGTTCTTGTTCCTGTTAACTTTTTTTTTTCTTTTTGACTGACAACCAACTGACTGTCTCTTGTTCTTGTAATAATTAAGGCCCGACCTTGACTGGATTAGACTTGCAGCCCTTCTCTCCACTTCCGGTGTCCACTTTCCACTCTCCGGCTCCGTCATCTACTACTAGAAGGTATCGCATTATTATTCATCTCCACGACTGTTGCTGCGCTCCCTCTCTCTCTCTCTCTTACTCTTCCTCTCTCATTTTATTATTCCCCTCTCCTCTTATTTCTTCTCCGGGCCCCCTCCCCAGTCTGTTTTCTTATCTCCCTCCGGCTGGAATCTGTCCCATTTTATCTATCATTATCTTTTATACTTTTTTCTTTTTTGATGTACCGTTATTGATTGCATTTTAACATTGCCTTTTTCTTCTCTCCAGTCAGCCTACCAGCGCGTCATGTGCATCGGGAGGGTCTAGCCCCCCCTCGCCGGTCAAGCCATCAGCATCATCATCCTGCATCCTCACTTCCTCGCTCACCCATTCCTTTGGATTCGCCTCCTCACTCTTCACTACTCACCCCCCCCCTTCTACGTCACATCGAGGAGGAACAAAAACCTCATCTGATCCATTGGGTTCCCATAAGAGGGGGAAAACTGAATAAAAATAAAGGATCAACAAAGGAATATAAATTACAAAAAAGGAATCGGACATCAAGAAGAAAAGAATTACCCGCCGCGAGATTGCTCGTGGACGGATTAGCTGCAAGGCTAGGGATTTTTCTAAAAGGTACGCACATCCTGAACAACATCCACACACATACAGCCTTCTGGTCCTTTTTTTATTTTTATTTCGATTGTATTATTTTATTTGATTTTTTGATTTCCTGTCGGACGGATCCCGCCGCAGAGACGGAAGGGGAAAAGAAAAAGAAAAGAAGGGAAAAGGAAGAGGAAAAGCCGGGGGGAATGCAGTCCATGCAAGCCACTTGCATCTGGAGAGGAGGGAGGGGAAGGGACGAAAGAGAAAAAAAAAAGAAAGAAATGGAAAAAGAGATATGATGATGATTATTTATGATTATTATTATTGTTATTATTGTTATTACTATTTCCTGCCGTTGCTACTTGCTGCTACTTGCGACTACTAGTTGATCTCACCACTGACCTGCTCCCGATCCTAGCTCCCGTTGTCCTGCTGCTGCTACTACTACTTTGCTACTACTGCACCTCGTTTTGACTTTCGACAACCACCATTACTACTTTGCGCTTACTCTCAACTTACTTCTTTTTCGATTCTTCTTTTTTTGATCGCTTTTTTAGTTCTGGTTTTCTTTTTGATTTATTTATTTTCTTTTTTCGACTTTCCTTCCCCATCCTTTTGGGGGGAAAACGATCGAACCCCTCCCACACAGTCCAGTCTTGTCTCGCCGCGATCCTCCGAGACAGACAGAACAAGACACAGACACAGACAGCGGAGACCACCTATACATCCAATTTGGAGATATCCGATTGATTATTATTGTCCAGGGTCTGGCTGAATCTGGTCGTTTACGGCGGGTAGCCTGGAATTCCTCGTGCTTCGACCACCGGCCAATTGAGCGCGGCGTGCCTCAATTCGCTTTCCTTCGCTCTTCCTTTTCCGCCCTTTAATCCGGCCTCCTCTTCTTTCCCTCCCTCGCCGCTTATCTTTCGCCGTCGACTCTCTCTGGTCGTTCGCCGTCCTCTCGCCTTTTCCCCAGTCTTTCCCCTCCCCTCCATCCCTATCTCTCGTCCTGCACCTCCCTTATCTTTTTCCTTTTTTCTTCCATCGATTTTCCTTTCTTTTTTTTTTTCCTCATTTAATTTATTCTCTTTTGGGGGGTGACTCGCTACTCTCTCTCTCTCTGTTACTACCTTACCTTTACTTTTCTCCGCCTTTATTTCGTGTGCCCCCTTGAGGGCTTCCTCCAATCAGACAACCATGTCTGGGTTGACCCTGGGGGGAGGAGGCAGTAGTGGTGGTGGTGTGCGACCGACGCAACCCGCGGCCTTTACTGCTCTCCAGGATTCCGCCGACGCCGACCGCCGCTCCTCCACCACCACCTCCCACAACCCCCTCCACTTCCCTCCGACTTCCTCTCAACTCTCTGACGATTTCTCCTTTGGCTCCCCAATCAGCCCTGCTGATTCCTCGAATGCCCCCGACAGTCTGCTTAACGACTCTCTGTTTCCGGAATGGAAGGTCGGTACGCCTCGCCCCGGATTTGATGGTCCGGATGAGATGCAACGAAAGGATCCATTAGCCACCCAGATATGGAAGTTGTATTCGAGGACTAAAGCTCAGTTACCCAACCAAGAGCGTATGGAGAACCTGACGTGGCGGATGATGGCTATGAGTTTGAAACGCAAGGAACGGGAACGTGCTCAGCAATCTCGGTAGGTGGAGTGCCTCGTCAATCCTCTGTTCCTCCCCCCTGCCGTCGCTCGATGGAATGCTGATCGAACTTCGTGCGTCAATAGTAGTGCCTCCGCTCGAAACAGCGTCTCCGGCCCTAGTGGCATTGCTCAACTGCGTCTCACTGATCGCGAGCCGACCGCGGCAAATCCCTCTCTCTCCACCGACCTGACCTCTGATCCTATGAACCTCGACGATTTCATCGTTCCCTTCGAGTCTCCGTCCGATCACCCATCTCCCCAAGTCACAAAAGGCGAGTCAACGTCGGCAGCCATCCCGATCAAGTCCCGCAAGGACCAAGTGGCTGAGTCCACGCCCGTGCCCGCTTCGTTCCCCCACCCACCCCAGGACCTGCGAAAGAACAGCGAGTTCGGCTACGTGCCTCGTCGGGTGCGCAAGACGAGCATCGACGAGCGCCAGTTCTTCAACCTCCAGGTGCCCACCCGGAAACGCCCGGCCGAGGCGTCGCCCCAGGTGCCGCCCGTGTCGAACGCGATGTTGGCTCAGGATCCGGACTTGTCGGGCGGTGTGCCTGACTACGCCCTGGATGCGTCGTCGGCTTTTGCGATGCACCATAACAACAACCATTCCTCCCACCACAACCACACTTCACCTGGCATGCCGTTTGGTCTGGATACCTACGGCCTGGGTGAAGATCCGATCCTTACTTCCGCCGGTCCCTACCAGACCCAGTTTACCTTCTCTCCCACCGAGTCCCCCATGACGTCAGGCAACCCCTTTGCCAACTTGTATGCGCACACGCCGGTGGCCTCGTCCCTCAACTCGACCGATTTCTTCTCCCCGCCGCCGTCGGGATACCAGTCTACTGCGTCGACACCGCAGCCGGCCTATGATGGTGAGCATTCAATGTTCTTTGATATGCCATCCGTGGATGCGCGCACGCAGCGCCGGGTCCCCAACTACGTCTCGCACCGCACGTCGAACCTGTCTGCCTCACTGCAGCCGCGATATATGTTCAACCAGAACCAGGACCAGTCGCACCACACCGGCAACCATTCGTCTTCGATGCACTCGCCGGGATATCCCATTCCTCAGCCTCAGCACGTCGATCCCACTCAAGTGCTCAACCCCAACGATTTCTCGACTGGGGCTTCCCATGCAGCCATGTTCAGCTTCGGCGCTGATTCGGACAATGAAGATGATGATGGTAACCAGTTTTCCGACCGTGCGGGATTGACGATGCCTGGTGATCTGGATGATGGTGCGGACATGAACGGTGGCATGCAGTGGGATGCTCAGTTCCCTGGTTCTTTCCACTCGCTGCCCGGCTTCAGCGCGCAGCACCGCAAGCATGTAACGATCGGGTCCGCCGACATGATGGATACTCCCAGCGAGTGGGCTCAGAGCGGCAGTCTGGGACGCACGCATGGTTCGGCCGCCTCGGTCAGCGAGGTGCGCAACCGCGAGCAGGATCCCCGGCGGCAGAAGATTGCGCGGACGACGTCGACTCCTAATACTGCACAGCTGCTGCGGCAGAGCATGAACGCCAACACTTCACACACGTCACCCAACACACCGCCAGAGTCGGGCTTGAACAGTGCCGTGCCGTCTCGGCCGGCCAGTCCGGGTGGCTCGAAGAACGGTGAGCAGAGCAGTGGCCCCACCACATGTACCAACTGCTTCACGCAGACGACCCCGTTGTGGCGGCGTAACCCTGAGGGTCAGCCGCTGTGTAACGCCTGCGGGCTGTTCCTGAAGCTGCACGGGGTGGTGCGGCCACTGTCGCTCAAGACGGACGTGATCAAGAAGCGCAACCGCAGCAGCGCCAACAGCCTGGCGGTGGGCACTTCGCGCGCGTCGAAGAAGTCGGCCCGCAAGAACTCGGTGCAGCAGACGACGGTCACGACACCGACGTCGAGCCGGGCGCAGAGTGGTGCGACGTCGTCGGAGTCGCCGCCCGCGGTGCCGGGTGGTAGTACGTCGGGCAGAGCCGCAGGCGTGGTCCCCATCGCGGCGGCGCCTCCGAAGGCGAACCCGACGACGAGTTCTCCCGGACAGAGTCGGGGAACCTCGTCTGTGCAGATGGCGCCGAAGCGTCAGCGTCGGCTGGAAAAGGCCACGGACGCGGAGGCGGGCGGCGACGAAGCCAGCAAGTCGAGCACGGCGAGCGGACGGTCCAAGGTGGTGCCTCTGGCGCCGGCGATGCCCCCGGCGGCAGCCAACCCGGCCAACCACAGTATTGCGGGCGGGCAAGGAGCCAGCCAAGAATGGGAGTGGCTGACGATGAGTCTGTAAAGTTTGCAGACAAGTTTCACGGGATGAATCTTTTCTTGTTTCTGATGTTCCACGATAGACATGACCGCGCAGCAAAGGAGTTCTCGCTAGACGAGCAGGAGTTGGTAATATGCAAGGTAATGGTCTGCGCTGGCTGGCGGCAGGTCTAATGAGTGATGCGATTTCGGTTCTTGGGGATGCTTAGTACATGTCTAATGAAGGGGATGGATGAGCGGGAGGATTTTATTGTGTGTTTTTGCTTGATACAATCGCGTCTGTCCGGTCCATTCTGCTGTGCTGCTGCTGATGTTGATTTGGATGATTTTTATTTTATTTCATTGTGTTATGTTTGTTTGTTTCAGAATTCGGACCGGGCAGAAGTGCGCATCTCCTTGTTTAGAGTGATTTTATTCTGCTTTGATTGTGATTATGATTGATTGTGATTATGAATAGCTAGGTAGTCTAAGGATGGTTCAATTGAACTGACATTTCTCATTCATTCATCTCTTTGATTCCATAGTCAATTAAACCAGAACCGTACAGCTGCATCACCCCCATGAAATGGAACCCAATCCCAATAACAACACAAACATGCCACACAACATGCGAATTACACCTCCGTCCAGGGAGAAGTATACCACCTAAGACAGAAAGATGAAAGATAGTGGAAACATACCAGATAGGAGATACTCCCCGCCGTGGAGGATATAGCCATGGAATATAGGTATGACTGCCGATAGACAGACCGAGTATCTAGATAATTCATTTGGTTAAGTTAAGCTACTTAGTAATTGTTAGTAATGATATACATACACTTATCTAGCGAGTCAGGATAGTAGTATATATTATATACTAGTTAATACCATGTACCCATTCCTTATGGGTGTATCCTCATAGAAACCGAAATATATTATCCCTGTGATGGAGTTTAACGATGAGGAGGATTATACCCAGTTGATCGAGACGGAGGTAGGTAGGTATTGGATGGATGATGTTTTTAGGGCCATATGGGTGTTCGTGGATGTGGGTAGAGCGTCCACAGGAGGGTGAGGGTTTGGGTTGTTGGGGGGAGGAGTAGTGGTAGGTGGATGGGTTGGTCTTTGTTAATCTGATAGTGAGTGTGGTTATGGTGAGGATAGTGGTAGTATAGTAGAGTGAGTGTGGTGTAGAGGTGTGTTGTGGTGTGGTGTGTTGTGCTGTGTTCGTGTTTGTAGTAGGAAGGTGCAGGTGAGGATCAGTACCATATCATAATGTAGAGTATAGACATGTAGTGTAAATGATCAACATAGCCGTAGTTGAATCATCAGCAGTGTTGCTTCCTACTACATATAGAATATCAGATTATATCTTGTCTATAAGCTGGTATGTAGCTGTATGCATTGACCAATAACATCCAGCGTATCACATGACACACGTGACCATATAAAAATTCATCGCATTCATACAACAACATGAACCAGCAACCACGCCCCAATCACCCCATATCCAACATATACACACCTTTCCTACCCAGAAACACACAGAGTTCTATACATTGTAACCATGGGCTCCAGCTCCAAAAAGAAGAAGGAGAAGCAGAAGGATTTCCAGGTAAACCCCATCCATAACCCCCCCCCCCCCCCCTTCTCATACCCACCAACCAACCAACATAACTAACCATCACCAGAAACCCAAGCTCAAAGTCGGCAAAGCCAAAGCCAAACCAGACAATTTCACCGACACGAGCTTCAAATCCAAAAGTAACTTCCCTTCCCCCACTACACCCTTCCACCCGTGATGATATCCTTTTTAATAAAGGTATATAATAGGTATAACCCTAACCCAACAATCCCTCACCCTGCACGCCCCCAGCACCACCCACCAATTCACCCACCACGTCTCCCTCCTAAACTCCAAATCCGACATTCAGCGCCGCGATTCCCTCGCGCACCTAACCACCCACCTCACCTCCGCCCCTACATCCCAACCCCTTCCTATCCCCGTAAGCACCCTCCTCCCCACCCTCTCCCCCCTAATCCTGGACGCCAGCACAACCGTGCGCACCCAGCTCCTCAAGCTTCTCCGCACCTTGCCCCCAAGCGACGTGGAAGACCACGTCGCCAGCCTAATGCCGTACGTGCGCGCCGGCATGACGCATCTGGCCGCCGACATCCGCGTCACGGCCGTGGACGTCCTCTCCTGGCTGGTGGAGATTGCCGGAGAGGCCGTGGTGTCGTGCGCGGGCGGATGGATCAAGACGCTGAATTGCTTCCTCTCTGTGCTGGGATGGCATACCGAGGAGAGCTCGAAGTGGTCGAGTAATCGGGCTGCGTTTGGGAAGGCCGGCGCGAAGGGGAAGCCCATGGTGAAGGTTTTGGGGGTGTTGGCGGAGTTTTTGGAGGCTGGGATTGGGGAGGATGGTGATGATGAGATGGAGGTGGATGGTGAGGGTGAGAGTGGGACTGGGACTGGGACTGGTGTTGGTGGTGGGTTCCCGATTGTGCAGACGGAGGTGCATATGGTGCCCAAGTCGGCGCAGCCGTATGTGTATTTGAATTTGTTTGGTGCGCCGAGAGATGAGGAAGGGGAGATGTATGAGACGAGGGAGGAGAGGTTCCGCGTGTTTAAGGGACGGTTTTTGGTTCCGGTTGAGCGTGGGTTGGAGAGTGCGAGGCAGGATGGCGGGGAGGTTGGGCGCGCTTCGTCCGCTGTGAGTAAGGTGTTGAAGGAGGCCAGGGGGGTGGATTGGGAGGTTTAGCTGATTTGCTGTTTCATGTTGTGGTATCTTGTGTTGCTATACGGCGTTTGGTAATGGGCTCTGTTGTTAAATCGTGTGTTATGGGTGCATTGTTATAGATTTGTTATATTGCTGGCTATATGCTTCAAAAAGCATTATACTTTGGCCTTCTCGTCCATGTTGTCCAACTTTTCTTCGGATTCTCCGTCAACTTCCCGTCCGTCGTAGATTTCTTCGGCCATCACAGCCCTGTCGATAATAGCATGTCGGGCAGGGAACACCCACGATAACCCGACATACACTACGCTGGTCCCCACAAATCCCAGCAGCCATCCGAACTGATACGGGTGGATACCCACGCCAACCGAGATACTACTATTGACAGAGTTGATCAGCCCTGGCAGACTCGGCACGACACCGACAATAAACGCCACAATGGCGCGCCAGTTCACGCCCCATTTCGAGTATCGATACACCGGGTTGTTGGGCTGGTACAGAGCCAGGGTATCGTACTTTCCATGCTTCAGCAGCCAAAAGTCCCATAGCATGATAGCTGCAATCGGTCCCAGGAAGATGGCATACGCTGACATGAAGTTCAGGAAGCTGTCCGCCGACTCAAGGATCTTCCATGGCACTAGAGCCCATGATAAAATACCGCAGATGATCTGGCCTCGGCGCAAATTGACGTGTCCTGGAAACAGGGCCATTAGATCGTTGGCTGCTGAAATCGAGTTGGCGGAGATGTTGACACCCAGAGAAGCCAGAGCGAATGAGAATGCTGCAAAAAAGCGACATGCCCGGCTGGACCAGTGGCTGATTAGCTCGATTGGGTCCCATGGGACTGATCCGCCATATCTGGCGTAGCCAGCTGAGGAGGCGGCAATGCCGATGAACGAGATGAATGTAAACACGATAGGCAGCATAGGGACGTAGAGAAGCTGCCACTTTGCCGTAACACGCGAGTATCGAGAAAAGTCGGACTGGTTCACACTAAGAGTGGCATAGTTCCCCAGGACCGAGGTCATGCTCGCCAAAAACACCCAGCTGTACTGTGACCCCGAGACAGTCGCTTTCTGCTCGAACATTGCCCCTCCTCCCTCTGCCACGAACGCCCAGATCAAAATCGCAATCCATGCGATCGGCACAACCACAGACTTGACCACAAACAGCCACCGCACTTTGTTCGGGTGGATGCAGAGAAACGGAAGTTGAAACAGCCAGAAGATAAAGTATCCGACCATGCCATTTGTTGTAATGCCCTGATCCTCAGGAATCTCGTTCTTGACCCTCAAGAAGCTAGGCCAGATGGCTCCAATCATGGCACGCACGGCGTTGCCGCCATTGACGTTCTGAATCGCGAACCAGAACAGTGCCAAAATGACTCGAGAGACAATGGCGACGTATGATCCCCAGAATCCCCAGCTAGCCCGTGAGATCACCGGGAACGGAATGTGATAGATCGCACCGACAGCACCGTTGCCCGCGATGACGAAAGACATGATGAAGAACGAAATCGCGACGATTATGAGTGATTCGCGCCAGCTAAGTCCGACTGCTATTATACTGCTAGCAAACTGCCATGTAGCTGCATTAAAGGCGTCGGAGACCCAATACGCTGTACATCCGTCAGCACGGCAAGACAAACGAAGGAGACGACGTACAGATGAAGCTGAGCGGTCCCCATTGTCGACGATGAAAAGGAACCGGATCGAGATCGAGATTGGTCCAGCGAGCACTTCCATCTGCAAAAGCAGAGCGCGACTGCGGCACTCGAAGCTGAGGCCGTCTGAACTTCATGATTAGGTATGGTGCCGCCGAGATGCGGTAGATGAAGTGGATAGGGGTTCAAGTCATCCGATACAGAGGCGCGGGAGCGAAAAAGCAATATGGTAGATCGATGTAAGGGATACGGTCGCACAAGCTGCGCTGTCTAAATGCTGGAGAAAGAAAGCTGCAGGCTGACAATCACGATCTGCAGCCCATTAGGTCCAGCCAGATAAGCTGGTGCATGATAAGCATCCCTGCTGCGATAGCCACCGCCCTACTATTGGATGCGTCGCCGAACAGACTATCTGCCCAGCTTCGATAAGACATGAATAGCGGGGTGCTCGAGAGGATGCCATTTTTGTCTGATAAGTGGTTATAGTATCACGCAAAGTAAGAGGCCTCCCACCTGACGTCAGGCACTGGCTCAACCGACAGCTTCTGCGATCGAACCGTGGTTCAGGGTGTATGGAATGTGAGATTGGCTCGCTGCGGTATGCGAATAAAGCGAGCTACCAGGCGGTTTTGTATTAGACATAATGATTCATCGAGTTTCTTGGTTTGCAAATTGGGGATTTGTCTTTATTCTGCTTCATCTTGGGTGTGATTGTGCCGCTTGCGTAGTCTCCGTCTCCAGGAGTGCTGCAATCTATAAACATGTTTGTTAGCAGGCAGCAGAGAGGAATCAGATGGTTCAAAGATTCATCCCTTACTAGATCGGATGTTGCTGAGTACTCGGACGCGCCCGAAGTTGCGATAAAGCTAAGAATGGGGCGAGTGGAGATGCCAGTTTACCCCTCTCGCTGCCATTCCCCTCAGGCTGCCACGAGGCATCTCGGTTCATCCCATACAACATCAATTTTGGTCAACTGCATCACCTACCAACTGTACCACTCAACATGTCTTTCAACATCTCGCAGGCTCGTTCTCGCTTCCCCGCCTTGAACCAGGAGCAGGTTTTCCTGGACAATGCAGGTCAGTTACATCCTACCCACCAGTATCGAAAACGGGGAATTGCTAACAGCACATAGGAGGCAGCCAGGTGTTGGACACAGTGATCGAATCGTATGTCCCCCGGCTGTTCGCTGTTAGCAAAACCTCCTAACCAAGTACAGTGTGACATCATATCTCTCGAAGACCAACGTTCAATTGGGCGCAACCTACAATACTTCCAAGGTCTCAACTGCCGCTTACGATCACGGCTACGAAGCTGCAGCAAAATTCATAAATGCGAAGCCTGAGGAGGTATGGAAAACCTATTCATCCATGTACAATGCTAACCTATGCAGATCTGCCTGGGTGTCTCAACAACGCAGCTCCTGCACAACCTCTCTACAGCGCTAGACTTCCAACCAGGAGACGAGCTGATCGTGTCCAAGCTGAATCATGAGGCCAATTCTGCCCCGTGGGACAGGATCGCGCGTCGTTTGGGGCTTACAGTCAAGTGGTGGGGGGCTTCAGACCCTCTAAACCCTATTTGCGATCCTTCTGGGCTAAAGCAGTTGATGTCGGAGAAGACCAGGCTCGTTGCCTGTCCGCATGCTTCCAATATCACAGGATCCATCACAAACGTAAAGGAGATTGCCAAGGTTGTGCATCAGGCTCCTAGGGTATGATATGACAATCCTTAATATGCTCTATCATCATCTCATAAGACATAGGCTCTCCTTTGCGTTGACGGTGTCGCGCTTGCTCCACACCGCCAAGTCGACGTCAAGGATCTCGATGTCGACTTCTACGTGAGTGAAACTAGAGTGTAGGCAAACTGTGATCTAACAGCGACAGGCATTCTCGTGGTACAAAGTGTATGGTCCTCATATCGCCCAGCTGTATGCCTCGTCGCGAATCCATGACCAGATAAATCCGCTGTGCCATTACTTCAAGTCCACGGAAACCCTCGACCTAAAGCTGAACCTGGCTTCAGCCAACTATGAGCTGACACAAAGCATTCCACGTGTCTTGGAATACTTCGGCTCTAATTTCTCCGCCACATGGGATGAAATCGCCACCTACGAAGAGAAGCTGCAGGAGATTCTCCTGGGCTTTTTGAGAAGGAATGATCTTGTAACCATCCATGGCGAGCCTTCCGCCAACAAAGCCCTGCGAGTTCCAGTGATAAGCTTCACCGTGAAGGGCATCAAGAGCCAAGCACTAGTTGAGGAGGTCGAGAAAAGAAGCCCTTTCGGCTTTCGCAGCGGACATATGTACAGTCATCGCTTGCTCAAGGACATCATAGGCTTGGAAGATGTCGAAGATGGAGTTGTGCGGATCAGCATGCTACATTACAATACTGGTCAGTTTATACCTACTTTCAACGATGGAGTACTAACATCAGACAGAGCAAGAAATCACATCACTTGTTGAGCTGTTGCGGGAGATCATTGCAGCGATCTAGAATGATCTAGTAGATCTTTGACAACAGAAGGGCCATTCTGACAGCTGTTGAGACAGATTACCTCCGTACCTAAATCTAGCAGGCAGCAGGCATGTCAAATCATGACATTGCTGCCTTGCCTAATAGAAAATCATATTACGAGATGCTCGTACACCTGTTAAATCTCGTAAACAGCCATACTACTCCACATAATACCCACTCGCCTTCTATGTTGTAGTTAGTGACTATCCTAGTTGAACCCACGAGGTTGCATGCTAGCTTTTTGAGTACACCGAGACATTTGCTGACATGACGATCAAATCGTTCTAGCTATATTAGTGCAAGTAAACCATGTGATGTAACAGTAAGTCACCCCGCTCCTTGCTTTCACCACATTTTGTAGCTTTCCTCTGCTCAACATCTGCAGTCTGAAAACTTCAGACATCACAATGGCACTCGCTTATAGCAAAGTTCCCTCGGGTACGACCGTCATCCCATCCCCTTTCCAGGTCCATGTTTCGGACGAACAAATCGAGGAGCTACAGCTGTTGGTCAAGCTGTCGAAGCTCGCACCTCCAACATACGAAGGTCTTCAGCAGGATCGTAAATATGGCATAACCAACGAATGGCTTGCCAATGCAAAGGAAGCATGGAAGAGCTTAGACTGGTAAGGTCCATCAGTGAGCTGATTTTAGCAATGCTGAAAAATTTAGGCGATCGGCAGAAAGCCGTATCAACAGCTTCCCTCAGTTCACGTATGATATCGAGGGCCTGACCATTCACTTTGTGGCTTTATTCTCCGAGAGAAAGGATGCAATCCCTATTGTTCTTCTCCACGGCTGGCCAGGCAAGCTCACGTCCAATTTTCCATATAGTCAATTGGCTGACTCAAACCAGGCAGCTTTCTCGAGTTTCTTCCCGCTCTGGATTCAATTCGGGACAAATATAGCCCAGAAACCCTGCCATACCATATAGTGATTCCGTCGCTTCCGGGGTTCACGTTCTCATCCGGTCCTCCGCTAGATGTCAATTTCACTGGCATCGATACGGCCCGCGTCATCAACAAAGTGATGCTCAATCTCGGTTTCGAGGATGGCTATGTGGCACAAGGTGGAGACATTGGATCAAGGATCGGTCGCATACTTGCCGTAGATCATGAATCTTGCAAAGCCGTGCATTGTAAGCTGCCGATTGTCTCTTCGCTGCAGAAGTTTTCCTCTAATCATCATTAGTGAATGCGTGCTATATGGGAAAGCCCTGCAACGTACCAGACACCGCTATTACTGAAGAAGACAAACGCGCGCTGGCTCGCGCTCAGTGGTTTGGTACCTATGGCAGTGGATATGCTGTCGAGCATGGTACTCGACCCAGCACGATCGGCAACGTTCTATCCACAAATCCGGTGGCGCTGCTCGCCTGGTATGCACTTCCATACACCATTTATCAATCAACTAACGAAACATGCAGGATTGGAGAGAAGTTCCTCGACTGGGCTGATGAGGCTATACCCTTGGAGACTATCCTGGAATCTGTATCACTGTACTGGTTTACTGAGACATTCCCCCGGTCTATCTACCACTATCGGGAGGTATGATGACTCTACCTCTGCCTATAACCTCGTAACCATACTCACCCTGACCCAGAACGTTCCGCCCCCCAAGCTGAGACAGGCCGAAGACCCACGATGGTACATCCGCAAGCCATTTGGCTTTTCATATTATCCAAAGGAGCTTGTACCCACCCCACGCGCTTGGGTTGAGACAACCGGAAACCTGGTGTTCTGGCAAGCTCATGAGAAGGTATGCTTCCCAAGTCTTGCTGGCGGCATCTGGCGGCATCTGCTGACACGCCACAGGGAGGACATTTTGCAGCGTTGGAAAGACCACAGGACTTCCTTGATGATTTGACGGCGTTCTGTGGACAAGTATGGGCTGGAAGAAAATGAGATGGTGCCACGATTACCGTGGATCGTCTATAGCATGCTCGGAAGGCTGCATCAGGCCAATAGCGAAATGCGAATCAGACACTAAGGCTTGTCTCGGATGTAGTTGTATATATCGCTCATAATAGAGCTCCCCATCTGAATGGACACCCATCTAGCGAGAGTCTACGGCATATTGTTAGCTGAGTTTTGACTACAACCGGATTGGAGCCCTCTCCCACCGAAAGTCATGATGAGACGATCCTCGTGGCTTTGTCGGTACTTTTCATCAATACAAAATTTGTGCAATCCCGTGATGGCTGGCATATCTCCGACCCTCCCTCCTTGCCTAAGTTTTTTTTTTTCTTTCACATCGTGTGACCTCATCCTTCGCTCAAAGCACCACCCCTCAGAACAAGATACCAAAGCTCACCCAGTCAGTCATCCAGCATCCTGGCCCGTGGTACCTCGTTTAAGGGGAGTACCTCCTGTCGCCCGCATGGGCCGGCATTAGCCTGCATCCTTCATGCGAGTTCCCCAAAGAGGGGTTGCCAGTAAGGTTCTTTCCATCCCGTTCTAGACGGCGGAGCTGCTTGCTGCCTCGTCTGTAGCCTTTGACAGTCCTACAAAAGGATTTGCTATCCTGCGGCATCCGGGGAGAAGTTGTCTGCGCTGATTTGTTGTATTGTCGCCGGTTGCCAATTTAGTCTTTCGGTTGATGCGTACAACCAACACTCCGAGCGTAACGGTAGGTACTTTCTGTGACGGGCTGTTTTAAGTTGTTTGAACTTTTGACTTGGATTGCAGATAGTGTTTTTCCCTCTAGCAAGGTTTGAGGTTGGCGTCTTTAATGCAAGGCTACTAGTAGTATACTCCTTAGTATTATAGTATTATCTCGCATTCACAGTATTACAGTTCTGACCGGGATGGTGATATTAACTTCACATCCGTTTGACAGAATATATTTTCCTGCTGTTGCCCAAGCCTGAAACATGACCGGACAGGCTTTGACAGAGCTAAACTTTTCGCACATGCCGTCTGAGCCTAAACCGATGACACCGTCCGGTCGAGACTTCTGTCTGACCGTGTCCTCTTCATTTCTGACCTCTACTTCCTACTATCTATCTAAACAAATAGTTACTATAATCCTAACTGCAGATGCTTCTCCAACAAACCACCAAGTCCGAGTCGGGATCAATCGGGAGGGTGGGGCTTTCCAGCGACTGCCGGGCCAACCAGCGAAGCCAAAGTGGGCAACAAAAACTCACCGGGACAGCCTGATAACCCCGCGTTCATTGGGCGGTGTGGCTCCACCCCTCTTCGGCTTTGGCTGGCCTTTTTGGAGAAGTGCAAAAGGACATTCAGGTCTTTTTTTTCTCTTGGTGGTCGGATTATCCCACAGCCACCCACGCCATGACTCAGTGTACGGGTTCTGCGGGTAGGGAAGGTCATGAGATTTGTCACCCCCGGCAGTCCAGCCAGCCCTTTGATGATTGATACTACGACTATCATATGGCCATCCTCTGCTGTCTGACCAATGGTCGTCTGCCTATTCTTAGAGTTCCACTGCCTAGTCTACTACTCTGAGATTGATACCCAGCTTATTTTGTAAGCCAGACGCCGTTTGACCCCGGGGTTCTTAGTGACCCAACCTTGGGTGCATTATTTTAGTCAGTTATTGCATATGACTATATAAACTACTTTGCATAGGGGAAGATTATCCTGGACCTTCTTAAAAGGGCAGGTGTGGAAGAACAGCGGAATCATGTGATGTGATTATGTAGTGCTTATGTATCCAGACTTATTCCTATGCACTCACCGGCTTAGCCGTGCATCATCATCGCCATCGCCATCGCCCACTACACTGTCTCACAATGAACGAGATGTACCCCGTAAATATCTGCTCCATTAAGGCTGTATGACTTCGACCCATCTGACGTTCCTTACACTCACACAGAAACCCTTACACAACAGTTCCGAAGATGACCCTTGACGTCTTGCTGGGTCCTCGAGTGTGGATACGGCTTACTTGTTAGTCCATACCATGATGTGGTTAGTTAGGTCAGGAGTCCGTAGCCTCAGACTACCCCGGAAAGGCAAACCGTAGTAGCTTTGTTCATGATCATACAATGGGCCGCGGGACGAGAGGATTGGTTGGATTCAGCATCATCATCTACGGAGCAACGACGGAGGCTACTACTAAGTCGTATTAAGTCCCAAGTGGGCGAACTAGTTAGACGGCGCTTGTCGATGGTTGCTTCACTGTCACTGGTTCTTTTTTTCCTTCCTTTGCATCTTTGCTGCCTGGACTCACCACCCTGGTTACCTAATCTTACTGCGACCGGGGGCGGTTCCACAGCCAGTTGTTCGTCCTGGCTCCAGCATATGGTACAGTAGCGCTCCCGTGGTCGCCGTTCTGTTACTTTTGTGCTCTCTGCATCAGGTCATGTTCATCCTCAAGCGACCATGTAAGATGAGCAGAATATGACGGGGCAGAGAAGAGAAGAAAGGGGACGAGATTAGATGTGATAGCTGCATAGCCAGCAGGCTGTGTTTGCGCAGTTCAGTTTCAGCAGCCCCATCCAAAACTCCTTTCCCCTTTTCAGCAACCAAGTCTGGGCAGAAATCAAGAATAGTAGCTAAACGCCCCAAAATGACGACGACAAAATTTTAAGGCAGGAGACAGGAGGAGAGCAATAATCTCCTCGAGTCCATAAGTTTTCGCCATGTATGTACGTGTCACTGCCTCAGCAGAGCTTTTTTTTTTTGCCCTTTTCCCATTCCCCCATCTCTGACGGTGGTGGCGTGGCTGGCAAATCCGTCCGCGGTGGTTGGCTGACCACCACCAATTTTCGCTGGGCCATTGACGGAAGCGGCAGGCCTCTCCCTCCCAATGAGAAGGGATCGTTCATTTTATGTTACACTGGGGCCGGTGCTTATGGACCAACCTACATACATCCCTCCGTACATAGACGACATCCCTTTTTCTTTTCTTTCTTTTTCTTTCACTAAAATCCATGACAGCCCGGTTTCATCGCTCCCATCTATTGGATCATGCTTATTCTGGGATGAGACAGACGTCAACCATCCATCCTCCCATACCTACTGTAGCAAATGGAACGGGCGGCAGCTGCCTTGCAGTACAACTTCAGCTGCGTACGTCAAAAAGCAGCTGCCCGTGCTGGTTTCTGCTCTATCATGTATCTCTCTTTTCACAGCCAGGGTTGACAACTATGTAGGACAACAGCCACTGTCACTGTCATAAGCACCTAAATGCGCGCGCTGTCTCTAGGCGATAAACCGCAGATAGTCTAGTACCCGGGATCGGCTGTGCAATAGTCGCGCGGAGGGAAAAAGAGACTATCCCTCCCCCTTATCAGACTATGAGATCTAATAGTTGTTATCGGGCTCTGCGACGTCGTATTATCTATCTACATAATGACAGTACTATCTATGTTCGATACCCTTTGGGACGGCTTCGGTAATGGCCATAACTGGAATCGGATCAGGGTGGATTTGGAATCTTAGTCATGCGACGTGAGAAAAGAAAGGCAGGAAAAGTGCCGGCGCTGTGTTGTTTGTAGGACCATAGAAAGTGACATGGGATACGAAATCTTGAGAAAGTAGGCTGAAGTTGTAAGCTGTGAGTCGGCAGACACCCGACGACCATGGGGCATGGAAAGCGAAAAGAGAAGGGGAGAGGAATTTTGCCTCCAGGGCCATGAGACATGAGATGAATACTCATGAATAATGGGAATGCTGAGAGGCGAAAACCAGGAGTGGAAAGGAACCAGAGTCAAGAGTCAGAGAGACAAGAGCCAGAACCAGAACCAGAACCAGAAACCCAGACTCCAGAACCAAAACCAGACCAAACCAAACTGAAAAGCCTCCATGCCCAACCCGGGCCCCAGAAGTTGTCCAGTAGTGGGCAAGTCCCTATCTCGGACGGGCGTGTGAAGAGTCATCGTTCCTCCACTCCATCCGCTCCCGTCCTGGTTCCGATCATCGTCTGCCTTCCCCTTCTACTTTACTTACTCCGGGCCCTCCTCCTCCCTCCTCTCTCACTCTGCCAGCAGGGCTGACTGACTGTGACTGTGACTAGACTGGAACTTGAACTCTTACTTTGCCATCTCTTCCCTCTCTCGCCCTTCACTCACTAATATTCCTCCCCTCCCCTCCTCTCTTCCTCCACCTTCCACACGCTTGTCATCTTCTTTCTTTCTTTCACTAGAAAGGAAGTGTGACTGAAGAGTGTAGAGTCATACTAGTTTCCTTGTTTATCTTTGCTTCACTTTTGTATCTTGGTTCCTGTTCAGTTGTTTGGCTCGTCTGCTCTTCCCGTTGCCTCTCCGCTCACCCTTTTTCGCCCGCTTTGTGAAAGACTGTGAAGCGTGGTCCCTGCATCCGCCCCAAGAGTCTCAAAAGACCACTTCCGCCACTCTCGCCACTGGCTGCTGCGTAAGTTAATTTCGTTCCTTTTTCTCTCTCGCGCTGTTGGACTCTGTGCTGCGTCGTTCCACTCGCCTCCGACTAGCTTCAGGTTGCCATCTCTGCCTGTGATTTAGTCTGGCCGCCACCCCAGTTAGTCACTGTCTATTGCTCCGCCCCCCATATAGTCATCGGACTCCTGGACCCTCACCGTGAGATCCGGCGTAAGAGTCATAGACGAGCGCTAAAGTGGAGAGATACTCATAAGATCGTTGCTGACTCGTTCCTTCTTCGCCTTCCAGTCTTCCTTGAGCCTCACCAACCTATTTCTGTCTTCTGCCTCCGATACGACTGCTGACTGCCTGGACAAGCGCCGGTTATCTCGCCTGCTTGTTGACAGTCCGCCGCTCTATCGGCCCGTGATATA
Source organism: Aspergillus piperis CBS 112811 (assembly GCF_003184755.1). Taxonomy (NCBI): domain Eukaryota; kingdom Fungi; phylum Ascomycota; class Eurotiomycetes; order Eurotiales; family Aspergillaceae; genus Aspergillus; species Aspergillus piperis. The sequence goes on along the minus strand of NW_020291596.1, from coordinate 1,169,231 downwards.
ACCTCCTGCGCCTGCGCATCTCAAAATGTACCCTGTTGTTATCAAGTCTTCTGTTCCGATCACCCGTGTTGCAGACTCCTCAGATCTCCGAACCTCCGGCAAGACCGCTGCGTTTGTTTAAATAGCTTCCAGCATCTGTCATTCTAGAGGGTCACGTTGACAATATATTACGTGTCTTCTCTGGTTACGCGATATTCGGCTTGATCTATTCGGGACTCTCCAACTGGTGATCGGAACATTAGACGGTAAACCCCTTCTTCTTTTCCCGATTCCTTGACACGTACCACTACTTCACCGGCTTCCTCCTCATTACCCACACCTACCGCCCGACTTCAACCCAACAGCATCATTTTATATCACGTCCGTGCTAGATGACTGTTGTCCTCTCGCTTGCCTAAACTGTCCTACTATACTATATCTTCGACAACCTGGCGAATTTTCTCTCTTAAGGGTCTGCCGTCGCCTGCGATCAAAAAGACGGTTCCTTGTCTTATCGGCTACACGTTCACGGTTCACGCACAACGGTTTATTGAAAACACACACACACGGTTTAAATTTACAGTCTCGTGTCATATCCGACGCATAGAAGGAAGGCTAGCTCAAGTTTGTTAGCCCTCTGGATGACCATTTGAGGTACTTTCGGACCTTTTTCTTTCTATTTTGTCAAAAAGTATCAAGGTCGCTCGACTGGACATCATCCCGGATATGTCAGGGATTGACATTTTGGGTTTGAAGGATCCAAACCCGAACAGCCAAATCCGAACGGCTTATGCGCACCCGTATGCATCCTCGGTCTCTTCCTCCGCCTCTTCCTCGTCCTCTTCGGTCTTCTCGCTAGATGGCCTGTCCTCTCAGAGTTCCATCTCCTCAACCGCGACGAACCCGGTTGATGTGATCTGGGAGAATGAAGGAGAATACCAGGCTGGGGGAAGAGCACTTGCTGCTGCAAACGGTGCGCGCGGTTACCTAAGGGGCGTGGTCCCGAAGGCAACTGATCCTGCTATTCCGCCCGAGTTACGTAAGCATCCGCGGCGGACCAACAGTGCATGCGCGCGGCCTCCGCCGTGTCTTTTGAGACAATCGGAACGGAAGGTCAACTTTGTCGATAACCTTGTCGGTAAGTCTGGGGAGCTGTCCGTTTATTATGATGTGGTTGAGGTTCAGAACTAAGTACACCGTGTGAAAGACACCGCGTCGCAGATTGTTGAGGTCATTTGGCCCTTGTCGGCTGTCTCGCTGCGGAGTGATTCGGCGACTGGATGCAAAGGCGTCTTGCCTCTGCGGACATTCATCCAGGAGACACTCCGCCGCTCCCGCACCAGCTATAGTACCCTCCAGGTGGCGCTTTACTATCTCATCAAGATCAAGCCCCACGTGCCGAGCCATGAGGCGACTCAGGACCAGGCCCGGGGCAAGCCCGTCTGCCGGGCTATGCAGTGTGGGCGGCGCATGTTTCTTGCAGCGCTAATCCTCGCATCCAAGTATCTCCAAGATCGCAACTATTCCGCTCGCGCTTGGAGTAAGATCTCCGGTTTGAACACGGCCGAGATCAACCAGAACGAACTGATGTTTCTGGAAGCGGTTAACTGGCGACTCCATATCCCCGAGTCTCTTTTTCAGCGCTGGACTGACATTGTACTGAAGTACACCCCTGGTGCTGGTAACATGGCTTTTGGGGACGGGCAATGTTGGCGTACGATCATCCCGAAGCTCACGCCTGACCTGGAGGAATTCGACGTCAGCCCCGCGACACCTACCATGCAGTCTTTTGGCTCCCGCTCGGTGTCGGACTCGCCATCCCCTCGGGGCACATCGTTCAAGAGGGATCTTCCCGGCCAAGCCACAAACGAGCCCGTCAGCCTGCCCTCCATCCATGAGCAAATCGCTGCATGCGGGCGTCAAGCGCTGGAGTCGGTGACTCGTAAAGAGACCACACTTCCCTCCCTCCCGTCATTGCCGCCCATGCCGCGGCCGGCTATGCTGCCGACACCGCAGATGACGCCTCAAGCGAGCATCGCCTCCACTCCTGCAGTGAGTGCTGGCGGTATGCCTGCGCACCGCCGTTACATGCAAACTGCCATGTCCCAGGCGCAAAACATGTGCACGGCGCGGTCGATCTACGACCAGCGCCCGTCACTACAGTTTTGCCCTCGGGCTAACACGTTTGATGGGTACCCTAACTTGGTGCGCCGGTCCTCTCTGGCCCGCTCGGCTTCCTCTGCTTCATCTCCGGATTCGATGATCTCGGATGTGTCAAGCATGTCGTCGCAGTCATCGCGATCGTCATCCATGTCATCCAGCTCTTCAACCGGTGTGTCTGCTATGCCTCGCCTGGCCGTTCAGGCAACGCTCCGATGCACTGGCAACTCCCTCAAGGAGTGCCGCAAGAATCTGGCCATCGCATCGCCCATTGATGAGGGTGCACTTGGAGATATCTACAGCTCGCCCGAGACCTATGGCGGTCATCTTGGCCAGGTTCCGGATATGTCCGGCTACTCGCTGGAGCCCCCAGTGGACCTGTCTTCTGCCCACGAGGCAGCACAGAGTCTTTGCGCTCTTTCTGGTGCTGTGCCTCGCGCTCAGCAAACGATCGAGCAACAGAACGCTGGCCAGCGTGTGTGTCGCAAACGCGGCCGCACCGGATCCGAGGACATGCTGCACGGTCAAATCCGTCATCTCGTCAAGTCCAAAACCTTTGCTGAAGGCACTGTACTACCTGATGGGAACATGGCGGATCTGTTCCTGAACCCCGAGGCCCGCCGCACGCAAACGCTCACCGCTTCTCAGCTGAGTGCATTGAACTACAACGTTCCGCTCTCGGGCCCCGTTGGCATGAAGCGTGCCTGCTGCGGGAGCGAGGCCAGGAAGATTGCGCTCAACCCAAGCATGCGGGCTGATTACTAGGTCTCCCAGAATATCTGGACTCATTCATTTATCATTTCCTTTCCTTTGCGGAAAAGTGTTTACATTCATACCCATAATTCTATTCTGACCAATCTGGTCTGGTTGCAACAGCAGCAGAAGAGACGCAGACCGGTAGGGAAAAGTTTTGTGCGAACTTTCTCAGGTGATTCACACGCGTTCGGGGAAAGCAAAAGTCGTCTTTGTATATACCCTGCAGCTGTTGTCGATTCGGGGAGGCTACTTGTACAGTAGTACTGCTATGGCAGACTGCTGGTGTATGATGTACGTTGGGGAGGTTTGTTGCTATCTTTACTATTTTTCTGTGCACATTTGCCATATCTATCGTTATTTATTTCTGTCTGTCATTGCGGCACTGGAGTGTGGTGGGAACGGTCGGGTCTACTTCTTTCACTGGTTTTCGCTTGCATTATTCTGACATCTGACTACATGGGTTGCGAAGGGCGAGGGAACGCATTATACTATTACTGCGGAGTTACTGGCAAACGAAGGATTCTGCTCGATTATTAGGACCAATCCTCTGCAAGAGGATAAGCAATACGAAGATGTTGTGAGAGACCATTTCCGTGACTATTTTGTCTGATCACCCCACTTCCATGGGTACATTGTAGAACATAGGACAGCCCGTCCGTGAACGGAGTCTGTGCATCCGGACGGAGGCACTTCGGCGATCAACTCGCGCCACTATGACTCACCGCAACTCTGATGGCAGAAGTGGTGGTCAGCCGGTGATGGAGATAGCATCGAGCATCCACGGTCGGGGCGTTTCCGGTGAGTCACACGATGGCCTTAGGCAGGCGCCGAAGTCGGACAAGGCCGGAATCACCGGATGCGACCGGGAAGTCACCTGCCGACCGTTAGAGTCACATGGGGCTACTAACCGGAAGTAGTCTAGCGTACATCAGATAAGATCAGATCGTGACCTTCCCCTCACGGTGACACCACTTCCTTGCTGGTATCCCTTTATCCGTCTGCCATCCCTTCTTTCTTTTTCCTTATCTCCTTATCCATTCACTTTCATCGAAGAAGCAAATTCTCTACTTTTCATCTATAGGACAGTCATCCACAACACCACGATGATGGCCCGTCCACTCATCACGACCTTCTTCTCCGCACTCGTCCTCCTAACCCACCTCCTCCACGTCGGTGCCAGCCCTGTCGCCGAACAAGCTCCTCTCACCGACACCGACACCGATACCACCACCTACGATACACACTACAACCTCGACACCGACACCCTCACCCTCACCCCCTCCGACCTGACCACCAACACTGCCCCCCCATCCTGGTTCACCTCAACCCTCCTGGCCCGCCGCCTCCTCGCCCTCTCCCGCACCGGCACCGCCTCGACCATCTTCCCCTCCCCCCTACCCCCCAACTCGCACACACCTCCCTCCCTAGCCGGCCACTCCACAACCCAAACCGAATACCTCGCCGACTGCGACCCCCACCTCCCCGCCAACGACACCTCCTCCGAATCCCCCAGGGGGCTCGGCAACCCGACCTTCCTGGCCCTGCACGTGGCCACCACCTTCCGCAACACCGCCGCGGGGTCCAACATCTCCCTCTCGCTGGACTGGTGGGACCACGTCAACGATACTTCCCCGCTCTGGCCGGGGTTTCCCCTCAGCGAGGCCGGATTACCCCGCGTCACGCTGTTCGGGTACGTCGAGCCGTTTGAGACGCCTGTGCCGGAGGCGGTGGAGAGCGCCCTGCGGAAGTGTTTCCTTGAGAAGCATCCTGATGCGGAGGCGTGGTTGCCGGGTAAGGAGGGCGCCCCGCATAGTAGTTATTGGGCTAGGTTGAGGGTCGAGCAGGTTTATTGGATTGGTGGGTTTGGCGGCTTGCAGAGGATTGGGTGGTTGAATGTTAGTGAGTGGAGGGGCGTCACGCAGTGGGGGAGTGGGGGTGGTGGTGGTGGGTTTGGGGATGGGAGTGGGAGGGGGTGGGGGGATGTGAGGTTGCCTGGGGAGAAGGAGTAAGCTGTTATCATCAGGTATTTGTGTAGGAGGGATGGAGGGAGGTGGGTAGGGGTTGTGATGGTATCGGATGAATTACGAGCATGAATTGAGAAGGTGGTGGTGATGATGATGATGATGATGATGATGATGATGATGATGATGATGTGAACTACGAGAAAGGACAAGGATAACGACACTCACTATGGCGATGATGATAAGAGTGAAGATGACGACGACCAGTGATTATGAGCTACAATGAAGAATAAGGATGGTATGGATAACATCTTCGATGAAATATGGATATAAATTGATACGGTTCATCTCAATCCCACAAATACTATGATCAGTGACCTGCACATCACCCAATGGACCTTCCCCCGGACAGACCATTCTCAAAGCAACGAGTATCTCTTAGCATCAATCCACGTGGGTATTAAACCACCACCACCATCACAATCTCTTTATCCATGTTCCTACTTTTCCCAAGCACCAACACCAACCCACCCCCTCAGACCAACTGTCACACTGCTGCTATTCATCCATAAACAACCATCTATTCAGGAGAAGAGCTCAGCTCAAGAAATGTCTGGTGTCCAGCAATGGAATTGACACAGACCACTGTGATTGTGCCCAGGTAATGTCCATCACCAGCTAGGCAACATATCAGGATATCATTCCATTTAGATAGATGGATTGGTACAAGCCATTGCTCATAACCACCCACCCACACCACACCACCATATTGGGGAGCGAAATACGCAGTATACCAGCCGGTGATGGTGTTATTACCTGCCTACTGCCCAGAACCATCCAGGCAAAGCCTGAGAAAGGAGCTCGAGGAGTGTCCTCAACCGACAGTAGTATGCACTACGAGAAGTGTGGTAAGGGCTATCGTTGATAACGCTGTGAAACGCGGAATCAGTCATCTCATGGTAGATGGTATAGTTTCCGGTGCTTGAAATGATATTATCATTCTTCAGGGTCATTTGTTCTTTTACAGATGAGGCGAGGAGTGAAAGGCTGGTTCTGAGCTCGAAGCTTGAAGTTCCAAGGTCCTTGTGGCTTGTGTTGAAGTTGACAAGTAGCCATGATATATCCATTGTGTTGGGAAGGAAACCTGACTGGCAGCACTGCATTGCTGTCTGTAGGTATTACCCCAGTGAGGGATTTATATGTAGATAGACTCGACTCGACCCGACTTGGAAGAAGGGAAAAAGGAAAGTAAATCAAATCCCAGAAAGCGAATCAGGTGTCTTGGATATAAGCTGTTCCAGGATCTCTTAACTGGTTTTTACCGTTATTTCCCAGTAGATCCATAAACCAGAGAACGATCCGGGACAGGATTGATGTTCTCCTCAGTGTCTGTCTGGATGGGTTGTTCTTAACTTGTATCTTGTTCATTGGGATTTAACCTTAGGCAAGAGAGTTGCGTAGTATGGAGGTTGAGAGGAAGCCATTGTAGACATGATTGTTCAAGTTGGTTGTTACTGGCACCGTTACTTGTATCTCCCGGTAGAAAAGCCAGAGTTCCATCAGGCAGTGAAGTCGACGTTGGTCTCTCTTTTCCACCTTTGAGTTCCGGACGAAGTGGGATCCTGTTGGAAGGAAGCCAATGTCTGGGTCCTTCTAGGATTCCAGAGTATATAACACATGGAGCCAGCAGGGAGTAAAGTTGATGTTGTCTTCGTTGTTTCGATGGGTCATTCAAATTGCCCTTTTCTGTGTCTTATATTATCCAGACGGAACTGACGATCAGGAGACAGAAGAAGAGTTATGATTATATAACTTGATGACACGACAGCCAAGCATGGAAACACCATGCAGCTGGCTTCATGGATTGTCTCCGAGATTCGTTCGATATAGAACGATATAGTTCGTTTCAGCCAAGGCAGCCTGCATCATCTGTGGCGCTAGTATGTATTAGGAACAACACCAGTGCCGACACGATTGCTTTGTATGTTTCTTCTAGTCGGCGGGATGTCACTAGTAGATTCAGCTGGCGTCTGCAGATTGCGTGATTATATATTTTATATCGCAGGTCGTTTCTGGGTATCAGCTGGTTGGTTATTCCTTCGGATCACTTGGAAAATATGATCTGCCAATTGACGGAGTCAGGAAGACAGTTTCATTATTCTTGCCCAACCTATCATCGCGTTGGTCTGATGGCGTTGGTGTGACTGCGAGTAACGACCCATTTTCTGGGCTGTATGCATAGGATAAGGACCCCACTCACTAGCTTCGTAGGAAAGTAGTTGCACAGTCCGAAACACTGGGGATCATCCCGCTGAAATAACCAAAGTTGGCAGCCTGGTCAGCGATGGAACCTGTTCGATCTAGGACCTGAGCGTATAGTGTGTAACTTGCAATAATGTCTGCGGTGAGCCCATGTGCAAGATATACCAAGTTGAGATTTGGTTCGAGATGAAGGAAGGGAATAAACGAAGGCATAGATTGTATGAACCGCTTTTCCTGATTTGTTTTTGTTGGCCTCAGTTGATTTCCGGACTGGAAAACATGTGGACATCAGCCACGCATTCGTCGCTTCGCCATTGTGCCAGAGACACAGACCAACCAAGAGCTTTGCCCTCTGGCATTCCGGTTTCGTTGGCTCTGACCCGAGTCCTTTAGAGAGTAGCCGGAGCTATGGAGGCCTCAGGACATCGAACTGCGCCGACTTCCAGCTAGTCTCGAAGTAAATGGTCATTCCAGAGGAGCATTATTCATGACAGATTCTCCTTGCAGCTCTTCTTTCTTTTTCCTAGAAGCCCAGTGATAACTGAAAAGTAGCTCTTGGAGACCGGATGTCCTGTTTTCCCGAAGTGCCATGATTTGATCCATGATTCTTTTCCCGCGTTACTATGAATGCTTTCTGTCATACTGTTGGAGCTTTCAACCGTGGCAGACTGTTCATGTCCATTTTCAATCTCATACCGCCTTAGAAAGACCGCTTGCTTGCAGTAGTTGGTATGCTGCTCTTGTGAGGAGGTCCAGGAAGAGATAGATGCCGCTCCAAAAGAGACAAGGGAGCATTTATATGGTCAAGACGAAATAAGATGAGACCTGAGGTGGTATAAGTAGCGCGATAGTCATCGTTGGACTCGCTATCTGGACATAGCGCATCGCTACTCCAACTGGTATACACGACCTGCTTTTGTCTCTGTGAGCTAGTTGGAGAAAGAAAGAGAAGTACCGAAATTGTGCCCATATACCTGCACTAATAAGCGGAGATGGTACTGCGAATAACGAGGCTTGTCACCCGGAGGACATGCAACAGCATTTTGCAGTAGACAGCAATGCCTCTATTTTGAGAGAGTCAATAGACCACATTCAGGATTCAGAGCTGAGGTTTAGATTGCCAGACATGCCTGGGGAGATTCAAAAAGGCGGAAGTTTGGATCGTCCCACTTCAATCGCTGGAGTATGCGTACCCCCGTACCCGCGCAGGAGCCCAGATCTCGTAGTGTTGGAATCGTTCGATCATGGCATATTGGTCGCTGGTAGGACCTAATAGAAGCAAAGTTTGCTACAGTAGACCCTCCGTATCTTTCTTTATATGAAGCAGCACCTTTGCCTCTTGCCAAAACGTGGACCGGTGAGACGACATGTTCGATATTTATCTTTTTTTCTGACGATTCACGTTCATTTTGAGCTAGGATTGCTCTTGGCATTTTCTATGAGATGAACGTGTCCTCATTCCAACATCGACAGTGGCCGATGCACATCGTTGCTTATATCCGGATGGAGTATTCAACAACGAGCATGTGCCATTTCTTTAGACGCTGTGTTTAGGCATCATGCTTTCATGCAGCTTCATTTCGTTAGATCTTGCCTCATCGCTTGTGCCTTGGCCAACCACATCATAAGTAGATCGTGGCCTTTGACGACGTGGGGAATCTTGAAAGCTAAATATACTATATAGTAAATATCAGCAGGAAATTTCACTGCTTTGTGTTGTCGGAATGTTGTTGTGTTCTGGAGTGAACCGCCTTGGGAGTAGCAGCGTAGCCACGTACCCACGCAGACTTTTGGTTGACACAATTCGAAGTAGCAGAGCATATTGGTACTCTATAGTCGAGTGTGGCAATTAAGTATACTCCCATATGTCTTTGGATTGCTTGTTCGTGTGGTGTGAAGTGCAGGCCGCATTTAGAGTGGATGTCCCAGGAGCACTAAGCGTAGCCACGGGGCTCTTTCTCTGTAATGGCTCATTCCGAAGTAGCAAGATTATCATTTCTGGATAGATCGTAGCAGGAATTCTGACTTTCGCTTCGATGGATTGTTGTCCTGCCATGGAGTGGAAGCCGCCCAGGAGCACGCAGCATGCCACGTATCCACGCGGGGGCCTGTATGAAGCCTAGGGACGGAAAGATTCGTAACTTGATTTGCCATGAATGTATAAAGCCGATTATTATGGTGATAGTCCCTATGCAAGGGACAAAAAGTTGGCTAAAGCTCTGTCTAACTTTGCCACTTTCCATTGACAGTTTTGATTGATCCCTGCGTTCACCTAGTGGGCCTCCATTGTCTCCGTCCTCATAGGATAGCGCGATGAATGTCTGAATACGCCATAGAGGTTGTGAGCTTCAGCATGGTATGGATTTCATACTGTCCGATTTATGTTTCTAGCCCCCTCCAGTGCCTCAGTCACCCGACTATTCGGTAAAGCACATCCATTCCCTCTGAGACACCCGTAACTAGGACACTGATCCCTGTGCAATGGCATTGTCGTCCGCCGCGAGCAGTCTATCTGGAGGCTGGTTGCCACTCGCTGGAAATTGGGAAACCGCTTCCTGTTGGGTAAAGCCTGCACCCACTGAGGGTATAGGCATGGTGATATAGTTGTGAGGGAAACATATGACTTCAGTGGACTATAGCCTATACCTTTCCTTGTTGCAAGCAAATGTTGAAGCCGACTGAGAGTGTGCCTTTGAGTTTTGCATACCGACTAATGGCTTCACACTGCGATGGCCGATATGTGTGGTCTTGCTTCCACGAACGTTCTTCGGCTCTCTCGTGTCTCTGTATTCCATCGAACATCGGAAGCAGACACATGCCGGTTACTCGACATCGTCTATATATCGTTTGGGGTTGCTGTTCTCTTATGGAAAGTGCCGCGCGACCACTGTTTGAAGGTCCACGATCCCCGTAATTGTCGAGTGTGATTGTTTCTCGATGCCATCCCACAGCAATAACAAGACACTCTATCAGCAGCCGAAGATACTTACTCATCCCGAGTCGTCAGGAGTCAATATTTTGGCCCACTCTGCCCTCTTTCATATCGCTCCCATCATGCTGTTTCCGCTGTTGTACACCGTAAAACAGCGACCTCGCGAATTCCAAGTAGTCCCTGTAGTTCCCCGTTCCATATGCGATGTGTAACTCTCAGCCACAACATGAACCGTTCAACGAAAACTTTTCAAGCATGAATGTAGGCTGGAAGTAAGCATGGTAGGCCTCATGTAGTCCACATTTGCCACGACCGTGATTAGATGTTCCAGTAACAGCCGACGAGAAATCACAGGCTCCAACAGGCATAAAACCATCAGGTCTCTTACTGATCTCTTTTGTTCGTATACGCCATTGAAATGTTGTTGTACGCTCATGTTGAGATCCATTGGGCATACCATATAGTCAATCCTATGGCTAGTATATACCGATGCCATACATCCACGTCCAAGCTGCATTTTCTTCTGTTTTGAAGACGAGCCTCAACGGGAGAAAAGACGGCAGCTGCACAAAATATTTCGGTATTGAGAGCTGCCATGCAGATGCGTTCTGTTGAACTTCCCTGGACGTTTCCTTTCATCTCGAAGGTCAAGTCTCGGCAAGTGAGGGTATCTCATTGCGCCAAGCACCCACAGTAGGCCATTGGAACGACATGGTTACCAAGGTCGGTTGATATACTTCTTGCTTCCATATGTATGTATTCATGAGGCAGATGCATGAAATCTGTGGTAACCGGTTGGATAATAGTCACTGCCATTGTTTTGTTTCCTAATGATAATCTTGACATTGTTCGGCGATCAATCTTTCTTTTTGACAGATAAGACGTCGCTGGATTCTCGATGTGATTTGGCGCGTCGGACGTCTTTTCCAGATCAAGAGTAATGGTGCCCGCCCTAAGATTTGAGAGGTTCTGCACCGTATACGATGCTCATCTTCCTCTTCTACAGTCATGAAGGTTTCTGTGCCAGGATCAGCCATCCTCAGCGTAGCAGATCTGAAACGATGGGATATGTTTATGCATGCGATGAGACCTAGGCGAAGCGTTGGCCATGGAAGAAGACAGAAGACATAGCGAGGATGCAATAATGACAGCCAGGGGTGACGAGGCATGGCTGGTTCCAGAGTCTCTGATGCTTCGCTCGACAAGAACTCCATATATTTCTTCGTCAATGAGATGAGAAAAGAGACTTACTTGTTTCTCAATCCCATCCTCATCTTTGACCTCAGTACCTCCCTTATGGCCCAGACTGGAGCGGATGACTGGACTCGAGTGGTGTTTAGAGAAATTAGCAAAACTGAATGTTAGAACCATGATTCAGGTTCATCATTCCGAGGCCGCAAGTATATAGAAAGGAAACAGTGGCCGACCATCAGTCCGATCGCTCGTCGAGATCACTCTGCAAAATGAGCGAATGCGTACCTCAGACGTAGCTTTTCCCTCGGCCTTGCAACGAGCCATATGAACCCAGGCTCTGGCATGGAGGCGAAGGATGGCCAGCCACAGTCATGTCCAAGGCCCAGTACGGGCCAGGCCAAAGTCGCTGGGGCCTCCTTTCCAGGTGTATTTCCAGAACCTTATGACAATGTGGCGCAGAAGAACTTTTAAAGACATGTTTTTGGCATGGCAGTCGCTCGTACTCACAAGCAATGTGATCGGAGACTGCTTTTGAAAACGACGGAAATTGCCACAAGCCGGTTATTACCGTGCACATTAGCCCAGTATATTGTCAATTGCCGGATTCTGTCTCATATATGAACGACTGGCAGCAGGAGCCAAAGAGCCATGTGCTCTTGAGTCGATTATAGGCCATTTCTGTCCCCTCATTGTTCCAATCAAGGTCAAGAGCAAGAACCTAAGATTCGACATGATAGAACTTGTAAGCCCGAGGTATGCTGACCACAGCCATGCCTTCTATAGTATCTCCAATTTCGATCGATCGAGCACCAATTTCATATTCAGAAGCCTGCTTAAGAAATTGTTAGCTCCATAAACAAACAGGGCACGTTATACAAAACCTTACCTTTGTCCTGTATCCTCTCCTTTCATCTCCCACGATGGAGACATCATCACTCAGCGAAGACGGCATGTTTCCAGCATCCTTTGGTTTGTCAACACAGGGACATTCGGCCACCAGTGACTCAGAGACTGAACAAAGCAACCTTCAAGCTTTCATATTGAGTGTTCTGAAGAGACATCGACACGTCCTGTGCAAAAGCTCGTTCCCTTTATTCGGAACGGTGACCACGCTGCCGAGCAGTGACCACACCGATGACTTGTAGTACACAAACCCAAGCAGTATATGTTCAGTCTGGGGCTTCTGCGACCATGGGGTCCAAAAGCAACTCTTTCTCGCAGACACTGCGCCTTGATTGGAGTCGGATCCCTCTTTATACTCGGGTCAGACAGTCTATTGCCTGCTATCTTCCCTCAAAGCCCGTTCACTGAGCTGTTGAGTCTTTCTAGATGTATCCTTTTCTATGAACTTGTGAGCTGCTTCACCAATGCGCCAGCTCTAAAACCATAGGGACCCTGTTCCAGATATACGAGATCTTTTGGTCCCAGTATATTGCATCCCGCCAGCCCCAAAGAGCGACTGTAGGATGCCAGGAAATCAGCCTCATATACCAAGACATAAAGAATAATAACCAACTGTCCAGACGCTGTTTCAATGCTCCATGCTTCATACAACGTGTCCTGTGAAGCAGCTTCTGCCACACCATTATAAGAGCATCGTAGAGGAGAAATTGCTCTTCTGGGTCATTCAGTCCGAGGATCAGATGGTAGTTCTGATAACCACGCCTGAAGATTATCTTTGGATATCTCCACTGGCCCTTTTGTCTTGCACTGCATTCAGGCACGCCGATGGATCCCCGAGTAACGTATTCTTTGTCTAACCCGTCCACAGAGCTCAGAGGAAATGCCTAAGCGATGCTGAGCGCCCAGGCTGACGAAAGGTTCTTCGTGTGTGAGTACCACGAAGAGAGAAGGATGAAGACGTTCTTGCAGGCTCCTGCGTACTGGATGTAGTAGACAAGTGCTATGAAGAAGCATGTGGGATGGGGAGTGACATGGTATATTTCCAGTCTTATATATCACTGTCGACAGTGTCGAAGCAAGTTGCTTGAGAAGCTTCTGTGCCGAGTACGCCAGAGCCCGAAGACAGTATTCAGCTGCGAGGCAGCCGAGCAGTGTGTGGTGTCTCTGACGTTGTTATAGATAGATGAAGGTCAGGATGGATGTGACTTTCTGATTGAGTAGAAGATGAGGAGTATAGTATATAAAAGTGAATGTTTTATGTGTGTGTATATAGGAAGACAGAGGCCTGTATGATGATGCTTTGGGGAGAATCAGGAAGGAGGAGAAGAGGAGAGAGAAGATGCCTTTTATCCCCATTTGTGAGGTAGTGAAAGCGAGGATGAAGTGTGAAGTGTCAACGTGAAGTACGTGTTGCTTTTGTGAAGTTCGTGTTGATCAGGCAGCGGGATTCACGTCTTGATGATACCGAATTCATCGCAATCGCTGACTCGTCACTATCATAGCGCCGTGGCGACCAGAGAAAGTCTTTCACTTTCGTATCAATCCCGTATGAACCCAATCTATCAATCCAAACTCAGTTCGAGACTCTCCAGACCAGTGAAGTGCCGTTGCATGAACAGAATCACAAATTAAACCAGTACATTCAACATACACAAAGAAGTAAACCACTACCACCATCATCATCACCATCACTAACCCTAAGACACACGAAAAAACACTCCGGGTATATCCATCCATCCATTCATCAATCACTACCACCACCACCCCCTACCAACGTCCATTAACCAGCCCCAAACCAAACCATGAATGATACCAATTACCTCCTCACCCCAGCCGCACCCCCACTCGCACTAGCCCCAACACCCCCATGATGCGCATCATGCACCACACAAAGCAAAAACTTCCTATCCGGCACGACAACAATCTCATGCCTCTTCGTCCTCAACCTCAACAACTTGACCTCATCATCGCCCTCCTCCTTCTCCCCAGCACCAGCACCAGCACCAAAGCCACTTCCTCCATCCCCAGAAACCCCACCATCCACCTGTCTAACAACCCCATCCCCATCCCCATCATCCTCCGCCCCCGACAACGCAAGACTAAGTTCCGACGCACTAGCCACAAACGCAAAGATATGCGCCGCTAGAGCCTCGCCCTGCGACGGCTGATACAGTTGCGTTGCCCCTCCTTCTTTAGACTGTTGTTGTTGTTGCTGCTGTGGCTGTTTCGTCGTCGGGGGTTGAGCAGCATCCGTCTCGGTGAGCGCGGGCTCAGTTCCAGCTTCAGTTTCAGTCTGCGGTTCGGTCTGGGTCTCGGTCTCGGTTCCGTCCACAGGTGCGGAGATGGTCTCGGTGCGCGGTGATTGCTGTGCCGCAGCTGCACTCGAGGGAGAAGGAGATGGCGGTTTCGCATACAGCCCGGTACTCTGGATTATGGAGCCGTCTTTGCGGGAGAGGATGAAGGTGGATTGGACGCCGGGGCGGGAGGTGAGGTGCGAGAGGAGGGCGGTTACATGTTGGGGGATTTGGGTCTATTCATTGATGAGTCAGATTGTTGTTGTTGTTGTTCCGGGTCTTGTTGGTCGGTTGGGGGAGGGGGAGGGGAGGGGAAAGAGCGTACTGTTGACGTTGTTGTTGGTGGTGGTGGTAGGAGTGTCATTATGTTGCTTCTGTGGTGGCTTTCTGCTGAGTCTGTGGTGGGTGTTTTGTGTATTGGAATTAATTATTATCGCATGCTTTTGTGTGGGAGTGTATATCTGGTGTAGAGGCTGATTGGTGAGTATATCGGTTTGGCTGGAAGTTGGGAGTTGCGCTGGTGGTGGTGGTGATCAACAATTCTCCGGAGTCGCTAGTGCGTGGCCTTAGGTGCTGGTCCGTGGTCTTTGCGCGGCGTCGTTGACTGGAGCACCACTTATTGTGAAACTACTTACTCCGTAGACCCCTTTTGTAGGTCTGCCTGTTTTTTTATGAAATATCCATTCAGTGCATTATATTTATAATCTCTGATTGCACGAGCAAGGGCTCTCTTCTAGTACGATGTTGCGAATGACGTAGGAAATAGTAGTATATTCAAGGTAAATCAACTAAAAACAAAGTGGTATCGTGCAACAAAACAACATAGGAAATATCTGCAGGTAACAGGGAATGACATCGGAGACAAATTCCGTCCACCAGGGACGCGCATAAATCCTCATCCTAAGATCGGACATTTCAAAGAGCGTGGTAAAAACATCAACAATCGCCATTACACCATTTGACATCAACTTCAGGACATCTGAAAGCTCGAAGGGTTCGACCTTTCGGACATCCAATCCATATCAAAATCTTCAATCATATCCTCCAATTCTCTCACATTCTCACTGTCTTCGGTATCATAGCTGCCCCGTCTGCTAGAGACCGGGCTCGCTATCCAGCTGGTTGGACGGTAGGGTGGCTGCCGTCTGCGACTACGCCGACGGTCGTCCACCATCGACTCATCCAAGCTGGAGCTGTTCGTAGACGAAAAAGACCGTCCGGTTGCCGGCGTGTTCGCCGAAGTAGATAGAGAGGTAGCAGATCCCCCAAGCAGGCTTTCTACACTGCCCACGTCCAACGCGGCCATAAGCGCGGCCTGGAGGATCTTGTTCTGTCGTTCAAGGTGCGCGATGCGCCCTTCAAGAGCCCTGATCGTGTCGTGGTGGGAGCTTCGTGAGTCCCGAGAATAATAGGAGCTCTGAGTATGATGCGACTGTGGCGACGCCCGTCCAGAGGCACGGGTTCGGTGGCTTCCCGGCGACAGGCAGTAGTCGGAAGACCTCCTTGTCGCGCGCATCTTGTGTGAGCGGTGCTCATTCATGGTTAGGGGTGCTGGTCTCATCCGCCGGCGTCGACTAGAAGTTGGACGGGCTTGATCCTGGCGCGCGCTTGCGCTGGTGCACTCGTCGTCGGATGATGGGATGGGAACGTCGGAGCGGCCCACGGGGTCTTGTTCTTTTCTCGCTCGCTCAAGCGAAGAGGTCACGCTTCGAGTGCTACTACTTCGACGAACAGGGGCATCCCTGGAAGTAGGGAGCATCTGCGACTCGCAATCTCTCGCCAATACTGCACTACCCGTAAGAGGTGTGCTGCAGTAACGCCTGCCAATAGATTGGCTAATCTGGTGTCTAGATGGCTTCGAGGGCGGAGGAGAGAGTGGCGGAGGGGATGGAGGATCCGAGGCGACTTTGCGCTGATAGCGCACGTTGCGATTTGCCGACTTTTCAGACTCAGGCCTAGGAGCATATGCCTCCCCACGTTCCTGAGCCATTGATTCTTCGGGTTCCTTTGCAATCCGCGGAGGCTGGTAATCCTCTTCCTCCTCACGAGGTGTCTCCGACTCCTTAAGATAGAGACGGCTCGCCGACATGTCTCTCATCTTCAATGCATGAACTCGTTCGGCCCGACTCAGCCCCGCCCGTACTAAGGGAAGAGAGTTGGACATAGCCGGTGTGGCCTTGGCCGGTTCATCATGCGCAGTAGAGGCCTGGTTTCTCTCATCCAGCACCAGTCTCGCAAGAGGCGCAGACCTGCTAGAGGCGCTACGACTGTGAGCACCACTCGCTGCAGTTGATTCTGGAAGAGAAGGCAGGGGTCTCATGGGTGCTGGCAAGGGGAACGCATCGATTGTGCACATTGGCAAGGACGAAGGTCGGCGAGATCCTTTCTTCTGTGAATTCTTTTCATTCGCCAGGGGTTCCTTGTCCGATTTCCCAACATCAGTGGAAGTAGATGGCTCAGATACCTCCTGAGTACCGCAGCCTTCTTTGACTGTGGTGCTATCGGTCGGGTGAGAACTTTCTTTATTCGAGTCCATGCTACTTTGCTCCGGATCGGGGTTTGCCGGGAGAGGTCTGTTGAGAGCAAGCGAGCGAGCATTGGAGATGCGCCAGGCTCCTTTACTCGAGTTGCGCGGGGGCATCGTGTCTGGGAAAAGCTTCAAAGAAGGAGTGGTTTGGCTTGTCGATGTTGAAGAGCTACCAGACGAGCTCGTAGCAGGCTTGTTGGCTACCTCCGAGTCGATCACGAGACCTGGCGACATTGCGCCTTCATCAGTCTTGAGACCAGACTGTATGACATTAGACTTGCATATTCCAGACGCGCAAGGAATTGACCTACCTGGTCATTGTCTGATGCCTTTCCGTCTTTTGGCACATTATCCTCGGACCGTGTGTCGGATCCTTGCTCTTCACTGCTGTCGACTTGGATGCTGGGGTTCGCCGCGTCGCTGGATCCGAGTGACTGTTTCTCCTTGGATCCGGAGGTGGTGTCGGCGACGGTAATAGCAACCGCAGGGTCCTGGTTCTCACGCTGTGCATCCGCTTTGACATCCTTCGCCGGTACGGGTGGCTGGTACGGCGGGGGATTCGCGTCATCGAAGCGCGGGGGAATGGTTACCGCAGCCTCCACCAAAGATGTCAGCTCCCGTAGATCCAGCGCAGACAAATGATTTGTGCTAACCTCCGGTCTGTCCTTCTTTTCGAGTGGATCCGTGAGCCACGGTTGTCCAATGCTTTCTACATCCCGTCTAGAGTTTGCCATGAAACTGAGGTTGGAAATAGAACGGGAGGAAGACCGGCTTGAGTCCAGGCTTTTCTTGTGGGTCGACCGCTTGGAGGGTACGCCAGCAGGAACAGGAACATTCGTCGGCAAGAAGCCTCCTTCCTGAAGGGCAAGCAGTTGGCGCGCTGACTCTTCGGCCTTGGACCTGGGGTCAGTACTCTTCTTCGGGCGTTGAGCGAGTTGTCGAAGCCGTCTCTGGCCGGCCTTGAGCATCTCCCGGGCTCCAGTGGATCCGGTGATGGGGCCTTGCGATTCGATAAACTTGGCGAAATCGGTTGCGTTCTCATCTCGCAGATCGAGATGTTCGGAGGACTGGAGGGTATCCCGGGACTGCCGAGGTTCGTGTGCCAGGGACGACATGGTGTAGGCGCTTCTGGAGGTGTTCAGGGAACTCGGCCGACCAGTTGGGACAATTGGACTCGGGGCAATTAAGCTGTCATGGGAACCGTTGCTCTGCTGCATGGGACTTGCAGCTGCTCTTCAGCCGCTGGGTATTTATGCAGGTGAACCTCCCGCCACTAGTCTAAACTGAATGTTAATGGCAACCACGGACAGTCAAGAGGTGACCCTGTCCGAGCGGTTAAAAGTGAATCCCGCGGAGGTTAATGGCCGCTTTGAGGCAGACAGTCGGATATGATCAGATGGATGATGAGGACATGCAGGTAATGCGGCCAGTCCCCTAGCTCAAGAGGCGGGATATAGATAGATGAAAGAGTAAAAGCGGGAATAGCAGTAGCAATGATGCAATTGATGAGAGAGGCATGCATGTATGTACAGAAGAGCAGAGTAGTCAAGGTTTGGAATTGCCAACGCCGGAGCGAGCAGCAAGGTATCCGGCAGGAAAAGAAAAAGGCAGGTCGAGGGGAGAGAGGGAACCAGGATTTTATGAAGGGTTCACACGGGAATCTCGAGGAGCTGTCAGACCCTTGCTGTTGGAGTCGGGGGGGTGTGTGCACAGCACCCTGGTAAGGTCTGACGGGCTAACGATGTCCCCTCCGTATGCGGAGTTGATGCATCGTCAAATGACGAGCCTTCCTCGTTCCCGATAGCTTGAACGATAGAGTTGGATCTAGATAGTGTAACCGGGGCCCAAGACAAGGGTGGCAGGCATTCAAGGGCCCTACAAGAACAGGTGAAAGGGGAGAGGAGGGGGGCAAAGCAAGGTTGGTGGAGTCATTATTGGTTGAAACACCAAGGGAGAGGGGGGTGAAATGGAAGGGAAAGGGAAGGGAAAGGCAGAGCAGAGAAGCACTGAGCGGCCAGGATAATACTGTGAAGCACAAAAAAAGAAGAATAAAAAAAGAAAAAGGAAAGGGAAAAAAAAGAATAAAATAAAATAAAATAAAAAGAATAATGATAATAAAGAAAAACGGAAAGGAATTAAAAATAATAAAAATAAAAGTAAGAATATTTTCGTTTTAAAAAGGAAAATATGACGAGCAGGATCCAAAAAGAACCCAGAAAAAGAAAGAAACGTTAGAGAAGAGCAACGATCGAGTCCGTGCCAGGCGCTCTCGATCGGGGGAAGGAGGCCGATGATGGCGTCGAATGACAAGAAGAAAGAAGGCCAGCGAGCGACTATTTGCTCGGCTGAGCAGCTCCTCCTCCTGTCAAGTCGATGATAGTCAGTTCAGTCAGTCAAGCGTCTGTCCGCCGCGCGCATTGCAGGGCGCGCGCATCGCGGATTTTCGTCATCCATGCTCCTGGGATCGTCCAGGCTGCACTTCGTTAGCCCGAGTCACTAGCCTCGAGAGGAGCTGCTTTAGTTGCGTTTAGCTACTTTAGCTCGGTAGTTCAGTTGGATAGACACTATCTCTGTAGATACTTGAATAGCCAGCCAGTTAGTTTGGGGATTTTCTGTTGGTCCAGCTGCATGGAACCGGGGCAGCATTGAGTCAGGACAAGCTGATCCCTGTCAGACCAACAAATTGAATGGTTCATTTTCTTCTTGGGATTTACTTTAGTAGTACGTATGTGGAGTCACTGGGATTTGCTGTCGGACTGGGCGTGAAGAGGAGAGAGCGAGAAAGCAACAGAGAGAGAGCCAGTTCAGCGGGCTGTCGGATCGGCATTCAGCTTCCAGTCTCGTGTGACGTTGAAACTTGTCGCCGACTCCTATCTTCAGCGGTTGCCAACCAGTTTATTCCTGCGAACCGTTACAAGTAAGGGATATGTGATGGGGATTGGCGGAGGGGGGAAGAGGATGAGGAGGAGGAAGAGGAGGAGGATGAGGGGAGGGGGAAAGAGAGAGGGCCCTAGCTCACTCACACTCACTCTTTCACACACTCTCAATCTCACACCCTCTCTCACACCCTCTCTCTCTCTTTCACTTCTCCACCTCCTCCTTGGGGGGCGGCAAAGAGGGGAGGGGGGTGGAGAGAGAAGGAGTAGCAGGAGAAGGAGGTCCTTGTCCCGAAAGGCAGTTAACGGTTGGCGAGAACAATCCCGAGGAAGCAAAGAGGGATGGGAATGTGAGGTATCATCTGTGGATCATCGGCAACCGTAAGGCATGGACCAAATTTAGGGAGTCAAATGGAAGAAGAAATGTGACAGATGCACAGACAAGATTAGCCAAAGAAGTGGGGATTGGCAAGTCAAAAAAAATAAAAAACAAAAAAAAAAAAAAGTTGATGCCGAACAAACCAAACAACACACGCTACGAGAGTGGTTTAGTTCTCTTCACTAGTTCAACTTTTAGCCACATTCAAACTACACTAAGTCGTCGACTGTAGATTAGTTAGTAGTAGTGATTCCACACCTAAACGATCAATCAATCAATCCATCTATCTATCTGTTCTGTTCTCTCTATCTACTTTCCTAGTAAGTATGTGTCCATCCCGTTTCTAAACTAAAAGCTTCTTCGGGATCTATATACTAGTATAGTACCCCGTAGTTAATTAGAAAGGGTTACACATCACATCGGGAACATGGCTTGGAATGGGTAAGTATTCTGGATCCTCCCAATTTCCCATCCTTCTCCCCCTCAAACTAATGATAGAAATAAAAAAAATAAACGAAAATATTCATCAGTCTCCACCAACGCTCTTGCGATCATCACTTCCTCCATCAATCGATCAACTTCACATTTCCTCAGATTATACGAACAAGTTCGCGTAGGACAACATGAACGCCCTTGCCGGTCAATCCCAGCAATTTGGGTCGATCATTACGAGGGAAATGCCCACCCCCCGGAGAGATTCCTGAGATTGCTTATTAGTACCGTCGGGCAGTGAGGCACCACTGATCAATAAATCGAAAGTAACGGTGTAAATCACCACCACAAAACTGAACCTTCTCGACTTCTCCCCTTCCTGTCCAGAAATAACAGTGGTAGGTAGGTAGGTAACTATACCTAGCGAGATAACTACTCTAGACTAGCTAGCTAGCTAGCTGGCTGGCTGGCTAAGCTAAGCTCGGGGAATCAATCAATGGAAAAGCAATCGATCAATTGATCAATCAATGTCTCCGGGCTTCACTACTACCACTACTCCTACTACCTACTACTTAGTACTATCCACGCAAGTAACCAAAGTAACTAACCAATTAAGACAGGGAATGGAAGTTTAAAAGTAGTTATTTCTTTCTTGACCAAGTTCCCGATGAATGAAATAGTGTTCACGACTATCGACGGCATAGACGAGCTGCCAAACAAAGAATTTGAG
This sequence comes from Aspergillus piperis CBS 112811, assembly GCF_003184755.1. NCBI lineage: Eukaryota > Fungi > Ascomycota > Eurotiomycetes > Eurotiales > Aspergillaceae > Aspergillus > Aspergillus piperis. The sequence goes on along the minus strand of NW_020291596.1, from coordinate 1,147,846 downwards.
AGCTGCCGGAGCCGGAATAAGCACCACCAAGTTCTGTATGTATGTATGTATGTACTTAGGTTTTCTTTCCATCCGGTGACCCTGGCAGTTTTCACTACACCCCTCCCCCCCCCCCCCTTTATAATCTCCTCTGTTTCTTTCTTTCTCTTCCTATCCTTTCCAGCCAAATAAAGTGGGCCGCGCAGCGAATGGTTCGTGTTCGGGGACGGCATGTTTGCTTTCTGTGCTCCACATCATCCCATCGTTTTCCCCCTATGCCCCGACTAGCAGTACATGTAGATGCAGACGCAGACAGGACTAGTGTGTTGTGGGGGAGAAGAGAAAAAAGAAGAACATGAAGATTTGGAGAAAGCAAGAACTTCAGGAAAAGCAAAACCGGCAGATGGGAAAGAAAGAAAGAAAGAAGAAAGACCGGACGCGGGAGAACAAACTGCATGAGGACCAAAGTGGCAAAGGGAACTGGAAAGAGAAGATCCAAACTAGTGGCTCTCCCTTGCAGCAGATAGTTCATGCAAACGCTCGTCCTCCAGGAACCACTGGTCCTTCATTCGTGACCCTCACGATGACCTGCTGAACGACACCGTCCGTGTGTTGTCCGAAGAGAAAATTCTCCGATCGCACAGCCGCAAGGTGGGACACCTGCATGCTGCTTGCTGCCTTTCCCATGTTGCATCCACGTCCACTCTGGACACTAGTACTCTCACATCATGTCCTACTTGGTCTACTGAGACTAGTCGTAGGGGTAGTAGTGGTAGTAGTGGCGAATGGCGGGAGATGGCTACACAGTAAGCTACAGTTCTTAGAAAGCTGCATGTCGGTTCATCTCGCCAGACGAGAGCCGATCTTGATGATGGCCCACCTGCTAGACAACTCACACGACCCCGGTCCTTCTCATCCCGTCCAAGCTCGGCTCTGACAGACGAGTTGAAGGATTTGATCTACGGACAGACAGCTGAATATGCGACTGGTCCCCAGGTGCGTGCCGCGTCCCCGGGGATCCCTTCGGACCCGTCGTAAATTCCTACATGATAGGGAAAAGATTCAGAATCGCAATCGCAACCAAAGACTCCATCGGTCCAGTCGGCTTACGAATGATCCGTCGTCATCGCCCTAGGGTGCCTTGATGCTGGTCCGAGAGAGAGAACAAAAACACCCCCTGAAGACAGGGCATCGGATCAGATTCCAATCCATCTTCCACAATCTTCTACCCACAGCCATGCAAGATGGCATTCTCGAAGCTGACAGAGTACGGAGTAGAAGCAGACAGATGATGGTCGGGTTTTCTCCGATCAGCCTGATCGTCGTCGAGGGCACCTGCAACTGTTGCCTGTCAGCTCACATTGATACGTGCTCCTACCCTTGACAAGCAAATAGTCCATGCCCATCACTGGGCATAGGCCTCCCATCTGTCAAAGACCAACGTCAACATCGACCTCATCTATCCTGAAAGGGGTAAGAAGCAGAAATGAAAATGCCAAAGCCGGGGGCCATTCACGTCTAAGGGTATGTTTGGACAAGCACACTCTGTCAGCCTTTTCCCGCCATCGCTTGTCCTCTGCAGAAGGAAAATAACACAAAGTAGAACACAAAGTCAACAAAGCCCCCATGTCAAACAAAAACGCCACTGAAACTCTGGCCTTCTTCGAGATATTCCAGAATTCCATATGCTCACGAGCCTTCAAACCTTATCCCTAAGTAGGAAAGAAAAAACATGGAATGGTGTACATGATTGAAGCGTGACATCCAAGCAAGACGGCCCGAATGCATATACAGAATCAAACAAAATGGGGTAAAGACACTGAAAAGCCGCCATGCTCGCTCATATGCATGCAAGTAAAGGACCAACATGTCATACTGTCGGTCATTAGACCATGGAGTGTGTGATAGGTCTCCCAAAAGAAAAAAGTAAAGAAGAGAAGAGAAGAGAAAAGAAAACATAGCGAGGATGGATATGCCAAACTGCCATGAGGCATCGCATTATCTATCTCCGCTTTGGCCTAATGAATGGATCGGCTTCCTTCTTTTTCCGCATCGGGGGAGGTCGGGCGCCATTCCCGGGTCTTGGTGGTCCAGAACGTGGGGGTGCCTACAGGCAAAATCAAATTAGTAAACAGTGTGTCATATGCTCATATGGAGACCAAACATACGTTGGCGGGGCCCGCTCCTGGTTGAGGACCGTTGATAGTAGCTTTGCCTTTGTCAAGAGGACCATACGCTGGGCCATCCCGAGATGGTCTTACCAATCCCTACAGAAGTGATTAGTTGTTATCGCAAGCAAGTGTACAGGTTACTCTTACCTCTGTATTGGATGGAATGTTAGCATCAATCTTGCCACGTCGCGGACCCTTGGGAGCCTCGGGTGGAGGAGCGTTTGCTTTATCAGTCCGCGGCCGCGAGGCCTTCGAAGCATTTGTCGGTGGCGAGTCGTTACGTTTCCTCTTCACTGGGCCACTGCCATCATCACTCGGCGTAGCTTGGACAACAGGCACCTTGGGATCATGACCTCCGAGTTGCCTTTGTCGTTGGCGCTCCGTTCTTTGCTTCTGGTTCTGTACGTGATAGGACTCCTCCCGCGCAATTTTGGATCTCTCATGTTTCGGTAGAGTCTTAGTGGATCGGCACTCGCGTGAGACATGTCCAAACTGTCCGCATTCCACACATCGCGGAGCAGTACAATGGAAGCGTGTGTGCCCAGTTTCCCCACATCTGTGGCAGGTACCCCTGGTTGCCTCTTTTGCGTCAATATTGTCGCAGTTATGTGTCATGTGAGCGAAACTTCCACAATATCCGCACGTGCGGGTCTCATCCAGGCCATTTCCGCCTCCAGATGGGCCATCGGGAGGCACCGGAGGAGTTTCTTGTTCGGAAACAGACACTGATGGGGAGTTACGCGCAGATGCTGACGAAGGTCGTGAGACAGGTGCAGCCGATGCAGCCCTCGACTGCACCACTGAAGCCTCAGTCTGTGCATCCAGCATGTCGACGTTCTGATACCCAGTGAACTGTGGCCGCTGGAGGATCTTGAGTACATCACCATCCGTATATACATTCCTTCGGCGTGCGTCTTTAATTAAACCATTCCAAAACTCGCCTTGGACAAGCGCCTGAGAATTTCCCAGAACCCAAAGAGATGACTTGGCACGTGTGAGACCGACGTTCATACGACGGATGTCGGCCAAGAAACCTATGCCTTTATTGGAGGCTCGCACACAAGAAAAGATGATAACTTCGCTTTCTCTACCCTGGAAAGCATCCGTTGTGTTGAAGTCGATTTTGTTGAAGATCTCGTTGCCATATCTGGCAGCGAACTGTGTCTTGAGTTCTCTCAGTTGGCCCTTATATGGCGTAATGATACCGATCTTCCGATCGAAATTGAAGGCACGGAAATCTGTCACCAAGCGTTCATACAGCTGCATAGCCACCCTAAGTTCTGCTATGTTGATCAACGAGTGTCCCTTTGCAGCACTCTGATGAAGACCTTGCACGTCGAAAAATCGGTAAGGGCTGAGAAGTTCACTTTGATGCCAAGGCCGGACGCGAAGTTGAGCCATGTTAGGACCATCTTGTAGTCGGCCATCGTAGAACGCAGAACTAGGGAAAGCACTGATTTCTGGATGCATACGGTATTGGATATCCAGCAAGTGCACATCCCTCGGGTGGTTGGCTTGCATTCTGACGAACAGACTTTGCTCGTATTGGAACTTGGAAGCGACCTTTGACAAGACAGTTGGCGGTAATTGCTTGGGATCACCGACGAGAATACATTTAGAACAACCGTACTTCAACGGGATCAACGCACTCAATTCAATCGACTGTGCCGCTTCATCAATAACAACGGTTTCGAACTCGATGCTGAGGTTTTGGAACATTTCGTGGCCACTTCCGCTCAGCGTCGCACATATAACATGAGCGCCATCGATGATCTCCTGCTGAATACGTCGCCTAGTTAGTTCAGCGTCTCGGGCTGCCGAGTGGTTCTTGTCTCTGGCGCTATCAATCTCCTGACTCAGTTGTGTCTTCTTCTTCTTTAGCAGGTCAAATTCTCGCTCCAACTCCGCAGGAACGGGCAACCCTTGTGCTCGGCACTGATCCATCCGAGCCCGAGTCTCCTTGAAAGCGGTATCTGCAGCTTTGTGCTCCATGTAAATTTTCTGTAGATCGCGCTCCCCTGGATCTTTGCGTGCTGTCTGGTTTAACCTAGCGTTGACCAACTCATCTAGGGTGACGTCAAGTACATTGGTGTTGATAGCATCGCTTCTTCCTAAGCGGATAACAGAGAGCTTCTCCTGACGACCATGTATAGTCTTCACTCCCTCCTTGAATCTCATGACCAACTCGTCAACAGCGGCATTACTGGGAGCGCAAACCAAGAGCTTCTTCGATGTAGTCGTCCTTCCACCAGCAGGCTTGGCATTTCCCATGGGCCGTGAAATAGCAACACCTTGGTTACCCAGGACATTACTCAATAAGGCACCTACGAGTGCCACAATTGTCTTGGTCTTTCCAGATCCTGGAGGTCCCTGGATCAGAGTGAAAGCATCATTATCAAGCGCAGACTTGATTGCTTTGGCTTGTGCAGAATTGACTGTATAATTCTCTGCAATGGGCTTCAGACTGGCATCCGAGTAATTCAGGATCGGTGAAGGCTTCGCTCTTACAATCTCTTCACAGAGGTCATAATACTGCAAAGCCATGAGTGCACCATATTCACGTTCCAGTGGGGTTAGTGACGTAATCTTTGCGCCCCAGATTATGGCTCCCGGACCAAGAGAATTGATGAAAGGATTACCGGGGTTGACTCTATAGGAAATCTCGACCATTCCCTTCTTTCTGTTGATGCCAGAGACCCTGGCTAAGCAATGAGGAGCCGATGAATCGCCGGTCGGTGAGCTTGCTTTCGACAGCAGGACAATGTCGGCTTCACCAAGCCCAAAGTCCTTGGCCTCCATAGCTGGTATAGCCGTACTGACTTCGACGAACGAGTCCACAGACAACCGCGTGGCAACTTTCACTTCAAAAGGCTTAAATGTACCCTCTTCCTTCGAGGACTGGAATCCTTGCCATGCCTCCAGGATAAGGAGCGGCTCGAATGTTCTTTGATATTCGACAGGGTCTCTGAAAGCGTTAGAAACTAGGCTGTAATCTGTACGTCCGGAGTTTGGCGGAAGATCGCCATTCGCGAAGAAGTCCCAGGCAAGTATTGTGCGGTGCAAAGAGGAGAGATCGGGTGCGAGTCGTGCACGCATATCTTTTGCAGACCGCACTTGCTTGATCTTCTTGACTGGCCCTTGTTGCTTCAATGACATCCGCTTGCTCTCCTCGTATGCCTTAACCGCATCAGGCTTCCTGGTTTTGGCCCCGAAAAGCTCTTTATCGATCTCATCTTCGCTTTCTGATTCCGATTCCGATCCAGATGAGACCATCATACTCTCAGCAGGGGTGTGGTCCTTGCCCTTGACTCCAATTCCAGCAAGCCCAGAGCCCTGTTCAGCGGTCTGCTCAGCCACACCTAGCGCGGGAAGGCCCTTCTTTAGGCGCGCTAGCTCAGCCATATCACGCTTCTTCTTGGCTTCTCGTTCTCTTTCCCGCTTCTCACGGAAAGCTTGGACAGTCACGGCCGGTCTTAAGGGCGCTGGGGATGGTTTGGGGATTGCTGGAAGGGCCTTGGCAGCTCTTTCTGCCTTTTTCTTGGCTTCTGTAGCTACCCTTTCCTTATTGAGCTCGACAGACCTCGACAGCTGAAGCAAGACATCATCTGGGACGTTATCGTCATAGTCATCAGCGGACCTAGACGGGCTTGGGGTGGCTGAAAGCTCGGCTGGTTTAGCGAAAGCCGTAATCGTGCTCTGCTTCTTGAGGCTGGCGGTGGAAGCAGTAACAACAGGCTTCTTGTAGTAGGCTTCAAGAGCTCGTACAAGTTCCGCCTTTTCGCGCAGTGTCAATATAGTCTTAATAGAACCATTAACTGCCACGCCCTCGATGAAGCTCAATGCATCCTGTTTCACGGTGGTTACGCTTAGTTCACCTAAGCGTCGCAGAATCTTAGACACAAGCCCAACCAAGGTTGTCGCTAAGTATTCATCTTTCAGCCGAAGCCATTTGACCATTGCGCTCATCGTTGTGGTTGCAGACTTGAGGAAGTTCTCACGGGCAGAGTTCTCTTGATTTGGATCTGCGTCAACGACAGCGCTCAAGAAGACACCATACTGCCCGAAAAGGAGATCTGCAAATTGGATGGTATCTCGGCAAAACTCTAACATCACAGCCTTGTCGTTTCCTCTCAAGTGCCATGTCTCTGTCTCGTCGAAGATTGTTGTCAAAGCTTGCCAGAGATACTCCCAGAGTTTCTGCAGTGACAATACTTCCCTGCGGTCAGCGAGTTTCCGTGTTCTCAGCATGCCAGTTTGACTATCGCAGAGGATATCAACAATGTCCGTCCCTGTGTGTAACATCCTCGGGGCAGAGGCAAAGGTCTTCATGTTCGAGATGCGTCGGAAAGACCAACTCAGCCCATACATGGTCGTGATGAAGAAGGATTGCAGAAGATGGGAGATTGCATCCCGCCGAGCAGACTGACCGCTAACATTCTTGATGAGATCAACAGCAGCCTGGTAAGTGTTCAAATCTGCCGCGAAAAGAGCAGAAATCAGAGCACTACTAGTATCTTGACTCTTGAAAAGTTCATCAAGATGCTCGGGCCTAAAATCTGCAAGGCGCTCTATAATTTGGCAGGAGAGATGAGTGAGATGCCCGTAAATAACATTGAAATGTGTCTTCTCCGGGCTAGATTCTCCTTTCGTGGGAAACTTCTCGAGACCGACCAGCGGCAAAATTCCAAGCAATGCCGACGTTGACAGGGCCAGATTGTCTTCATGCAAATGTTTGACGACTGCATCCCATATAGTAGCCGAATATGTACTCACACCATGCTGTAGTGTATTGTGTCGGAGGATGACTTCGTAATCACTCTTGAGCGATTGGCACTCGAGAGCAAGCGTGTTGCGAATGACATCCATACAGAGAGAGGCTATTTCTCGCTGACGACCCTGCTCAACCGCAAACTGAGGAGGCTTCAGAATGGTTTCAATATTGGCGCTTACGACGCCCAGGGTCTCTGACAACACAATACGCTCCACAGATCCCCTTGACGACTCGTGGTCAGTGAAACTGCGAAGTGTATGGAGCAATATCGCTAGTCCGGTATGAAAACAATGGTAACGGGCGAGATTCGGGAATCGCACATCTTGCAATCGGTCAAGAAGCTGGTAGACAAGGGATCTGCAGGCCGAAGGTTGATGAGCACCTTTCAGTGACGACATGAATGGACTAATCCATGACAACATGTCCTTCATTGCAGATTTCTCGTACGGCTCACCCTCAGTAGCTTGCATCAAGAAAGCATCCAACTGAGGGTTATAGAAGACTAGCTCAATCAAGGCCTGAGGCGATATTGTTTGCATTGCATCCCAGAAGTCACCCGGTGCCTTTTCCAGGAATATCTGTATGGTGTTCAGGAGGAAGCGTAGCCCGGGAGATTGGATACCGAGGTGGTCCACAGAGAGGCGGCAGGGATCAATTTCCAGCGCCCGTAAATGATGGGTAATCTGGTCCTTGTCCAATCTTCTTACGACAAGCTGCATACCACGCCACAGCCGTTGGATTACAGCTAATTGCGTCGGCTGCTGGGAAGCCGTCCTTAGCGCATCAAGAAGCCCTTCTTTGACTGCCCAGTCGAATTCCATTGTCGTCGGGGGACGAGCGTAACGCATCCAAGAATGGATGGCCCAGAAGCTGCGGTTTTGGTTGGGGTCAAAAAGAAATCGAGTGACGGCGGGGATGTAGTCAGACACTTTCAGACTGCGTTTCGTCTGTATTAATTTGAACGGTACATCAAAGTACTCCTGCAGAAGGCTGTCATTACGGAGCATAGCGTCACAACTCAAAGTCTCAAATATTGAGAGTAGAGAAGCTCGATCCAGCACATGGAGCCCGATCTCTTGGGGCGGGACTTCTTTGAGCTTTGCTGTCGCCGTTGTGAGATTTCTTGTTATACGCTTGATGTCCCATTCGTCAAGCAACCGAGAAAACTTGTCAATATCGTCATCATCATAACTTTCCTTGAGATGTTCCATGAGCCATATCTTTCCTGTATAGTATTGCTTGATGCAGAGATCGCACTTCTCAAGTGAGTCGTCCAATTTTCTCCATATCCACGTCTGTACTTCCTCCACCCCCTCTTGATTATACGCCAATATCCTCATGCATGACAAGAACTTCTCTTTGCGGCTGTTGGCCTCCGACACCAAATCCGCAACAGACTTCCCAGTTTCATCCACTTGGTTCACATCATCGTACCGCGCATGGTCGTCATCGTGTTTTCGGGGGCAAAGAATATGAATACTATCGGGGAGCGATTGTAGCTCTCTGTTGAATAAGAGTTATTACGCGTCAGTAGAAAGCAATACTAATATGAGGTCTATACCCACCCAATAATATCCATGAATTCCATGGCTGTCTCTTCAGTATTTCAGCTATGTCAGGGAAACAGCGCATTCCTCTAGAAACAGGCCGAGATCGAGCTTTCTCTAGCGACAACGCAAAGAAAGAAGCATCCCAGGGTAGCCTACTACAGAACCATGGCTACCCGTTGCAACTGAGCACCTGAGGGGAAATTAGAGAGTCGGAATGTGCTCAGCACAAACCGGCGATCAAGTGTGTATAGACTGGAGGTGATGGCAATGACCGGAATGAGAGGTCAAATCTGGTCCACACCGTGAGTCAACAATTGCACCCCCCGAGTCAGCTAGGGGAAAAGAAGAAGTGAGGAAAGGGAATAAGATTCGCAAAGAGAGAAAGTCGATTTGGAGAAGTGAAATGAAGGACGGAGTAAACCGGCGCGGTCCTTGCAGTCGTCGTGATTGGAGGATGTCAAAGGCGGTGAAGCCGGGTGGTCAGCCACTTTACGCGCCTTGACGCGCCTCGAGGCAAGATTCGCGGGCCTTCCGCTTCTTTACCCAATTGGGAAAGTACAGACCAGTTCCAGGAGTGGTGGTGAATCTACACCGATTCACCAAATTCAAGGTGGATACAAAGGAGTCTTACGGAAGTGATACCCGCATCAGCAGTACTCATTGAGTTCTTCGGTAGAATACATAAGTCCCATAACCTCCACCCCGCATATGATTCGTTTCCACGTGCCGGCCCCGAAGTACTAGTACCAATCCAAGAAACATATGCGGAGATGCTTGAAATCAATTGAACAGAAGGAATAAAGAAGAAAGGTTCCTTGAGTGAATGCGCATTTGGTAGAAAAGCTTTGTACAGGAATTAGAAGGAAAGGGTTTGTGTGAAGACTTTCAGGCCGTTTGTCATAGCATAGGGCCTTCAGTGTCGGTAGAACGAAAGAACTGGGGGTGACCCCAGGCGCTGATGAAAGCAATGCAAAAAAAGTTATAACAGGAGATAAAATCACACTTGCGCCGGACCTCCAACCGATTCTGAACCGAACGCCTTCTATCGGGGAATATGGGAATTTGCTCGTCAAACAGAAATGGGTAACGATTGATTGCATGGACAGAAAAGGAGACAGGGTTTTCGTCAAGGGAAACATTGAAAGAAGAGTGTTTGAAAATGAGAGGCGCGGAAAATATAGAGCTATGTACGCTGCAAGATAAGAGACGAGGTTATATGGCGTGGAACGGAGGGTCGTGAGCACCATGGAGAGGGCTATGCGGTTCTTGGGCGCCAGCAAAAGATGACTCTCTTGTCAGCTCTCCTGCTGAATAATCGTGAGGCACACCGAAGCCATGTTGTACTCTCTCGAATGAATGTCGTGTTCGTTCAGATGATTGATGAATATAATCAACTGGCTGTGCATGAGGCAGTCGAGTCGTGTCAAGGCTTGACGCATAATTTGTCCCGTTGCTTCCGCGTGGCCGGTGAGTGTGAATGGTAGGAACGATGGAGGGAGAGTATATCTGCTGTTCATCCGAAAAGGGATCTTGTTTCAAGCTGGGTTGTATAGGCTTCACGAAGTCGGAAGATGTCGACGACTCATCACTAAAGGCGGTAGATCCTGCTGCTGCCGCCGCTGCCGCCCTCGGAGGAACTGTTCCTTCATACTGGTCCAGGAACTTGAATTTACCCTGAGAGACCTGCTCACGAATGATATCCACGTCGAGAGGGAAAAAAACCTTTTGAAACGCTTTAACAGTGAAGCGCGGCAGGAGGCATATCGTAACCGTCAACAAAAGCACAACCCAATATGACAGGGCACTGTACACTTGGGCCCCTGCGTTGTAAAAGGTTGTTGATGCTTCCAATGAGGAGTAGATGCCGGTCCAAAGGAAGATAAGAAGGGAGCTGACGACATTAATTAAGACCGTTAACCAATCCCAGCGGTAGCAGTTCATCAAGATGTAGGTGTTGCTGGCAATAACAGCACTGGAGCCCACGAGGACACCCATTCGCGTCCGGTCACTGACGTCCTTGCCGTTAGAGTGCACAAAAGTTGACGGGCTGTACAAAAGATAGGGCATGAAGAAGCAAATGATGGACTGATAAAAGCCATCGAGCATATAAAGCCTATTTCCGTTAGTGATTGTCTCACTAAATAGCAGATCACGCCATACCAGAACTTTAGTTGTGACCATTCCTTCTGCTCAATGCCTCTCATGTACAACTGGGGAACGGCTAATGAGACTTTGTCGTCAACATCTTGGTCAAATATGCCCATCAAGATAACGGGCAATGACGTGAAGGCGACATTGACTAGAACAATGTATGTGTAGTCGAAAAGGTACGAGCCGTCGAAATTATTGAAGAATGAGTACCAAAACAGAGCAATCGTCCAAACCAGATTCTAGGGGTAGGTCAGCTCGCTGTAGATGGGGGCTTAGTGCAGGATACTGTACCTTATAGAAAAAGTTTGCAGTTGTTTCTGCCATCCGTCGGTAGGAATACCTCCCATGGACCAGAACAAGGCGCTGCAAGAATCGAAACTGGCCGATGGCATAGTCAGAGGACATGGCCGCCTGGCCACCTTCTTCACCAAGTATACCGACACCAATATCAGCCTCCTGAATCATGGCGACATCATTGGCGCCATCACCAATCGAAAGAGCCATAATGTTGAGACCATTCTTGACCAGCCGCACGACAGCCGCCTTCTGCGCAGGACTGACGCGACAACATAAAACCGATTTACATTGCTTGCATAGTAGGAGAAACCTCTGCTTCAGCTCATCGCCGAGCATCAACTTGAGCGTATCACCGTCAATAACAACAGCATGTGTTGGCGGTGGCGGCCTATGATCGTGACGAGCGGCAAGGAGTTCTGCATCTGAACCAATCAGTCCGAACCGCTGCAGCTGGTTGTCCAGTTCCTGTGATGCGCGCTCTAGCTGATCTCCAGGAACATTGAACACTATCAGCTCCATATCATTGCTGAGAAGGTTGCATGAGTAGCCAATGTTGATCGCAGTCTCGACCTTGTCGCCAGTGAGAACCCATAGCTTGATTCCTGCATCTGCTAGCAATGAAATGGTGTCCGGAACCCCATCTTGCAATCTGTCCTCAATCGCTGTACCGCCTATAAGCATGAGGTTTTGCTCTATCTCGCTTGCTACCTGCTCGAGCTTCTCGTCGCGGTCAGTGAGCGCAGCAGCAGCCGAATCATGTTCCTTGCTCCACACTCGGTATTCCTCTTCACTGAGATCTCGATATGCAATACACAAAGTTCGCAAACCTTCGTTTGCAAATATTTCCAAGTGCTCTGCAGTTGTCTTTCGAAGCTCCTGCTGCTTGCCTGGGGCCAGACGCGAATAGATGATACTATCCGCACCCTTACAGAAGAGCCGAATACTACCATCAGGCATGCGGAGGATTGCGCTCATTCGTTTTCTCGTTGAGTTGAATTCCAAGGTATTGAGAACCGTATATGTCCTCTCCTCGCCGAGGACGTTGACAATAAGATCATCGTTTGATCGGCCAAGAAGAGTAAAGCCACAGTCTCTTGCTGTGCTGACAAGAGCAGCCTCATCTGGGGATTGCGCTTGAAACTCGATTTGCGGGGGATCTCCAGGAGTATGCTCAGTAATGACAGTATGGCACACCGCAAGGGCTAGCATGAAGTGCTCTGTTGCTTTCCGTTGCTCCTCACCAGCTTGGCCGCCCAAGTCCGCGACGTAGCTTGGCGCTATAAAAGTCAAGTTTTCCTCGCGCATATAAGGGTTGTCATACATTTTGCGAAGCATATCAACCATCATGACTGTGTCGGCAGCCAGCTTTTCGCGGGCTCTCGCGGCAACAGCATCAGCGTCGCCTCCTTCTCGTCGAACAATGCCAATCTGCGCTTCCGTGAATGCTTCGCCATATGAGACTCCATTGATGGTACACTTTTTGAAATCCATGACATTCTGAGTCAGCGTTCCAGTCTTGTCTGAGAAGATGTATTCAATTTGACCAACGTCATCGGAAATATTCCAAGACTTGGGTACACATGACATTCCCAGCTTGTCATAATACATAAACACATCACTGTGAATAAACACAGCTTGAATGGTTCGGACAATTTCGAGTGAAATATATAGCGAAATAGGCACCAAGTTTTGGAATAAGATGACTGCGACCCAGAAGGTAATGAGACCGGTAACAGCAGGTGTACTTCCGTATGACCCAAAATCGAAGTAGTCAAGCGATGCATCAGGATCACCCCAGGCGATCCCGTTGCCAATGCCACAGATAAGGCACATGATGAATAGAATGACGAAGTTATATATGACGTTCCAATTAAGATCCTTGGCGAGCCGAGGCTTTTTGGAAGGAGTTTCACCAGAGTTCAGCATGACCTTGGTTTCTTCTCCGGTAAAGATAACGACTCCGAGGGCCCATTCTGTATTGCGAAGGAAGCAACCGCGGAGAAGCACGTTGTTGATTGTTATCGGCTCAACCATCTCATTTCGAGGGGTGTCTGAGTAGGTTGGATCGCGCTGTTCCCAGCGCAAAGCACCATTGTAGGCATACAGGTTCGGATGAGGAGCCTCGCTATCAATCACGAACTCACATTTTTCGCAATCTCTAGCATGTCGAACTTGACGCCCACAATTTAAAGCTTGCCTGACCTTCAGGTTCGTTTCACCATCCAAACTCTTCGTTTCCACGTAGCACGCGCCGTCCGGGTCGGAAGTCGAGAGCAGAACGATATCAGCGGGGATTTGATCCCCATTGTACAAACGAACAAAGTCTCCAACTTGGATATTTTTCCAAAAGTCACGCTTGAAACGAGCATTACCCAGCGTCTGCTTTGACATATCCACTATACTGCCGCCTTTCGGTGGATGAGCAGCAGGGGTTGGAGTAGCCAAGCTATCCCGAGCCAATTTGTCGGGGTGCAAATATTGGTCATGATTGCCAACTGGAAGTGGCCAGTCCGGGCGTGCCTCTGGTGCTGGTGTGGAAACGGGAGTCATCTGGATAGCGTCGTCCTCGTCTTGCTGGGAAGACATTGAAGCCCTTGGCGATACGGTCGTCATATATGTTAACCGCCGGTTGTCTTTGACTTGTTGCTGAGAGTTCTTGTTCTTCTGAACAAGGCCCTTCATCGCCCTGTAGGTCTGGACCGTCGCCCTAGTACACGCTTTTTTGAACTGGCGCCAGAGAGAGACATTATCCTCGGTCGAATTCACGTTGGTCCAGTCTATTAAGCGGTATACGGGAGAGTTGTTCAGTTCGTTGTCCAGAACTGTACGCCGAAAGTCTTCGATGGCATCTTTGATCGAGGTAAGCACAACAATGACGATAAGAGGCACGGTGTTAAGGGCGGGATCAGAGACGCCGAAGATCGAGAAAAACTAGAGCCTTCAATGAGCTTTTCCGGTACTCTGCACTATATCTCAAGGATAGGGTCATACACTCAGAATAATGATGAAGAGGAAATAGATATTTGCAATGTTCTGGAACTGGAACCAAATGTTTTTCGGAACGAAAGACAAAGCAGTATATTTTGCGGTCCGGATCTTGTTTCTAGGATACGCTGCCATGGGACGGCCGTCTTCGTCCCTTTCACTTTCCGGTATAGGAATATTGAAGTAAATGCGTCTGTTGCTAGACCCCGTAGGGCTTTCCGTGCTTGTAGTTGTTTGTTGAGAAGTAGGTGATTTCATCGACGTAGGGGAATTGGCGGTACTTGTTTTCGGCATCTCCTCCTTCGCATCTAGATTCTTCTTATGCAAGCGATCCACTATTGAGACGCGCTTCCGGGTGCCGCCTGCGCCGGCTCTGCGTTGTGTTGCCCATCGTTGGCGCTTTGTCGGTTTTGAAACGTTGCTGCTAACCTCCCGGATGTCGTTACCGCTGTCATTGAACTCTGCGCCCAAGTCGATTGAAGCCATTTAGGCTACTGTCAGCCCTATCAAGGGCATAAAATGAGCGATGTGCTGATTGAACCGTTGAAAGGATAGCATCCGCAGCGACGAGCTGGACTCCGGCAGCGCAGCCAGCTCGCGAGATCGACTTGTTATTTCCGTCGCCGGTTTTGTTTTGAGTGCAGTAGGAAATCGAAGGCCGTATGTACAGGGACTGGTGAGTAGGCAGATTCGCAATTTATGCTGGTAGGCGCTTAAGTAGGTCAAACGTGAAGGAGAAGGAATGAAGCGTCAATTAACACCAAGGGACGCCCAAACACAAGGCAGTCAGGAAGGTGAAACGAGCGGAGGGGGAAAAGATCGAGGGTTACTGAGGATTATGCATTCGTGTGCCATTAACGAAAGAATGTCGAGGGCAAAGCAAACGAGAAGAAAGAAACCAAGAAACTCATGCAAAAAAGGAACCGGTCCTCCAGAGGCAAGAGTAAGAAAGAGGCTTAAGGACAGCGTCAGTTTCTTGGAGAGCCAGCCCAGCCGACAATCCCTCCTGGAGGGCCCCCGGGGGGAGCAGACGGACGGCTGTGTAATACAGGCACAATACGGGGAGTGCCAAAAGGCGTAACTTTCCAGTGTTTGTCAGCTCCGTATGGTAACTAAACATGCCCTCCCCGACTTTGTAAATTTTCAATTGTAACCGGGCAGATGGGTCGGTCTCCAATCAGATGGACTTTGGGTTCATGTTTCATCTACATGGAAACTACTAAGCAACTCCTGGATATGATCCATGAAGTGATTACTAGGCCTATGGGGGGTTTACCTATGGATGCTGTAATTCCTGCGCCGGGCCCCCGTCAGGTACCTGCCTCACCCCTGCTACGGAGTACAATCGAGCACAACAACAACAACAACAACAATCGCCACTATTATCTCCTGTGTACCAATTATGATGTCCGAAGACAATGGTAATTTTCCCTATCATGATTGTTCTTCTCAATGGTCATCTGAAAATTCTCTACTGTGCACTGATTACCACTACAGCCTACTTCATGGTGTGTGGAATCTCCGACCGGGTTTACCAGCCTCGCCCTAGACTGCGCATGGGTACATTTGAGGACGCTGATCAGAATGGAGCCCTTTCGACGATGGTCTTCTTACTACGTTGTTTGTATCCCAGGCCCCTCTTCGACGGAATTATCGGAATTCCGTTGGTCGGATTTCATCAAACTGCGCGAACGATGTCTTGGTCTATTATTTATAGACACCGTGTCTCCGGTTTGCCCTTCTTCATCTCTTCAGTTCTTCACTTGCACACCAATCGGATGTCATGGCAAGTAATGGCACCTCCAGTCGCACTGCTAAACTTGAAGCTGATCTCCCGCCTCCCAGCAATGAGACATTTTTTAATTACTCCCCTAAGGGAGGAATTGGACCGCCAGGATGTAACATGCATGGATAGGCAAGACAACAGCGTATAGATATGTTCAGGCCGGACCACTCAACGGCCCTTCATGGAACGGAAGCTGTCGCGTTAGATGGTAGGCTTCCCCTTCCTCCTGTACTCCGTACCTTGGGGGTGCTTGGGAGTCTGGGTCGGGATACGGAGCCTGAAACAGGCTAACAGCCGTCCGGGACGGCACATGCTGATGGCATCCATGGATAGGTCCACCTACGGAGCGCGGAGATTCGGAGGTACCACAGAAATCCGTGCTAACTGCATATATTGAGCCAACGGTCCTCCTAGTCTTGCATTGTAGAATTGCACATGGACTGTGCAGGGTCTACTAGCACCAGTGCGCTTCAGGATCCCGGATATAAAAGCATCCGTCTCCAATACACTCTTGTCTATTGTTCCCCCAGGCACGGGTACCTGACATTCTCGTTCCCCTTTTGCCCAGTCATGCTTCATGCATATTCTACTCCTTTTCCAGTCTTGGCTGCTTCTGTTAGTGGGGAGACCAGTCTTCCTGATGCGGTTTGGCGCGGTCCCATACCTATTGCGCGTAGTTCATACTAACCTTTACTGTTTATGGGGGCTAGAAGAAGATCACTCTGTGACTGTTTCAGTAAGCCAGATCCTATAACCGATCATCTAACAATGAGCGTGGAGGTATGTTTGGCCATATGAGCATGAAACGCTTTATTTTTTTTTTTTTTTTTTCAATTGCTGTGGACATTCGAAAGATGTGTTTTTCAGTTTTATGTTCCAAAATTATACGCCCAATTCCATTAACACAAACAAATCTCGATGTCCACCCTGGGCGGGAGGCTGAGTAGGCAGTCCCGTTACGTACCCCCAAAGCTCGGCTAATTTACCATGATTCTCCCAATTTTTAAATACCTCACGAACTTGCGATTTCGCGTTACAGTCTCTACCCGTAACCGTGGGGGGCCGCAATATTTCCATCGACAAATGACTGTGCTTTGAGCATATATTCCCATTTATATAAAAAACGGATCTCGAAAATATATGCCTGCAAAATGTTTCATTAGGCGATTTTACCTACCCCTTTGCCAATTTCGAACCCGGCGGCTTCCAAACAAGACCGACCGCAGCCTGCAGCTGCATCCACATCCGCATGGCACAACCGGGAGAAAGGAAAAGGCTGATTGAGTAAACAAGGAGGCCAACTATCTAAGCCCTGCCATGTACAGAGTACTTCACTATGGTGGGCATCTCCCAGCCCCCAAAGCAGAGATATGACAGATTGGCGTCAGATGGTCAGATCAACCGTGAACCGGTGTGGGGACTACAAAGTACTTTAGAGATAGATCTGCACCACTTTTCCACCCCTGGACCGCGCCCAAATACGATCCTGCGAAAGAAAAAAAAAAATTCTTTTCTGTCTACTGTGAGTAGTGATGTACAGACTATTGGCAGGTTGAGCCAGCCGTGTAACTATCGAAGGCTAGGAAGTCAGCAGAGCCTTGTAAGTAAAAGAGCTGTACCCTTTTTGGCCCCAGTGAGTTGCAGGTAGTGAACATAGTTAGCTTGGGGTCTAAACAGCAAGAATAACAAGGAGGTCGACAATCAAGCAGACTTTCAGGGAGGCTTTCACAGAGCAAAGGGTAAGTAAT
This sequence comes from Aspergillus piperis CBS 112811, assembly GCF_003184755.1. Classification (NCBI taxonomy): domain Eukaryota; kingdom Fungi; phylum Ascomycota; class Eurotiomycetes; order Eurotiales; family Aspergillaceae; genus Aspergillus; species Aspergillus piperis. Next base: position 1,130,408 of record NW_020291596.1, on the reverse strand, counting down.
GTAGGGCACGCGAGAATACAGTGTTCGGTTCACCAGAAAAGGATCGAGGATCGATGGAATGGAAATCAAGGACGCATAATCATCGGAGTATTGGACTACCCCTACATTAACGGTCATGGCGCATGGAGAAGCTGACGCACCACTGGTGAATCGGCGCGGTACATCACAATCTGGAAGGAAAATAGATCGAATTAGCAGTGACAGAGAACAACTGTCTTTGGCAAATCGGCTAAACTACTACTAGCAGTACTACTGACTGCCCAGGTATTCAAAATCAATAGTCGATACCAGTCCATTTCCTGTACCCGTTTTGGGAAATGAATAGACAATGCTGAGTCATGGTCATGTGACCACGCGCCCTGTAGCACGCGCCCAGCGTGTCCAACAGAGGCTAAGTGCGGAGATCTACCGAACAAAGCATGCGGGTCATACTCTGCAGCATAATATATCCCCTTCACCAAAGTGTCCGGCATGCGACGCATTACCAGTTTCTTTAATCGTCCGGCTTTTGCAGCAGTGAACCCAGGCGCTCAGACCAGTGACCGCGGCAATGATCTCGATCAGCCATCGCACTCGTCCCCGCAATCTCGCCATTCAAATGGCCCCTCTTCTTCATCAGCGGAGCCAGAAGCCCAGCTGGAACTGTCTTTGTCCCAATCCATAAAGGATGGCGAGAATGAAGCTCTGCCTCACCACAGCTTCCTCAGCACAGAATCTGCAGCTAAGGATCCATCCCCAGGAACAAGTTTCAATTCATCGCAACGTGTTATGAAGAACGGAAAAGAGGTTGTTATCAGCTCCGATGGCGAGGATACAGATTCATTAAGCTCGTTCGAGTCTCCGGACGATCTTCTTGCGAGATTTGTTAAGCCTCCTGGTTTTGTAAGCAAGGATGATAGAGAGTATAATACGTCTAAATCAGGAATGACCTTGCGGAACGGCGGCGTGAACAGCGCAAAGTCAGACAATCGGTCTCGCTTTCCAGTTAAGGTCCCAAAGTACAGCAATACGCTAGACTCGCTTGTTGTTCAAGCAGTTGATGATAATGAAACTGAGGCCGGTATTGCAAAGTTGAAAGCTGCTCTTGAGAAGGAAGATTTGCGAAAGAACGGAAAGCAGGATGATGAGAAACACAATTCACTCGTACCGACCACACAGCTAAATGAGGATACCCTCGCATCGGCTCTGGGTGACCAAGACGATGAAATGGGGCTACGACGTCTTCTAGATGCTGTTCGAAGGACAGAGGCTCTTGATCTAGACAAATCATGGCACTTTTTTGACTATAAAAGCGAATTACCCCCAGCGGTTGACTTTCCCAAAGACTGCATAGATAAAGACGGTTATATGTTCCGACTACGAGGTCAGTGTACGGTACATGCTATTGATAGTAGACTCGTTACTGATTCGTTGGACAGAGAGGCTTTCAAGGGAGCGGGCACTCCATTCAGGCATTATCGATTTTGCTCTATCGCGGTCATATTTGCCGGACGAGGTTATCTCGTGGATTTTCAAAGCTGGTTCGTATGAGATTTTGTCCGCCTATTCTCATCGCTTACCTTCCCTCAGTACCTTCAGAGACGCAAGACAGCATCAGGCAAGCGCTTTGTAGAGCTTTCAAAGTCAGTGGCTATGACAAGTCGGGATAAATCGTGACGTAGTTTGCTGATCTTGCTTAGAATGCGAACCCTGAGCGGGTCAAGTCTCTCATAAGACCGGCCGACATCGATCAAGTTTTTCAACAGTTGGGAGCAACCTCCCAAGCATTGGCGACTTCTGAAACGATTGTTCCAGACGCGCACATCAACAGTACGTCATCGCGTTGGCCTAAGCACAAGCATCCGTTGACGGCAATATGCAGAACATAATGTGAAGAACAACTCCCTACGTGAGGGAATGCTGGTCTCTGTCCTTGAGTTGCTCAGTGGGGCTGCAGACCTGTAAGTGTTGGAATATCTGGTTATACGTACAAATGCTAATTTTTGCATTAGGCTTGCAGAGGATGCTCGAGAGCGCGCACTGAATCTATTATTTCGTCTCACTCTCGATGTCTCATTGACCAGCAATTTCCTGGTCTGTTCTGAACTAGAGAGGACCATCGTCACCATGCTAGAGAGTGCCCCTGACGATACAGCCGATGACATGGTATAGTCAAGTTTCTGTCAGGTTTTCCAAACCTCGCTAACACATCTAGGTGCATCGTGTTTGCACTACTGTTTTCGACACTGTCAAAGATGCGATGTCACAGAGTCGCCTGGTTAGGCATATACTTCCAACCTCAGACTGGCTCGCACTCATCCGGTGCCGCCTCGCGGTGTCCTTCTTGTTGAATGATGCTTCACCACTGGGTGAGCCGCCAGAAAAGCTCATCAATATGAAGCGTATAACCAGCATCCTCAATCAACAGCGGTTCGATGTGAAGTGGTACAAAGGGAAGGGGCAGCATGAATACGATTACGGAGAACTTGGAGCTGTCGCCATTCTTTTTAACATTGCCATCGATTCTGGACGGTATGAAGTGGAATTTTCGGATAAAGAAGCGGAGAGGACGTTCAACGCTGACGTTGATGCTCTTTCTGATCGGCTCAAAATCATTTTCACTTCCATTGAGGACTCGGGTGCCTCCCACTTGAAACGAACGTTGGCTAAGGAAGCCATCGAGGCTCTACATTATCGAGTCGTATATTCCGTCAGGTCAAAGCCACGTCCCAAAAAGTCAATCCTCGGGGTTCCTGAGGAGCGAAGAGAGAACAAAGGCGTGTTCAAATCATTCTTCAAGCCTCCGAAAGGCAGCGATGAGCTGCCATTGCGGCCACATGATACAGCATCCTAATTTGTCGTTCACCGCCGAGATACAACACCTGCTTTCAGTGGTTAACTTTCAACAGTTTGCTCTCTCGTCAAGCAGAATGGACTACGCTGATCTTTCATTATAACGATGGTTCGTCGGGGTATATGCACTCGAACGCGTTGATGTTGGCATTAGCGTGCACACTGGCCGGTCCAGGTGCTTGTTATAAACTTTCAATGATAAAAACAAAAGGTCGAGGGTGGTAGATGGCTAGACTCAGGGTTGGAGTCGACAAATGATGATATGTGGCGTCAGGCTTGATTGTTGTTCATTTGTTTTGTTCTTATTTTGTTCGGGATACCTTATTGATTAGTCCTGTGAAGCCTATCGCTATTGTCCTGGGATACATTGTTGGGAATTTGTTGCGCGATATAGTTGAACCATGTTGGGTTGCTCATCATACCATAGATATAGTGAAACATGCACCAAAGTCTCGGGCTTCAACAACTCTGTGCTATGCAGCAATATATACATGAATCTACTATGTTACTCCTGCGGCAAAAACTAAGAGTATGCAGTACCATCTTTCCTCCGCGAAATGCTCGAAACATCCAAAGCAAACCGACGTTCTGGGATGAACTCTGTTTGAATTTCTGATGGGAAGAATTGAAGAACTTTATACAAGGCTATGGTGCTCTCCTGAAAAAAGACCCGGAGTACATAGATACAGGCTGCAACGACGAAACAGGTTCAGGTATTGTAAATTCGCTTGGCAAGAGACACATATCATTGGTCTAGTCATAGAACCTCCGGTTGGTGTTCTTGCCGAACAGTGTCTCGCGGACGGCGGGGAGGGCGTCGATTTCGAGCAGGCGCAGCCGCTCTTCGAACGTGTTGTTGATCTCGATCTTGCCCTGACCACCAATGATGACGACACCACCAGCACTATAGTTGACACGGTTAGATCATATAGGGTGCAGGCTTGGGAGATAAGAAAGAGGAAAGGAAAAAGGGGACTCACGATCCCTCAGGCAGCGGCTCCTCCTCGTCCAGCTCCGCGGACGTTTCCTTGCCGACGGTCTCCTTAAATTCCTTCGCGGCCTCTTCAATAGCCTTCTTGACAGCGTCGGTATCCTGCTTCCTCGCCCGAATCGACACCTTGTCTTCATTGAGAGCGTACAAGCCCTCGAGAACCAAGCCCTTCAGCACAGCCTCATACTTCTCCGCATCCTTAGCTGCGATACCGGAGATCTGATCACGAGCCTGCTGGAACAGATCATCAAGCAGTTCCTGGCGAGACGAGAGAACACGGAGACGGGTGCGGTTGGCGAGAGTAGAGCGAGTGATCTGCTGGGACATGGAAGCTTGCTTGAACTTCTTCTCATACTGAGTGTCGATGGCGGCAGTCTCCTGACGGACGAGCTTGGACTTCTCGATAGCGAACTCCTCGTCGGCTTTGAGCTGGATTTCACGGGCCTTCTCCAGCGCTTCCTGCCGGATGAAGGCCGTCATCTTGCGGAGCTCGCCCGCAACCTGGTTGGAGATAACGGTTATGAGCTCAGCTCGGGAGCGGGCACATGCATGGTCCCTGGTCGAGGATCGGGCGACATACCTGGTCATCGGACAACGCATGACTTTGCGACATGGTGATGATAGAGTAATTGTATAGATCGGGAAGATGTAGAGGGGAGAGCGAAGGGTATCGATATGTGGGTGGGGGGGTATGGAAGAGAGACAACGTCAGTTGAGCTTCCCGATGCGGAGGTGCCTTTCTTTGGGGGGGCGGTCAATCAACGTCAGCCTGCTACTGCGCCAGATCAAGGGGGTGGAAATAGTCAACGGTCATGGATCGCGACCGGTATATTATTAGAAATAGAACAAGTCGGGGACTATTATTACTCACCTGGACCGGCAGGAATGTATAGAGAGGGGAGGGTGAGTGACTGGGGTGGGGGAGATAATACAGGGAGAACAAGCAGCAGTAACAACAAGCAGCGGAGGGAAACGTTGCACTTGGGCGGATCTGCTGATCGATTCGCAACGCAACTTGGCGGCCGCTCAGGAACTCACTTGCTCTCCCGCTTTCCCCCTCTAGTTACTACTTACTTACTGCTGCTGCTTCTTCCCCACAGCCATTCGGTTCGATCTACTCCTCTTCTTTTCTCTCTTGGTTTTTACCTCGTCTTTGGACAATGGAGTCGGTCTTACTAGTCCTGTCGTATCCTGTCTAATGCGTGTCTGGTCTTTGTCCCCCGGCTCAGCGACCAATGCACGAGGATATCCGAGATGGGGAATCTTGGTGACCTATCGCCCCAGGGGAGTGTCGCGGTTTGTTCTTCCCCTCCGGTGTTCTCGTCTCATTGGCAATCGAGCTTCTGTGCTAACTGGAAAGCGTTTCTAGGTTGGGGTGGTTGTCGGGTTGATCTCGACCAGTCTCCAGGCCATCGGGCTAACCCTCCAACGCAAGTCGCATATCCTCGAGGACGAGAAACACCCGTACGATATACGTCGACCACCTTATAAACGTCGGAGATGGCAGGTCAGCTCATGCTCCTCCCTATACAGTGCTTCCGCTATAACCCGGTTTTGCTGAATCCATGTAGTTGGGGATGCTGATGTTCGTCATTGCGAACATCGTCGGCAGCACCATCCAGATAACTACTCTCCCGCTTCCGGTGCTTTCAACCCTTCAAGCAGTCAGTGACTTCCCTAGATCAGGTAGTGAATTCCCGGGCATCGCTAATATCTGTTGTACCAGTCCGGGCTTGTTTTCAATACCATCTTTGCTACTCTGATCCTGGGTGAAGCCTTCACCAGATACTCGCTCATCGGCACAGTCTTGGTCTGCATCGGCGCGCTCCTGATAGCGGTGTTTGGCGCCGTCGGGGAGCCAGCGCATACTCTCGATCAGCTTTTGGAGCTACTGCAGCGTCGAAACTTTATACTTTGGATGGCAGGGACGGCCGTATTGGTGCTGGTCATCTATCTCGGCTCCCGCCTGCTGAAATTCCTAGCTTCTCCATCTCGTTCTAAATACCCCAACACCCGCGGTGCATATAGGCCGCACCTGCAAATTTCCCACGGACGTGTTCGACTGATCCGCGGTCTATGCTATGGCATGATCAGTGGAATCCTATCGGCGCATTCTCTTCTGCTCGCCAAATCAGCCGTGGAGCTCCTTGTTCGGACGGTCGTGGATCGCGTCAATCAATTCGATCGCTGGCAGTCTTGGGTCATTCTTCTCGCCATGATTGGTCTGGCTCTCTCACAACTATTTTATCTACATCGGGGCCTGAAGCTATGCAGCACCAGTGTCTTATACCCATTTGTCTTCTGCATCTATAACATTATCGCCATCATAGATGGATTAATATACTTCCGACAAATGTCCCAGCTGGCGGGCTTCCATGCTGGGCTGATATCGCTTGGAACAATTGTCTTACTTGGAGGTGTCCTTTGCTTGTCGTGGCGCTTAGAGGTCATAGACAGCCATGCGGCTGTGACTGTTGTCGGACCGTCCCAGACTGGCCTGGGTCCTGGAATGGCTGTTGTCGAGGAGCACGAAACCTCACCCCTTAGCCTGGGAAGAGACGGCCACGAGGACTTGGAGCGTGAGCCCCTCTTACGCAGTGCTCAAATCCCTCGGCGAAGTATTCACAAGAGAGCACCCAGTCTGCCTCTACCTCAGTCTTCCTTGAGTCCACAGGACTCCACGGCAGATCTCGATCCAGCTTCCATCTGGGCAGAGTTGGACGACTCTGACTTTGACTATGCCGCAGCCATGATGCGTTCCTCCAGGCGCAGTCGCACATTTGGAGATCCACCATCGGCCCAATCAAGAAGCAGGATGAGAAGCAGTTTCCTGCGTGGACCTCGCCGCTCCAGCACCCTTTCAGTCAACCAAAATACCTGGAACCCGCGCAGATCCTCCCAAGCCGCACATCAGGGGCATCGCAGCAGGCAACGACGAACATCAGCACCTGCTCCAGAGAACCGCGGACTCCTTTCGAAGCCCCAATCCTACACAACCGGCTACGGCACCCAGGACGACCGCTCAGACAACCTAGTATCAGGGCATCGGCGCCGCGAATCCCTCACCGACGCGGAATTACCAACCGGGTACTCGAATCTCCTCGCAGGTCCGAGGAGCACCCTCCGCGGAGCCTGGAGAAGCGGTCTTCAATACCTCACCCAATGGACCGGAAGCAATCGAGGAAGACGACAAAGCTCATCCAGTCCGGGCCCCGACCTCGAAGCCAGTCCCGACGGACGTACAGAATGAAAATTAGATTTACATTCCGTCTCTTTTTGCACCGCCATTTCCATCCCACAATCCAATTTTACCCCAGACTCTTTTGATTATATCCACTAGACCCACACCATAAATACACATCAATGATAACCTAACCCTCTTCTTGATTCCTTTCAATCAATGTACAATAACTTCCATACCAACATTATCTATCTACTATTATACACATACACCAACCATCCTATTCCCTTTTACCTTATTACATAGCATGGCTCCTTATTCACTTCACTTCATATTAAGCTACCTAGAAATTGAACGAAACCTTTTAAGGCCTGTTCCCAAATAAGAAATACAATACAAACTACATACAAAACTACAAACCTAAATCAACATTCCTTCTTCTTCCCAAAACTAATTTTCCTCATACCTAGTCCTTACATCATACAGAACCGGATCGCCATGTCACGGGATACCCAGATAGATAGTATAGATAGGTGGGTAGATAGATAGGGAGAGAGGAGGGGGGGATAAACATATACGAGGTCACGAGATCTGCCTACAGGATGAGATGAGCTGGCATAGTACTATATTCATACTTCCATTTGTATCATTCCATCTTCCATTTCATCAGTTCATTTCACTCACTTTATGTCTTCTGGAGATTCTACTATCTACTATCAGCTTGGTTCTATCAAGGTGTTTTTACTGGTTAAAGTTAGATAGATAGTTAGGGGATGGTGGCTCTGCTTTTATACCATCTACCCTAGTACTGGGTTGGTAGATGACGATGTGCATATATGTACCCATAGATAAGGTGCAGTGGGTGAGGGGCAGAGAGTGATGATCTACGACTTGCTGCTGACTACTGGTATGGTATGTAGTTATCTATTGAGAGAACTGGTCATAGGAAGAGCAGCAGAAGGACAAATAATAATAGTTCCGGTTTTCTCCCTACCATACATGACATACTTCTTACCCGATGAAGGTTATCCATCCAACATCATATCAAGTTACTCAATCAAATAACACCCCCCCATTTCTGCGTCCAACTTATCTCGTGACTCCCGCCCCCCTCTCCCCCTTCTTGCTTCCGGAGCCGTCATTCAAACTTGCCCGCAAGCCAAGGATCATTGTCGAAGGGGGAGGGAAAAGCGCAAGTGACGAGCCTGGCGCAAGGGGGCATAAATCACATGTGGAAATCAAGGGAGGTCAATTAGTCAACGCAAGACGAAAACAACAATTTATGAAAGACAAAACAGATAACCACTTCGCCAGTAAGAATAGAGAAAGAAAGGAAACAAAAAAAGAGTAGGGTAAAAGCACCAGAAACACCGCCACTTTCACCGTCGTCTAGGAAAAGGATTAGGAGATGTGAGGAACGAAGAAAAACAATTAATAGCCTGGGGAGCCCAGATCAAAGTCTCTTGCATCCTTCAAGATTCAGTCGCGCAGCCTGGCCTTCATTTTCCTTTTTCTTTTTTCTTGTTTTTTTTGTTCTTCCCTTTTTTTCCATTGGCTATTTTTGGCTTTTATAGGGAGGGTCTTCGGTGAAACATGACAAATAGCACGAGGCATCTTGCGAACACCGAGGCTACCGACTCAGGTGTGTATGTAAACTGCAATACCAACGAGTCAGGCTATACACAGATTACTATAAGGTAATATCTCGGTTCTTCGTTCTGCGTTGCGCGGCGGTACAACACTGTAGACCGGTTTTAATAGTATGAATTATGTCTGGAAACAAATCGTTGGGTATCAAAGGAAGGCCGTAGAGGAGAAAGCTGCACGCGCTGGAGTTGACAAGGATGCGAACAACTGCCTGGGCCCCTCAGGTGCTTGAAAACGCGGGGCATGAAGACACATAGCCACCGCTTACGCCGTGGGCTGGTGCTGGGGGGGCATCCGGTTACCCACAGGCATGCCAGGATACTGTCCTCCTGCCTGCTGTTGCTGCTGAAGGCCCTGGTAGTAGGCCATCTGCTGCTGTTGTTCGTTCGTCATGTAGCCGGGGTGCATACCGGCGGGACGGGGGATATTCGACTGTTGGGGGTTGACATTGCTGTGGCTAACATCCTCTGGCGTCTCAGCCGGCACCTCGGGTGCATCAACGCCATTCTCGTTGGTAGTGGGGTCAGGTGCATTCAGACAGGCCTGACAGAGAAACAGAGAGTCAGTCGCGTTAAGTTCGACCTCAAGTAAACGAGAGAAAGTAGTGGCACAGGACTCACCTGAATGAGGTTCTTGCCCTCAGCCTTGGTCACCAGCGGTTGAAGCTTCGGAGTGGTGAAAGTATAGACGAGACCGGTCTCGGAAACGACCAGCAGGAGTACTTGAGTACCTGTGAGAACAGAGAGTTCGTAGGCCTGTTTTGCGACCGCATTGAGGCGTCAGCACCGGTCCAACGGCAATAGTTCCAGGCAAAGAACGTGTAAAACAAGCTTGACAACGAGGAGAAAAGACGCATCAAGAAAGGACTGGAGTTGGCGACAGAATTGACGGCGATAACGAAGGGGAGAGATGAGGCTGTAGAGACGCGACAGCACGCACCTTCTTCATGATACCCGCCTTCCGCTTGGAGAAGGTGATGTGGCGACGCGACTTATCCTGAATGAATTTGATCTCAATCTTTCTGCGCTCGCGACCGGGCTTGTCATCATCATCGTCGTCGTCGTCGGCGCTCATGCGAGAGCGCTTGGTGCCGCGGTTGTCAGCGGCGCCGTTACCGGCGGCCTGCTGCAGGTCGTCCTGAGTAGGAGAAGGGTTCTCCTCACCGACGGCAGTGATGTCGGCCATGACGAGACTAGGGGGAGATTAGAATGGAGAAAAAAGAGAAGTGTGAATGACGAGAATGGTATAAGAGAGGAAAGGAAGAAGTCTGGGGGACGTGAAGACGAATGCCCAAAGAGGAATGATGCTTTTGAGGGGGAGGGAGAATGACCAAATCGAGTAACGCGTTTGCTTCGCAGGGTTTGGGTTCAGGACGAGAAGGAAAGAGAAACGGGGAGGAGGAGTTCGAAGAAGGCAAAGTGCCGCTGCAGACCAGGCAGGCGGTCTGTCACGTGGTTGTTACCATACCTTACACCCCGTGTGGTATTATTTTGGTTTCCCTCTTTTAAGCTTTTTCCTCACCAAGTTCTCAGCATACCTCCTTTTCCAGCTTCTTTTCTGCCGTTTCCTGTACTTTTGATATTGCTTCATATGGGGGTAGGGTATGTATTTCTCCTTTCTTTATGACTGACATATTTTACCTCATTCAATATTATCCTACTCTCACTCTCTGCTCACTTTCCCTCTCACTTTACTCCTCACCCTGGTCAACCAATCTTTCCGTCACAATACAACCTTTGTCCAGACCCGACGGTGGGGAAAGACTCAGGCTTGGCCCGAGCCACTATTGGCCTAGCCGCAGTGAGGCATTGGGGATTCGATACGGCGGCCAACTCACATTCCCCACCCATACCGCGTAATATTACGGCAACCCCCCCTCCCCCCTCAAAGGGTCACTTTCCGTTTCCTTCAAGAGCAAATGGGGAAAAGCTTAGTTGACCCTCCATCACGCAGTCATTCACCATTCATTCATCAAGGTGGTTTGTGAACGACTGACTCTACTGGTCTTGTCTCTCCCACAAAGTCTTTAATGAACACAAGTGATTCGCCTTCCCCTAAAATCGATCAATAATCTTACTCGGACCAGATCAAACCGGGTCATGGTTGTTGGATGATGTACTCACTGAACTAACTAGGATGTGGGCAGAGTGAGTGGCGGCGAACATTCCATGTCCATCCCGTGTGCCCTGCCGGTCTACTACTACGGTAGTAACTGGCCCCCAAGCCAAACAGCAGCTGGGGCGTATTTGGTAGTATCGAAGCTATTCTTTAGTCTATCTACTTAACTTTTTAGTGAGAACTGGCCAAGGGGAGAGACGCGTAGTGCATTCAGTAGATGGTGTCTCTCTCTCTCTCTCTCTCTCTCTCACTTACTGTACCTTTCCGTACTTTCAGGGCAGCGAGTAAGCATAACTATGCGCGTACTATTGAATCAATTCATTGATTTGACTGATTGCTTGATTGATTGATTGATCCATCCATCCATCCAACCATCTCGTATGCATGTAACTAGTGTTCACCATCATCCTTCCCGCCATAAAGTACTAACTCACGGACGGATGCATCCCTCAGCAAACCCGGTGGCGCCTGAAGAAAAGACTCGACTCGATCCAAACTCAGTAATTCGTCACGTACGTTTTCACTTACACACGAAGAGAGTTTCCTCTCTTGAATTCAACGCTGACAACCTAATCTAACTCATAGGGTTTCGGCGTTTACTTTCCACACTGTCACTGCTAAGACCAGAAACTCTTAACAGCCTCATCCTTCAGCACAGACATGCCCAACCCTGGAAATTCTTAACTATATATAGTAAGATGGCAAACAGGTGACTAGAACTAATAAATACAACTGTTCAATTCAGCTAGGATTTCCTTCCCCCATCATTGGCATCCCCCCATCAGCAAGGACAACCCCAATTATTCCCCTCCAAAACCAATAGAGACCCGCCCGGTAACTGATAATCTTCTGCACCGGCTGCATCAATTTATATCAATCACTGATCAGTCATCACTCCGACCTGTTTCATATCATCTCTTTTGCTTCATTTTCTTCATTACCTTTTTACACACCCTAAGTTCGCCACGAGGCTTTTATCCCTCGTGTCATTATCCTCTTGGATATTATGCTCTCGCCCAGAGCGAGAGAAAGGACCATGCTGAACTCTAAGCGATCAAAGCTTAGCATTTTCAGCTCTCAGCACGTTATCAAATCCTACTACTCCAGGGTACTAAGTCGAACCTTAGCACCATCCATCCCAGATAACCTTCCCTGCTACATACAGGTCATGCAAGCAAGAGAAGATGAAAAAATTACCCCATCCATCGTCATGATCTACATAAATCTCACCCACATATGACTTTTTCTTCATCCCCTACCTACCACTGATCTACTCCTAAGCATCATACACACACAATCACTCGACGAAATACCTCAAAAGTAACATGACCTATGAAACAGCAATCTACACCCTGATTCTCCAACTCCAAACAGTCCCCGAAACCGGTTAAAGTAGCTTTACCTTCCCATCACATGGCCCCCGAAACCTAATATCCATCACCACCATCATCATCCTTCTCCAGCAAACTTCCAAATATCCTACATGATAGGCCTACCAGTAATAAAAAGTCAACTCAACCGGATTAAGTTTCAGGCCGCCCAGATGTAACTTCAAACTCCCTGAATCATTAACTAAGAGACCGACGTCAGAAACTGTCCCTTACAGGGTAAGGTGGTGTGTGTTCATTCTCAGCCCTGCGAGGATTTAGCATCTTTCGAACTCGATTGGGTAGAAGCGTGATGGATGTGATGTGTGGATGGATGGATGGATGGATGGATGGATGGATGGATGGATGGATGGATGGATGTAACCTCATAGTGATAACAATGAGGAATACAAGACACACACACACACACACACAATGCTATTATTCGATGTGTATGAGAGCTCTTTGTATTTCTAATCATCTTGCTGATGCTGACGTTTTATGTCTCGCATTGAGTCATTGATTAACTTAGCTGCTGAAAATCTTTTTTTTCCCATGTCATTATTATTATTATTATTATCTATGTCCATATGTGCTCTTCGCCGAAACTCAATATATCTATCCTACTTCCAATTCCATCATATTTCTACATTTACGTACTACTATACACCCACTGCCCCGTGCCTCTCTTTCACGACCACCCACCTACACAGCTGGATCAGTCGCCAATTATACCTATCTACTATCATCACCTACACCACCAACACTAACACCCCCATCATATGTCCATCTCATCTATCTCATCTATCCCATCTATCCCATCCATCCAGCCAGCCAGCCAGCCAGCCACACAATGAGCGAGAGAGTGAGCGAGCGAGTCAGTAGGGAATGATCCGATTGGGGGTTTATATAAGTTTACTACAAATTAGAAAAAGAACCGCTGCGTAGAAAACATGCTTTTGGAAAACCTACGTACGTAGGTAGTACTTGGCTTAGCCTAGACAGTACGATGGGATGCTATCATGCTACACAAGGTCGTATGCATGTATGTACGATCATCATGGATGATTGTTTGTTTGTCTCTCTGTCTGGTTTTCTGTCTGGTGGGCTCGTACTTTTGCCGAAGAAGGTTATTATTGCTACTCCTTGGCAGTGTGCTACTGCCGAGTACAAAGCTGTCTGTCTGCCTGCCTGACTGGTGGTGATTAACTGACTGACTCTACATGAAACAAGCATCAAACTGACCTACGCAATCGATCGAACCACCCATTACGAACACATTCTCCAGTGAATCCAGTCATATTATTCCGCAGCATGCGTGCGTGTGTCTATTGCTAATAACTAACAGATAATCTTCCCCCTGATCTAAGACTTTGAACTCGTGATATTCTGCCATAACGACGAATGCGCTAATCTCCAAAAGCAAGCAAGCGACCGCGGCGCGGCCGGCAAAATTCTATTTTTACAAAAAAGTTGATGCAAGAAAGCAGCCCTCGACAGGAAGCCAGCAAAAAAAGAGATTGGGAGAAATAAGGGAATGGGATATGTCGGGTCGTGAGCAATGGGCCCCGGGTGGGAATATGAGTTATTCCATCCCACGAGCTCGTAGCCAGGTCAACCAAGGGAGACTCAAACGAGGTATGCTCTTCGCTGAAAACCACCAGTTCCGATCTTGGACTGCGCCATTCTTGACTCCGCCAATACAACGCCAGGCAAATGATCGATCAAAAACAGGGAGGCCGAAGGACTCGGTGACTGAAAGAGATACATTCCCGCACCACCTTCACTTTTCTTGTTTTCCTTGTCGCCGTGTAGATTGGCATGATTGTTTCTTTAGTGTTGTGGTGTCGTAGGAAAATATAGAGTAAGATCAAGTTTAGAAGAATAGAAGGAAGAAAAGGAATTGGAAAAGTGTAAAGGAATGGAATGAAGAATGTGCAAGAATCGAAAAGCTTCACAGATCCCAAGGGCCAGCCTCAGTATCGGTCGTCTGGTCTCTCATTGAGTTGAATGACCAAGGACTTTAGTGATGTTGCCTCCGGAGTCCAAAGTCCCGGACGCCGGCACCGCCACCACCCTTGGGGCCGAGCCAAACGATCTCAATCACACTGTGGCCTTCGTCTTCTTCACGCACATACCACTGGTGCACATTGTCGCCAACCACGAAGGCATCACGCAACAACCAACGATCCTTTGTGACACCTTCCTGATCCCGGTTGCGGAGGGGTCCCAGGCGGGCCTCGTAACCACGGGGGTCCTCCTCCCAGGTCTTCTCAGTGTGGTCAAAGTTGATCGCATCATCGGGTGTGTTCTCATCGTAAGTGTACTTGACGAGCGAGTATCCGTTGGTGAACACCCAGAAAGTACGAGTGGAGCGACCAGTAGCGTTGTTGACGATCTCTTCCTGGTCAAAAACCCAGCGGCGCAGAACCGAGCGGCGACCGGCAGCGGCAGCCACAGTGGTCATCTTAACAACATCCTTGGTGTACCAGCTGTTCCAGTGGTGCAGAGACTCGATCTTGCGGCCAGACTCGTAGACACCGTCAACCTCACCCTTCATGTCCATCTGGTACAGTGAGGGCCAGAGGGTAAGAGGGGTCTCTCCGTATCTCTGGATGCACTGGCCGAGCTTCTGGTCACCAGGCTGCTCACCCCACGACTGGCACTCATCGTAGTATTCCTCCAGAACATCGAGGAGAGGCTTGGAAACGAAAACACCAGCACCACCGAAAGCAATGTGGCCGAAAGTATCCACCTGCCAGCTAGCCTCAGACAGGGCACCAATGTAATGCTTCTTGTTCACATCGAAGAGCTTAAGCTCCTCAGCGATGGTCGGCAAGGACAGGAAGAAAGTGTCATCATCGATGAAGCTGACCCACTGAGTCTGAGGGCGCTTGGTCCGGATGGTCTCAGCGAATGCCTGGACCAGGCCGAAGTAACGAGCAGTGAAGTCCAAAGGAGACTGGATCAGGGTCAAATCCAAGCCACGGTTGCGGAAGTAGGCCTCCTGCTTGGGAATGTCGTCGTCCGATTCCGGAACAAGCACAATCAAGCCAGCCTTGGTGTTTCCGTAGGAGTACAGCAGGGAAGGAAGCAGACGGTCCAGACGGTCAGCAGTGGTAGCCAGACCGAACAAAAGCTTATCGGTCTCGTCCACATCGTTATCAGCAGCAACGTTGACGTCGATGATCGGAGGGCAAGGCAGGGGCTCCTCGTTCTCGGGCGACACGACCATACCACGCTCCATAACGGTCATCGGAGGGAGCACTGGGACTTCGATATCCTCGAGCGAGTTGAACTCGGTCTTGGGGCTCACATGGTGAGGACGGAAGTAGGCACGGGTGTAGTTCTTGCGAGGAAGCCATTCGCTGAAGGGCAGAGGAGCCTGAAGACCAGGGTCCACGTCGCAGGCCTTCGATGGGGGTGTCGGTTGCAACTGGATTTGCGGGGTTGAACCAGCGACGCGATCGGCTGGATGCTTAAAACGCAGAAGGGCAGCCTGGTCGAAGCGCTCGACGCACCAGAAAAAGAACCCAATCGAGAAAAGGGCGATCAGAGGGAAAACCGTCTTCATACGGAACATCGGCATTTTGGCGGTATTATTATGAGTATTCTTGAACATGTGAGATTGTAGAAGTCGGTGACGAGTTTATTAAAATTTATTTTTCTCTCGTCTCAAAAGCACGTCAACCGGAAACGAATGGTTGTCGTCTCTGAAACCGTTTTCGCAAGTCGTCACGTATGGAAATATGGTGTAAAGAGTGGAATTGGCTGATAGAAAACTGATCCTGAGCAGGAAAGATTTTTCTATTGCCTGGTAGACTGTCAACGAAAGGCTGGCAGCGTCGAGACCTGCGACACGGTCACGGAAAGGGGTGAGAAGCCCCGGAAGAAATTATGGGGGGCAGAAAGCCGCAGGAAACAAGTAGTAGCGAGGAGAATGGAAAAAACCCCAAAGAGAACAGGCCGACGAAATCGCGACCAAACGGTGCGTCGAGGGCTCAAAGAAGAGAGAACAAGAGGGGGGAGACGAGCGCTGAGTGTCGAGGGGTTGAGGATGTCGCGAGAGGAAAGGGAAAAGGGGAAGAAGGATACGGAGGGGGGGAGAAGAGTTCGAGAAGTAGAGGAAGAAGATGAGGGCGGAAGACAGGAGAGACAGGCGACTGGGAGCGATCCCAAGTGGGAATGCCGAATACTGGACCACGGGTTGGGCTGGGGCCAAAGCTCCTCCACTGGGTAATTTAATCTGCAAATATTAAGCTCAGCCCGTCTCTGGCCTGGCTGATTCTTGCTGTTGGTTTCTTGCTGGGCAGATTAAACGACGGAAGGGGTCTGTTCAAGTTGCAGAGAAGTTATTTTGCTTCCTTTTCCTTTTTCTAAGACAAGCAGCAGCCAAGTGTTGCACGGCAGAGAGAACGAGAGGAAGGTAAAAGAGAAAGCAAGAGAGAGAGCATCAAGTGAGGTGAAAAAAACACTAGCTGGTCCGGATCGAGGAGGGCGATAGATGATTATTTTTATCTTGAAATAAAAAAAATAATAATCATAATAATGCTCACTCACTGTCTTCGACTTCCTAACGAGGAATTTACAGAATTTACACCACGATGATGCTTAGTGTTCTTATGCTCGGCCTGTTGACGCCTCCCGCTGTATGCCAAGTTATTTACTGTTCCTTTCCATTTCAATCTTTTGTATTCTCTCTTTTTTGTTCTTTCTCTTTTCTTTACAGTATCCTGCTTTGTTTACACACACACCTTTCCTGCCACCTCTTACGCTCTTTCTTTGCGCTTCAAGAATCATAGCTGTTCCTGCCTCTGGACGAGATTTGTGTGAGTTTCCTGAATACGGCACTGCCCACCACCCACCTATTTTTTGATGCCGATCCCTGACTGAAGGAAGAATGTCGATGGGCGGATCTTCACTGCTCCACCCGGCCGGTGGCGGGTAATTTTCAATCTCGGATTTCGGACCCTTGCGAACTTGTGATACGGAAACGGCGGCCGTTCATTCCTCGACGCGTTGACAGTCGTCGTCGTCGTCTTCGTCTCCATCTCGACCTCCACGAAACAATTCATCGTCAATGGCATAGCATGATGCCTCCGCGTCTCAGGATATCATTCTGTGACAGTAGTAGATCCAGGGAATGCCCCGATACATCGAATCATATTAGTTGACAGATCTCAAGAAGTCAATGCATTTCCCCAGGCTTTGTTTTCCCCCTCCCTCCCCTCTTCGATGTACAGTACATGCGTGGATGCGTATCTCCGCCCAGATCCTCCAAGTACCACATGGATGCGCAGAAGTCCCTACAGCAGAGTCAACTGATCAATCAAGCGCCTCCCGGAGAAATCAACATGGTCTACAGAAATAGAACATCACCGGAAATCCTATTCAGGCTCATTATTCTCCGGCTTTTCTGCCTTACTGTCCCTCTTGGTATTTGTAAATGTTATACTTCTAGGCTTGCGTCGACCATTTTGAGGCAATCCCGTTCTACTAGGTTGGTTACTAGAGAGACCTGGTAGCCTTCATGATGGAATGTTCAAGAGAGTGATCACCGTTGCTCGTCTATCTTAAACCGAACCCTCTTGGTAATACGAAAGACTGTATGTCTTTTCCCTTTCTTATTCTTTTCCATGATGTTTGTGGTGGTACGGATAAAATGACAGCTGGTCTCTGGCTGCTTCTGGACTCCAGCATCAATCCTCCATACATTCTCGGAATGTTCCAGCGGGTGGACCACCTCGGGCGGACTGCTATTCTTATCATCCCGCTCTTTCTTCTTTCCGGACACACTGATAGCACAAAGAATTAATGCAGACAGCGAATGCGTCCACCACACCCATTTTCACACCTTCAGATCCGCATGCGCATTCATATCCATGTCCGGCGCCTGAGACATTAATCCGTCCATTCATTCATATTCCAACTTCACAAACAGGGTGTAATACCCTGTCGAATGTCAGAACGCCTTACAGAGTAACCAACCGGCTGGTTGGTGCAGCTAAAAAAGATGGAAACTTCGATCTGCGCGGTTGCCCGCTGTTTCAGCCAGTGAGGAAAGACCCTTTAGGGGCTCGCTGGGCCGGTGGCCCCACGGGCCGCGTGTCCTTCCCTCCCCCTTCTCCATCCAACCATCCATTCTCCTATTCTTGACTCTCGCTCTGCCTCTTCCCCCGTAGTCACGGTGTATCGGGTATAGTATCAGCTCATACCCTGATTCAGTCCAGTGGTGTCCGCGGAAGTGAAACTAGGCTCGTCATGGCCACCAGCGTGCGGACCATTCAGATTGGTAGTGGAAGACTGACCACAACAAGGTACCTTCGCTCTTCAGCACTAGGCCGATAGACTAACAGTATACTACTCTACTGCTGGGCTGGGCTTGCCTTAACACATCCACCGGTCGGCAGGGTTTACCTCGACGCATCTACTTAGTGTCGGATAGAAACCCTCAGATCCGGACAGCGGAGTCTTCCGTGATCCTGTTGGTCTTGTTTTTCAGCTGCCTTTCCATTGCCACGTACTGGGGATTAACAGACGAATCCCATCCAACTCTTGGGACCAACATCCTCTGATTTTTGTTCTATGTATAGTGCCACCACCAACTGAATAACCGCTCCACGAGTTTTTGGAGAGTGGCAAAGTGTGGCCGTGTGGTTGAGCCTCATGAGTGGACATGGGCTGAGCGGATTGCCTCCAGACTCTCGGCCTGTACCTGGTGGTTCCTCTGGTTGAAAGTGGTTCTGTTACTTCCCGTCAGCTGGTCCAACCACCCACGTTTCAGTGGAAATTTTGCAATCTCATAAGTTACCTCCGCCTTGAACAGCCCGCCCGGACGCGCGTACGTCGTACCTGATACTTTCTCCCCTCGTCACTCGGCAGCTTGTTATTGATGGATTGTTCAAGCTGCGTACCCGCGGAGGGGTAAACCCCAGTCAAACTGCAAGTGGGCGCTGAAAAGTAAAATGTTTGCGACATCATCCGACCCAATCGCAGGCATCCATCAGCAATCGTGTCGCCGCCCCCCCTCATCCATCCTGGATTGACCGGGCTGGCGCCATCGTGAACACCTGAGTAGTCAGTCAACTCCGTAGATATAATTTATTTCACACAAACGTTTCTTCCTACCGTGCGCACGGCAGGAAAGGAAGGAGTGAGGGATCGACATTGTGGTCGTTTCGCAAGCATGACCAACTTCGCTAAAAAACATTGCCGGACGATTAAGCTTGAACGCCAGCCTTGGCAGCTGTCACCTACACACCCATTTGATGGACCCTGACACTCTGTCAACAATCTCTGTGCATGAGATGCATGATACATCCAGCTGTCCTGTGGCATTGAGTTCAGCTCTCCCCAGGATTTCCTACTGGTTTACTGCAAACCATTCGTCAGTCTTTCACTGCCCAGCCCAAATCGTAATTGCCATCCCAGATGGGCGGTCTAAACTCCAATGCAAGCACTTCCCTCCCCCTGATCATCATCCAGCCATCGCCATTCGGTCCAGTGTTGTTCACCCAGAGCCGAGATGCCAAGCACACCATTATGGGCCTCCGTCGCTGTTTAGGGAAGGATGTGCACCCGTTCAGGTTCGACTGCCGTCCTTCTCTTACCGCAAAGGGACGATAGCACTCCGTAGTTATGGATCCAATGTCCAAAGGAAAACGAACAATGACATCAATTGGAAGAGAGGAGGGTCCTCCGTTCAGGGTCCATGTCGCTCTTTTCCGACGCCCGGTTCTTCCCAAGCCACCTGAATGAGGTAGAGTACGGAACGGCATCCAGCAAGTTCCTTAGATGGAGTCACGCTATGCCTTCTGCGTATCCGGGAACCCTGGGCAAAAAAACATTAGCCCGTCATGGAACAGACCGACTCAATTCGAAAAAAACCACCTGCATAGTTTGCCAGCGTTTTCATACTACTCATACGGACACCTGGTTAGTCGATAATAGTTTTTACTGCAAGTCCACCACCAACGGTCACCCGTTATCCTGATAGGCCAATTGCCGCGAGCATGCAATCGGCCACCAAAGTAGTAATCAAAGCCCGAAAGCGAGAATAATAAAAGCTTGGAAAGGAGGAAGAAGACCACTCTGGCCAGAACCATGGTATAGTTATCATAGTAGATAGTAAGTAATGATGCCATATTCCGCCATAATGAGTATACATACATAATACTAATGAATATATGAATGTACACGCGTCTCAATATTCGACATTCTCTTCTCCAAACCAGACAGAGAGAGAGCCTTCCAACGCCTCTGCATTAGCATCATATCACAACAAAGAAAAAAAAAAGTTTTCTCCTCTACTATCATCCAACTTGCCAATTTAACCTGCAGATAAGGACTATCTAAAAGGAGTAGGGAACCCGGAAATTAAGCGATATTAAAGTGAACACCGATTAGTCTACTTTGTATCTAGTCCGTTAATCTACCCGTGGACTATAGGATCTTAGCCCGCCGATAGAGCGTTTCAGATGCAAGATTTCGAGAAATGAATTGTGGGTAACAGAATTATTATGTTGTCTCAAAACGGGTAGATAGATAGATAGTGGGCAAGTAAGGTAAATGTCTCAGACTGATTTACTAGGCTTTGTTATTTGCGGTGTACTCCGTAGATCTGGATTAATTGACTTGTGTGGTCTTGTTACTGTTATATTATAATAAGCTTTGGAGGATTGATGGGTAGTTTATGTGATCTGAAACAGAGTGTATATTTGATCTACTGAATTTGTGAGATGTAGATTGGATTTTTCATTGTACTCTGTTGTATGATCATGTATATTTTAATGTAGATCTGTCGGAGCAGATCAGATGATGATTGTGTGTTTTATGTAGATGTTGGTTGGTGATATATTACCCGACGTGGTAGGTAGATGGTCGAATCGGGCTGTCACTTCAATTATTAGTTGGAAGTGTGTATATTCGAATACTTAAAGATACTGTTGTTATTATTATTAAGTACTTTGAGGGTATATAATCTAGGGACTATGCATATTTTCGTATGCTCTACACCTAGGAAAGAGTGATACGTAGTCGCTCATAAGTACCCAATGATGCAATTTGTCTTTTTGATGTCACAATGTAGACTTTATCGAGAATATTCTCGATTGAGAAGGCACTGATTCAAGGATGAGGGGTCAGTACTAATAGAGTATAGTGCTAGTAGTGCATACTTAACTCCTACAGAAAGGTACATCTGCTCATACCGTTGTATCTTTATCGCTAGTAACTTCGTTGAGAAGCACTGAAGCTGCAATGATAAAGATAGAGAGAGGAGAGAGAGACTGTGAGTGTGAGTGTGCAATATAAATGCCATATGTATACTTATAAGAGTATTATTATGAAACATGTTCTCAGGGTCTGTTCAAAGCATTGCTGACAGTACCATCACTGCAGGGGGCTTGCTGACATGGTCAGACAGACCTCATGGTTGTACACCAACGGTAATGATGAACTGGCACAGCTGGTTCTCACCATCAACGGTTAAATAATCCCCCTTGCGTGGGGGGCCAAGAACATAATAACAGTCCTGCCGAATAAAGTGGCTAATCTACACGCACGACATAGTAGTCTTTTATTTGAAGAGACGATGTGATTGTGTTTCCACTTAGATGACACCTGACAATAATACCCAATGGACTAGTCGTTACTACAGACCGATCCAATGCGGTCACAGCTCATTTGTCAGTCTTGACATCAGTCTGTATGACTGTCATCTGCAGCAGTACCTGCTTGATCCTTGTCCGGCGATGAAGCCAGATAGTTCGGAGTATCTATCGGACGATGGGATTCGAATTGCGACGACAGTATATTCATGGACGAGCCAAGGACCAAACCAACATTATTCAATTCCACATCATGTTTGATTTCATAGACGCGGCCGAAGTAAATGCGAGCGCTGCGGGGCAGTACTGTTGATGGCTGCTCAATTTTAAGGCGAATAGGTTGACTGGTCATTCTTGCTTCTTCTGGCAATGGGTCGGGGATGTACTTCGACAAGTGGAGGATAGCATATAGCTCCTGATCAGGTTGGTTGGAACATCCTCTTCCTGAGTAACTGTATTGATATTTGTCAATAACCTGATGTGATGGAACTGGGAATTCTTGAGGCGAGAGGATCTCACGTATGTATTCCCAGACAAAGGCAGGATTTAGTACCCTGCTGGACGACCACGAATCGGCGGATGGTGATGACTCCTACCCAGGGGTCCATATTCCAGGTGGGAAGGTTATATTCGTTATCCGTCATTTCTTCAACTTCTGACGCGGATAGAACAGGGCGATCAGTGCTCATCTCATCTAGATATATATAACCTTTCCTTTCGTCAAGACTCGATAGTACATCGTGCAGATTTTCAAACGTCTCATGATGATATAATCTGAAGTGTCTGTCAAGCCAGAAGTTCTTTGGAAATCGAATGTCACCAGTGCACAAATGACATTGAATTTGTCCATCCTCTTGGAATTCGCCATATCGAAACATTGCTTTCAAAGGAAGCTTTATGATATCCTCGTAATTCTTCTTTTGTCGAGTAAGTCGTTCTTTCTCTCGTTCACACGGGTCTGGATTGGAGTCCAGTGGAGTCCATTTTGAGGGAAGAGGTGTGCACTCGATGTCTTCATCTCCTGTGGCTGTCGATAAACCTCGCATAGCCACGGTAAACACCCGCCCAGGTCGGAAGAAGTCAATTGGTTTGGGGACCTTTTCGAATTCTGGGAGATACATTAGTTGGTACACATTGCAGATTGTACCAGTACTTACTAGGTCTTGCACAACATGTATCCCTTCCCGTGATCATTGCGCTGAGTCTGACACCCGGGAATTCAGTCCTTTCATCGATCCATCTTGGAGTGACACTTGCACTTTTCCAAGCATCATCATCAGAACTAGGGGAATATTAGGCACCTCTCCCCTCGGGTATAGACACAACATACTTGGAGTAGCAAGCCATTCGTAAGAGGCTACTCAAAGACAACAGATTAGAATGGAGGATGCTAGATAATCTCTGAGCCGATATCATCATAGATATAGTCAGTGAATGTCAACAGCATATATTAGATAAACAAACCTCATCTGTCATCTCTGATGATGGTTTACCCGGTGAGAAGATATCCTTCAGTGCCAATCCAGACCATCCAGCTTGAGATGCACGAATACCTTCTAATCTGTTTACAAAGCCATTGATGGCCTCGCTCATCTTGCTCGCCAAGAAGCGGATGGCATTCAAGGTCGATTGAGTCAACTGATTAGACGCCCTGAGTTGTTCCACCTGAAGTAGGGCTTTATGGACAGTAAGAAGCCGTGAAGATATAGTCCGGTACTCTCTAAAGAAGCCATTTGTTTCAGACAGCTCCTGGTAGAGCTTATAAGCAAGTCTTGCACACGCCAGTATATCACCGACACCAGTACTAAGCATCATGATGATCTTTGAGTAGTTGGAGCCCCAAGCGGCCGGGAAGCTTATGATATGCTGTCCTGGACACTAAGAAATCCTCCACTAAGTTCATGCGCAATCGCGACTGTTTTTTCTTTTCTTAAGAGAAATGCTATGTTTATCTAATGCGTCATTGACAATGGGCTGGATAGTTGGGTCGACAGGGAAGCGAAGAAATAGAGTAATGGAAGTAACCATAGTGCCGGTGATGTAGTGGGAAAGGTATAATTGGGAGATACTAGCTGACAGACACCTATGCTGCAAGGCTGAGGATGTAGCCTAGTCTAGCCATCTATGGCGTGTCTTACATCTACTAGCTGTCATTCTAATAGGTTGGATATGAACGACCTCATCTCTGGTAGGACAATAACAAATTCACTCGTATATGTTTTATCTTTATTCACATGTAACTCACAGGAGGTCTGTGACCCTTTCATGTTCCTGATACTTCTATGCATGACATGCTGATGACCGGAGAAAGCGAAAGGCGAAAAAGACCGTCTTAATAACAGCGGTTAATTTGAAACCGAAAGCGGGAAGAATCAATTAGAGTGCTGAGCTCCCGGGCCAATCTGCGTTGCATTGGCTCGGAGGGTATGAAAGGTGGTGGGCTGTACGACAGAGGTTGAAACCCAACGGTCCGCTTGTGTAAACACGGGCTGTATGGTTGCAAATGTAGAAAGTTACACACGGCAAGGTGTTGCAGAAAGCGGAGTGCATGATCACATGGATAGGATAGGGATACAGCAATCTTTCAAGGTTACTACAAGGGAATACACATGACACGGTAGTGGCCTTGGTAATAAATTATTTGTGAATGGTCTTATCTAAATCATTACTACAGCATATTTACATGCGGGTTGCTCTGCAACCCACATCATTCCTCATAGGCACCCTCCCGGTCCTCGAACTTCATGAATTCGTGCTGAGCAGCCTCCTCCCCCATGATCAGCTCCCATGCTTTCTTGACCGTGTCGATCAAGGAGTCATCAAAAGCAAGGTCTAGGCTGACAGGTGGGAGGCATATGACGCTCTTAGACGGACAGCTTAAATCAGCGTTGTGGGAGGCGCCTCCGCCCAGCTGCGTATAACGCAGGGACCACAGGACTTTCGTGTTCGGATCGGCAGCTGACTGGAGAAGCTTTTGCACAGCAGCTTCAATCATTGACTGTCCTTCTGAACCGGGTATGCTGACACTACTATACACAACGCCTGATAAACAGTTAGCAACATGTCACAAGACAATGTAACTTGCAAATTGAAAAAGAGTGAAAGCTCATGATCAGTTCGTAGAAGTTTGCATCAATGATGTATCAGGCAATGTAGATAAGTTTTTAAAGGAAAGTCATCATATGAGCAGGGGGAAGGGGAAAAGATGAAGAAGAAAAAGTGGTAGCTTACATTGTCCAATAGGGCACTCGCCCGTCTCGCTGGAGTGGACTAGAGTGTACACCGGTGGTGCATCATCAGCACCGCCAACAGAGCTTCCCGGGAATACCACCACCGCTCCAACAGGGATTGGTCCACCCTCTGCAGTAACGGGGAAAAGGTTCGCAAGGGGAGATGAGACGATGGAGATGGATCGAGCCACTTTGTCGCACTCCAGAGAAGGGCGAGATGCGGCAGGAAGATCCCAATTCGAGCCAACAATGTACCGGGACTTGACCGATTCATCATTGGCCAATTGAATCTGTATGCGCGACTGGTCATCGGGTTCCTGCTCTGGTGAAGGTCCGATACACTTGACGCCAGTATTCAGGACATACACACCACCTCCCACGGCAAGAGCGCGACAACCGACCTGAGAGATCTCAGAGCCACCGCCCCATTTGACCGAGAGAGCCCCAAAGCCGGGACCAAAAACACCAATAGATGACAAGTGTCTCTTGATGCGTGGGAGGGCATATTTGGCCGATGTTTGGTTAGGAGCAGCCTGTGATAGGCAAAGCGAGAGTAGGGGACCGTGAAGCTCAGTGGGCACCTGAAACTTCGTGGCTAGATACTCAGAGAAGGGTGCAGTAAGACCCTCCTCATCCGAGGACGGATCCGGTCCTTCCGACACATCCCCACTCTCCTGAGCCTGACCAAGATGACGAAGAAACCTCATCAGAGTTCTCTTCGACTTCATACTGATCACATCGTCCGCAAAGACATCCTCCCGACTGCCAGGGACACGATAGAGACGACTGCTATCGTCAGCCTCCGGTTTGTAGATCCACCAGCTTCCCACAGCTTGGAACTCCAATTGCCGGTAGACCTTGGAGGAAACCAAGGTAGGCAAAAGTTGTGATCGGGAGTAGATCAATTGCGGCGACAAGGAGAGGGTATATGCACGAGAGGACGCAAGTTGACCCGTGGAATCCCCGGAGCTTTCGGAGCAGACGCTAGCATGTTCAAATGGGAGCTCCCCGGTGTCTAGCTCACCAACACGAGTCAGCAGGGGCCATGCGGTCGCTTAGACTGGGGAGCTCCTACCCTCGTTCACTTTAGCAGCCCACTCCTCGGCTTCCTGAAGGCTAAAAGCTGCCTCAGGACCACCGTAGTATGGATTTCTGTCAACATGGAGAACGTTCTTACCTGACCTGGAAAGGGCCCTGGCAAGAGACGTTAGCTGTAAGCAAATACAGCATTGACTGAAGGTAGCTCACAGAGCTAGAAGTGACTGGGCCAATCCAGTGCCAGAGATCGTCACGTCCCATGGCGTGTCCGCGAGGGATTCCATAGTGATGACGGCCGAACTGCAAGCAAGCTAAATGGAGGGGCTTAGTGCTATATCGATGTCTGATGAGCAAGCTCAGCGAGCATCACATTTGGTCACAAGCTCCTAGAGACGTTTGTAGCAAGTATCTTCAGCCCATAGGTGAGGACTGAAGATCATGCGCTGAAGACGAGAAAGAATTTCAGAAACGAAAAGAAAATCGAGGGACACGCGAAGAAATACGGGACCCGCACTGGCCCACCACGTGACTAAGTACTTAGCTAAACCGTTATTGAAGACCTAGTAAGGTGAGGAAGCAACAGACATTGAACACTTACATGCTAAATAAACGTAGACCTAGTCACCATTTGCTCTACATGTCATAACTTCCTTTTTCATGCAGCACGAGGGAGTTACCAGTGTTGATGGAGACCCGGTGGCTACTGATATCAACGCAGTTGGCTGTAGTATGAGCGTTGGGCCTCCTTCTCACAGACAGAAAACAAAATAGTAAACTCAATAGCTGAACTTTATTTTGTAGCTTAGTTGACCTGATATTAACACCATATCTATGCTATTGCAGCTCTTCAAAACTATATTTACCGTTCGTTGTTGTAGTTGCCTGAGGCTACAATAAATGGGACTATTCCGAAAGAAGCTAGACTCGACAAACGGGAGCCGCTTAAGGAGGATTTCGCCCACAACCAGAGCTTCTTTCCTTCTTCACACCACTCCTAGTGCTCTGCACAGGCAGACTGCTTGTTTGTAGCAGTTTCGTCGTCTTCGTACAAGCCTTCACTGGTCTTGTGCTATAGGAGTGGTAGATAGACATTTCACTCTGTATCTGCTGCTCCGGATGGTAACATCTGATGGAAGCGGTTCGTTTTGTAGTGAAACATTCCTATTTCTAATCTGTAATCTGTTTCTATTTGAAGCTGCCGTTGCGCTGCAGACGTCAACCCGAGGCGACTGTAGTGTGTCGACGGACGTGGCTCTGCTATGTAATGAACGCGCAGCTGCTCGTGCTCTGCATTGCTCTCGGAAGAGTGCAGTGCTGAGTTACGGTCCCAACGTCTGCCATCGATGCCAACAGCCCGTATCATGTCTGAAGACCGCTGTTGCTGGGATGCTGTATAGCTTTTGCGGATGAGTGCCCATAACCATCTGCTATAAGACCCCTCACTCATCCCCCGTCTCCTCCACGACTCTGGCACGGAGAATCTTCACCTCATCCATAGGCCGGTCTTCCGAGTTTGTCTTGACCAGTCCCATGCGCTGGATCACCCTCATGCCGCTCTTGACGCGGCCGAAAATGGTGTGCTTTCCATCCAACCACGGCGTCGGGGCCAGCGTAATGAAGAACTGACTGCCGTTGGTGTTGGGCCCGCTGTTTGCCATGCTCAGGATTCCAGCACCGGTATGCTTGAGATTAGGATTAATCTCGTCCTCGAATTTCTCGCCGTAGATGGAGCTTCCTCCTCTGCCAGTGCCGGTAGGATCGCCGGTTTGTACCATGAAGTTGGGGATAATGCGGTGGAAGATGACATTGTTATAGTAGCCTCGTTGCGCAAGCGTCGCGAAGTTCTTACACGTCTAGTCGGTAACAATGGTGTCAGTAAAATGTACCATAAGAGGATGGGGTGAGCTTAGAATCTTGGTACTGACCTTGGGCGCATGCGCATTGTAGAGCTCTACTGTGAACGAGCCCTGGGCAGGTTAGCGGGGTATGCTGACGCAGTCGTTCTGGTTATCCATACCATGCTCGTGTCAAAAGCCACATCAGTCGCCATCTTGAGTATAACAAACAGGTGTCAGGTTGTTTACTGGTACTTGTCAAGAAACCGCAGTGAAGAGTTGCGGTTGAGCTTTCTGGCGCGGCGGAGGTCGAGATCCAGTCTTGGCATCCGATGTTCCCATGAATAATGGGCAGTTCGGCCTGCTCCAGTTGCCCAGTCCCTCACCGGCATTGTTAATTTAGATCTTGCATTATTCGCCTGAAAAATCGTCTCACTATTGAATATACAAATCTGTCGCTGTATATTAGCATAGTCACCAGGTTCACTCTACGCAGGACTAGAGTCAGATCATGATTGACATATGGTATCATCGCATGTAGTATTAGTCGCTTTCTAAACAATCAACACTGCTCAAGGATGTGCTTCAATTGCTCCCATCTCTGCGCGGAAATGTCAACCAGCGCCTTGAGCTCCTTCCCATCCACAGCCCATCCTCCATTCTTCTCCATATTCTGGATAACCGTCTTGCCCTTCCCACCTTGCTCCTTATCAACCACAATGCAGACTCGTTCTTGACCCAGTCCTTCCTCATATCCATCAGGATCGGCCAGAATCCACCTCCGCTGAATGCCCTTCCGAGCGCTGTCCTCAATGTTCTTTTCCTCCTCAGCGTCCGGGATAATAACCGCCCTCCAGCCAGCAGCCGCATCAGCCTCGAAAACACAGAACGAGCTTGCGACAGGCAGACCGCGCAAAGACAGCTTATGAGACTCAGAAATCGCATCCGAGCATACAACCATCTCATTATCAACATCCCACCATGCCCGGGGTAGCTTCGTATCGCGCAGTGCAGCCAAAACCGAAGCCCAGGCAGCATCGAAGGGGTTCCCTGCCAAGGAAATGATCATGATATCAATATAGAGCACCCAGAATGCCTTGATCTCCTTTTCCTTGCCGACCTCCTCCCCGCGCTCTACATCCACGTCCATCTGCTCAGACTCATTATGGCGTTCCAGGTCCTCTGGCCCCAGACTAGGCGGCTGGTACCAAATGCGCAGATCCTCGGCCCGGACCAACTTTGTACTATGCAGCAAGTTCAGAATTTTATGGGACAGCGACTGCGCGAGTGCTGACGGGGGTGCGCCAGGGACAAAGCCCGGTGCGCAGCCGGTGCTCAGCGACAGATTCGGGACGAGAAGGTTGAGTTGTTGAATATGCGATTCGTCTTCAGGATCTTCCACTTCCCCATCATCCTCAGTAGGCTTCTTAGTTTGATCGGCGAGTTTGCGACGCTTATTCGCAGATGACGAGGATTGAGACACGCTCCACGAGGCAATGTCGGCAGTGGGGAGGATTTCCGCTCGGACGCCGCATACTGCGGTTGTGTCGCCAACCCTTACGACGGCGCTGCCATTTGTGTGGGTTAGGGAGCCTGTGTTCGCAGATGTGACGCGGAATTGCGAGGGAGCGCGGCCATTGGCTCGAATGGAGGGCTGGTTGCTGGATGCGGGTGGTGAAAGGTGGGCGAGGAGATAGGCGTGAGGTTGGAGTCGGGCGAATTGCGAGGGGGGAAGGGTGAGAGAGGGGGGTGCGGATGGCGCTGTGGAGGCCATCTTGAGCTATTGCTGAAGCCGAAGTAGTCTGCTCAGGATCGACAGGGTGTGAAAATGGTCAATGCAGAGGTAAATGGCTCTATGAACTCTCAGTCTGTATGAGGAGAAATGGTTGACGGACTTTCCATTTTTCTGCGGCAGAATTTCGAACATCTATCGGGGCGGTGAGGAATGCTGGATCTCCACCTACTATACATCACTTTTACTAACATGTCTGATGAAATTGACAGAACATAATTACCTCACAAGCTAACATGAGTTTGAACTGAATATCAGCTATTTTAACTTGGAGTGTCATGGAGATCCCTACATTACCCATCTTTGCTATAATAGAATATATCTCGAACAGCGGACGCTAGTAGTAACATTATAGTATAAGAAGCTTCAATGCAACAAGTCACAGAAAATCAGCTCTGCCTACTAAAAGCTTACTTGAAGAACCATTGAAACACTGATACTATGAGAAGATGAAGCGATCCGGCTGATGCCCAGGCAATGGATGTATTTTCAGAAGTAGTACGCTAATTGTATATTCAAGGGAGCATGTTAGCTTCATCCCCAATGCACATTAGGCATCATGACCGCAGGCGGATGCAGTCCTTACTAGTAATATAGGTAACTTGCTGAACGGCTAGTACATAGCGCTCTATGATTCCTCAGTGTATACACTCTATGCTTACTATCTACTCAAGAACTATCTTATTTCATTTACGTCAAACCATAACCCCATGACAACAACGGCAGTCCGGTCATATTTGGTAAGTAACATTGCGTTACTACCTTGAAGGGATGGAGAATGTTGATGTGACCAAACTTACGTTAATGCTACTAAAGCGTAAAGTGAATGTCCTACACGTGTTGAATGCATCCCCACAGCACTCAGTGTGCGATCAATCTGATATGATCTAAGAGGCCAATAAGAACCGTTAGCTTGGGGAGATGTCGAAGTATCGCGAAAATCCACTTTTGAAAGCCGACCAATAATGACGTGACGGGGGACGCGTCTGGGGGTTCTGATTAATGCGTTATTTAGGATTATTCTAGAAGGTGGTCTGTATTCACTGTGAGAGGTTAAGGCTACGGGGTGTGTTATAGAATGAGATAGTGGGTCACGGCTGCGACAGAGAGATTGTGATAGGAGTATGGTTATCTTGGTGTATATGAGTATATATCCAAACTTGAGTGGAAAGAACCAAACTATATATGGTATAGACAGGGTGTTCTATGGTAATAACATATGACAATGATAAGGGTATCAGTGATGGGGCAAAGAGCAAACAACCGAACGCCAAAATGTAGATAAATCAGGCAGAAAACTATAAGCAGTGCTTCTATAGTTCTTAGCAGAACATGAAATGTCATGGCCGCTGGGGCTCATCATCTGCCTTACGCTTCCTGCTCATCCCTTCGTCAACTTCCAGAATCTTAGAATCCGTATCGGCGAATGGTTGTACTCCATGGTCTTCCTCGTCATCACCGTCTTCAGCTTCGACCTTCTCCCAATCATCGTCATCATCCCCTCCAGGCGCTTTGCGCTGGTCTTGACGCTTGTTGATGGGAAGGATTTCCTCTTTAGGCGCATCAGTCCATTGGAGAACAAGCTTGACTATTTTTGCGCCAGAAGGCTTCAGGCGCCGGTAGTAATTCTCCACTATACCATCTTCCACCTTGAATCCTCGTGCGATGTACCACTTCAGACCATCTTCGTTGGCCTCGTGGACATGCGCTGTGACGGTGCGAATGTTGTAATGCTTCACCAGGTCTGAAACTTGTTGATCTGGTCGCGAATCGGATGAAGTAGAAGATGACAAGGAACTGGACGAGTAGAGTAGCGAGTCTAGAAGCGATGCTGCGATCCCACAGCCTCGATAGGGCGACAGTAGATGAAGTGTTTGAATGTAGAGATTCGTCGGCTCGGAATTCGACCGGCCTTGCAAGATTCCGGCAGTAGTCGGCGGCAACCGCTCCAATCGGCACCTGATGCCTCCAATAACTTTGTCTGATCCAGTTGTGGGGGTCTTCAAGCCCGTTGAAGGGGATGGCGCTGCAGAGGTGGGAGCAGCGGCTACCGGATGATCATGATAGACGGCCACGCGGGACAGCGACGAGATCACGGGGTCAGTGATGGTGGCTGTGTAGAAGGAGTTCGGATAGCGAATAGGAAGCAGCAAGCCCGTGATTCTAGTCAGTGAAGGGATGTGAGCTGTGCTCACAACTTCGACGGTAACATGCGGGTGCGGAGTGGGGTAGCCTGATGCGATGGGCTTTGGGTATGGCACAGCTTGAAGGGTTGAGTCCCGGCCTGCTGGAGGCTGAAGTTTGGATGCCAGACTCACGGAAGACGAGCCAGAAGAGGGAGGAACGACGATAGCTGGTGGGCCCTTAGGTGGCCTGGTGTGAGAGTTGCTTGAAGACGGTGAAGTTATCGTACTTGGAGCCTGAGGGGAAGACAAAGGTGGAGAAGTGGGCGCTTTGGATTGATGCGCCCTGGCAAAGAACTGAAAAGCCATGGTTGGAATAAGGGTAAATGTGATGTGTAAGCCACGCTGTTCAAGTGGTATCTTCCCCTGAAGCAGTCTCCAAGGTATACCAAAGAAAGAACACCGAGAAACACGTCGAGGAGAGAGCGGGGAGAAGCAGAGCGCCAGCAGACGAAGAGGGGAACCCAACGCGATCCAAAAGCGGTGGACGAAAACGGCGAGAGAAACGCGGAGATGCGATAAGATAAGATCGGGCGGTCGGACAAGTTCAAAGAGGCAAAGGCCAGCGCAAAAGAGCCTCTGTCCACGTCCTCCGATCTAGGATTGCCCCTGGTGCTGCACCTTCACTTGCCGTCTTGGTCTTGTTTTTTGGCTGCGTCACACAGTATATCGTGCCCTTTCTATATATGTTGCTCTATCGGATGTGAAGCCAAGGTGAGTTGCCCCCCCTCATGGTAATGGCCGTGCGCGCAGTCCGCTGATTCTCCCTACCGTGGGTGTTTCCCGCCCCCGGGTTATAGACGCCATTCACTCCCCGCCAGACAGATGGACTCTACGTGCTATCGTCCCTGTGTACTATTTCTTTGAGACATTCTTTATAGTGGGAGTCGGGCACTTGCTTTATTGCTCCCTTGTTTGGACCTACACAGTCGGGTAGTCGTCTATTACGCCATTGTTCCCTCCATCCGCATCCGTTAAGCGGCCGGTAAACCCCGACCCAGATTTGCCTTCGAACACCCTGCGCAACCTACATGGCGCCATCGGTTTGATACTGGGGATAATCGTTCAGAGTTGTGTGGAAGCAGCTGTTTGTCAACTGCAAGTTCCGCTCTAATTGGCGCGTGATTACTTTGCATACACCAGCAGAGGTATGTCTCGACAGTTGTCCTGGACTTTGCAGTATTCGCGCGACCATTGCGTTATCTCATCGGTACTGCTTGCTGTCGAGTGCATTATCATGATGTATGCGATGTGCTGGGCTACCCCACTCATCTGCATTTCTTGCTTGCTTGTTTCCTAAACGCTCAGTCTTGGAAGATGCTTCAGCTCTAACACTTTCCAGTCCTGCAGAACATTGCCAAAATGGGCGAGTCGAATGGAGCTGAAGAAAATGGAAGTTCCTTTCCTTCAGGAACGCTTGCAAAATTGGTACGTTCATGTCCGTATGCTTCCGGCTGCGGCACAGTAGCGTCTCTGGGCTTTTGCAATGGATCCTGACAACACTAGACATGCGATATCCTCAACGATACCTTCTATAATATAATTCATGATATAGTTGCGAAGGTGCATCGCGACGAAAAGGTCTCCCGTATGCGCTCAGCGGTGGTCACGGCAAGGCAAAAAGCCGATGAAGAGGCATCCAAACGTCGTGAAGAGAGTGGGAAGCCAGCTGGTGCATTCAAGCCCGGTGATCTCGACCTTGAGGAACTTAAGGATATACATGTGGAGACAGATGCGGCTGTCTTTGATGAAGGCAAGGTTTACCTCAAGGGAAACCCTCTGCAAACCACGAAAGAGATTATCTGTCCGGAGTGCCGATTGCCTCGTCTATTATACCCAGTAACGGGTGTCGGGGCTCGGGCTCCCCCAGATCCATATCGGGAGTATTGTCAGAAGCAGCCTATGATCAACAAGCCGGGGCACGATGTTCATGGAAACCCGTTTGCCACGGACAAGCTGAATCCGAAGAAGAAGAAACAGACAAATACGTCCAATACTCCAGCTTCAAGCCCTCCCACAACGCCTGACAGTTCCTTCAAACAAGCAGCCCCAGAAAAGGTGTCCTTCCCGACTGTGAAATGCCCGAACTGCCCGAGATACTTTGTTGTCACTCGAGTTGCACAGCACTTGGACAGGTGCTTGGGTTTATCAGGGCGACAGACCAACCGCAACAAGACTCCCATGGAAAATGGTGCCAGTACACCCAGTTCTGCTCCACCTAAGCGTCCATTAGTGGATGATGACGTTCCAGCAACTCTTCCGACGAAGAAGAAGAAATTAGGAGCCCCGAAAAAATTGTCAGGGAAGAAGCCACCTCCGCCTAGCAAGCTGAAAAACGGGCTTACGCCAGACATGGCCGCAGCAAGTGACGCCGCCGGCTCTGGTGACGGGGACATCAAGAGTGAAGCAAACGGGGATAACTCTTAAGCCTTCGGTGCTCCTTTCTTTCTTTCTTCTCTCTTCTTTTCTTTCCACACCTTATACCTTTCTACACATCCCTTTCAACATTATTTTTACCTTGCTTCTTGCAGACTGCAGACCTGTTTGCGTTGGACAAGGCCTTGGACATATCTCCGTTTGCTTAACGATATTGACGTAAATACCCGGCATCAGCGGCGTCGACGGGAACCTCCTACCTTAGTATCCTCGAGTCGAAAGGGACATGCTCGGCATCGTCTCTAGCCTTTCTCTTCCGTTTCTTTTTATAGGTGTTGTGTGCTGTTCTCTTGAATGATAGATTTTTATGCGGTTGTATGTACAATATTCTGGCAATAGGTCAGTTCGGGTTTCACAATCAATCGATTGGCTTAAGATTGGGTATACAATTAAGTCGAATTAAGAAGCCTCTAGTGTAAACTGAACAGTTGAGCTCGAACGCCAACCATATTCTAAATTGTTAGAGGTCCACTATACATACTGTTGATTCAGTGGAACAATATGTGCAATGGATTTAACCAAGGTACCGGGACAGCCTTTTAGAGAGGAGTTCTATAAAGTGCCCTTGTAACGGTTGTTCGATATCTACCCCAGTGATCCCCGTGGTATAATAGCCTTAGTTCGAACCTATCACTAATGCGTGTACATGAAAAGTGGCTTCCAGATAAGAGTACAAGGTGTAACCTCGTAGACTTCATGGCGTGTTGGACGACTGCTATCCTGGGCAGAGCTGTTCCATAGAGATGTTTGGACATTGTTTTGCCTTGGATGTGAGCTCTATTGAAACTGGCCTGAATACTATATAAAAATGACTTATTATGCGATACACCCAATTTATTTGTGGTATCTCGAAAGCTCGTGGTTGCAGGCTAGTATACAATGTTGTTGGCCTGAAAAGTATGGCCTCGCAGCCCACTTCGGGACCTTCCGTCCGTCATCGTTGGGCCCGCTTGCTCGATCCATCGTCCACATTTTATGACGCGCATCCACCATGAGCATCAGTTAACTCAGTCGCTAACAATATCTATAGCCTCTAACTATCTAGTGACATGAGCAATACCAGTCTCATCTCCTGGGCCGTCCCCAGGCTGAGCCAAATTCTCCCGCTGGACGAGGAGTCGCTCACACAGATCATCACATACGCCGCCAGCCTCTCCAAAGAAGAAGGCGCCGAACACCTCAAAAACCTTCTGGGCGACTCTCCCGCCGCATTCGAATTCATTTCTGCATTCAGTTCGCGACGAGAACCACCCCCACGATCCAACGCGCCGTCACCCGCTCCGAGCGGCCAGTCCACATCTAGGAACAATCATTCGGGAACGCAGTCGAAGAGGGGCAAGAAGTCGAAGCCACCACTACACAGCGCCGGACCTGTTCGCCGACCAGACAATTTTGGAAATGTGACAGGCGGATACAGAAAGGAGGACCAGGATGAGGACTACATGCCCGTCTCTAGCCGGAGCAGACAAGAAGGAAGCGCGAGAGAAGGCACACTGGATACCGGTCTATCACCATCACCGTTGATCTCCTCCCGCGAGGCATCCGCTACCTCTTCGCGAAATCAATCACCGGCCCCGAGACCGACACCGGCTAAAAACCCGCCTTCAGCCGCTGGCCCCGTGATCTCGGATCTACTACCGAATGTCAGGTCGAAGGCGGCCAAGTCTGCCTCTCGAGCTGGTGGAAGCAGTACGGGGACCGGCTCATCGTCCAAGGGATCGCTGACTACGAATAATATAAATGATTTGACGGCTGCCATTGCCGCTTTGGAGGTATCTACGAATCCGACGCTGAGTGGTGGCGCACGCAAATGCACATGCAACGCTAGCATCCATCCCCTCTTTGATCCTGCGCCGAATTGTCTCAACTGCGGCAAAATCATTTGCTCGCTGGAAGGGCTACAGCCGTGTTCATTTTGCAAAACACCTCTCCTGTCGAATGACGAGATCCAGAGCATGATACGGGAGCTGCGGGCGGAGCGTGGACAGGAGAAGATGCGCGCGCACAATGAGAGTGTACATCGGGAGGGTGGCCCTGGAATGGGCTCAGGAGCTCCCAGTAAACTTGACGCTGCCAAGGCGCATCGGGACAAGTTGCTTGCGTTCCAGGCGCAGAACGCCAAGCGGACACGTGTGGTGGACGAGGCGGCAGATTTTGAGACTCCGAACGTAGCATCTACGCTGTGGATGACACCCGCGCAGCGAGCACTGGCCCTTAAGAAACAGCAGCGGATTATGCGGGAAATGGAGGAAAAAGCACGGCCAGAATGGGAGAAGAAGAAGACCATCATGAGTCTGGATATCAAGGGAGGAAAGGTGAGGAGGGTCTACCAATCAGCTGGGCCTGCGGAGACGGGCCCGTCCGCGGAGGAGGAAGCCGAAGCAAGGGCAGAGGAGGAGCTCGGAGATGGGGAGAACCGAGAAAGCAGCGGTAAGGCGTTCAGCTACAACCCTCTTCTTGCAGCTGGAGGGCTGTTGCGACCGGTCTGGAAGTCGGCAGACGGAGAGCAAGCGGACACGGCACGCAAAGAGCGGAAACAGACATGGCGGAGGGTGCAGGACGATAATGATGACAACGAGCAGTGGATTCTCGATGGCGGTCTCCACGGTTACACATGAGAGGCATTTGACATAATAGCTTATCCGAACTGGCTGGTTACATTGTCTGGAAGCCGGACAACAGTAGCCGATGCTTTAGTGCATATACAGTGGGTAGCAACAAGCCCGAGACTTCGCTTAGCTTTGTCCGATAAAGCCCGCAATAGAAGCAAGCAATGATTGGGCCACGATCTCCAGGAAATACTACCGCTCTGACATGGATCGATAAGCTATGCTCCATCGGCATCGCCGCGACAGAAGACAAGACACATAGCAGGAGTGGTTATATATCCTCCGACGGTCTACACGACGTGGAATGACAGCATCAATCTTAGCATGAACATTACCAATCGAGATCCGACTGATGGGTTCCACCAGATCGGCGGTCAAAGCTACTAATCTTCATATACAGTGTAGAGATATGAAGCAGCCGGGGTACCCGAGCCAGGACTTCACTATGTAGATACGCAGACCAGCCGGTGCTGGCCACGATGACGCATCCTCGCAGCTATTGCGCTAAATCGATGAATATTACATAGTTCCATGGAAGACACTTCGTACTCCAAAATGAGGAGGGAGGGAGGGGATGGAGGGGCAGAAGACGCGAGGGAAAGCCCGTCAGTAACCGAGCCAGCGAGAGTTATAAAACGGTAGACGAGTCTCGAGTGCCAGTGAGTGTCTTGTAAGTGAAACAGCCATCTGGATAGTGGTTCTGATATCTTGAGTGACTGTCGTCATTTGCCTGTCTTTGTTATCCGCTTGCGGGGATCTCCTTTTTTGGTCGAACTCGGCCTCGGTTGGCCCCGGCTAGCTTCGGTGCTCGTTGACTGGCTGAACTATATACTTCAGCTTCCTATTATTATTCCACCTCTTAGCACCACACATTATTACACTAGGATTCGATAGCCATGTTGGCCCAAATTGGCTGGCAGGCTATCTCTATAACCCGCATAGGGTGGGGGTTGCTTGCCTTGCTCGTGGGATTGGTATGTTGATACCGATTCTCCCTTACACCTTCTGTATTATGTCGATAAGGTGTCACCTTGCATACTTGCAATGCATGCTGACAACATCAGTCTTCTGTCTATGCAATTTACAATCGATTCTTCCACCCTCTCCGCCGCATCCCAGGTCCCTTGCTCGCCTCCCTCACTCCCTGGGTCCAGCTCTACCATGGCCTTCAAGGAGACCGACACCTGTGGCTCTGTGCTCTCCACGAACAATACGGCTCTCACGTCCGCGTGGCACCTAATTTTGTCTCAGTGAATACTGCTCAAGGCCTTCATGATATCTACGGACACGGCAAGCGGCTCAAGAAGGCCGATTTTTACAATGCCTTCCCCGCCATCAAAGGCGTGTACAACACACACAACGTCATTGACAAGGTCATGCACGGCCGGAAAAGACGAGTCCTGAGCCAGGCCTTTTCGGATCATGCACTCAAGAGCATGGAAGACGTGATGCTGCTGCATGTGCGGCAACTGTGTGCAGGCTTAACGCGTGCCCAGCAGACAGGCGTGGTGCAGGACATGGGTCGCTGGTTCAGCTACCTCACGTATGATGTGATGGGCGAGCTGTGCTTCGGAAAGAGCTTCGACATGTTGATCGAGAGTAGCCGGAGACGGCTGATTGAGCTCGTCGATCGGGCTGCAAACCGGCACTATGTGGTATGTCTCGAGCTGCTATTGTTGTTTGAGAACCGAATCAACTGACAGAACAGTGTGGTCTCTGGATGCCCCTAGATAGATGGCATCTCGACCAACTCTTCATCCACCGACTCACCAACGACCGCTGGAACTTCATCATGAACTCGCGCGTGGAAGCGACCAAGCGCGCCCAGGAACGTACCAAGGCCGGCCACGACGCCAAAAGAGACTTCTTCTACTACCTGCTGAACGCCCGGGATCCCGAGACGGGCCAGGGCCTGACGACCCCTGAGCTCTGGGGCGAGGCCAACGTGCTGATGATCGCGGGCAGTGACACGACGTCGACGACGCTAGCCGCGACGATCTTCTACCTGGTGCGCAACCCACATGCGATGGCGCAGCTGCAGAAAGAGGTCCGGGAGAGCTTCTCCTCGGTCGAAGAGATCGTAACGGGCAGCAAGCTGAACGAGCTGGTGTACTTGAAGGCGTGCCTGGACGAGGCGCTGCGGCTGGCGCCCGCGGTGCCCGGGGCGCCCCCGCGCGAAGTGATGGAGGGCGGAGCGGTGGTGGACGGGGTGTTCCTGCCGGGCGGGACGGATTGCGGGACGCCAACGTACTCGATCCACCGGCAGGCGGCTTATTACCGACAGCCCGGGGTGTATTTGCCGGAGCGGTGGATCGAAGGGGCGATCTGTCAGACGGGGATGGAGGCGTGGCAGACAACGCGGGAGGATGTGGAGATGGCGCGGCGGGCATTCTGTCCCTTTAGTATTGGGCCGCGGGGATGTATTGGGAAGAGCATGGCGTTGATGGAGATGCGATTGACGATTGCGCGGTTGATGTTTTTGTTTGATATGGAATTGGCCGATCGGAGAGGAGAGGATGAGGGAGGGCATTTGGCATTGGTGGACCATTTTACCAGTGCGAAGGAAGGACCGGATGTGATTGTACGGGCGCGTGTGTAAGTAGCTAAATAGCATTATTATTATTATTTAAATTATATCTGTATCTACTGTGCTCGGTCTATTGTAAATGTTGTATGTAGTAAGATGGCAGGAAATAGTAAGACACCAAGCCAGAAAGGACACGTGCCCACACTGCATGAACATATCACCCCAAGACTATGGGGATGAGAATGCAATATCATACCCACCTTATTCATTCATTTAATCTTTAATCAGGTAACTAACCTTATACTATTCTTATTCTTTATACTCATTCATCACTAAACTTTATTCCCAACTGCCATACATGATATCAAACCATGTCCATTCCTTAACCTAACCCCATCATCACCATCCCTTAAACCAACCACAACAACAACAACAACAACAAGGACCCTTCCTCTGCACTCCCCTCACTAAAACAACCCGCAAACAACTACCCCAAATACCCCCCTAAAACAAAAGAAAAAGAAGGGATAGAGAAAGATGGTCTCCCCCCTAACAACAACCTTCATCCAATCCACCATCCTAAACGCCATCGCCAACATCCTAGCACAAATAATAGACCATCATCGGAAATCCGTAAGCTTGACCCCCAGATATAACCCAACATTCAAAATCAAAATAAAAGACAAAATACTAAATAAAATCCAAGAAATTAACAACATTTACACCTAACCTCCCCGCCCTCCTCCAATTCATCACCTACGGGATAATAATCGTTCCCCCGAATTTCATCTGGCAGAGGTATCTTGAACGGCGGTATCCGGGGTTTCCTTTCCGGCAATCCCCATCTACTAACTCTTCCCCTCCCCTACGAACATCTACCCCTAATGGAAAGAAAGGAGGTCCAGGGATAGGAGAAATCTACATCTCCATCCCGGACCCAACATCCACCGTCCTCCTCAAAGAGAAGAAACAAAAGCCAAACGGCAAATTCCTCCCTAGGCGCAGCAGAGGAGGCTGGTACAACTTCCTCATGAAATTCCTACTGGATCAGACGGTGGGGAGTGTAGGGAATATCGTACTGTTTATTGTTCTCATTAATTTGTTGAAGGGGGTGGGGGTGGGTGGTGTTTGGGGGTTGGTTGTTGAGGTATCTTTCTCTTTCATTTATTTCTCTATTTCATTCTATTCTATTCTACTCTGTTTTGTTATGTTTTGTTTGTGATATGGGGGCTAACTCTATGTGTAGGACTTCAAACCCATCATGATCGCAAGACTCAAATATAGACCGATTGTCTCGTTGCTCATGTATACGGTTGTGCCGGTGGATCGGCGCGTCGTGTTTGGGAGTGCGTGTGGGGTGATTTGGGGGGTGTATTTGAGTTTGTATGCTGTTGTTTAGTCTCTCTTTCTCTTTCTTTCTCTATTTCTTTCACTACTTTTGTTGCTGTTGTTGCTGTTGCGTTATTAGAGTTGTGATGTGTGTGATTGGTATGGATCAATCTTTCGTTTCGTTGTTTCATTTGTCTGTCAGCGTGATACCTCGTCTTGGCCATCATTTCTTCCTTATTAGATCTATTTATCGTCTGTCTGTCGCTTAACTAGCATTATACAATTTATAAGTAATCACATGCATTCAAACCCATAGCTTCTGGCAGACTACGCTGCCGGCGGCCCGATCTTCTTTCCCTTCACAGATATCCACTCAATAGGCAATGCCCCAAAAATACTCAACGCTCCCATGGCTACAGCAACATAGAACGTCGTCGTCACAGCCCCATTATACGCCTCTAGCACGGCCGGCAGCTGGTCCGCAGATACAACATGTCGTAGCATCGTTGCTCCCGCCTGCATCACAGAAGCAGGGTCAATGCCGGATACCTGTGCCAGGTTCTTGCGCAGTTCATTCTGGAAGACGTTCTGCGCTACAGAGACAAACAATGCTCCGCCCAGTGTCTGCGTGAACGCCACGATGGCCGTCGCGCTGGGAACATCGGCGATTTTCAGCGCTGCTTGAACCACCATCATCGGCTGCTGCATGCCCAGGCCTGCGCCCATGCCGAAGATGATCTGGTATCCAATCCAGTGACCGGCCGAGGAATGCACGCCCATGGTGGAGAGAAGGCCGCCGCCGACGGCGATGAGAACAGGGGATATCAGCATGAATGGGGTGTAGTATCCAAATGTGGAGACCAAGCCGCCTGCTACGATGGAGAAGATAACAACGCTGAGTAGCATGGGCAGGTTCATGATGCCGGATTTTGTGGCGCTGACGCCTTTGATGGCTTGGAACCAGATGGGGAGCTGTAGATGTTAGTGGATTACTGGGATAGTTTGGTGGTGGGATACGTACGTAGTAAACTGCCACGAAAAAGGAACCGCCGACGCAGAAGCTGAACAGCGCAGCACCCCAAACATTTCGGTTCTTGATCAGCCGTGGAGGGATCGTGGCTTTCTCGTTACCCCACATCTGTAGCACGATGAATATACCAATGAGGACCCCGAATAACACCAGCAGGGCGATGATGCGGCCATTACCCCATTCGTAAGTGGTCCCACCCCATTGCAGTGCGAGCAAGACGCAGATGACTCCGGGCAGAAAGACAAATGTACCAGGCAAGTCAAACTGCGCGAGTTTATCCTTGAGCCCCTGGGTACTCTTGACTGATTTGGGTGCCTTGAAGAATAGCATGATGAAGAAGATGGTTGCGCCGCCGATGGGAAGGTTGATATAGAAACACCATCGCCAGCTGACATGATCGGTAAACGCACCCCCCATCAGGGGCCCTGCTACACTGGCGATTCCATACATGGAGGTAATAGAGCCGGTAAGGAAAGGCCTCCATTTCAGCGGTGAAGTCTGAGAGATAATGATCATGGCTCCTGAGAAGACTCCGGCGGCCCCAAGGCCAGCTATCGCCCGCCCGATAATCAGCGCAACCGAGTTGGGAGCCACACCACAGACCAGAGAACCGATCTCGAAGATCGCGAGCCCCATCAGGTATACCCATTTGGTGGAGTAGAAAGTGTACAGCTTGCCAAAGGCCAGGATAAGGCAGCACGTTGTAAGGAGGTAGGAACTGCCGTACCAACCCACGTCGCCGAGGGACTGGAATTGGTCTGTAATTTTGGGGATTGCAGTCGCCAGAATCGTGTTGTCCTGATAGCATTAGCACGATCGCTTGCCTACGGAATGGACTACTTACCAAGGCCATGCAGAAAATCGAAAGACAGAGTCCAACCACAATCAGCGTGAGCCTCCACGAAGTAGGATATTCCGGCTCAGGTTCCGCATCATGGCTATGTATCGAGCTGGGTGCTTTTGGCTCGTGCTGTGCTTCGACCGTCTGTGAATGAGGGGAGGTGTCGCGTGCAGAATCAACGAGCGTACTCTCTTTGCTTCTAGCGGAACCGTTGCCTTCTGTCTGCGTGACCTTGAATGGTTTCAGTTCAGCAAACGGTCCCGGCGGCTTCTCAGCGTTGGAAGCATCCATGGCGAGAATAGGTATGCAAGACCCAAACCAATCTCACAACCTAAGCAGATGACGGTTACTTAGGGCAGCAGTCAACAGTGTAGATAGCAGTAGAAGAAATCCTCCTCTGGTCTGCACATGAAGCAGTTATCTAAGAATCACTCCGAAAAACGATTAACAAAGTGGCAGGAAGGAAAATCAGCAGTGAAAAGAAAGACGGCTCAAGGAAAGCCTCCTTCCGGCTTCACTGGCTGACGACGATTGCCGTAATGGAAGCCAGGTTGTGTCACCATCTCGTAGCCACGCCAGTCTGGCCCAATGGCGACCCCTTGCTTTGTTGCGCATGTCAAGGCTCCAGACCATTCAGGAGCAGAAGCAATCCGTATTCCGAAGCACTGGTCAGGTTGTGCAAGCTGCAGGTATTACCCCGGAGGGA
Organism: Aspergillus piperis CBS 112811; assembly: GCF_003184755.1. Taxonomy (NCBI): domain Eukaryota; kingdom Fungi; phylum Ascomycota; class Eurotiomycetes; order Eurotiales; family Aspergillaceae; genus Aspergillus; species Aspergillus piperis. The sequence continues at coordinate 1,087,108 of NW_020291596.1, read as the reverse complement.
TTGGCAGCGTGACGGGGCAAAGCGAGGGTCACACTGAGAGTGGATGGTTTGCTTCTGACATTCCGGCATCGGAAAGATTTCTATCCGGAGAGAGCCCTTGAAAGATTCCTGTCAGTTGGGGAATGATCAGGCGGGAGATTTCCCACAAAGAATATCGGGATAGGGGAATTCCAAGAAGGATGGATTAACTTCGATCGGAGACTCACCTCTTCCCCTGAAGCAAGGATTGGTGGGAGCCAGACTGCACCTAGACTAAGTACCTGCATGCTATTTCTGTCGTTGATTTTCGTTGCCAATCCAGTGGTCAAAGAAAGACAGACTCTAAATCAGGCACTATTGAATTCTTTCAGTGGGAGATGGTTGGTTTTGGGCGGCTGTGGCGGGCAATAGCATCCTCGCTTCTCGTGCCGTCGCTTTGTTCGCCTGGTCGCATTGGCAACTCAGGAGCAACGCGTGTTGGCTTCGCAGCGTTAGAATTCGGACTGGCCCTGTCAGCCCAACTACTCCTCCTTGGTTGGCAAGCTACAGTGCTGTCGCCATATGAATCAAGATAATAGTAAAAGAAAGAATTCATTCCGACCTAGGATATATTCACAATTCCAGTAAGCTGTACAACGCCGTAAAAGATCAAATATGCCCAAACATCCGTCCTCCCAACCGCTCTTCAAAAACACCTAACCAATGCGGAAATCCTGCGAGATGGTTTTGACGGCCACTATTGCGCCTTTCTGCGGGCATCCTCCTTGCTAGCGACAAGGGCGATCAGAGCAGCACCCACGCCGCTGCCATCCTTGGAGATACCAATGCGGATCTTCTTGTTGCCGGCTTCGCCAACCTCGGGCACTTCGCGGAGGGCATCGCGCATGTAGCCTTCGAAGTTGGGGTAGAACTCAACCAGACTGCCATCGACACCAATGTCTACGAGGTCGTCCTTTTGCAGCTTGCCAGTAGAGAGGAGGACAGCAGCCAGCGGGACGGCACTCAGACGAGCAGCACGCTTGCCAATGGCATGAACAACGGTCTGGATGGCCTTGCAGTCGTCGGTGGTGGGGCGTTCGATCTTGAGGTGGTCCTTCAAAGCGACCTTGATCTGCTCCATATTCTCGGTCTTGTCGGCCTCGACCAGACTCAACAAGCTGGTGTCAATACCCCACTGGCGGTACAGGGAAGACTCCTTGGGCACAGACACCGTGGAAGCCCCGCCAGTCTTGAGGAAGCCCAGAGATTCGTTGCGCTGCATGTCCAGCATGACGCGGCGCAAGATCTCGCCCAGGAACATACCCGAGACGCGCTTCTCGAACATCTGGATGCCCGGGTTGTTGCTGTCGGCATCGAGCTGCTGGTCGTAGATGGTGTTCGGGAGGACACTCAGGTGGTTGTCGAAACTGCCCCATTCGGCGTTGATGATCATCTCACCGGTGGTCTTGTCGTACTCGGAGTGTTCAATGGTCTGCAGCTTCGTGATGCGGTCCAGCTTCTCCACATAGGCGCCATTGGTGCCCGTGCCGAAGATAGCACCCAGGAACGTGCCCGTCTCTCCAGGAGAAGTGTATGAACGAGCCATCAGGGTTCCGACAGTGTCGTTGACCAAGGCAGCCACGCGCACCGGGAGTCCCAGATCATCGATGGCGTTCTGCAGCAAGGCACAGACATCTTGACCCACCGCATCGGGAATGTTGAAGCCCTTCGTCCAGCGAATCAGGGTACCCTTGTTAATGCCCAGCTGACGCACGGGGAAACTGAAGGTGAAACCCAAGTCGAACAGGTCCTCTTCACAGTTGCCATTCTTCTCATTGCGGCGTCGCAGGTGAGCTTCGAAGTGGTCGTTGTGGTGAATGCGCAGGAACGATTCGATCTGGCGGGCCAAGAACAAGAAGAGATCCTTGGCCGTACCGGACGCCATGGTTTCACGAGGAATCATGATTTTGGACTGGGTAAGGGAGAAGGTAGTGTCTCCATGTAGATCGATCGAGCACACGCGGAAGTTGGTGCCGCCGAGATCTACTGCCAGGTACAAACCCTGCCAATGACCAGGTCAGCTGCTGTTTTGTCGGGAGGGAGCTGATTGGTGGTGAAACGTACCTTTTCCGTGCCATTGGGCACTGCCGTGACATAGGTCGGGATCTGACTGAGGGTCGTGTGCTCCTTGGACAGACCTTCATCGATCTCGCGAATGTATTCCGTTACTCCACGTTGCACCTCAGCAGCGGGGTAGTCGAACTGGCTGGCAATGCGCGCAGCCTCGGACAGCAGAGCAGATGACATAATGACTGAAGAGATGTAGATATGAGAGTATTTGTGAGGAGAGGGAAAATAAAAGGAGCCTCAAGGGACGTGTTGAGACCACAACAAATACAGTGTGCAGACAGAAAAAAAAAGTGGTGAAGGAGGAGACCGGATGGTGGGGTTCAAGTAAATACGGGGAGGGGCAGACGGAAGCTGGAGGGGAATTCGGGGAATGGAGATGAAGAGAGAGAGAGAGAGAAAGTAGAGGATGTGGAGGGAACAAAGGATAAGGATCAGGAGGAGGAGGAGGAGGATACGAGCAGGAAGAGTCTAATAACTATTATCCGGAATGAGCATACGATGATGAAGGGGGAGCAAGTGGGCGTATTAATAGCAGAGCCATGAAGCCCAGTAAAGAACTAATAATCTTGCACTTGGAGGGGTCGATGAGGTCAGTCCGACGGGCTCAAGCCAACGGGAACGCCGGGTTCGCCGGGTTTGCCAGGCGTGGCCAAAGGGAAATTGGAAAAGGGTTCACTACCACTTCCAGTTCTCTCTGCTTCCCCCCCTCTTCCCGACATTCTCGCATTGCCGATGTCTCGCACTTGTCCCAGGTTTACTAACTTAGTGCGTGGTTCTCTCCAGTCTCCAGTCTCCAGATGCCACTCCTCGCACTAAAAAGTGGCCCAGTTGCCTGCAAGACGGGGTTGCCGCGAGTCGGTAGCGAATCCGCCCGCGTGTCTGCCATGACGCATGAAACCAACTTGGTGGGGTTCAAGCCGTCGTTCACCGGTGAGAGGGAATTGGTTAGCAGCGAAGGGAATGGAAGGGCGAGGATGGCTGTTGCACACAATGCAATACCACAATGCCATTCTCGTGCTTGGCCTCTGCGTCAGTCAGGAGAGGGTGAGACCACGCGGTGGGTGGTGAATTAGTGGTGATGCTCTCCTTCCCCGTCTCCGGATGCGGTCGTCTGGGGCATTGGGGAACCTGGAGATGCTGACATGAGCATCATACTAGTACCAGGATCGGAATCACCATAGTTACTCGCAACTAAGTGATATACTAACTACGGCTGTTTGCTTTGGGACTGACTAGTCCAGCTGTCAGAAGATGATGATCAGGGGAGTTCTCGTCTCGACGTAACCTTAAGTAACCGTCCAGCCTATGCAAGCAACCATCCCCTCCACGGCTGCTCCCTGCATGCTGCAGTATCACTGCGAGATTTTATCTCAGGATCAGCCACTTAAAGGTTTCGATCTGTCCGGTCTGTCACTTATTGTTTGCATGTAGAGAGTACTTCGTTAGTAGTTTACATTGCTGCGTCACCTAACTAGAGTTATCGCGAACAAGACGATAGGCCGAGCGATCTTCAAGCACGTGAGACCACCAGAGACAGTATACCACTCACCAACATGACAATAGCTAGTCTAAATTTGTAGAGAGAGCAACAACATACCTATTCCTGTGCTGTATAGTACCTCATGTGAAGCACACCTCTCACCATCAATTTATCCATACCCATGATTTGACCCTCTGAGATCCAAAGTCTAACCCTCAAGCCAACCACTCAAACCAACACCACCTAAGGTACAGTAAGAACCCCCAATTTAATACACTTTCCCTAAGCCAACCATCCCAGCAACCCCGGGCACCAACTGCATCTCTACCCAACCTCCAGCGTCCAAGAAAGTAAAAAAGCCAACCATCCCAAAACGGCAGCCCTGTGACTAATCCAGCAACAGTACCTAGCCTAAGGCATCAACACATCACCCATCCTCTTCAGGCACCAAGACATCAACAAACATCATCCAATATCTGCCTCAGGCAAATAATGACTAATCCCACGTGACCCGGCGGAAGTCGGCTTCAGAAACGGACCTTGACGATATGCAATTCCCTGCTCCGACACAGGAATTGCCCTCGATCAGGATCTCTCGGCGGCCAATTGCGGTGTTCCACTGAAACCGAACTACACTCGCCTCTTCCCCCCGTCGGCACATCAAGCAACACAAGACAGCTTCGGCTGAAGGAAGTCACGGACACACGAAACCCGATATCCGCACATCATGGGCGCCGGCAGCTCTAAGCCCGCGGCTCCGGCCGACTCGAAGCACATTTTCTCGAGGTAGGAATGCTTTACTTGTTTACATTGGACGATTATATATTGCTCTGGAAGGTGTTGGTATATCGATTGGTCTGGGCTGGGATATTCAGTGGACGTGCTCAATGCAATGCTATTGAAGCCGGACTGTCATATCTACCCAACCCAACCATATAAATAAATAATTCGACATGGGGCGATACACCCTTCAAACCATTGAACACACACAAAGTCACAATGAGAATAAATCGGAATGAATACCAGCTAACAGCTATATCCTGCACAGCTCCTCCCCCGTCCAATTCTCCGCCAACTTCGTTGACGGCCTCCAGTCCAACACCGAGGTACGCATACATACATCCCAGCTCCCTCCACACAACCCCATCTAACCACCCCATCTCTTAATGGAAAACAGACCGACTCGGCACGCGCCCGTTCCCTCGAACTCCAAATCCAAGAGCGCGTAGCCCAAGAACTCGAGCGCCTTCGTGCCCGCGAACAGCAAACGCTGGCCGAGATCGAGAAGAAGCTTGCCGAAGCCAAAGACGTCTCTTCCTCGACACCCGCGCCCAGCTACGCTCCCAGCAGCTCGGGTGCTTCCTACTACCCACCCGGCTCTCTGGATTTGGATGCGCCCCGGATCCCGTTCGCGGGGCGGGAGAGCTACTTCGCGACTGCTGCTGCTGCTCCGGCGGTTGAGGCGGCGGCGCAGCAGCCGATTAACCGGGAACTGTCGCGGGAGAGCGTGAACAGTGAGATTGAGGAGTTGAGGGCGAAGTTGGAAGGACGGAAGAAGTTGGTTGAGATTGATGCGGGGATTGAGAAGGCTAGATCGGAGGTGGTGAGTTGTTTGAGGTTGAATGATCGGAGGCCGTTGGATTGTTGGAAGGAGGTCGAGGCGTTTAAGAAGGAGGTTGCTAGGTTGGAGGAAGGGTTTGTGGATCGGATTGTTGGGTAGATTTATCTATTTCCATAGGTGTTGATGATGGTGGGTTATATTGATAGAGAGGTGAGGTATAGTGTGGTGTGTAAGTGTGTGTTTGTTCGACCGTTGCTGCTGTTGCTGCTGCTGCTGCCGAGTCATCAATCCCGGTTTGTGCATGTGTGTATATGTATACCTAGCTTGCTAGAGAAGGTTACTGGTTTCTGTTTTCATCTTTTATTTTACTTAAGAGTATGTTGTTACTGGTGTAGATATTGGTTGGTTGGATTGTCCCAACTAAATGGGCAGATCTTGCATATTCATCTCTATCATAATCCTATCCTCAGTTCTAACCCCCTCCTCCCCAAACAATCATAAAGACACACAGGGTATCACGCAACAAAGCCACACGATCCATCCATACACATACACACATACACATCAAACCAACTCCCAAAACCCGACCCTCGCCACCGTCTCCCCCGCACTCCTTATAATACACATATTCCTCCCACTCGCCTTCCCCTTCTGCACCTTCGACAACAAGACAGACCCAATCCCCGTACCCTTTCCCTCAGCAAGGTTATAATTGCCCGTGGTAACAAAGCCAATAAGATCCTCCTCCGTCGGAACCGGCAAATGCTTCTGACGAACATCGTCACCCGCAGACGGAGTGATAAGCGACGCAGCAAGCTGTTGCTGGACATCTTCAGGGCCGAGGTTGGCGGTAGATCGGGATTGTTTCTTCTGAAGTTCATCCCTGAGACCATCGTACGGTTGCTTTGATGATAGCGTGAGCCACTCCTGGCGGAGCTCGCGATCAGTGGTTGGGAGTCGGTAGATGCGGGCTCGGGGGGTGGGTGTGCCGCGGTTGAGGAGGGTGAGTTTGACGGTTGCTAGAGCAGACGTGTTGATGGTGGTGGAGGGGTCAGTAAGGGCGCGGGTTGCTTCAGTTGTTGAGAGTTGGTGGATGTTCAGTGGTGGAAGTGTGGTACTGGTGTTGTTGTCTTGAGAGTTGGTGGTGTCATCCGATTTGGTTTCAGTCTCTGAGGGCTGTTCCTTGTCGGTTGTATTGCTCGCCTCCGGTGCTCCTTGAATGAGTCTTTCCCAGTCGCAGGCCCAACCACGTCCTATTTCACCCTTCTGTCCGTTTCTCAGATCGATGCTCTCGAACTCGGTTCTGCGCCCCTTGGGACGTCGCTCCCACTCTCGCTTCGCTTCTTCTGTCTCGCGCAGGCCCCATTCCCATCCGGCGCGGGTTCCTGGGAAGTCACCAGGGAACCAAGGCTCTCCTGATTCGAATGAGAGTTGCTGCTGCTCTTTCAGACCCCCGAATCTGGGGTTGCCGCCGCTCGAGAGGGGATAGTACATCAGCGAGTACCAGAACGGAAGCACGCACTTCCATGGGAGGAGGACAGTCCAGGTTCCAGGTGCGCTGCTGCTCTTGGAATGGGTAGGTCGACTGGCCAGTACCATCACAGGTATCTTGGGGTCAGTGTCTTTGGCGGGCGGGCGTACGCCAGGACCAGCTTCGGTTCGACGCCGATTGATAGCCTTTTGGCTAGGCAACTGGCGTGCAGCAGCTAACCGGGCGCGACGATCGAAGAGAGCAGGGGCCGTCTGCGTGTTATCCGGGGTCCACGACGAGAGTAATATAGCCAGCCGTTGCATCTCTTCCTCTGACGACGATGGCTTCAAAGCCTTGGGCGGGAAATCGAGGCGAGGGTCGGAGACCGAGAACCCAAGGATGGCATCCTGCGGCAGAGATGCAGGGTTCGTTACCCCCACGAGAGAAGTCCATGTAGCCTCCGGACTGTCCGCAGCGACATCCTTCCCATCCACAGCAACCGGCTTGAACGACGCAAGCAACGCCTCCGTAGCCCCCGGACCAGTAATCTCGATACTGCCAATCTCAAACCGCAAGTCCTCGACCATAACAGGAGGATTCTGCTTCTTCGAAACACCCAGCAGGGCATTCCACAACTGCAAAAACGCAGACGGATGCACCCGAACAAACACCTTCCTCCAACCCTTCTTCCCCTTCTTCTGCTTCCCACTCTCATCAGCATCCACCATCTCCACATCCTCCCCCTTCACCTCAGCACACCAAACCAACGTAACCGGCGCAATGGGCCTCTTCTCCTCCTCCCACTCATACACCCAAGCCCGCAATCCCCTCGTGCCAGCCCTCCACTTCCTCCCCTTCACACCCCACGCCTTCTCCCCCTCAACCCCAACAGCCCTCAACACCCCCTCAAGCGCCCCCACCGACCCCTCCAACTGCACCGTCGCCAAATAACTCATATCCCACGCCACAGCACCCCTGGACCCCCTGGCACGATGCGTCGGCCGATAACTCTTCTCCGTCGGCGACAACGGCACCGCGAACCTCCACAACGGATCCTTAGAAGTAGCCATATGCGCTCTCTTCGCATGAAACATATGGGTCGGCAACCAAGTCTTGCACTGCTGACGTTTCTTGAACCTCGCTTCCGGCGGATTCGGCCTCGACAATTTATTCTTCTTAATTTTCGGCACCCGCGGCGCAATCTCATACGCATGACTACCGGATTCTTCCAACGACTTCCGAACCTCTTTATCTCGCTGAGCTTTCACGGCCGCGCGCTTGGCTTTCGTCTTCGCGTTCAGGTTCTGTAGTCGCCGGGCAGTTTCAAGCCGAATGCGCATTTGTTCGGTCGGTTTGCGGGTTCGTGATGATACGGTGGGGGTGTTGTCTTCTATCATCTGTACACAAAGAATCATAGTCACACATTAGAATATTTACTGGACCCCCATTGAGAGTAACCTTGCAAAGGGAAAAGAATATATATATACCTCTCTCCTTGCCCTAGCCCTCAACCTCTTCGGCACCCTCTTCACATTATGACTCGCCGTCCGTCTCCTCAACGACCTCGGCACCTTCTGAAACGCCCGACTCGTCAACGCATTCTTCGATCGCTGGATCCCCGACTCCAGCGACCGAATTTCGTATTCTCTTGCTTCCACGTACGCAGCGACATCTAGTTCGCCGGAGGCTGACAATGCCGCGTCGGCGGCCTGCACGGCGAGCGAGCGCGCATCGAATGTTTTTTGGCGTTTGCGGGCGGCGGCGGCGGCGGCGGAGAAGTTGTTGTTGGGAGCAGCAGGTTTGCGCTTAGGTGGGTGGGAGGCCATGATGGCCGATGAAATGTGTTGTGCGTTTGTTGTGTGCGAAGGGGATTTCTAGGAACTAATATATCTCATTTGGAGTTTGTAGGGGAGGAGAATCTGTTGCAGTTGGATAATTTAAAGCTCTCAAGAATCCCTGCAGAAAGGTCCGGGTCTGGAATGAAATGAAATGAAATGATGGAATGGGTTGGTTTGGTTTGGTTTAGCGCGGTGTCTGTCCCGTCGTCCGTCGTCGACTTTCAGTTTTCCGGCCGACAGAATTGAGAAACTAGTGATGGGAGCAGCCACTCCGACGCAACAAAATGGCCAACGGAACCAATGATATCGTTGGCTGACGGTTAAATGCTCAAGTTAATCCTAGTACTTTAGTTCTTGTTGACGCTTTGATGTTCGGGTTTTCTTTGTAGATCAGTCTTAGCTAGGGGTGGACTACTAGTAGCTTGTTTTTCTCTTTGTATATTTTCTTGCCTTTTTTTTTTTCTTTACTCTTAAGGTTACTTTAAATGATCGTTGGACATAAGTATACTACGTACTGACATCATACTACAATATGAACAAAGTTGTCGTAGCTTCGTAAGCGCGTTGATTTTCTTTCTATCTAGTGGTTCTGTCTAATTTCTAACGCATTATCCCACCAGAATATCAATGTCAACGCTATCTATCATCGGACGCCTGCCATGTCTATCGTCTTTAAATGACACGTTTACAGCTGCTTGAGGACGGCCTCAGCGCTCGAGAACTGCAATAATGGTTAGTAGCTATTCACCTGGACATAAAAAGAATGGAAAACATACCTCGAGGTGGTTCTTGGCGGGCTCACGCTTGGCGTAGGTGACCTTGCCGTGGTCGATGATGATGGCGTAGCGACCAGTGCGGCCCTCCTCGTCGGCCCAGCCGATGCTCTTGGAGAACTTGGCCTCGGGGTCAGACAGGAAGAGCTGTAGAAGGATTAGTATCATTGGTCTGAAGGACAAACGAGAAAAGAAGAAGGAATTCTTACAATGTCATCGTTGGTGACCTGGTTGGCCTTGCCCCAGGCGCTCATGACGTAGGCATCGTTGTAGGCAAGGACGGCAACAACGTCGACACCCTTGGCGCGGATCTCAGGGAGCTTCTCAACGTACTCGGGGACGTGGCGAGCAGAGCAGACGGGGGTGAAAGCACCGGGGAGGGCGAAGAGGATGACCTTCTTGTCGGCCCACTCCTTGGAGGCGTAGTAGTTGATGGGGATACCGCAAGAGGTGATCTCGCCCTTCTCCTCGGACCAGGGGATGTAGCTGTGAAAGGAGGTAAGAATGTTAGTGAATGTGCTAGTAATAGTGTATGGTGACCACAGTATATGGTTGCGTTGCTGCGCGAGAGACACCAGCAACCGGAAAGGCGGAAGACGGTGGGGGAGGGGCAAAGAAAGAGAGAGAATAGAAGAATGAAGAGAATACTCACGAGAAGGTAACGTCAGCGGGGAAGCTGTCACCGGGGTTGAGGCCAGACATTGTGAATGAGATTAGTTGGTAGTAAGGTGTACTAGAAAAGGTATGAGTGATTGAGTAGTAGTAGTAGTGAGTTGTGAGAGTGAAGAAGATTGGGAAGGGAATGGAAGGTTGGTTATATAGGGAAGAAGGGGAGACGGAACGGGGGCAGCGAGCCTGTGGCGGGTAATTCGACCTTAGCTTCAGTTGAATGAATGGTTCCTGTGTCAAGGGCAACGAATAACGCGGCGACGGCCCGCCCACGGCGCCATGAGGTGATCCGAAGCAGAAGGATACCGAAACTCTTCGATTGGTAGGGCTTTGGAGGGGGAACTGTATTATCAAGAAGACCGCCCGAGACTGAGTGACCCCACCACGCATTCCTTTTTCGGGTCTGCGCCATTCCCGTCCACTGGCCACCATATCTAGACCGTGACCGTTGACAAATCGGCCCTCGATTCGATGCTCAAGTCTTACTATTGCTGCTGCTACTCCTTCCTGGAACGTGTTTCCGGACCAGATATCCCATACTCTCTACAAGTGGGCTCTCTCTGCAGGGTTCAATCATGGGTCTGTCTGGGTTGCATTTCCGGGCCATCCTCAGTCCCCCCCCAGAAATTGGGCATCAATTCTATAGCTAATTAGCACTGCTATCAGGAGAGCATTTAATTCCCCAGGCTCATCGTTCTCCCGATGTAGTATCTATCAATTGCTGGTTATCAGGAGCCGGCACTGCATCCGAGTCTGCATCAGTACAACTAAAGCTTGGTTACCTCCCGTACACCCCTGATCCTAACGCCACTCAACCTCCAATTTAATCCTCATCCTAGATGGGTTCTCTATCGATCTGCTTAGTAAATAGCCATTGGCATCTACAAATCAACCAATGCTGCAGATCAAGCCTGTTTGCAGTACCAAAAGCAGAGGTCTGCCGTGAATTCGATGTGAACACAAATCTGCTTGTTCGTTTCTACTCACCAGAATTACTACGCAATTCACCCCGAATCTCAATGTATAGCTGCATCGACAGCCCAGTTGCCTGTCTCCGGCGTTATATCACCGCCAACAAGCTTATCTCTGCCTCCAAAGATAGTCCTGAGGAAACCATCCCACCTCGACACCTCAGGCATGGGCATAGTGCCCCTCCATCCCAGCACCCAGACTTCCCTCCTATTGGCCTAAAAACCCGAATCACGAGAAAACAGCCCCACCTAAGCCAATATCGAGCCAATCAGTGGTCACCACCCACCACCGCCCTGCTCTTCCTCTGCCAAGTAAGCCAATACGTAACCAGTCCACCACCGCAAATATCCTCAGGGACCTTGGTGTGCTGGTGCTTGGTGACCGCCACTATGATTTACAAGTTTCCGAAGATTTTCCTCCTCAAACTCTCTTCCAGGCAATGAGTTTGGTTCAGCCAGGGAGAAAGATTTTCGCACATCGTTACCGTGGATAAGACTACCATATCCCGCCTTGCCACTTAGGTAGAGTATGATGTGGTGATCCTCGGCTTGTGTCGGACCCATTCGACTGCTTACTGTGTACTTGGTAGGCACGGGTCCTGGTATCCGAGCATCTGATAAGATTGGCCAACCAACCATAGGAAAGCCAGGTCGACCCCCGATCACGGAACTCGACTTTCGGTGGCTGAGCGCGCTTGGCTGCTAATGATTATGATGGCAACACCGCGCAGAAGCCGATCCAACGCCATGATGAATAACACCTCGCTGGTTTTCCCCGGCATTTGTATGGATTACCTAAGGTAGGCGAGTCTGGGGCAATGGTCTGGGATGATCTTCCCCACCGCGATTATACATCCTCCGGGTTCTAGAAGAAATGCCTGTCTTGCCCCTGACGATGGACAGGGGTTTGTCTGCAAATGCTTCGATAAGGTTGGCTTAATAATTTAAGTAGTCTAGGTAATACTTCTTAAATTGAGCGCAGGTGATGTAGACTTTGCTGATGTAATGTGTTATTCATGCTCTTGGTCGAGATACAGGGCAAGTTGCTATAAAAGGCATTCCAGCCAGTTCCTATGATGTAAAGATTAATAACTGCAACGCTCCCTTGCAATAATTCACCCTCTTCACGCGCCTAGCAGATGGCGCACCTCGCTCAGCGAGTGCAATGCGGACATCAGTTCCGTGTCCCCTGGCGACAGTATCTGGCTTCTCTCCTGTCCGGCAAGATGAAAGGGAAGCTCATCTACCTGGCAAACAGTCCCGGGACCCGGTAGCTCTCCGGTCTGGAAATACTGGCGTATTGCTTTCGCGGTACATAATGATGGACCACTCAGTGTGCAATGCTGCGACATTGGAATGTTAGTAATTTTGCATATGGGTCTGAAGGGAGGGGCGGAAAGAGTACTCACTCCAATGGAGTTCTGCTCTAACACTATTGACTCAGGAAATCCACGCGCCATAGTATGAGCACTGCGGATGCGTCAGTTGGTGCTTCGAAGTCTGTCAGGATCGAGTGAGCATAACTTACTTCCGGAGCGGAGTTACTGGATCATAAGTATTTCCGATAAATAGCAACGGGTGCGATGTGTTGCCTGTAAAGGGCCCTTGAAAAACACATACTTGTAAGCTTCTATTGCGGTGATGACATGTGCTTTTCAGACTTACCATCATAGCGCCACTCAGGCCGCGTCTCCATTCTGACACACGACATGCGAATCTCAGCCCAAAAATCTCCAACCGCCTTACTTTGTCCCTGGAGCCTCTTCCAGTAGCTCCGGAACTCCTCCTTGGTGGTTCCGTCGAGGCCTGGACCGTCTGTGCATAGAATACTCCTCGAGGCCTCCTGATCGCTCTCGCCAGGTACTTTGTACTGTTTGGAGGAATCGCAGGGAGGAGGTGCTGGCCATTGTTTGGCTTCGTACTTGAGATCAGCGAAGGAAGAGCCGTTACCTTGCTCGAGCTCAGTCAACAACCGGGCCACTAGATCGAACGACTTCAAAGGAGTATAGAGAGCCTGCACAACCAATGACTTCACGTCACTATAGGTTATAATCTCTGGTCCCCTGTTTCCTGAGGGAGGTACGGCAATAGGGCTCGATGTAAGATTGGTCAAAAGTTGCTCATAACGAGATTTGAGGTCTTCGGGATCTCCGCCCAGCGCGAACGGACATGATGAGGGCCCAGCTGTTTGGCAATACTCGAAAAACTTGTCGAATGCTTCATCCGAATCTTGTAAGTTGGTAAGCCAGTTGCCCGCATAATAATCATCGGCGTTGCAGACACCGTCTATTACAGCACGGTGTATGCGATGAGGCTGCATGGCTGCAAACGTGGAACCCAGGATTGTCCCATAGGAAAAACCCCAGTAGAGCAGCTTCTCCTCCCCTTTGTTCCAGCGATTGTGCAGACTTATTCTCTCCGCGTCCGAGTTTGCTTCAGCGGGAGACGTACTCGAATCCGTCGAAAGGAGCCGCTCTGTTTCTCGTTCGCGCCATTCTCCCTGGCGCTCTACGAGTTCAACCATATCCGCCACCACAGGGGCTGTATTCATAAATTTTCCTATCCATTCACCATCCTTTGACGCTGTGACTCCTTGTTGATTGCAGCTCATACCAAAAGCTTCATACCTTGCCCATCGAGTATCGAAGGCTCCTTCAGAACTTCCAAGTAGACCCTCTGCCTCTAGCTGCAGTAACCACGCTTTCCTCGTCGCGGAGTCAGGAAAGCAGGATAAATTAGGTGTTGTGTTATTAACCCCTCTTGGGTCAAAGCTGACAACATCAAAATACTTTCCGCTCGCCGAATCTGCACTTGGCGATTCTGGGGAGTCGACGATGGTCTGGATAGCCTTTCCATATCTGAAGACCAAGCTCACTCCGGATCCACCAGGACCACCTATTTTACAATCAGAAGAAACTTTGTAAAGTAGTAATGTGACTCTGCATACCTGGATTCAGAAGAATGGCCCCACCATATCGCGCATCTGTGACAGGTACCTTTGCAGGAACTTTGATAACAGCCAAGGCAATCTTTGACCCTTCGCCATCCGTTCGATTCCAATTCATTGGAAGCGACAAGCGAGCGCATTCGTGATGGTCAAAGCATGGATGGTATATGAGTTGTTCGGTGGGGGTAATCTGATAGCGTATATTAGAACATTACGTCCCAACCTGATACATTTACTTACATCTTCCCATTCAAAGGACTTATCGGGAGTTGGACTGGGCAGCTGTTGTTCAACGCTCTTGCTTCTGTTAAGTCCGCCACATATGTGAATAATAACAAACGCGACCAGAGCGAGGAGGAGGAGGATTCGAGTGGCTTTTCCTTTGACAGGGTGTGGCCTAGATGGCACTACTGCCATACCAGGCCGGTGGCCAGGCAGTTTTGAATCCAGAGACATTGTATGAATGCCTTGGATCTAATAGTATGATAGACCGCTTGCTTAATAGGATGGCGCTCTGAGGAGGAGGTCGCAACGGTGCTAATCCTGCTCACTTTCTGGCGGTCAGAGCATTTGCCTGTCCTTGACGAGCATAAGACCGCATATTTATAGTGGCCGAGTCAGCTTAGAGCACTAGTAGCTAGTTTCCGTCCGCTAGAGTATATTGAGATGATATATCCTTGTAAGCCGGATGCAAATATCAGGTCCGAGTGGTGAGATTCAGTAGCTGCACGGCTTAGCCCTGCGACTACTTCATGCCAGACAGCTTCCTACTCTGGAAGGATCGCATTGTGCCGCGGGCCTTCCTAACCTGGAATAGCCTTGCGCTCCCTTGCGACCTTTACCGATAGGCTGATAAGCTGATGAGTAAGTACCTCGCAGGATGCTATCCCTGTAGGCAACAAGTGCGGGGATAGTAGTCTTCCACAGACTTTAGTTAAACCGACAAAGCCGATGATAACTGGTAAATATTATATTTTGTTTTCGTAGAATTAGCAGTGTATCATTTTATGGTGCTCGTTTCTTAGTAATTCCATGAACCATGACATTAATTATATATTTTCCCTGACAGTGCTTTGTAGCGGTGCTTAACTGGCAGTGATCAAAATATATATACTTATCCGGTCTATGAGAAGTGAACTAATATTACCAAGTAACATGAGCGGGTCGCCACATCAATGATTTGAACTCAAATGATCGAGTCCAATAAACAACAATATTACTAGTTACTCAATATTATTTCATCTAAACACTGATGAAATGACAGTTACTGATCGTCCTGAGCGGAAGCCTCTAATGCAGCGCTAACATCTCAACGACCACTAGCCCCACGTGACGTGTAACGGCTTATGTACAATGAGTCAATAATAAGCTCTACTGACCATCTCACGCTTCCTGCATAATCCCAAATCTGTCCAACGGATCTGTGTTTTCTTCATCACTTCTATATCAAAATAAACTACTATACGATGGCTGACATCAAGCCCCCTTTCACCGAAGAATCGGCTCGGAAGAAGGTCAAGGCAGCTCAGAACCTATGGAACACCAAGTAAGAACTCCCTCCCTCCACGACATGTATCCCTCTGGGAGATCTAGAATCCTGTATCTTGCACGCTGTCGTCATTTTCGACGCTGGTATGAGGGGTTAGAGTCTGCCGTGAACTCAGATTTTCATCCCTTGCGTCCAATCGAGGCCTTTACCTCGTGTCTCCCATTCTTCACGCCCTGCATTGATTTGATTCCATTTCTCTCTGATACCCCACAGCATTCTTGACAGCTGCTGAAACTCACACACTGTTTCTGCTCTACTGCTTGCTCGCATTCTAACGGGCTTTACATGTAGGGATCCCGTGCGAGTTGCACAGGCTTATACGCCAACATGTATCTGGCGCAATCGGACGTCATTCTTCTCCGGAACAGAGGGAATCGTTGAGTTCCTGACTGCGAAGTGGAAGAGGGAAGAGAATTATAGGCTGCGAAAGGAGTTGTTCTCCTTCACCGATAACCGCATTGCAGTACAGTTTTGGTACGAGTATCAAGATATTGATGATGGTCTGCGTTGGAAGCGGTGTTATGGTCTTGAAGACTGGACCTTTGATCGAGAGACTGGAAAGATGTGTAAGAGAATGATGAGCGGCAATGATGTGCTCATCGGACCTGATGGAAATGGAGAGGGAAGATGGTTTGTGGAGGGAGTAGATGTCGAAGACGTCGAAATTGGAGAGGAACATTGGTGAATGGCTACCTCTAATTTTCTGCACATCATAAGGCCGCTGTCATTTACTGCATTAGCAATAATCCCTATATTTAGGGGATCCGAGAGAAAAGCAAAGTGTTGGAATTATCGCGATTCATGATGCTCCCTATGGTATGTCGGATCCGAGAAGCACTGTGGTATTCCATCTCCGTCCTCCTCTTCAGATGCCCGTCAGACAAGAAAACCTGTCAACATATCAGAAGGTGTTATGTCCTTATCGACAGTTGTTAGATATTTATTTGATAAGACAGTGGACGGGTGGCCTGCGTCTACACACGCAGAGACCGCAGGTAATTTTCCGAAGCGCAATGTAAGAGCGAAGGGCAACAATTATCCCTATCTTTGCGACTTAAACCTAGTGTAAACAAGGGGCAAAGTAAGCCTGTCTGGAGTATTCGACAGACTCGAGCGGCGTGCAAGCCCCTGTCTTCACGCCACGAAGGGGGGAATGCATGTCCCTTTGACTTGCCAAAGATCCCAGCCACCTCTTTATCGCCGGTGTCTGCAATGACGTCGCATTTGATGAGCCTAGGGGTTTCGATCACATCCGGGGAATTTAATGGAAAGATGGGTTTTGCGGATCCTTGAATACCACGATCAAAATCAAAGATCAGTCAATGCGGCATCCAAGTATTATGCCTGCAAAAATGAATATCATCATGATCACTTTAATTACTTACCTGAGATGAGTCGCATCAATGAGATAGATAGAGGATTCCTTTGTGTCAACTTTTTGTAGTCAGCAGTACTGGCAAGAAAGCATAATTAGCCCGGGTTGATTTCCGCATTCCAAACTGTACTTCACACAATATTGCCGGATGCCCGGGTGAATGGAGAGGAATTCCGAGCAAAACAAACACTCGATGGTCATTCCACAGACTCTCCTCGCCGTGGTATGTAGCAAACCCGGCTGAGAAAACCATGTTTGCTCGCTTTGACCGCGGAGCATGGCTCAGGAAAGCATGCCTCCAGGAAATTACCGGTACTCTAGGAGATTCATCTGCACTCCTATGTCCCTCTCACCTAGCCATAGCAGTCTGGAGTTGGTTTGATCCGCAAACGTTGTGGTTGACTACCTTTCCCTCATAGCACTACATGGGGACCTGAAAGGGCAGACAGGCAGGAGAGTACTAACAGAACAGCAGGAGCAGACGATAGGCGATTCGAACAACAAAAACCTCAAGTATTTGCTGTTTGCACGACGTGCGCGTTACCTAGGTCTACGCGTGAGTGACTACTCCAAACCTATAGAGAGAGCTTGTCAACTGTATGTATCAGTCTATTTCATCGTGATGTATACGCGTCAATATTTCTAACGATATGACAGCCCAGCATAGAACAATCGAGGCATATACGGGGATCTTCTATATGCAGACGCGTGTTTGATTGACTCTTTCATCGATAAACGGGGCAGATGGACGGGGATACAGCTCTTCTTACTCCCGACACAATGCGGACTCCCTTGACGGATGCTTCAGCAAGAGTAAACAAATGCCTTGCCCCGATTACAGAGCGAGAGGAGCCACCGAGACAACCACAGCAACAGATGACATCGCCGGTGCCGATGTCCATTGTGACAAGTCCTCTGTCCGCAAAGAATGCAGATGTCAACTGCAGCAGCCCAGCTCCAGGCTCACAGCCAGGCACTAATCGCAATTCTGTAATGTCAGCGGCGTCAATAATCACCAACCAAGGCAAGAGGAAGACACATGTGGGACCATGGCAACTCGGAAGGACACTCGGCACGGGGGTGAGCGGCCGCGTGAGACTGGCGAAGCACTCAGTAACGGGACAGTTGGCTGCGATCAAGATCGTCTCAAAGAAATCCGCCGCCATAACGCAGAGTGCGAGTATTGCGGGAATGGATAAGAAGGCCAATCGTATCGGAGGTATAGGGCCGCGCCAGATCCCATCCGGGCTGGAGCGCGAGGTTGTCATCATGAAACTGATCGAACACCCAAATGTGATCAATCTTTATGATGTTTGGGAGAACCGGGGCGAATTGTAGGTAACATTGGACGCAACTGGGAGTTATGGCTAACAATACGTAGGTACCTAGTATTAGAGTTCGTTGAAGGGGGCGAATTGTTCGAGTACGTTTCTGAGAACGCCCCTCTTCGAGAGGACGAAGCGGTACGGATATTCTGTCAGATAATTGCTGGCCTGGGATATTGCCATCGCTTCAATATCTGTCACCGAGACCTGAAACCGGAGAACATACTTCTTGATGCGCAGGGCAATGTGAAGCTCGCTGACTTTGGAATGGCCGCTCTTCAGCCATCGCATCGTTGGCTTGACACGTCTTGCGGTAGTCCACATTATGCTGCTCCGGAAATCGTCGGAGGGAAGAGATATCTTGGTGACAAGGCAGATATATGGAGCTGCGGCATAATATTGTATGCATTACTGACAGGCTTTCTTCCATTCGACGGAGATGACACCCACCGCACACTAGAGCTGGTGAGGCGAGGAGAGTTCAAAATTCCTCCAAATATTAGCCGTGAAGCCGCAGACCTGATCATACGCATATTGGAGAAGAACCCAGATCATCGAATTAGCATGAGCGAAATATGGAGACACCCTCTGATCAGGAAGTATGAGAAGCGCTACCAAGGGGCAGTGGACTATCATATCGGTCCTGCACCGCCGCTTATGCCCGAAGACTGTGGCCCACCCATTACAAACAAGGAAGACGTGGACATCGACCTTCTGAGGAACCTGCAGACACTATGGCATGATGCTACTCCCGAAGCAATACTGAAGAGGATCTTAGACCCTACGTAAGTCAAGCCATGTCCCTGATTATGATACATGTAACGCCTGCATGGAGGATACCGAGCGAGTGAACCTGAAGCTGATTGATGGAACAACTAGTCCGAGCCATCAACGCCTATTTTACAATGCTTTGGTAAAATTTAGAAACGAACAGTTGGAGAATTATCAAGGACAGACTCTCGAGCACTCCGCCAGCGACTATCACCATATATCAGTGGCACCGCGTACACCAAGTCGCCGAACTCGACGTGCGAAGGGCAGCTCAGCGAAGTGGTCGCAATTTCCACCCGTGAAAGAAACAGGAATAAGGACCAAATATAATGAAGAGCCAAAGTCCTGTGCGACGACGCGAAGCTACGACCCGTTCCGGTCTCCACAAGGCAAATACCCCCCGAGAGAAGCGAAGTGTGCGAAGATCACAGTCTACCGTAATGGGCTCATTGTCGATGTTGATAAGACCGTAAAAGAGCCCACAGAAACGGCTCCCCAACCGAAGCCAGCTGCAAAGAACGCGGATCTCGAGGTGCCCCAGGTGCCTCAGGTGCCCGAGTGTCCACCGAGCTCACCATTCGTGCTTATGCGTGATAAGCGCATGAAGGTCAATTCCGTCAAATCGTTCCATTCAAAGACCTCGTTATCTGGGTCTCGTCGGGCTCTTTATGTCGCATCAACGCCGCGTTCTGCCAGCTACAAACGCAATGTATCCTTCCATCACAAAAGGAACCGCTCGCAAGGCTCAGTACTATCCACCAAAGCGAGGCAACCGCGGCCGAAAGCCCGCAATATCAGGCTTGATGCAAGTGAAAGCACTGTCATCTCTGACTACGACGATGATCCATTTTCTGACGCACAAGAGAGCCCCTCGTTGCCCGCTCAGCCCACGGTTGTGCGTGGAGCTGGTGTCACAGTCAGGAATTGCCCTCAGATGAGAAGGGTGCGAAATAGCGATATCATTTGGAAAGACGATGCGCGGAAGGTGTCCTATGAACTAAGTCAAATATGCGAGGAGGCTTTCAACGGCAGCTCACTGTCCACGAACTGCACAGCCAGCACATGCATTGGGTCCGAAACCCCTGCGACATCCTTGTCGATCGCCAGCCTTGAGGTGTCTCATCAACAGCTTGCTTCCAAAGGACACTCGACCACACGCACGGCACCCCCAGCCGCATCGTCGCCACGATCATACACGGCTGCAGAGCTTACTGAAACTCGTCGTAAACTGATCCAGCATTCAACTAAGGACGACTCAGGAAACATCCCGGGCTACTTGAAGCCGATCATTGCGCACCTAGATCGTCTAATTGAGCAGGATGAATCGAAACGACGAGAGCGGCGGGAGAATGCTATACCTTATCCCAGTGCGCTGAGGGAGCAATCTGTCCGGTCGTCAAGTGAAACCCCGCAGCCACCAGAAGCAACCAAACTCCCGGAAACTGCACCCAACCCTCAAGTCAATGCTGGTTACAAAGTAGAAGACCAAGGAACAGCCGTGCTGCCAACTCCTCAGAAGCATCCTGGCCGCTCCAACCGCGATGGAAAGAGAACAGTTCGCATGGTGCCTCATAGTTCTCTGCAGTCGATGGGGCCAGCCAAGGACTTGAATATTCGAAAGAACCGCAGTTCTATTCCCGAAGACATTCCAGAGACACCGGACGCGTGCACAACAGATGCTGAGAGAGACCAGGCTGCAGCATCTACACGCAAGTTCGCTTCCCTGAACCCCGGCCAAGATCGGGGTCCCTGCGAACTGGACCCCATTGAAGAAACTCCAGGGTCGCCCAGACGTAACGGCACTCGTTCTTCGGACAATAAGAAATGGTCATGGTTTCAGAACAGGTCTCAAATGGCAGGGGATCACACTACAAGATATCCTAGCGACGTCCCGCAAATCCAACCGAGTTCAGCGACTGTGATCAGACACCACCAGGGTGACTCGAGAGGAGCGAAGGCCAACACCCAGCGAGATAGTCACTTCAATGGAAAGCCGTCGCGGACGAAGCCTAAAGGCGGATTCTTCAGAAGACTAATGAATAGACGAGCAAGCAAGGAATCTCAGAACCAAGATACAGGTTAATTTTGTCTACCCATATAGCTAAAACAGGAAACTGATCACCAAGTACAGGCTTTGACACTGCAGACACCAATGTCTTGCTCCACGAGAACATCGAGACTGGTAACACAACAGACACCGAATTCGACGGCAAACCTCTTCCACCTCCCCCACGTGGTGGAGGAAAGAGCCAGAACTGGTTCGCCCGCGTATTTCAACTCAAGCCTGCTACTCGAGTGATAGCACTCAACACATCGACCACCAAAGCTCGGAAATACATCCATAAGACAATGCGTGAGTGGAAGAAATGGGGTATGGAGGAGGTTTACCTTGACAAGGACAAACGAGTCATCTACGGAAGCGTGGGTGAAGTCAACTGTACGTCTCCCAGACCACACGGATCAGATCATTACGAAAGAAGCCCAACTAACCCATTGATTTGCAGTGCTAAATCTTCGACCGGTCCAATTCTCCGCTGAGTTCTGCACATACCTAGAACAAGGTCGACAGGAGAACCTCAGCCTTGTTCGCTTCAAGCAAGAGCGGGGAGCAGCATCATCCTTCCACAAGGTGGTCGACACTCTCTACCTCCTCATGAAGGGCCAGCACATGCTCATGGAAGATCCGGCCCGAGCAAAAGAGATGGTTCGAATTCTGGACGACTACCCGAACTCTTGAAGATGATGAATACCCACCCTTTTGATTCCCATCCTCATATTACTCTCCTAAACTGTTTCTGGACTATCATGACCATCTGGATGGACTTTGCAAGCCTTCTCTAACCACCTACCAGGCCCCTTCAATTATCACTGCATATACCCTCAATCAACAACCCCTTTCAGGACTTCATGTTCATAATCTCTCAATGTCTTTCCCCCCTTCCCTCTTTCCCAATCGTGACCTCATCAGGTCGAATTCCCAACCAATTATCTACCAAACAAAAACACTCGCTTGATTCATCATATTCTCCTTCCTTATCTGACTAACCCTTCTAACTTCTGTCACTCTTTCTGAAACATTTCCTTCCTTCGTGGTTCCCATTTCCATTTCCATTTCATCCTATATTTTGTATTCTACTCCAGCGTCTACCGTTCCATATTCACTCGAGTCTCCAGTTAATCCCATTAATTGAATTTTCAAAGCAAACGAACCGGATTAAAGTCTCTTGATACCAATACCTCGCTAGTCAATTCCATACCTACCCTAAGTCCCTAAATCGCCCTATAATCATTCATTCCCCAGAAGAAAAATCACACATTCTCTCTTTTATTATATGCCAGCCAGCCATTTAGCTGCTAGTACTTTGTATACATACCTGTTTTTATTTCTATTAGCTTTAATATAACTACTTAGCTCTTTATTTCTTTCCCAATGCTTGTCGAGCTGAAAGTGCTTATTTGGAACTATGCTCCCCAAACTTCAAGGCTAGTGGGGGTCCCAGCTAATACCGGTGGTCAAGTTACAATACAGGATTACGGACAATCGATTGTAACAGCAGACGCGCAATGATCTACTTAGTATATGGCCAGGAAGATACCTAATAAACAAGATACGTAGGTGTTTGATACTTGACTATATGAGGTAGGTAACGCGGAAACACAACGAATAATATGCACAAATCAAGATAGGCACCAAAACAATTCGCATGTAACAGAACGCATGGTGATTGCAAGTTGTAAAAGTTGATCAGACAGCCTCCCAAGTATAATACGATTAAAAGCAGAACATCAAAAATTGAAACCAGAATGACCTCCTTTTTCGCGAATGATGGCAAAGTACCGTCCCAAAACAAGCCGTTTCAGAGCAGACAACATAACTCGGAAACAAGAGCATGAACGCAGGACAGATAGCCTCCCGAAAGTAGTGAAACACATGGAAAAGACAAAGCCACCGCCAATAGCATTTAAGAAAGAAAGCCTCATCACACATCTTGTTCGGAAGAAATGGAAATGCAGCAGATATTCGCACCAATGATTCGTTTCGTGATGGCTAACGCAAAGACAGACATTGCCGACAGATGGAGCTCTCGATCAAAGCTCGTCATCCAGGTGATCCCAGCATAACCGCCTGTTTCCAAGATGCGGTCACTGATCGAAGGATGCAGAGTGTAGATTTCACTTTGCTTGACGTTTCTCGGAGCTTCGAACTGGACGTGGTAAAGAAAACGAACGGAAAGACCAACAAGAAAATCGTTATTAGTAGGTCGCCCTAAGTAGTTTATAGCCAGTGACAGTGTCTTTGGAAAGGGAAATGTTGTAGATGATGAAAAGAACAGTGCGCGATATGATGACTGTCAAGGCACTGTAGCTGCCGGATGAGCGCTGCAACATCGACATCCACATGCGCAGATGACCGTATAGAATAGTCAACAAGACAGACACCCTCGCACTTGAATCGTGCAGCTCGTAACTCTCTTGCGTCTCGTTTCCATGACCTCGTAGCTGAAAAACTTCCAGTTTTGCCTCTCCTTTTTAATTGTTTTTATATCCTGATTTCCTCGGACCTCTATTCACTCAAGGCATTGCGTTGCGCTTCAATAGTCGGCGTGATTTGTTAAGATGTGATCTCCGTCCAGGCATTGCACATGAATTCATTGTCTTCGCTTCATCTTGCTCTTTCGTACCCCAATGAACGTGCGGCAATGGCCGCAAGAAGAGCAGCATGGGATGAGATATTACCACGACTATCACATGGACGTGTGACCAGCACACAAGCTTTGCGCGTCAGCCATCGACGATCTTGAACGTGCCTCCTTCCGCTGCATCTCCATAATCTTTCGAACTCATATCCGTCAAACCACCCTAATCCCCATCATAGCCAACCCGTTGGCTGGATGTCATGTCGGCATAGTCGCAGAGAACTATTGGCCTAGGCCCCGACGGTTCAATGCATTGAGCATGTCACTATCGGTGCTAGAGCGGCCTTGGCCCTGATTCTGACCTTCTCCAGGATTCAACATGTCTCGCACATTCAGCCCGCCGCGAGTTGAACCCCCCGGGGTGGAAGTGGGGGGAGGAGTCTGATTGGGGTTCACAGGAGGATACGGGGAGCTGTGAGGAGACGAGGAATGGCGACCATCATAGGGATAATTCGATTGCGGAGAAGTACGTCGCTCATGTTGAGGCGGCGGCGGATAGTATGGGCTCGTCGCACTATACGTCTGATAGCCAGATGCAGATGTAGCGGGTGTCACCGGGGCGAGGTTAGTGGGATCAGGGTATTCAAAACCCGAGCCTGATCCTCGACGACCAACAGGTCTCTATTAAGGAGATTAGTATCCCGAGAAACAATTGGATCGCAATAATAAGCTCGTGCTACTCACATGATCCTGAGCTCCATTGGGGAGAGGAGGAGCGTTTGCGTATTGAGGGGGGTACACCGATGGAAGTGTACTCTCCGGTTGCTGCTGTGGTGGGAGGGGCTGGCCATGGGCACCATAGAGCATGACTCCTCCGGGAGGCGGTCCGCGGCCTTGGTTCTGGGCATTCCGTAGGTGAGGGTAGGCGGCATGGGCAGGGACAAAGGCTTGCGCCTGGGATGAGACTGGCGTGAACATGCACTCCTGGTTGAAGCGGATGCAGTTGCTGCAGCGTCCATCCTGAGAGCTTTCAAATCCCGAGCAACGGATCTATTGGTTCCAGAAAGTAAAGGGTCAGTTGTGACCGAGTACAATACGGGTCTCCCATAAAGGGAGCCATTTGACAAAACGTACCTTCCGTCTCCGGCAGTAGCGACACGCGATGGCAGTCCGCTGACGAGGAGCAGCAGCTTGATAGACTACTTGAGGCGGAGGGGGTGCGCTGTACATGTCTGGGGGGCGGTAGGAGCCGGGAGGGGGTGCCATGCGGTAGGGGTCCTGCGACTGCGGGGGAATAGCTGCCATGTTCGGCGGAGGCGGATACTGTCCAGGTGCAGACGGGTATTGGTGATCTGGTGGTGGGTAGGAAGCTGGGGGGTAAGAAGCTGGAGGGTACGAGGCCGGAGGATACTAATGGGTTGAAAAGAGCATCAAGGTTAGCCAACGCACCGTTTAACACACTCGAGAAAGAGCCGCATCGCAGGCCAAGGCGGAGATCGAGGGCATATGAGGGATAATTAAGGATAAATTATATGGTGCATATATGCGACAACGTGAAATGAAAGCAGAGGGCAACGTACAGGATATTGAGAGGTTGGTGGATAGTGAGGAGGTTGTTGACCATCACCAGGCTGCTCAGGTTGACTAGTGTTCCATTGCGGTGGAGGCGGATACTGTCCCGGCCGATTAGGATCGTTGAAATCGTTGGGATTGCGGTACGGGCCCTGCCGGTTCGGGTCGTTGTGGTCGTTGGGATTGCCGGACATTGGTAGAGCGAGCGTGCCAGAGAAGCTGATTTATAAAAGGAAAAGGAAAAAGGAAAGAGGGAAAAAAAAGACGGGAACGGGCGACGGAGGGAAGCCAGAAAATAGATGCAGGATGATGTGAGGTGAAAGTCACGGTCCCGCGGGTCGTTCAGGCGAAAAGGTAGGCAGGGATGGTGGAAATGGTAAGGTTCCTTGGAGAGCGCGGGCCGCACGGGCAAAGCGTATGTATGTATGATGCTGTCTGACTGTCTGACTGTATGTATGCTCGTATGTATGGCTCAAGGAATGGACGGCCGTATGTATGTAAGCAGTATGTAAGTACGTAAAGTATGTACGGAGGCGAAAG
The DNA here is from genome assembly GCF_003184755.1 of Aspergillus piperis CBS 112811. NCBI lineage: Eukaryota > Fungi > Ascomycota > Eurotiomycetes > Eurotiales > Aspergillaceae > Aspergillus > Aspergillus piperis. The sequence goes on along the minus strand of NW_020291596.1, from coordinate 1,061,541 downwards.
GTGTCGGTGTAAGGCGACCAGGTAGTGTCGATGCGGAGTCAAAGCCGGTCAGAAAGTCGACCAATTCAAGTACAATTCCAGCTCCCGTCGGGTGATTTTCGAAGCTAGCATAGCCTCGTGGTCACGCTTAAGCCAGAATGAGGGAGGCAGAAGAGCCAAGTCGAGGGGGAAGAGTAAAAAGCAGGAAAAGGGAGTGAGTGAGTTGAGTTGAGGAGGCGAAATAAAAGAGGGAAAGAAAACCAAAAAGAGGTTCTAATCCGCAGATGGAAGAAGCCGAGGAATGAGATGAGCGCGGATAGGTGAGGGAGGGAAGGAAAAAAGACCAGGGGGCAAGAGGGAGGCGGTGGAGGGAAGGAAGACGATTAAGAGGTCGCGGTGGTCAAATTTAGCAAGGGTCAGGGAAGGATGGTAAGGAGGGGGTGGGAAGGTAAGGGAAAATATAGAAGGGAAAAAAGGGACAAAGAGGAAAAGCGAAGGCGTAAAAAATAAAATAAGGACCAGAAAAATAAAATAAAATAAAATTGAGAAAATAATAAAAAAAATGGGGAAAGAGAAATTCCTTTTTTCATTTTCCTTTTTGATTATTTTTTCTTTTTCGGATTTTTCGAAAAAAGAAAATAGAAAAGGGAAGAAAACGAGAGCCTCGGGGATTTCAGTTATGACGTGAGCGTTGAGCACTGAGGGGCTCCAAAGATGATGGCCCGTAATATCAGCCAAACTGAACAGACTGGGCTGGTAAGTTGTAATAGATTTTAACGATGGAAACTCGCGAATTGATTTAGAAGACACTTCAAACGCAGCCAGAGTATCTTGAGGCGCAATGGAAGATCTGGTAGCAAAAACGGGAAACCAAGACCTGAACATACCGGAAGATAGTGCATATGGTAGATAGATACCTCAGCCCAGAGAAAGGGGATTACAGAGCTTATGAAAGGCTCTCTCTTTGAACCGAGAAGGTGATACTAGGCTGTTATAAGCATGGTGGTGGTTGTCAGCAAAGAAAGACGCAATAGCGTCTCCAATGCCTGACAGTAGCGCAATGCAACTGTCATCAATGATCAGACATCAAAGAAACCAAAGCTGCGAGGAGGACAGGGACGGGCCTGTTGATCCACGGCTGTAGCGAAAATGCTGGGGTTTTGAAGATGCAAACCGACTATCTGTGGGAGGGCGTGTACACACCTGTCTGCCCTTTTACCGCTTGGGACCCTTCTCTTTCCTCAATTATTGCCTAATGTGAAGACAGAAAAAGGAAAGAAAGGAAATTAATGAGCCCACGTAGATCTCGATGCCCAGGATTCTTAGGCAAACGTGATCTCTGCAGGAAACAAAAAGCAATGCGATGACAGGGAAGCCATATCTTCGATATTTGGAACAGATGCATATGGCACAGGATGAACCTTTCCTAGTTAGTCCTGGAAATACGGGGATACTGTATAATACTTTACTATCTATGCGAATCGAAAGACCGAGAAAGTTGAAGAGACTTGAGTACTAAAAAAATCTAAGACCTGACATAGTATGGAAAATTGCCAAAGTGAAGAGACTGGTCGATGTATAGACATGATTGGAATAAGTCAGATGCCCCCATCCCATACCTTTTACTAAATTCTAGGTAATACTAAGAATACAGTGTAAAGGACGAAGTCGGAAAAGGCAATATTTTTGGGGACATTCTAGCAGACCTAGTCTTCAATTATAACCCATTGTCTAGTTATCTCGGGTTTTCATTTTGTTAAATTCCACAAACGACCCTTAGCAATGACTCAGTTGAGGCGCTTTTCTTTTCTTCTGAACTAATTTCCACTTGTGCAGCTTGAAAACAAATAGATTGATTGACTAACTGGAACGGCTCTATCCCGATCACCCAAAAGGATTTCCCAGTGCGACGGGAAGAGACCAAAATGGACACTTTCTGGGTCGCCGAGTCCGCCGGTCCGTCCGGGAGGCGAAAAGGAAAACGGTTGGATCAAGCGCGTCAAAAACGACACGAGACGCAGGGTACGAGTCCCACGGCTGGCGGAAGCGGAAAGGCGGGAAGATTCGCGATGGGGACTTCCAAAGAATGCAACAGGTGGTTATTTGGGTCGACTGGGTCCCTGGATACGATGCGGGTATGAGGAGCGAGGAATCATGGCGCGCCTACTACTTTTCATACCCGTTCTAGCTACGCGCGACTCTGGTACGTATTAATCAAGACAAGAAAGCGGAGGCGATCTAGTATCATGGTGTCCTCAACCAGTCTCCATGATGGATACTATCATTGGTTCTGCTGGAGAAAATCACCACGCGGGCAATTAATTTGTCGTGGGTGCTAGAATCACCATGGAACCCAGGCTCCGTCGTCGGGCAAATGAATAGTACCAGACAGTTTGGGAAGGGTCATTGGTCGATCCACCATTTTGAGGAAGAGAGAGGGGGAAATGATACTATGGGTGGTACTTGTTTCTTCTGTTTTTTCCCAATATTTACTAGGATAGAACGATTAAGACGGAATGTGTGGAGCATCTCCAGTAAAATATAAAGCTGAGAAATTTCAGTGTGTTCTGGTGGTGGTGTAGTATTGCTGACTCGACGAGAGGATGTGGTGGGTGTAAAGAAAAAAAAGGCAGGGGAAAAGAAAAAGAAGAGAGAGGAGGGGGAAAAATAAAATAAAATTAAAAACACATGTGGAAGGATGGAGTAGCGGTCATGGAAAGGAATAGCGTAGAAGAACGGTCCGCAGACCAGGTGGACCCTGTCCAACGCGCCAGCGACCCATAGACATGGACGGGGACTCACCTAAGACGCAGCTAAAGTATTCACGGTTCCATGGGGATCAGCTGAATCGCTGTAAGGCCCTCGGGTTGGGCGTTTGGCAGGCCCCGGCGACCGCACAAACAGCCACTCCTGTTGCGTCTAGAGCCTGAAGAGGGGCGTAAGTTTGCCAGAAGGCGCAAGTGACGACTGATGACGGAGGGAGGGTACGCCGGGACGGGTAAAGGCGCCGTGACGGAACTCCACCGACCGCTTCAAGTCCTTCCGTCTCCAGTTTGGGGGCTTAGTCGCGTTTTCTACTTATTACGGTGTCCTATTTTTCTTTTCATTGGGGGGTGTTTTTATTTTCTATTTCGATTTTTCATTTTCCTCATCTCTCTTGATTTATTATATTTTTCTCTGCCTTTATCTTCTTTCTACTTACGAATATTTTCTTTTTATTATCCTTTTCGCTTGTGGTGTCTTGCTCCTGTTTCTTTGGGTACCTTGACATTATACACGTTAATATGTGTTTTGTCACCCTTTGGGCGGGCATTGAAACACCGCTGCGGATTGTAATTCACATGACCACTTCGCCATGGCTGAATGGGCGTTGAAACTATCCCAGTTACAGCGTTTGTGCCGGGTCTTTGTGCTTTTGGACTGGTACCAAGATAGGAACTGACTGCAGTAGTCACTACTACTACGTACTAGGTACACTACTAGGTAAGTACTCCATACATACAGCTGGCAGTACTCCGCCCGTTTCAAACATACAGAAAAATACCAGTGTATACCCAGTACTAGCACCAAGCAGTCTAAAGTCGGCCACAACATATATGCGAAGCAGCGCACTACTCGAAAATATCGGAGGTGCTAGGCATCGTTTCTATTAGCCAATGCATCTCCAAGGCGCCAGTTCAAACTGGCTCAGAACAAGGCCACACGCCACGTCGAATATTTGCCAGCAAGGACAGAATCATCCTTACTAAGGTTTCAGTAAGAAATAGTGCTTACTAGAATCTCCACGGGACAACAATCAGTACTAGTAATGCTGGAGCATGTACCATAGACAACCTGGTTTTATGATAACCACTGCTTGAATAATGTTGCTACATGCATACTTACTTTGCACTTCCAGCATTATTCCACCCTCAAATAAGTTCAATGATCCAGGCTGAGTTCGGGGAAGGGACATCCTGGCTCCACCCGGGTAAAGCCCGAAGCCCCGAACTTTTAAAGAAAGAGGGGCTGACGGCCCGTGGATGGCAAAAGCTCTGTCGGAACCCTACTAAATACTGCACATCACTAGTTCTTCTTCAATATGGTTGCAGAAAATGAATAATCATCGGCAGTACTACTGCCGACCTTGCTGCTGCATACATACTCGACAACACAGCGGCCCACAAACAACTTCGTCCTGGTCACACTGCTTTGATTTGCTTGATTTACAGGAGGGACCGGCAACGCACATGCACAGGCAACAATCAGAAGACTAGAAAAAAATAAATAAAATTTTCTTCTAGGGAAGGAATGGAAAGGAAGTGTGGGAATCCAGCCTTAATGTCCCACTTTCCTCATGCTGTGTTCCTTTGTCCCGGAGTACTTTTTTCTTCTCCCAACGAAGTTGGTTCGCTTTGTTTTGGGGAAAAAACCCAACAGCTCTCAACACATTCACTTCCTTTTCTCCGTTTACCAATTATTCGATGGGGAACTTATTAGGAAGGTGGTTTTACCTCCGATTTGGTATTTCTTCTCAATTCCCAGAGCTCCGGTACGAAGGGGGCCGGGCAATATTGAACCATGGTTGCTTGCCACTTAGTGTACCACAGATCGGGGCCTCGGAGCAATGCATCGTGGCTTTCTTACCAAGCAGACAGTGTCTCGAACCAGCCCACTCATTTCATCCTCAGCGCATCCTCCAAAGATGATTATTGGGATTGTCGGGGCCTTGTTTGCCGGTACCTGGGCACTCCTTACATACATACCATGATCCGATGACCGGGGGAGGGATAGTGGGTGAAACTGCAGAAGAAGAAAAGGACGCTTTCACAGACAAAGGAGGGGTGGGGAAGGGAACACCCCAAAGCTGGTCATCAGCTGCAACCAGCTTAGAAGGTAAGTAGGTACTTTGCAGCTAACTAAAGTGGTTGTCATTTCTCAATGATACATACCTGCCCGCCTTTGCTGCATCGCGCATGCGAGGAACAGCCACTAACTACCCTTACTGCACAGCTTGGCTGCATCCTCTTCAGGCTTTCGTCTGCCTGCTGGAAAGAAAAAGAAATGAGAAATTGCTGATAAGACGCTACTGTATGGTCGTTGTATGACAATACAAGGTACATACGAAGGTAGTATAATATACTACTTACATACAACAAGGTGCGCCCCGGGCCTCTGCCGAACAGAAAGGCAGAATATGTATGCTTCGCAGTAGTGCCCGCGTGCATGCAGCGGCTGCCTTGTTGTGGTCAGGACTCTATCCAACACACATCCCTGTAGCCAAACTGGCATCATTTGATTGGGGCAGCACGACTGGGAACTCCCTCAAACTGGCTCCCAAACAAGCAAACATCTGCACCATATCAATTCTTCACGATCGTGTCTCTAATATGACTCGTCACCAGCGGGAGCCTGCATCTCTCAGAGCTAATTGTCATGACAGACTAGCAGAAGGAAGAAAGGGAAAAAAAAATAAAATAAAAAGATAAAAGCATCACCACGGGGAAAAAAACTAACAAGTAATAATACTAAAAGACCAGCCCTCACACCATACGCACGAATCATCTGTCGAATTGCTACTATCTCCCTGGTTTAACCCTCGGCCCTTCTGATCAATGAGGGATTGGCTACCTATACTACCCATGGCCCCCAATACCCAGGATCCCTTGCATCCTCCCACCATACCTGGGGCATGTTTCGAACGGTACGGTCCAACCCGTCCGCAAGGGCTATCAGCAATAGATGCAGCTCAGATATGCAGCCTGAGACTTGACTTGGAGAGAATTGAACGGGATCAAGGCATCAGGCATATCGCGTGGACCACCCACCCCACCGTTTGTTACCCAGGCTCCCCTCGTTTCTCTCCCTCGCCTCGGGGTTGATTGCATGCGTGCATGCATGCATGGATGAATGATCAAACGAAAACCCAAGAGGGATGGTACCTGAGGTTGCAAGGAACCAACAACATACACATACATGGTTCCAGGCCCCATAATTCCAAGTTACCTCAGGCATGTTAGATACGTAGTAGAAAGAGAATGAGGGTGTGGGCGGGCGCCCGGACCGGGACATGCGAGATACTCCCGCGCGCGGCGGATGTACCGTCCCATTGCTCCGAAAGGGGGTAAGGACCACCACTGGGCATGGATGGAAACTCTCTTTCTTTACTGCTTTGAAAGAACTTAAGAAAGAAATTAAGAAATTGCGATTTTCAACCAATAGCGAAATTCGACCTGACCATTCAGAATTCAGAATTACGATTGGGTCACAGAACCTCGAAAATCCTGACGATGGTGGTATGGGGACTTTTTCAAGTGTGACCATCATCATCATCATCACCACCATATCACTATCGCCATAATACAATGTTGCAACGCTTACTTACTCAATTACTACTCCCATGTTCATACGTAGTAGTACTACTAACCTTAGTAGCTTAGTCTCTGTAGATACTCCAGATTTAATCTTGCGCGGAAAGGGATACCGTAGTATGTGTGCCTTCCTTGGAAAAACCAAACCCAATGCCATGGATTCCTTCCATCTTTCTTGAACGAACCTGACACACAAAGAAACTAGATTCGCTGGGTATACGGTCCGAGGCGCGGGTTATCCATGTTCCATCCATTACCTACTCTGAAGTTCCTTCAGATTAAGTACGTACTCTATAATACGATACGAAAACAAAGGAGATTAATATCCATAGAATAAAATAAAATAAGATGAAAGTCGAATAGATGATAAAAATGAGGGGGTTTTTAAAGTGGCTTGAGTTAGACTATTACTAGACAAAAAGATAGAAAAGAAGAAGAAGAAAAAGAAGAAGCCACACAGAGGCAAACTTCCACATCCATTTCTGCTAACAGAAAACCCCCCACTACGTACTACCGAATGTAGTAGTCAAGTCAGACTATACTACTGAACTAACTAACGTGCTAAATAGACTACTACTCACCTACTCGATTTGCTCAGATTTGTACGTAAGCCATGGGGTAACGGTGTTTGGGGGCCAAAAAAAAAAGAAAAGAAAGTAGGAATCAAGAAATAAATTTCTGCCGTCTCAACGAATGATAAAAAGACACACAGGCGAGATCGCATACCATTTGTTCTGAAAGGAAGAGGGAAAAAATAATTAGAAAGTGGAAAGTTGATCCAAGTGGAGAGAGAGAGGAAGAGGAGAAAGTAAGAAAGAGAGGGCTAGAAAATCCATTACTCGACTAAGAATGTCCCCGCAAAAAGCAGCTCGTTTTTACGAGTGGGCACGGAGGTGGGCACGGCGTGATGCAAGTCAGTCCAAAGGTTAAGCGACAGCCGCGGCGCTATCTCATTGGCGTAGAAGAAGCCCTTGAGTTACCGACGCCTCGATTGTGGTTGGGTCCAGCAGGGAAAGGAGCGCTCCGAACCGTAGTCGCACGGCAGCTGATTGGCACACGGCGCGGGGACCATGGGCACCAAATCCCGGTGAATTTAGGTTCCCTTTTCTTTTCTTGTCGGTTCATGGTTCAGCGGTAACGCACTACTTAGTACTTACTACCCAGTGGTTGGGTCGCTCGGAGGATGTTCGGTTCCGGCGATAAATACCTTGAGTTACCGTGCGGTGAGCGGCATGTGTACCGGGGCTCAAATTGCGCTGCTGATACGGAAACGCTTTGCTCGCGTTTCATTGGGTCGGCGGGGCCGCCAACTGAGTCCTTTCCATGGATCAGACCTTCTACTGGAGCTCATACGAAGGGGCATCGAAGGTCCCGGCCACATGGGATGATGGAGCAATAATAATTAAAGTGGCGATGGGAAAGTTGTCCTCGCGCTTGTGAGAGAGATAGAGTGGGTTCGACACACTTCTCTCTCTCTCGCGTTCTCTTGTCTCAAGGTGCGAGCCCACATAACCACCCACCATCCTCCGTCCTGTGGAAAGAAGTGGAGGTCACTATACACGGGCGGAATGGGAGAGGGGATCCATTAGGCGGTGAGCCTGGTTACCGGGATTACCGTCACGTCTTGAACAGATCAGTGGCAAGCAGGGCGCTTCCACTTATGCATGATTACAGACACTGTATCCGAGGGTGGTAACAATGGTGTGCGGCTCCAGTGGTCACAGTGGGTATGAACGCCCCGAGCACGACACTGTGTTGAGCTGAAAACAGATGAAAGACCTGACTAGTAGGAGGAGTCCGCACACTGGTAAGCTGATACCAAGCCTAAGAGGTTGCACCGACATGATAGGCTCGGTCCGCGCTTGCCCACCTGCCGCTTCAGGCATCTAATCGGTGGATATTGTGGCGGTGTCGAGCACGACGATGAGATAATCTTGGAATTAGGAAAGCCCGGAAAGAGGTTGCAGAATGCTTGTGCGTGTCCCTGTGCTTTGACAAATCAGGCTGACACTCACTCACGAGTTATCCAAGTAGTGTGTGTGTGTGTGTGTGTGTGTGTGTGTGTGTGTCTCTGGATCAAGTCGCACGTATGATGTGTAAGACCATCCTTCGGCGTTGGCCCTGTGACAAAGGATGGCGCTTAGATACTTAGTATGAGCGAGCGGCGCCCCCTAGCATCAATTAGTTAATGAAGGGAAGGGCCGTGAGAGACACACTTTTAGTGGGGAGTTCTAAGTTTCCCAGTGCTACAGCCTTGGGACGGCGCCAGACGGGCATGACCATGGCCCGATCGGTAGCGATTGAAAATAACTTGCATTAGCGTCACCCGGTTCAATTTCTGTCGAGCGGGAAACGGCCATGGGTATTTGGGGTGTGGTAGTTAGTTGATTAGTTACGGGATAGATAGTAAGTAGTCAGCCACAACGTTTTTTTATTTTTCCAATTTTATTTTCTTCGGAGAGATAGCACCCGTGTCCCGGAGCCTGGGATTCGAGTATGTGTGTGGACTGTGGAAGTGCATGTTTGTGCGGGGTCTGGTGACATATCCAAGATTCAATGAAGTTATGAAAATGGGGCCGGCCAAGATCCTTGTTTTATGTCGCAATGGCCGAAGTGTTCTTTTTTTTTTTTTCTTCTTGAGGGGAAAGAGATTCCAAACCGGTGAATCTGACAGACAGGCAGACACGGACGCACCCACTGGGCACATGGGAGCGGCAAGGGAGCTAGTCTCTAGCCCTTCATGGGTAGGTGCTTAGTGGAAGTTAGAAGACGTGGCTGGCAACGACGATTCGCTGTGGAGGCAGAGTCATCACCGCTCTCATCCGCAACAAGTCCAAGCATCTGCAACCTAATCACACTGAGATAGCACGGCCAAAGGCGAACCCCTTTGTGTTCCCACCCTCCATAATCTGTTGAGTCTATCATTGACTGATTATCTCTCGCGTAGGTGGTCGGGGATTGGGTGCAATAGTCGTCAACGTAGACGAAGGAAGCAGTAGCATGACATCAGTCGACGGTATCGTGTGACAGCAGTAACTTCCGTTTTGGGGGAGTGCTGGAAAAGAACAACATTCCCATTTGAACAAGGTTTCTTTTCATCATTGGCAATTCTTTTCTATTTTTTTTCTTCTTACTTTGTTTTATTATTATTAATATTATAATTATAATTTTAATTTGTTTTTTATTTTATTCCTATCTTATTTTGTCTTTGGTGGTCGTCATCACTCTCATCGTGTCATAGTAGTGAACCTTTAATCTATTTCACTCCCGTAACTTGTCCACTTAGCCTGTATTTTGTGGCTGCAAGCCGTTAGGGTATTGCTAGTACTTTCTGAGGGCACACCCTCCTTCGACTCCAACGAGTGTCGATACGAGAATCATTTTATCCAGTAATTGAAAATGAGCCATTATGGAGTCAAATTAAAGAAAAATCGAAACCGCAAAACAATCAAAGAAGTAATTCGACCCTCGAGCGCACAATAATTCTCAATTCGAACAGAACAAGGCGTCAGCAGAACAAGATTGTCGGAATTGCACGGTCGCAAACGGAGCCGAGGATTGGTGCTGTGATCCGGATGCAGAGGCGCTTGTGTCAGGGCGTTGGGCAACCGGCCCCCCTATCATCGTCGCCCTGCTAGTCATTCTCCTGGTCATGTCCACGACGGGCCGCCCCGACTCCCGCCGATCTTATGCAGGAAGTGTAGTGTGTGTGAGAGCGAAAGTGTGTGTGTCTCTGTGGGAGTATCTGAGAGTTGCGAGGACCATGCTATCCAAGTCATCATCCTCTTTCCTCATCCGGAATCTACCACATATGACGGTTACTACTGAAGATGAAAAGGTAATTAATGTCAGCAAAACTGTCTCATCTCTGTCAATGCGCTTGATCGGGCCAAAATGAATGACACTCGATCCCTTCCTTCCATTTCCTGCTTTGCAACACCCTCCAGCCTCAATGGCCCCCTCGCACCTTCCAATCCCTAAGCGTCCCTCTCCTTGTTCTCCTTCAGTCTCCCGCTCCTTCACCTTCTAGATCCACACTCCGTCGCTGTTCATCTCGGTCAACTATCAGTGACTTGCAGGCTCCGATGCGTTTGGTTTCGCGCCCTTGACCTACAGCGAAGAAAAGCATCATCCATTGCTTCTTGAACAGGATAGATAAGAGCTCGCATCTTGCACACGCCCCAATGGCTGGAGGAAACTCAGGTAAGGTGCTCCCACATCAGCACACCGCACAAGGTCCATGCACCTCGCTCATATCATGTAAGTAGATTAAGGATGCTGCAACAAGCCAGAAAATTGCGCTTTCCCGCTTGCTGTTCCACATGTTGAACTGTCAGAGCCCAGCCCAGCCCAGCCAGCCAGCCAGCCTCACTTTTTCGCCCATACAACACACATAATATGTGCTTCCTCCTAAGGGCCCAAATAAATGGAGATGGCTTTTGGCTTGGGGGCCTGAGTGTGGTGGTATCTTTTGCTTTGGTACCATACAAGCGGGAACGGAAACGAAAACAGAAACCGAAACCAAACCGGCGGCCGGAAACGCGGTAATACTATAACCGGTAATAACGCGGCGTTACGACGGTCGCAATTGAGGGCGCGCCATAATTTCGTTTCCTCATTAGCTCATTGCCTTCCCTTTTTGGTGCGTTGCCCTTTTCTCTCCTTCGTCCATTAGTCTCCTTTGCCACGTTTTTCTCGACCCTCAGCGGCCCCGTGCATTGGCGTCCGCGTCTTTCCGTTGCCGCCAAAACCCACCATCACCTGCGTGGTGGGCTTTTCTTTCCTGGTTGTCGTTGTCTCCGGTATCTCCAGAATCCTTCTCCACTGTGACCAACGCCGATTCTTCTTGGCCGCCAGCAAAATCCATGGTTCTATGGTGGCTGGTGATCTTTGGGCGCAGGGGTTCGAGGAAGTACTTCCGCGGCCCAACTTAGGGCATCCAGTCATCATGCGTCATCATCGTGATGATGCTTGGATGTTTGTCCACCGTGGGAGGCAACATTGAGAATTCTGGAGACTGGCACTAAGCACCTGTGAGGTGCTACTGCAGGAGGTACTAGGAACCAACGTACTAGTCCTACGTAGGTGAGTAAGGTACCTTACTCCTCTTCAAGTCTCCGAGGGCATAAGCACGGAAGCTTTGGGGTAATTGGCCAGGCCGGAGAGCCGCGTTTGTCGGTAGGAAGGCGGTCTGGAATCCTTCCACTTGGGAACTAACTAATCATCGTTTGGACCTGAACAGTATTAGTTTACCGCCGGCAACGGGAAGAGCAAGACGGGAAGCTCGCCATGCTAGCTGGGATCATCGATCAGCCCGCATACGGCTACGGTCACGTGATGACAAGGGGGCCTATGAGCAGGCGCCCTGGGTCAGCCCATCACAATATCCCCGCCCGTTTTGGGGCTGGCGTGGATGTCGGAAACAGTCGGTAATGCATCCATGGCGGCATGTCAGAGCGACTGGCCTAGGGTGATGGTTCAGTGGCTTGGCCCTAAAGGAAGAAGGGGGCAGAGAACCAGGTTCACCTCCCGGGCCAGTCTGTGCTCGCTCGGGTAGAAAGTGTGTGCGGGCAAGTGTGAGCGATCTTCCTCATATTATGACGTGGCGAAACGAGGAGACAAACAACTCCAGACGGCCCTGCCAGGCTGCCCTGCCCTTCTTTCCAGCCGGAACTCGGTCCAAGGGGAGAGATCTGGGCTTCAGCGCCACGAAGTCGTACCAGAATCTCCCCTTCTGTTCCCTACATTCTCAGTTCTGGATTATTTCGGTTCGGGTCGGTTCGAATCGCGCATCTGACCCCCTGCACATGGGAACATCTTGTGATAAAGAGCCCGGCAATCCAAGTGTGACAACCTGTACGAGGACTCTGGATGGTACACTTACACTCCCCGTCCAGGCGTCTCGTCGCGTGACGATGGGATGGGAGGTTAGGCACGGGAAGAAGAGTTTGGTGACCGATACCTGATCTGGTAGGGATGGCTTGTAACCACTCTACTCGCTAACGCGCCTTTCTCTACCCTCCTGGGCCCTAAGCCGTCAGGGTGGCAAAACCGAAGCAGATGCACACAGGCCACACAACCTTCGAGATCCCCGCTCGCAGAAATAAACGATCAAGTTCCCCTACATACTACTTCAGTTTCTAGTGCTCACAGCCACGGGCGACGCGGGCAATTCTCACTTCATACTATCCTAACTTAAATCTAGTGTCCCAACGCGTTGCTAGCTGGACAAAAACAACGCGACGGGGAATATTCTGAACATATAATACTAACCGATGGTCAGCTGGTGCTGGTATTGCTCAATCCTTCATCCATAGTCCTGCTTGCCGGATCGACTGGAAAGATACTTGGGTAGAGCGCTCCGGGGGGTGGGCTCTCGTAACCAGCAACCAAGGATCTACGGCAAAGCACCCGACGACACATCACATTGTTGATTTTTGCTCCTAGTAACTTAATCTCCGGGCGCGGTCATCAGCCGCAGTCAACCAACCATGATTAACAGCAGGAGTGTACACTCTACCTTCGGCCGGTTGTATGCAAGGGTGGAACAATGGCAGGCGGTACTCCTTGTTTCCACCGTCTTCTTCCCTTGTCTTTCATCCTAAAGGGGGGGGGGGGGGGGTAGGATTGCATCGAAGCAGACCCAAGTTCACGTCGTATGAATAGAGGAGCTCAGCGACACCAGCAGCGCGCTATCTAGATTAGGATGTAAATCTTCGAAAAAAGCAAACATGCGTCTAGGCCGTCAAGCTCGCTGCACGATTCTTAGGGAAACCAAAGTACGAAGTATATTTCCTCTTTGTTAATGACATGGTCCTATTCCCTACCAACCACTCCTACAACCTTCTTGAACGGTTTCTACAAACCGAAACTCATTGCCGTGTCTAGTATCTCTCCCACTAACAGGAAAGGGTGGTACACAGCCAGCCAGCCAGCCAACCAATCAATCTTAGAGTAACCAACTACTACAGTACATCGTGTTCAGGAAACGAGTTCCGTATCTGGAACAATAAGAGCAAAGATTTTGCCAGCCTGCTACTAGTACTATTACTCTTCAGCTCGAATTGGGGCCCGTATTATTGAGTTGTGCCATCAACTCTTTGTTTGGCTCCAATTACCGAAACGGGTATGACGTTTATTATTCCATTTCCGCGTACTTGAATTTGGAGGAGTATTCTTATTGTACTTTTCTTCAAATCATGTATGTATGTGTCTTTGTTTCCTTCTAGTCACCCCTCTTCCTCTGTGTGCCTAACTAGCTTAAGAGGAGAGAGGGGGAGGGTGGTGGGACTTGGTGTACACCTCTGTGCCCGAGGAGGATGGAGAGGGAAGAGGAGAGGGGCTGCAGTCACGGTAATGCCGAAAAAGTTGGGAATATCTAGTCTCTATTGGAGACATGAAGAGGGGAAATAGAGGCTCCACAGGCAATTAGAAGCAATTACACTTAAGCATATCGAGAGATATCGCGGATCCAGTGCTAAGCGTAGCCGAACGAAGATATCGGCCATACAAAGAGAGTTTTGAGCACGGATATCGCGCATAATCTAGATGGGCCCCACGACGCACACAATGAAGGCTCAGGTTCCGCGTCTCTTTTCCACCCTGGCGCGCTTCCTCCACTGCGAATTCTGTCACCGCTTCTGAAGGGAAATCAGCTCCTACGGTAGCGATGATGGGGGATGAGAAAGGGGGACGAATCAGGAAGAAGGTGATAGAGCTCCATTGAGGGGGAAATGAGTTATGATCGCCTATCGAGGCCAGAAATGGAAGTTGGGCGAAGCGATGGGCACTGGGTAAACGATGGGATGCGCGCCTATTGAGCGGAATGCCCCGCTAGTAGTGTGGACGATGGGTCGAATCATGGCCGATCGTCGACAAGCACAAGGTTTCATGGCTTGCAGGCAAGACAACTTTGTAGTGCCCGGGAGAAGGATTTCGCAAGGCGCAATGGAATTGCAAGTGCTGATTCGGAGGCCTTTTTCTCGGGGTGGGTTGTCTCTCCATCTATTCTTGTGCGGTACACACACTCACACCCCCTTTCCACTTTTTCTCTTCTGGGTCCCTCAGGGCTTACAGCTGTCCGGACCGAAGAGGATATGCTTCCGACGTAGCATTGGCTAGACCGGGGAATGACAACCTGGGGAGAGGGGCTGTACAAATCCCCCCCCACTCAGGTCTTACAAGACCATGGAGTGAAACAAGGAATTGTGCGTTAGCCATTTGGGCACTGATGCAGAGTGCGGATATTTGCTTCAATGGGACGAGGGGAAGCAGTGACCTGTGAGAGTCAAGTCATGGACGAATTCGCACTCGTGCAGAAGTGGATAACCTGCTGCTGCTGATAGATGGCCAACGTCGTGGAGCTAACGGCACGTCCGACGGCCCGGCTGCGGCGCGCGGACAGCAGGCCATAACATGCACGTCAGTAGTATCATCCTGAAGGCCTGAATCTCAAAAGTCCCGCGCAGTCCTGGGGGTCATTGGCACGATGGCCATCATCATTGGGGGATGAGAACTGGCGGTAAGGGAATCCCGGAACTAGGTGTTGGAGTATGCCAGGTCCTTAGCGCAGTAAGGAACGAATGTCGTACCGATTTTACAGGATAACCGGTCAAAGGGAAGCAAATGTGGTAGCATCCTGATCCTCTCATGGACCCGATCGAGAGCCAGAAAGACTGTAAACCAAAGGTACACCACGCAACCGTCCGTAACGGGAAGGTTATTCCCATCCACAGGACAGGTGTAGGAGAGACAACATTGGTGGAGATGACCATGGCAATGAGACAACATTACTCACCTACGGATCCAGAATCTACACACCAAACCGACGAGTACTCACGGTTCTGGAGTTCCTTATCAGGGTATACGATCCCCAACCATGAGTCACTTGTCCCATCTCTTCGGAGGTTGAACTGTTTTTCTCCTGCACTGGATCGACTCGACGATGCTATTGGAGTACGTGACCTGTCGGATGATATTTCTTGAGGTCAGTTACGAGGTTCTGACAACACGACAGGCTTTTGTCGCGGCACTTGACCATCCTCTGAGTACAACTGGTTGAGGGTGGGTAACATTGCGCCCGAAGACACACCGCTGTGAGGCTAGGTAGGGAAAGGGAAAGAGGAGGGGCAAGGGGCACAGTGGAAAGGGCCTTGTAATGATTGATACGGCAACTAAAATCCAATAGACGCAGGCGCGGGCAGGCGGGGGGAAAGGCTAAACAGCGAGGGAACAATGGGTGGCATGGCTTACGAAGGGTTCCATGATCCCAGTCAGAGCTGTCATCCTCTCTTGTGCATATTGGTACCAAACTTTCCCCTCTTCTTCTGCGAGAGACGCGTCGATGGTGAAACAACGAAGACGGAGCAGCTGGATATTCTCATTATCGATTTGGTAGCCCTAGGCAGACAAGAAGCTCTCCCAGTATCGTAATTGGACGAAGCGGAGACCCGCCGGGACGGCGGCAGATGCTGAACCATGGAAACAAAAGAGACGGTGCAGAAAACTCTTCGAGACCAAAGCACTTTGGTGGGACGGCGCAGGCAATTTCCGTGTCAGAACCAAGAACTGGACAGCACCTTGGGACTAAAAGTAATGAATCTAGTGATCCACCGACGGTCTTGGGCGGACACAGCCAGCAAGTGCAAGAATCAATCCACCCAGCGTGGCCCCAGGGTGCAAAGCCGGAGCGCAGACACGGTTCGGGTAGGCCCAGTCGGAGGGTCCCGTTCGCGGCTGCGCTTACACCTCCAACCCAGAACAACGGCAGACCTGCCATCACAGGCAGCCAGGAGGCCGTGAACTGCATCCCCAATCTGGTGTGTTCCCCTTTCATGGGGCCAGGGGCTATTGATCCTAGATGCGGCGGTTTTCGTCGAGATGGCTCTGGGCTTTTCTTTCCAGTCTTTGACGCCGAACGATGTCGTTTTCCCTGATGTGGGAGAGTGTGACAGCTCGGAAGTGGCCGTCAGAGCTAGCAAACATCCCCCTGTGAGATGCTTCACCATCTGGCACCAGTTTGCCATCTTCCATTTTGTCCCCCTCGTTCTGCCTTCTTTGGGAGATGATGGTACTTATATACCTGGGATAATGATGACGTCCATGTTCCCAATCAGATGAGACGTATTAGCAATAATACTGATGGACCAGGAATCTCCCTAGGTGTCACCGGGGACCGACTCAGGCACATCCTTCGTTGAGCGTGGTGGACTGAAATAAAAATGCAAGAAGATCGCCTTGCAATCACTGTCATGGCCTTTCGACGTCTGCCGGACAGAGGTAACATGGAGACGGCGAGGGAGGCCCAGATATCCTGGGCCTTCGCTTGGGTGCGCTTTGCTCAATGTGCTTGCAGAAGTCCTCCGCAACTGACCCATTTCATCATTCAGCATTGTGCTGAAGCTTAGCAACGTAAAGGTTCCTCAGGATTGCTTTAGAGTCGTTCAAGTTCAAGCCCATTCGCCTCGAAGCTAAAGCTTTTCAGCCTCATGCCTCCAGATTTCGGGCTCTAACCACAGCGAATCCCCGTTGACTGCTATTGTTCATCACAAGGCGTCTTGATCAGAGGCTACCACGGTTTCAGCTGAATAACCCACCGACATCCCTCGAAAAACAACACCGATTGTCGAGTTTAGCACATGGGGAAGCGATAAACAGCGAGGGAAGAAGCTCAAACTGATGGGTCAAGTGGTCTTGGATGTTGCGATTGAAGTGGAAGATCTTCTTGGTTGCTAGGCAAGACGAGGAAGACGCATGGGCCGGGAGTGACTGCGACCGTGGCGTATGCGTTCTTTCGTCTCTGCTGAACCGTCGAGAAAGCAAGTTCTCAGGCTGGCATGAAACGTAGTAAGTAGGGACATCCCCTCTTTATCTGCGCAAAAACTGGGAAGGGCTTAGCTGACACCAGTCTCAGCATAGTGCAACATATGCTCATAGCCCAGTGACGGTGAACTGTATCTACTCGGAATCTATGGTTAGCTTGGCTAGCCTCGCATAGCATCATCGCACAGAAAGTCAAAGTGATAATGTTAGAAATACAACATTCTATCATACCTTATCCGGTGTGCGATCCATACTGAATTCTATGTCTCTGCGTATGCCAAGTGTTTAGAGCAAGGCGTATGGATGATGGCTTTCGCCGCAGTCAATTTCTCGAGCGAGTGCCTTTCGTCTTCACTTACTATATCTCTCCAGGTGTTTTTGAATTCGGGCTGTCCTTCAGAGAGCATATCAGTGAGCTTCTCAAACACTTCAAAAGTATATGAGTGGTAACCCGCTTTTTTGCCCTGAAATTAGCTCAAACTTAATCTCAGTCTGAAGTGTAATGACTTCATGCGCACACGTTGGTCTTGATGCTACCTCTGAAACGAACCCCTCAAGTCTCAGCGAGTTCTGGCAGAAAGAACTGAATTTGTATTGCAGGGAAGGTCTTGTCTGGTAGGCCACTGCTTCTGGACTGGTCAATCTAGGCTTGTCGATGAATATCTCCTTGCCAAGGGCTCAGCAAGTTGTGAGATTCTCCTACCATAAGCGATGAGTTTATGGGGGGAGGTGGCTGTGTCAGCTTCGACGACACCCAATTTTTCTCGCCTCTGACCCGTTCAATAAGGTATATTGGGCTCTGCTTCCTTCTGGCTATTTTCAAGCTTCTTCTCAATACACTCCCGAGGAATTAAGCACTTATCACTTGTGTTTTTGGGGGCGCTGCGCTCAATAACCTTGCTCTTCCACCAGAGGATGCGGGGAATGACGTGTCTGGGTTGTTGTGGCTAGCGGAATACGGTACAGACCTGCAAAGGCTCGGGCTTTCGTTTCCCGGGAAATTGTTGTTTGAAGATATTTGCTTTTTGGAGCGGTAGTTTGGTGGCTCTCTTAGAGGTGGTGTCATCGTACTTTTGTTCCTTCGAACCCTTTCTGGAGAATTCGGACAGTCTGGCAGACGCGCGCCTTTTTTGGCGCCGGACACTGGAGCTGCTGCCGAAGCGGGAACGGCCCGAGACGATCGACTAGGCATGGATAGGACTTGCGGACTTTTTGGTTTGGTAGTTCGTACAATTCTTTTAAGTTGCGCGCAGGGAGATTTATCGGCGGGTAACACTAGCTACTAAGGTACGCCTTGATGCAAGGTCGAATGAATATGAAGCGGAATCGAGGAAATCAATGATCAATATAAGCTGTTCGGACGTTATTAGACGAATTCATTGGCCCTGGTCCGGGTACGGGTGTACTCCGTAGCTAGCGACAGATTGACTTTCAGGCGGTTCGACGCGGACAAAGGGACCGGGAACTGAGACCAGAAGGCTGGTAACTTCTGGGGCACTTTTCGCGTGGGAAAAGCGCGGGTGACTTTCTTTGCTTCCCGCACCGCTAAACTTAGTGCGTACGCTCGGGAAGTCGACGTCAGGTTCGAGAAGGATTTTGCAGGTCCACCAGGGTGACGAGCAGTATCAATCAACCAACCAACAAGGACCAATACTTTGGTGTAGCCCTGGTTCGAAGTGAGGCGCTGGGATTAGAACTTCCTATTGATCCACTTTATCATCAGCGTTACTCTTCATCATTCGGAGGGTGAGAGATAGTGGGGAGGGGTTTCGACAAGCGAAACGACCCCTCTAGCGGCCCTTGGATCTCTAGCCTGCCTATAGTAGTTTACTCCAACACTCGTTGCATGCGTCTTTTCGAAGAAGTCCTCGAAAAGCAAGGACTCAATAGTGAAGGAGCACACGACAGCCCTCTCCATGGAGTCCCCATCGACAACCATGATCCCTGAGGTTTTTGAATCTCGCAAGCGCAAGATTCTCGCAGACCTGTCCATCCCGGACGCAGAGTATACTGATCTATCGCCGAAAGGCTCTGTGGATGAAGGTATTCGCATCCTCATCAATGATATTAATACCCTACCAGGGTTAGTGACCACTAGCAGCTGTGCGGGAAGGATCAGTGTATTCCTGGAGGGGCGAAAGAAGCAGCAGCAGCAGCAGCAGCAGCAAGCGGTGTCAGACGAGCAGCAGCAACAGCAGAGGCAGTTCGTACCTTCCGGGGGCAAAGGAGCAGGAAAGTGGTTATATGTGTCTCATGAGCCCTTGCAAGAATATGGGAAAGTGCGAGAAAAAGAGCAAGAGCGCCAGCCACTGCATGAGTTGTTTGGGATGATGCCCGGGGATGGCAGGCCACCCGGTTTAAACAAGGATGGTCAAGCCCCGCGTCTCGTGCGCTTTTCTTTTGAGCCTATGGTACGTCCTTCCCTTCCTCTCTTTGGTTCCCTGTTGGTCCCTACCACGCTTGCGTTCTGCCATGATTCTTGCCACGGTGTATTCCTGTCATGCCACAGAGTGTCCGGGTTTGTAGTGTCAGCCTTATCACTGCCAACCTCCGGTTTGCCCTGTAAGCTATGGAGACTTGCGTTCCATACAAAACAGCACGTACCTTGTTCATCAATGCTCATTTACTGACAAACTCTTCCAACAGATCCTCCATATTATGACGGCCACATTACACCACGCTCACCCCGTGCTATCTGCCGCTTCAACCTCCGGCTTTCGTGAGAGCGGACTGCAAAGTCTACGTTGCTTAGAGGCAAATGACATTGAGGGCCCAAGCCCCATCGTCGCCGTGCGCTCTGCCGGTCTCTCATTGGAGTCTGTCATCGGGTATTGTGAAGAAACCGATGATGATAATGATGACAATGGAGAACCCATCATCCGCAGTCTGGTCACAGAAGAGTTTCTCGAGATGCTGGTTGCTATCTCGAATGAAAGGTTCGCTGTGAACTCTGAACGTAAGGAGAGATTCCGCGCGAATTTGTTAGATCTTTGTTCGACGGACCACACAAAAGCGAAAGGAAAGTCTAAGCCCCCTGGTTGGGAGGATCCGGAGAAACGAAGGGAGAGGATGAGGGCAGAAGGACTGAAGAGGAAGCAGCTGGCGCAAAATCAGAGGAAGGATGATGACGCGGATTTGGATCTGTCGGGAGCAAGTCTGGAGTAATTAGAGCTCCCGATTCGGGTTTTTATTGGCTATTTAAATCGAATACAACAGGAATGAGTTCGAAAACATTATGCAAAGAAACGAGAAGAAAGGCATCAGTTTCAGTTTCACGTTAGTAGCTCAATGAAAGAAAAATCCGTCAACACCTGGCTGTATGTGAATTTGTTTCAATAGAAGAAATGGACTTCGAAAAGCAAAGCAAACAGCAGAGCAAGGCGAGCATAAAATGGCCCCAATGGGATGCAAGCCCGTTGTGGTCCCAGTTCACATCGCACTAAATCGCTAAACCCAACCATTTCCATAAACCAATGTACTCCGTTAGTCATGATCGTTTCTTCGTTTCTCTTCAATACATGACGGTTCCTCTTCTGATTCAGGGCCGCAATACCAAGATATGGAAATACAACTAAAATCTGCAGATCCTGAACTCTGTCCAGAAGGCAATTCAGGTAAGACAGTACCTATTCAGAAACGCTCAGCACAGCATATCCCCGGTATCCTTACTCCTGCCACGGTGGACCTCACTGGTTCAAATCTTTGAGACAGTTGGGCGATGAATGGGTGATGCGGTGGCTAGGAGCTCGGAATTTCTTTGGAGGGCTAAAGAATACTTTCTGACCCCAAATGCCTTCGGTATCAAGAAGGGCGCTGCCGCTGCCGCTGTTCCAGCATTCGCTGGCACGACGCGATGAGGCCTGCAAAACGTTGACCCGGGACACATTCTCGTTTCGGGGAACACTTTTATCAGTGATTGGAGAGGTGGGGGAAACACTGCTTGAGGTACTAGCCATTGAAAGTGGTCTGTGGATTGTTCCCATGGATCCGCTCTGAAGAAGGCAGTTGAGCACATTGGTCTCACGATTAACGGCATCAACCCAAAGAGTATTCTTAGCGACATCGGTTGGCCACTCAAACCAAATGCGACCGAAGGGTGATATGAGAGTGGTATTGTCAGCAGGGAAATTGTTCGGAAACTCGCGGCAGGCGCCTTCGAATCTACCGTTTGCGATCACACTGGCATACAACTGCTGCAACTATCAGTGAAAGGAAATAATGGGCGAAGAATGCATGACTAGATGGCACGCCAAGAAGAGTATTGACAGACTAATAGAGTTCTGAAGAGATACATACCGCGCAGGTGTCATAGTCAAAGCCAGGCAGGTAGACCAGAGTATCGAAGGGGAACCACTTGCTCATGTCTCCCAGCTTGAGAATCTCGCTTTTCTCGCCGGCGTGAATGCAAAGAGTATATTTCTGACGCTCATTGAATGCGGGGCAATTTAGACCGGCGTAGAGGAGCTCGCGGAGCAGACGTTGGTCAAGCCCAACGGTCTTGGATTTTTCCATCCGTGACACCAGAGAACGTATGTGACGGTTTGTCAATTCGAATAGCTGATTACGGTCATGCACGGTGTACATGTCGGTTGCATACCAAGGAAACTATCCCTTGTCAGAATACTATCACTTTCATCGGAATCAATACCTACCTTATAGAGCGTGCTTATGGTAGATTCGTAAGTACGCTGGGGACACTTGGCACCGAATGGAGACTAAGAAGTTGTTAGACATCTCTGCTTTGAAACGAAGTCGGCTGAAGGGCTTACACGTTGAGGCATTTCAGCGTGACGAATGGCGCCGATGATCTCTTCGCTGGTAAAAAAGCCAGTAAAGCCGGTGGAATATCTGTCAGTATTCTCCACGACTTTAGGCGTACCATTTTCCCAGCTTATGCACTTTGCACGTGGAAACAAATCTTTCAGCAGGTCCTCTTGGTTGCTGATCTCAACTTCAACGTGCCTATTGCCGAGTCGAGGCGCACGTCCACATTCATAGATGCGGTTGATTCGGTTCGCCGTCTCTTCAGCGTCTTCAGTCGAATCGAACTCTACAAAACAATCCATCGTCTTAGCAGTGGGACGCTCCATAATTATGTGGACTGCGTGGCCCGCAACAAGCCGCGCTTGTCTGCCAACAAACTGGAAGATCTCCTGCTTGGTGATGGAGTAGGGGATCTGGCCCAGGGTTAGTAGACTTTGCTGAAGAACGAGTCAGTCAGTTACTTACGTTCGAAATCTTCATAACACCCCAGGTAGGGGCTTCCATATAGCGGACTAAGCTCCCGTATGGCACCTCGTTTGACGGAGCAGCTCTGCTAATGGGGTTGGGATAGCTTGTAAGATTCAAGTAGGGTCCAGGCTTGTTGTTGCCGATTTTCATGGCAGGGATACTAGAAGAGGTCAAGAGAGTGGAGGACGCTCCTGGTTGTTCAAGCCGACCTGGTTGGACAGGAACCGGGGTGAGGCGATTGGTAGCAAAGGGAATACAGACGGTATCATCAGATGGGTTTGGGGCGTAGCCTAGGAAAGGGTCGTAATACACATTTCTGAAAGCGACAGAATTGTACTGTGGCTCTTGAGGTCTGGAAAGATTGATGGGGATCCTACCAAAGGGAGGCATATTGAGCTTGTGAGAAAGGTGGTCTTGTCTGGAAAACGCCATGTTCGAGTCTGTATGGCAGTAGAAAAAGTGAAAACGTGAGGGTGAAGATGAAGATGAGCGAGGAAGAGGGAGTAGGTGGGAAATATGAGAAGCAAGTGAGCAGAGAGAAAGGTAACGTAAACAACTCAGCGAGAGAAGGTCGTAAGATGATTTCAGAAGAAGATCCTTGGGGGGGGGGGAGGAGGGTCTTTATTTGTTACCCTACACGCGCTGCCACATCTTCTAATTCACTGGTCTCTTTGTATGTGAGGACTGTTACTCACTTGAGGTGTTACTCAAGTATCATCTGATGAACTGTGTGCAGGTAATGGGGAAGGTATCTAAATGGCATCCATGAACGACAGAGATGTAATGACCGAGTGAAGGCCATCCAAAGAGCCATGTGCTCAGCGGGTCTGGTTAATAGAAGAAACACATGTCCCTGATAAGATTCCCCGGGACCCGTCGAGTGTACAGTGTGATGCGGATCCTCTGTTCACTGTTGAGATGAAGAGGCAAGAACAAGGTAACTTACTTTTCATGCTGTCAATCTCGTTTGCATTTGCCGCCTTTGCTACTGTATTAGTGTGCAAATGGAACACACCGTGCACCGAGAGAGAACAAACAACGGGTCGACCCGGTTGAAGCTCAGAAGATGAATCTCCCCCATCTAAATATGATCATCTGCACTGTCATGGCAAGCAGAGGGTTCTAGGAAGGTAATTTATGCTGAGACCTACGGCAGCCCTGTTCAGACTTAGTCGTACACAACGGAGTGTTCGGCTCTATACAGCCTGGATTTCCCTATAATGGATGAAATGGTCGCTACAAATTTGATTTCGAGATATAATATGGACGACTGCGGAAAGGAACATGCATCAAACTTCTGTACACGATATGTTCCTGAGAGGAAGGGAAGATCAAGGTCATGTGCCAACCATGAAGCTGGGGCGATCTAATCGAACTGTAATCCTATCAGCCAGGTTCAACTGAGGTAACCAGGGCGACTTACCGGTGTCAGGAACGACTCGGCAACGAAACGGGCACGGGCATTCAACTAGAGGAAATGTTGGTCAGAAGCCTCCATCAATCAGAGACACAAGGGGACATACGAAAAGCTTCATTTCCGAGATTTCCTTGTCCACTTCCTCCATACTATCAGACGAAGAAGTCGTTAGCCTCTCATTTATCAAACGATATATGGGCAAAGCAGATGAAACATACAATTGAATGATAAAGTCCACCAGCTTGTGTTTCAGCATCTGTTCGGTATGGAAGTTCGTAATAAGGAATGAGATGTCATAACCCTTCACTGGCTTTCTCCGTAGAATGAAGAAGGATTCCGCGCGCTGCGTCAGGAACCTAGTGAACTTGTGGACTAAGATATGTTCTATCTCATCTGCCTGCTTGATGCGAATGCTGACACGGACACTGTTCACGCTGGGCTCGATAAGGACCCTCTCGTTCTCATTCCGGGAGATTGTAAGGGGGTTGAGAAGTAATTCGGGAGAAGTTGCGGCTTCAATTTCGGGAACATTGCTGTCCGGATACCTGAATTAGCCTCATCTGACCCATAAGGGTGAGGGGGTGGGAATCGGCCCAACGTACTGTCTTTCGGAGGTTTGAGAAGCGAAGTTCGATATCGCGAGTGCTGCCGTTAGCGAGGATCTAACAGCCAACAGGTATGGACGCAATGATTGAGACTGGTCCTGTCAGCTTGGTCTGTGAATCGAACCCCTGGACAAGGTTGATAATCACCATAATGCGGTTGTGACGTATAGGCGGCGCCCCGGAGTGCTGAGTAGAAGGTCGCTGGCGAGCTTGATGAGAAGATAATTGTTTAAAATGCAAGTAAGGCACAGTTAGCAAGCAGAGGATCCGCGATTAAATTGTCAGAACCTCCCAATGAGTTTCAAAGCCTTAACTACCAGAGCGGGCGTCACCTAAGTACCTGAATAGCTGCGTCAGGAGCAACGTCCCGCCGCCCGGCAGCGATGTAGCCTGTAGTACGGCGGACGATAGCGGCCAACCGGCAAATGGCATCGGGGTTCCAGTATTTTGCCGGCAGAATCAGTTAACGCGCCCAGGTCACTCTACATAGCCAGTGTAGATATAGTCTCTATTATATGGACTGACATACATGATTAAAGCTATAATACAAGTGAAATCAGCCTCTAACTACATCCCATGGTCAATTAAAATACCAGGTTCTGCGCGCCTTTTAACCCTGCCGGGCTACCACAGGTAGTGGTTAGTGGGGAGAGAGGGGTGAGCTCCTGCTAAGCAATAAAGCGGTGAAGTCTCGAAGGAGTATAGTTGCATAATGGTTGCTATAGTTCGCCGTAGTACGGCCGTCGTTTGCCCCACGCTTTCTCCGGCGATGACTGACGCAGTCGTTGTTTACGCAACTGCATCCTACCGCCAGACCTCAGAGGAGGTATCAATCGCATCCAGAATAGACCCTTGAATCAAGTCACAATGGCTTCTATACCTGGTAAGTATCTTCATGGCCATGTGCTTTATTCCAAGCCATCTCGCTACTTCTCCGCTGATCCCATGACGCAGTTGTTGTAAAGCACCAGGGCAAACGCTACGAGGTGGAGCTCGACCCTTCCCTGAACGGCGAAACGCTCAAATACCAGCTATTTTCTCTCACTGGCGTCGAACCCGAGCGGCAGAAGATCCTAGTCAAGGGTGGCCAGCTCAAAGATGACACACCATTGTCCTCCCTCAACGCCAAACCCGGCCAAACGTTCATGATGATGGGCACTCCGTCGGGCGGCCAAGGTGCTGGGGACTTGGGTAGACCAAAGGAAGTCGTCAAGTTTTTGGAGGACATGACTGAAGCTGAAGCTGCCAGAGCGGAGGGTGCAACGCCTGCAGGTCTGCAGAACCTTGGAAATACTTGCTACCTGAATTCAACGCTACAGACACTGCGGAGCGTTCCCGAACTTCAGGATGCGCTGCTCAAGTACCGACCCTCTGGCGGCTCTTCTGGAGGCTCTAGCCTTTCAAACCTCAGTAGTCTCGGTCTTGGCGGCTTGGGTGCTTCCATGGATCTCACGTCCTCTTTGCGAGAGCTCTTCAAGCAAATGTCGGAGACGCAAGAAGGTTTCCCGCCGCTCATGTTCCTCAATGCTCTGCGAAATGCTTTCCCCCAATTTGCTCAAAGGGATCGCAATGGACATGGCTATGCCCAACAGGATGCCGAAGAGGCCTGGTCACAGATCGTGAGTCAGTTGCGTAACAAGCTGGTCGTGAAGGAGGGTGAAGGTGACTCTGCCGCTGAGGTTTCGTTCGTGGACAAGTACATGGCTGGAGGGTTTGAGTCCACCACCGAGTGCGACGAGGAGGCCGCAAAGGAGGCTGGCGAAGTAGCTACTAACAGCTCCGACGTTTTCTACAAGCTTGATTGTCATATCGGTAAAGAGACCAACCATTTGCATGACGGTATTATGGCTGGTCTCGAAGAGAAGATTGAAAAGCGCTCCTCTGTTCTCGACCGCGATGCCGTATATACCAAGCGTTCACGCATTGCGCGCTTGCCCAAGTACCTGACGGTTCATTTCGTTCGGTTCTTCTGGAAGCGCGAAACACAGAAGAAGGCCAAGATTATGCGAAAGGTCACATTCCCCGCTGAACTTGATGCGGTGGATTTCTGCACCGAAGAACTGAAGAAACAGCTCATTCCCGTGAGAGACAAAGTCCGTGAGATTCGGAAGGAAGAGGTGGATGTCGAGCGTGCCCGCAAGCGCCAAAAGCTTGCTCACCGGAGAGAGGAGGAAGAAAAGAAAGAGGCCGAATCTGGTTCAAGCTTGGAGCCGATGCAGAAGAAAAAAGCTGCTGAAGAGCGCAAGGGAGAACCTAAGGCTGCGGAGAAAGACGGGGATGAAGCCATGACCGATGTGTTCAAGTCCGATGCAGATTACGAAGCTGAAAAGACCGCCTCAATCCTTGCCGCCAAGAAAGAATTGTCTGAGCTCATTGATCCGAGTCTTGCCTCAGACAGTGGTGTGAACAAGACGGGTCTTTACGAACTACGTGGTGTGATCACCCACCAAGGTGCAAGTGCGGACAGCGGACATTACACTGCGTACGTGAAAAAGCAGCCCAGCGGTGATGGCGCAAGCACCGAAGACAAGTGGTGGTGGTTCAATGATGAGAAGGTTACCGAAGTGGAAGGGGAGAAGATTGAGACTCTTGCTGGTGGTGGTAAGTCCCTGACACAATTGTTAATTGATTTTGAATAGCGGACGGACGTCTAACCTTCATATCCAGGTGAATCCCATTCCGCACTTATTCTCCTCTACCGGGCGGTTGAGGTGCCGACGACAAATTAAGCAGGGCCCTCACTTTATCTCACGAGTATCAGGCTAGAAACGGTATGCATAGATAATGAGCTTATGGCTGAATGTTAGGAACATGTGTTTCTGCTAAACAAAGTACTGCAAAGATGGTTTTGAGTCAATCAGTATAATAACCTGCCTTGTAGCTAGCACTAGCTGTAGATTGTATCTAGACGACAGCGTATCTTCCAATCACGTGATAATGCAGCAAGAGCCGAGGGATCCCCTATCTTATCTAATCACTGGTTGCTTCGTCGAGCTCTGGGAAAATGCTGCATCGTTGATGAAACCTGCAATGTGAGCATCATGTTTTCCTCGCGCAGAGTC
Organism: Aspergillus piperis CBS 112811; assembly: GCF_003184755.1. NCBI lineage: Eukaryota > Fungi > Ascomycota > Eurotiomycetes > Eurotiales > Aspergillaceae > Aspergillus > Aspergillus piperis. The sequence goes on along the minus strand of NW_020291596.1, from coordinate 1,034,075 downwards.
TTACAGTCGCAATTACGCCTCCTCCGGAACAAGCCGCTGTTACCATGTCGATACACACTTCGTCCCTCGAGGAACACCAGTACTGCCGCCCATGAACCGATACCTCAACCGTCGCGGTGGCCGCGACGCCTGGCGTACATTGCGATTTTCGGTAGCCTTGGGATTGCTGCCGGAAAGTGGATGGATAGGAAGCTCGCACCGCCGCCATTGCCCGATACAGAGGAAGATCGCGAAAGACTAGAAGAAATCCGTTACATCTACGAACACGGGCTGCCCATCGTGAAGGAACTTCGAGAGAACCCCGACTATATAGAGGCTGAGGTATACGGCAATTATTCGGAGGAAGATAAATTACAGAGGCTGAGTTCGGGTCCTTTACGAGGCAGCCGAGGGCTAGCATTCCAGGTTAGTTTCACGCCTTGTAGTGCATGCCGATGCCTCTACGAACTCTTGTGAAACCTGGCACATGGCTGACGAAGTGGTCACATAGAGAATATTCTACAATGATAAGGAGAAGGAGGCCATCAATGTCGCATATGTCGGACCGGGATTAGAAGGATGGCCGACGGTTGTTCATGGAGGTGCTCTGGGGACCGTGATCGATGAGCATCTAGCCCGAGTCGCAATCAGACATCTTCCACAACGCACTGGAGTCACGGCCAATCTACAGCTCAAATACCGTGCACCGGTGTACTCGGGTAACTTCTACACCTTCCATGCTACTCTGGACGAGGAACGGAGCACAGAACGCAAGGCATGGGTGAAGGGAGAAGTACGCGACCCCATGGGACGGTTGTGTATCGAGGCTTCCGCCCTCTTTGTAGTCCCCAAGTCCTATAAGCTTCAAGAGGTTGGAGAACGCTATTGACCAGGCTGCGCCAGGATCTAGAGGTGCTATAGGTCTGGACGGGCCTTTGAATTCATGCAGCCGTATCCTGCCTAGCCAGGGTCGTGCAAGGGACGACTATTCCTGGCTGGACTTTGTTAGCATTCTCGCCACATTGGGAGACTGTTATTGGCGAGGCCCTCATGAGAACTTTATTCTTCATCCAGGATAATGGATCCAAATTTTCATCCTCGTGTACATACACCCCTTCTGATTCATTGCCCCTCTTTTCTGCACGGACATTTAATAGACATTTTACTCATAGATTCTATGCACCAGTAACCTAGAAAAGGTTGAAGAAAATAGAGTTTCTTGTTTGAAGACCGGGGAGACCGAAGCGACGTCGTTGACTTGTCGCCTGGTGGAGCGGCAGCCTGTCCGTCAAGCGACTGCAGGGCCCTTCTGATCCTGCTTCTCCCCCAGGATTTCCCCCGCATTTTCCTCTCCTCCACATCCCATCCCATCCACGCGGTCAATCCTCCCGTTCGGCTATCCAGGGCCCAATGGTCGCCCTTGCATTCGCTCAATTGCCTCGGTTGTGTCTGAGAATGGTAGTATCTCCGGCCTGTCCACTCCCCGGTGACGCTTTGATGGATTTGAGATCCTGCTGGGTTCCATGGGTCGTCACCCTTAAACGGTCTGGATCCACGCCCTAGTATCTATACAAGCCAGCATCATTAGAGACCCACTATGATGATCTGTGCTTGTAGGAAATAAATAAATAGTACATGCATGGCTTGCAGCGAGCATTTGCTTTTTTTCTAATCTCGAGTCTTCTGTTTGATTGTTGTCGCTGCGCGCCAATAGGACTCGCTCCAGCCTGCTCTCCCAACGCCCATGGAGCTCACCGATCACTCAAGTCAGTCGCAGACTGATGAAAAGGCAGTAGCAGAGTCACCTCCGACCGGCAATATGGAGAGGAAATTTAGCCATGATGAGGTTGTTGCGTACGAAGAGATGGGTGCGCCTGTGGACAACCCAGTATGTGCCTGATCAGTTGTGGACTTTGCGGTACACACGCGAAACTGACTGTGAACCCTGTCGGATGCTAGATGACCTTCCGTCGGTTCATGGGATTTACAGCAATGGCGTTCCTATGGACTGGAAGCCAAATTCCAGTCTATCTCTTCGGTGAGATCCTCGTCTGTATGCCGGATATCAACGTTCTAATGGCCTTCCAGGAGGCATACCACCTTACGTCTACGGAGACATTGGCGGCGCGGATCGATGGGTTTGGTTTGTGAGTACCCCCTAGAAGGAATAAGGTGGCCAAAAGCTGACAATCCCTGGATGGACATAGGTCCTGGCGAACTTGCTGGCACTTGCTGGTGTCTGCCCTTTTGTCGGATCACTTTCGGATTTGATCGGTCGTCGATACGTTGCCCTCATCGGAGCCTCCCTTGTTTGCCTTGGTATGGTAGTCAGCAGTACGGCACATACGATGAACATTTTCATTGGTAGGTATACATAATGTTATCCGCCATATCAATTGCTCTGAATTGGGGTCTAACGAACATACAGCGGGGATGGCAATAGCGGGCGCAGGTGCAGGTATCAATGAGTTGACTGCATTAGCCGCCACCTCAGAAATGGCACCAACTCGACAGAGAGGAAAATATGTCTCAGTATTAATTTTCACTATCTTGCCCTTTTGCCCATCTGTGCTATGGGCTCAGCTTATTGCAGCGCACAGCGGATGGCGCTATGTCGGGGCTTTCTGCGGAGCATGGAGTGGTTTCGGGTTGCTCATCACAGCCCTCTTTTACTTCCCGCCACCACGAGTCAATTCAGAAGGCTTAACGAGATCCGATATTATCAGTCGCATAGACTACATTGGGGGGTTCCTCAGTATTTCCGGCCTTATCATCTTCTTGGCTGGACTGCAGTGGGGTGGATATATGGTTCGATTCCCATTTCCCGTCTTAAAAACGTCGTTCTAATAAGACTGACATATAAACAGTATGACTGGACATCCGCTCATGTTCTGGTTCCCCTGATTCTTGGTTTTGTAGTCTTGGTTGTGTTTGCATTTTGGGAGATTTATGGTGCCAAGTATCCCATCTTTCCAAGCCGACTAAAGCAAGAGCCACGCATTTTGGGCTTGACCCTAGTCATCACGTTCATCTCAGGAGCAAACTTCTTCTCTGTTCTCATGTTCTGGCCCACACAGTCATTCAACGTGTATGGTCACGATCCCGTCGACGTTGGTATTCGGAGTCTCCCCATCGGGCTCGGCATCATGGCAGGCGCTTGTATCATCCTATGGCTCCTCAGTGTCTTGCATGGCCACAACAAGGAGCTACTCATCATCAGCAGTGTCCTCATGACAGCAGGTCTGTATAACCCTTTAACCTTGAGCACGAACAAAAGACTAACATCCACCCAGGCTGCGGTGCCATGTCAATAGGCCGACCAGACAACCTATACCAACTCTGGGGCATCCTAATCATCGCAGGCCTAGGAATCGGGGGCATAATCGTCCCAGCCTCAATCATCACAACAATTATATGCCCAGACGTAAGCCTACCCCCTTATAAACAACACCAACCCTCCACATACACCCCATAGACTACTAACAAACCCATCTCCAGGACCTCATCGCCACCATCTCAGCCCTCACCCTCTCCATCCGCGTCGCCGGCGGCGGCATCGGCTACACAATCTACTACAACATCTTCATCTCCAAATTCGTCCCCAACGCACAACACTACATCGGCGGCGTCATGCTCACCGAGCTCAACATAACCAACACCACATACATCGCCGAAGCGATCGAACTGACCGGTGCGTCTCTGCTCGACGAATTAAAGCTCATCCCTGGCATCGCGGGTAACGAGACTGCGTACAATGCCGTCGTGGCGGCCGGTCAGCTCGCCTACGCTGAGAGCTATAAGTGGGTGTATTATGCTAGTATTGGGTTCGGGGGCGTGTCTATCATCGCTGCTTGTTTCTTGGGAAACATTAAAAAGTATATGAATGATCATGTGGCTGTTGTGATGCATTGAGCGTATCCTTTGTTGCCCCGTGGGTGGGGAGGTGAGGGTATAGGACATATCTTATTTATGGTGGGGGTGGGGGTGCTTGTTCTCTTACTGTGTTTACCATGTTGTGTTCTGATGATGATGGCTCATGATGTATAAATGATGATGATAGGATGCGCACGTCTACTCCAATGACACACACACACACACATATTTGAATATGTGACTTACAAGGAAAAGATAACAACCCCAAACTAAACATGCTATGATTATTTTCTCCATCGCATCTCTATGCAGCCCAACAATGAAATGAATGACCATATACCCAGCGCCAGACACTTAATATGCAAAGTAAAAAAGAAGTTCGAAATAATAAAAAGACACAAGCTGACAATGCAGCGCCACAAACCACACACTCTTCGTAAAAGGAAAACTGTCAACAATCAAAAGCATCATCGTTGACAAACACGGGAAAAGAAGCAAAGCACTATCGTACATGCATCAGGGTATCTGCTAGGAGAAAACGAGGGCACCGTTTGGTTCCACGGGACTGGACTTGGGCAATCGGCGCGTGTGGTCGATTTTTTTTTCTCTTGTCCTCGTTTTTTTTCTCCCCTGCTCTTCTCAAGGAGTCTTTGTTCCATTGATATATAGCAAATAGGAGTGAAAGGGATAGATGTGAGATGTCATGCCTCCTCCTTCAGTCCACAGATATCTGTCCCCAGGACTCTATCAACCATGTACCAGAATTTCCAGTAGGTGTTCGACTTGTCGAAATCGAATGTCCCGTCTTCGCGGAGTTGAGGTCCATCGCCCACAATGTCACCTGTGAACCAGCTGAGAATAGGGATGGAGCGCAGCACTCGCTCTGTAACCGTAGGCTGAGGGGGAAGGGCTTCTGTAATGGGTCGGAGCTTCGTCCGACGCACCGTCGGGATATGCGTCATGAAGTCTGATTCGGGCTTGGGCTCCTTGACGACTGTGCGCTGCTGCAGGGGTGCTGGTTGCTCGATGGCGGTGGCTGTTGCGGAGCTAGCGGTGGGGGTCGATGATGATTCCTGGGACTCTTCTTCATGGGCGTCGAGGATACTGGACAGGTTATTCGAGGCGAAAGATCTCGGCAGTGTATGGCGTTCCTTGGTGGCTGTGTCCTTCGGTTGGAGGAAACTCGTCGAATGCGACGAAGTCAAAGTGCGAGGCGCCGCCTTCGACTGGAGACGAGTTGCCTCCGTAGATCCTTGTACGATAGGGGCATCCTCCGCAGGTCCCTGGCCATGATACAGCTCACAAAAGACCAAATGGCCATCGATTTCCTGCGGAGAGTAGAAGCACGCGCGATCGGCGGCTGTCGTCGAATCAAATGTGACTTTAATCCAGTGAAATCCGCCCGCATAGCGCTTCGATTTGCGATTCGCGTCCGCTGATAAGTTCGCCCGGATGACCACATCACCGCCGCTCAGGAGCTGCGAATACCCGTTCAAAGCATTGGGGTCGGTCCGCGGATAGTCCTCACAGATGAACCCGCGAGAGATCCGCTCGTACTTGTCTATCACTTTCCATTCGAAGTCCTTGCTCTTGTAACCGTATAGTATGCACTCGGTTGCGACTTTCTCTGTCTGCTGCTTCCGGGCGTTGTCGAGGTTGGAAGCGGAGGATGACTTGGGCAGGGTGTTGCTGCGCGCTTTCTCCTCTTCTTGTTGTTGGGCGAATAGACGCCCGAATTCTGCTACATTGGGGTTTTCGCGCTTCGCTGCCGGTGTGCCGGTGCGTGTGCGAGATCGGGTGTGTTCATAGCGGGCGTTTCTGCGCTTGCCAAATGGGCCAGATTCTTCGGGGGGTCGACGAGGGTTGCGAGATTCACTGGAAAGACGATGGGTGAGATTGAGTTGAAGTTGTTTTGGGGGAAAGGACGAAATGGTGTAAGACTTACTCTTTGTAAACGTAGCCCCAGGGTAGGAGGTTACCCTTCTCGTCTCTGGCGCGCTCCTCCGGAGGAACGAAGTGGTACTCCATTTCGGAAAATAATGTGGATCGCTGCTGATATACTAGATGCAGGCAAAAAAGCGGATTTCCGGGACTGGAATTATCCTGTAAAGTAAGGAGGATAATAGGTGACGTTTGGATGAGAAGAAGCGGCCTTATGAAAGGATCCGTTGGATGGAAGCTGATTTCCGTCCAAAAGTTTTGGGCGCAACAAACAGTAAGTGTTAGCCCGGATACCGTCACGTGAGTCGCTGCGGTATGGACGGCGGATCTTGACCGCTTCCAGTCGCTTTACCCCAACTAATCATATCATTTATATCTAGTTAACATATAGTCTGGGCCTCAATAGATATACCGAAAGGTCCTTCATTAGCTAGTCTATATGTTTCTAGCACTAGTACGGCCTGAACGGTACCCGTCCAACGAAGTTGTTGTCAATCCTATTTTTTCACCCATCCGGCCCCGTACAATATATACCAGTAGATACTATTACTAGTAGCTCAATATGTTAAACCTTACTAATTTCAGTTTAATGATAGTCCATCATGATTTATGCCTGTCCTGAGCGCATCTCGTCTTATAATCACCCAGGTAATAACCCTAGGAGATAGCGCCTGATGAAACAGTCCTTCCTATCGAAGAAATGTTAAGTAACCTCAGCTCATGCGGCAAATCTGCGTAGGCCAGCATTCCTGAACAAAGCATGTTCCACAGACTACCAGCAACTATGTCAAAGATGCCTCCTATAACACTTAGATGACATACCTCGAATCTCTATTCAAGTTGCTGTTGCCGAAGAAATGTAATTCTTCCAACATCACCATCCAAACCACATACATCCCCGAACTCTCCTACTTCAATCCTTCTTCTATCCACATGACCGATGAACTCCATTAACGGACAAGACAAGTCAGGTCCAGACTTACAGTATGGCAGCGGCACAATCTTGCCGTTGATGTCGATCCGGAGAAATGTCTCGTTCATGCTGTGGACAGGATCTGTTGGCGAACAGGTCATCCGTTCGAGCGTGACCCGACCGCCCATTGGCATCACAGTTGAGGTATACCAAATGCGGTCTTCTGCCCGATGTGTGACAGGAAGAAATGGGTCGTACTTTGCGTCTTTCATTATGTCTAGCGCAGTCAAGAAAGGCGCTATATCCCCGTCGTGGACACTGGAACACACGTTAGACTCTTGGGTCTCAGCTCCCTTGGTTTGATTTCGAGTCACTCACAAGCTGAAGAACATTGAACCCGCCTTGGGCCCCTCTCGCAAAAGATTCGCTGTGGCATTCAGCCAAAGCCAGCCCATTGCGCCCGCGTAAGGATTTCCAGGGCCTCCGCGATAGTAATGCACCAAATCACGTCCGTATTCAAAATTCTTCCAATCTTCGCGCGTGAAGACATCGCACCAGGGACTCGAGCCCCGTACAGTCGTTTCAAAACCACACATTTCCTGCATGCTGAAGATCTCCCAGTTGGTGAAACCCTCAAGCTCACGGTTGCCCTCCTCAACGAGCAGTCGCTCCGCAATAGCCGGGATATACGCTTGCTGAAACAAAGTGAGCATGTTGATGCCGTTGTCATGGCCGCGAACTTCGTCTTCTAGATATTTTAGACAGGTATCTCCCGGTGTGAGCGTATCTGCGCGGCGATCAAATGTCTCCGGGATGATCTCTAGAGCGGCCTTTCCGACCTTTTCCCAGTCAGACCCAAATAACCCCGAGGCAAAGTGTTGGGCTGTTTCGATGACGCGCTTGGAATCACTTGCCCAGAACTTTGTGTTCGCATCAGAAGGGATGAGGTGTCCGTAATGGGCTGCGAATCGGACTCCAGTCTCGAAGGCCTGATGAGTGCCAGCGTATGGACCGGTTGTGGTCAATTGCTCGAAGTCTCGTTCTGGATTACTGGTGATGTAGGTCCAGTTGTTCAGGAATGACAATGAGCCGTTCAGCGGAATCCCTGCTTTATGGATTCTATCCAAAAGGGCAAGATGGCCTGTAGCCACGGTGAAATGTCTCGTTAGTATTATTCAGAGACTCTCCTGATGGCAGATCGCCTACGGTTTCCTGCAGACCTGGTTGGATACCTCGCCGCATGACGCGACATCTAATCGTCGATTAGCGAAATGGCATCTTGGATTAACAGAGAGAAAAAGTACCATGTGTATCTGGTCGACTGTGCAACTGTCCGGTACGTCATTCCCCTGTATTTCATCGTCTTCGGCAGTTTTCTCGACCCAGGGCCCATATCCGCCAAGGTGTTGGTAAAGATTCCAGTCATTATGTTGCTCTATACATGGGCTTTGAATCCAGGCCCTCCAACTTGCACCAAAAGCTGACGAGAAGACAGAGTCACGACAATTCGTACTGCGCGACAGACTATGATTATAATAGAAAATTCCTGCCACCGCAGTGAAGAAAGATAATATCAAAGAGCTAAGCGAGAGCACGTGAACCATGGTGAACACGGACCCTCGACGTCATGGGCAGATGCATTTAGATGACATTGAGATCTGAAAAAAGGATGGATTACAGGCTAATCGAGATGATCGACAGACGGCTAATCAATGCCAAGAAACAGAGGACGTTCGTCTGGTGTGTCCCACAGCCATGGCAACACCGAGATTTGCTCGCATTTTGGAGATCTGCGCAACATATCAGGTACTATATTTAAACCGAGGATTTCTGTCTCCCATTTCCTCAATTTCTTCTTCTGACATCCCTACAATCTTTTCATCTTCCAGTCCCTGTTCTCTGCGCTTATTCTTCCCATGATAGTACCACCACATAAGACCATACACAACACCGGCAAATCCAACCAGCGACAGAGTCACTGCATTGCCCCGAACATAACGCGGTGCTTCATTCGTCTTGTATAAGAAAGGAGACATGACGCCGCTGACGTTGCCGAAAGTCAGTTGCAGCCCCGTGGCGAATGTACGCTTTCCATAACGAGGAAGAGTGGTCGGGAGCCATGCGAGAGGTAATCCGACAGCCACATATAATCCTAAGGCAATAAGCAAGGCGCCGAAGTAGTGTACTCCTGACGAAGAATCCGATATCAGGATTCCATAGCCAACCACTGATATTGCCGCAAAGATGCAAGTAAAAACTCCGCGACGCTGAATTCTATCGCTCGCCCAAGCAATTATCAGATAACTTATTGCGCCCACCGCATAGCAAGGAATCGTAAGAGCTTGCACTTCGGGAGTTGTCCATGACCCCATACCCTGGATAATGGTTGGGAGGAAGGTGCTGTACCCGTATAGCATAGTGTCGACACCAAATTGAGCAATGCAGAAGGCGTAAATTCTCCAGTCCAGTGCACCTTCTTTGACGTCTGCCCAGTGGAATTTTTGGGCGGACGATGTTTGGCCCACGTCGCGACGACGGAGTCGAACCACTAGGGCCTTCTCCTCATCATCCAGGTAATAGGCTGTATCGAGGTCATCCGCAAGAAAGAACCAGGATAGGCCGCCGAGTATGACGGTTGGAATGCCTTCTATGATCATGATCCATCTCCAACCTCGTAGACCGGCGACGCCGTCCATGAAGCCGATGCCGTAAGCTAGAAGTCCGCCAAATGCGCCGGCAGCGGCCGCACTGCTGAATAGGTAGCCTGTGCGCAATGCTATTTCACGCTTGCTATAGAAAATAGTGAGATAGGTAACCATTCCAGGAAACAGTCCGGCTTCCACGACGCCTATATCTGTTAGCTCGGGCTCACATCACCAAGTTATGGTCTGTGACTAACCTAGAAGGATGCGACAAGCGATGAGGCCTCCATAATTCTGGGTTATTCCAGTGAGAGTCGCTATGATGCCCCAAATAACCGATATCGACGCAATGTAGCGTGATGGCCTGAGCTTCTTGATAACCAAGTTTGACGGCACTTCGAAGAGCTATACAGTATCAGATGTTGCGTGAGAGCCACACATATGTGCAAATCCAGACATACACAGTAAGTTACAAACAGAATAGATACTGCAATCTGGTATTGATCTCCGACCAGGCCCAGATCTTCTTCCATCCCATATAGACGGGCATTGCCAATGTTGACTAGGGCTTGTTAGCAAGCATGCCTATCATTCGAGTAGTCATGAACTGGAAGTAGGCTTGCGAAGTAACATGTACAGGAAGACATACCTCTATCAAGAAAGCTAAACAGATATAAAAGAACGACAAAAGGAATGATATGTAGGTCAATCTTGCGAATCAAATGCTTCTCTCGTTTCTCATCCAGTAATGAGAGAGCCGAGTCATTGCTATCACCGCCATCCATGGAGCCTCCATACTGAGTTGGAGATCTAGGATCAGGCTTCTGTTCTTCTTGGTATTCCATCTTTGCTGTCGGAGTCTATTTCGTCATCCAACCTTGTAAAGGAACTGCACACGGGCCGAGATTTGGTCCCAACTTCCCGAGGACAATGCAGTAGATCGATGTTTCAAGATCTAAGTAGATCCATGATGCACATGATAATCAAGAGACACACACTGTACCAACCCAGAATTACTGATCACGATGGAGGTGAGGTGGGGGATTATTGAAGCAGAAAATGGTGGCGATCTGGTGGGTGGCCAAGATTCGCCAAGGTTCCAGCCCGGTTGGGTTTTGACTTTAGTCTTCGCGGGCCTTTCCACCTGCAAACCCACAACCTTACTTGAAATACGCTCAAAATCAGTGGCTCGAGATACAATACTAGGAGTATGATGGGATTTACTTCGCCACAAAATACCCATTCGGGGAGTCCGTCGTTGCCAGCCACCGAGACTGTGCGGATATATCTCCGCCGTTGCACTCATCCGGATGCAGATCATGTTGAAAACAAGGCGCGGGGATGACGAGAAACTCTATCATGTGCAAACACGACACACCAACAGAGCGGATCTACTCATAGCCAAACATGAAGAAGAAATCTGGGGATATAGTTTAATGCAAACAGTCAACCACGAAACTAGCCCATCAGGTTGTGGGTCAGAAGAGCAATGGCTGACTTCACAATGATGACTGCCCCCAGGTTCATTGATCCCATGATAGTGCCTGTTTGCTACGCAAATAGAAATGAACGGTGAAAAGGAAATGCATCACCAGGGGAAGGTTCAAAGTGGCTGCTCAATGGAGTCACACGGGCCTCCCGAAGAGGCATCTGCATGTACAAAGTGCTATGAATGATGCTAAGCAGGTCATAACTTCCACGAATACCCGTAGCTGACATAACAATGTAGCGCGGATTCGGGTCAATAGAGCCGCTATAAGTATAGCGAACGAAACACAGATAGCAGTGCATTACATCGATTGATCGCGATCTTACCGCGTTATGGGAAGCTGGCATGCAGTCTCAAGCTTACAATCATCTCTCTTGACAATCAGGGAGAGGAAAAAACGGGTTGAGCTTTTCTAGGTGTTCTCTAAGTAGAACCAAAGCCTTCTTGCCTCTTCCTCAGATATATCTTCGGTTTCTTTCTCGATATATAGCTGGAAGAGCTCGGCATGTGTTGTCTGGACCTTCTCGAAGTCAAGCTGAGGGGAAATCCAACCTTCATCATCTGTCTGCAGCAGTTCCTGTGTGTAACCTTTGAGTTTCTGCCAGTCCTTGTACCGGGAAAGCTCCATCTTATGTTTCGATAAATCCTCACTTGTGATATGATAAGGACATTGCTCAGCAATGCCCATCTCGTTCCAGTTTGCAGCAAGCTGAGTGAGGCAATCACGGAGGGGAAGTATCCCATTCTTGGTCGTGTTTTCTGCGAACATGAATAGGTGCCTGATAGCAGAGTCAACTTGAGACATAGCCAAGTACGATTCCATGTGATTTTTGACCAGAGATGCTTCGTAGCATTTCGAAAGCAGAGCTAGTTCTCTCTCGCTGATAGCAAAGGCCTTTTCGTCTGTATCCATGTCTTCAAAATTTGAAGGTAATTTCGGCTTGACCGCACCGAGTTCGTAGCCATCAGGTGGGGCAAGAAAAGAGGGCCACTGAATTTGCATGAAAGCAGGCATAATTGAGGTGAATTGCCAATCAATGACATTGACTATAGCTGTCGGGTCCTGTTCAGAGACGAATATGTTACCCATGTGAAGATCAGTATGCCACAATGTAGGCTTGGCAGACTGTTGTAGAGGTGCAAATGCGCCCAAGTGTGGTATTAGCTTCTTAGCCATCGTAAGGATATCGAAGTGTTCAGATTTGGTGCCGAAATGGGGCGTACGAGGGGCGAGCGACGTATGTTGTAAGTGCGCAAGACCCCGTTCGACCAATCCAAGGCCAAGATCTGAGAGTCCCTGCCCTAAGTAATTGCATAGTTAGAATGATGCTCTGATGGCAGGCCGATAACATACATGGACCTGCGTAAGCTCTTTCACTCAGCTGTGGAGAGTACGAAGCATTATATGCTGGGCCGACACAGTAGTCGTCGTTCATTGGAACAATTAGGTCCGAATTCTGAGCGTCTGAAGGAAGAAAGTACATATTTACGTAGGCTGGAAACTCCAAAGCTGCCAGCTGGCTTTGAAGCTGGACCAGACATTGAACAAGCCTGAACTGTTGCAGCTGATTCATTTCGCCCCATACATCGACCAACTGTCTTCCGCAGGCCCTTTCCATCAGGATATACTCGGACCCAACTGGATTCGAGGCTTCAGAGCTCCAGCCCAGTACCCTACACACTGGGACAGAGGTATGGGATCTCACTGATAGAAGTAGGTCAGCTTATTTAGTCTTCGAGATGAAGGAAGTCGACAATACCGTATTCCATGACGGCTGCTTCGGATGCAGTGCTATGTTGTGGTGGAACAACCCTAGGGCATGGAAGTTTCGCGATAACCTCCTTTCCATTCTCTGCAGTCATTAACAAGACCTTGTTAAACCCTCCCTCCATCTTGTCGATCCTAGAGATGGGTGAAGAAACATGGGGCAGCGCCGAAACAAGGGCACAAAGAGCATCCAGATCAAATTTGGCATATCGTTTTGACATCTCATGCTTCTCATTGACTAGGAACCGACCATTTGTATATTCAAACAGCTGCTCGTGTTGGATAGGCTTTCCTGAATGTAGCGATGGTCATCAGACCGGACTGCTGGAGGAGTTCTATGTGGAGCATACCGCGACACGTCAACGAGAGGCTTCTACATGCAGATTTTGAAGCAAGGAAGGTAACCTTCAGGGACCTTGACCGTACTCTATGCATGGTGATTAAAAGGGACAACGGTCACTGATTCTTGGAAGCACCATCATTCGGTTGTCGAGGTGGTGTCCCGACGCCCTCCCGGCACCGAGAATGCCCCTTTCCCCGTTTCCCTCCAGAAACATCCTGGTCAGTTGTGCCCCAGGCACCCACATATCGTCTTTTCAACGTATGCGACGTCACAAACAACGTCTCAACTTCGTCCAACCCCCCACACACGTGTGAACAGGGATAAATGCTTTAGGTATTATGGAAAAGCAATCATCCCATCGAAAGCCCTCCATAATCCCATCAGTAGAGGGATGACATACTTTGGGCCTATTGACCAACTAAATTCCTAGTGTCTAGGTGCCAACACTGTGCGCGATTATTCGGCCTCTTTCCTGACCCAGCCACCTTTCTGCAGGCTTAGTGCCGGTAATTATGGGGAGTGGGGTAAGAATTGGTCAAGCGCAATCACTACTTATCTCGTTCGGAGAGGATTGTCTTTAGGACTAGTTGTGATATAACACTCGAGAGAAACGGAAGACTCTTTGTCTATCTCCTTGCGAAGAGGATATCAGAAACCTAATATGGCCAAGTAAAGTGCCTTTTCTGCAGGTTATTTTCAATGTTCATGCTCGACCAACTACTTGTCTGCTGATGAGACTCATGGGGGGAGTGCTTCCATCTCCATCCACAGAAGCCTAGGACTCCAGCCCCGCTATGAGACCCCTCTTACGACTACCTATACGAATATACGAACAGCAACTCCTTCATGCAAGGGTCTTCGCTTGAAAGTTCTCAGTTTTGCAATACCTACACCGGCTTACTCTGACGATTCCGATTGGGCTTTACCAATGCTGTCCCCGATGTTTCTCCGCACTCGGCAAAGCCCCGCAGTCCGGGGCCAATTGAACGGATTGTGGAGTGGGCTCCAGGGGTATACCGATGCCATACTCCGCAGTATCTAGTCAATTTCACCGAGCAAAAATTGAAATTTCGCCGAGGAAGCGTAGACCGGTGGGCCGATATTCTCGGTCAAGGAGTACGCATCCGCTCAATCCCGAGTGTGGTCCGTGGTACAATGTCAACAACACCCCACGCGGGGAAATGCATACATCCTTGAATGACACACCCCGGATTTGTGATGTACAACCGATGCCGATCGCGCAAGTACAGCCGAGTCACCGAGACAGCATATCTGTGGACGAAAAGGGAGAGCAAATCCGAATTCAAGTAAAAAAAGAGGAAGCCGATATGGGTTTACAAAAGATATAGGTCAGATACGAAGTGGATGAGGCATTAAAACTCAGTTCGGCGTCAGGATGTAGTAGAAGGTTTGTATATCTGGGCACATTATTGCAGGACCCCACTCCATTCAACGACAGACTCGGAGTCCACTGGCGCACATATAAACCCGGTCCTTCTATGCCTGAATTCCCAGAAACAATCCTCAGTCACAGCGCAGTTTTCTCAAAGGGTTCGTTAGCAATGGCTCCTCTGTCGAAGGTCCTAAGTGTTTTTATGTTCATGGGCATTACACATGCCTTCAACTATGACCAGCCTTATCGTGGTCAATACCATTTCTCACCCCAGAAGAACTGGATGAATGACCCCAACGGGCTCTTATACCACAATGGAATCTACCATCTGTTCTTCCAGTACAACCCTGGTGGCATCGAGTGGGGAAACATATCATGGGGGCATGCTATCAGTGAGGATCTCACCCACTGGGAGGAGAAGCCTGTTGCCCTTCTGGCCCGAGGATTTGGCAGCGATGTCACCGAGATGTACTTCAGCGGAAGTGCTGTTGCCGATGTCAACAACACGAGTGGCTTTGGAAAGGACGGCAAGACACCCCTAGTCGCCATGTATACTTCCTATGTACCTACCCATTCCCAGACCATTTCTAGCGTGCATATCACTAACAGTAGCATCCTAGTACCCCGTTGCGCAAACATTGCCGAGTGGCCAAACCGTCCAAGAAGACCAGCAATCACAGTCCATCGCCTACAGTCTTGACGATGGTCTAACATGGACGACATACGATGCCGCCAATCCAGTCATCCCCAACCCTCCCAGCCCTTATGAAGCTGAATACCAGAACTTCCGGGACCCCTTTGTGTTCTGGCACGACGAATCCCAGAAATGGGTGGTTGTCACGAGCATAGCCGAGCTGCACAAACTCGCGATCTACACTTCCGACAACCTCAAAGACTGGAAGCTAGTGAGCGAGTTCGGTCCTTACAACGCGCAAGGCGGAGTGTGGGAGTGTCCCGGACTTGTCAAGCTCCCTCTTGACGGCGGAATCTCCACAAAATGGGTCATCACAAGCGGACTGAACCCTGGTGGACCCCCAGGCACTGTCGGCTCCGGAACCCAGTACTTCGTGGGAGAGTTCGACGGAACCACTTTTACGCCTGACGCCGACACAGTATACCCAGGAAACTCCACCGCAAACTGGATGGACTGGGGCCCGGACTTTTATGCCGCAGCCGGTTACAATGGCCTCTCGCTGAACGACCACGTCCATATTGGCTGGATGAACAACTGGCAGTATGGCGCGAACATCCCCACCTACCCCTGGCGCAGCGCCATGGCCATTCCCCGCCACATTGCCCTAAAGACCATTGGCAGCAAAGCAACCCTAGTCCAGCAACCCCAGGAAGCGTGGTCTTCTATCTCGAACAAGCGTCCGATCTATTCACGCACATTCAAGACTCTCTCTGAAGGCTCCACCAACACAACCACGACCGGAGAGACATTCAAAGTGGACTTGAGTTTCTCTGCTAAGTCTAAGGCCTCAACATTTGCAATTGCCCTCCGAGCATCCGCCAACTTCACCGAGCAGACCCTCGTTGGCTATGACTTCGCCAAGCAGCAAATCTTCCTTGACCGTACACACTCCGGAGACGTGTCATTCGACAATACCTTCGCGAGCGTCTATCGTGGACCTCTGACGCCGGATAGCACTGGTGTAGTGAAATTGAGTATCTTCGTCGATAGGTCCAGCGTCGAGGTGTTTGGCGGCCAGGGCGAGACAACCCTGACGGCTCAGATCTTCCCTAGCAGTGATGCGGTTCACGCCCATCTGTTGTCTACTGGTGGAACTACCGAGGATGTTAGAGCTGACATCTACAAGATTGCTTCGACGTGGAATTGATGCCTTGTCCCTACATGTGGCAGCGTGTGTGGCTGTTTGCTGTTCTATTTGAGGTTTAGCGGTAGATACAGCAAAGACGAATTGACGTTTCTTTCTTCATGGTCAATCCATAGTAAATCAGGTACTTTGCATCTAGGAACCGGCAGACATGACGTCAGCAACACACCGTATCGGGTAATGATCAGGATCCCGAGGTATGGCTGGTTCACGTGCCGGCTGCATGAGGTACAACTCTATCCGTGAGGGGGCTGATTATAGAGCTATCCCTTCTGCTGTCAGCATCTGTTCATCCAAGTAATCATTTTCGAATTTGGAAAGCAATATCATCTATATTCACGCGCAATATGTCGGAAAACTACGGCGACTATCAGACTGAGATCTATGGCCGCGGAGCATTGACAGGCGTCTTGCCTAATGTTACCACCGATCCTCGCTTACTTGAAGCACAGGCAAAGAAGGCCCTAGGCGAGCGTAGCTTCAATTATGTGGCTGGCGGTGCTGGGGAGAAGGCTACAATGGATAGCAATCGGCTGGCTTTTCGACAATGGAAGCTGTAAGTTGATTCGTCTCCGCCGCGATGTTGCTACGTAGAATCAGGAGACTAACGCACATAACGTTTGATGATCTGAAAAGAATCCCGAGGATGCTGAAGCCGGTTAGTAGAGTTCAGTCGGTTCCTCCAAGTCCCAGCGCTGACCAATGGTTGTGTCCGCGTAGATGAATGATCAGAACCTTGCGGTAAACCTTTTTGGCCAGCAATATCCAACTCCTCTTCTTATGGCGCCGGTCGGCGTCCAGTCTATTTTCCATGATGATAAGGAGTCTGGCCTTGCAGAAGCTTGCGGGAATGTCGGGATCCCGTATATCCTCAGCACCGCGAGTAGCAGCTCGATTGAAGAGGTCGGGCAGGCAAACGGAGACGGGAAAAGATGGTTCCAACTCTACTGGCCGCGAGACGATGATATCACGCTATCATTGCTGAAACGCGCCAAAGACAATGGATTCTCCGTCCTGGTAGTTACGCTCGACACTTGGTCGCTCGCTTGGCGACCAGCGGACCTAGACAATGCCTACGTTCCGTTCATACGGGGCATCGGCAACACACTCGGTTTCACGGATCCCGTGTTCCGCTCGAAATTTGAGAAAGAGTCCGGTTCGACAGTGGAAGAGGACATTGTGGGGGCATCCAAGTCATGGATATCCCAGGTATTCTATGGTCAGCCGCATGCGTGGGAGCAAATTGCATTTCTGCGAAAGAATTGGGATGGTCCAATTGTACTCAAGGGCATTCAGCATGTGGATGATGCGAAGCTCGCCCTTGAGGCGGGATGTGACGGTATCGTTGTTTCAAACCATGGAGGTATGTGGCAGTCGCTCTGCAGCGAAGATTCTTTCTATTGACATGTATACAGGTCGACAGGTTGATGGTGCGATCGGCTCACTGGAAGTTCTCCCCGAGATAGTTGATGCTGTTGGTGGCAAGATGACAATTCTTTTTGATTCAGGGGTTCGCACTGGAGCAGATATCATCAAAGCGCTTTGTCTGGGAGCGGATGCTGTCTTGGTTGGCAGGCCGGTGATCTATGGGTTGGCAATCGATGGAAAGAACGGGGCCGAAGCCGTGATGAAGGGGCTTCTGGCGGATCTCTGGCAGACCATGAGTCTGTCAGGGATATGTACCGTGGCCGAGTGTACCCGCGACAAGATCAGGAAAGTTGTGTACCCTGGAGATGGGAAGGCAATGTTGTGACATGTAACATATTATTGGCCGGCAACGTGAAGATGCCCAATTGAGGGAAAGATCAGATGACGGAGTTTGGGGAAGGAATGAGGGGAAAACTGGAGCCTGTGGGGTAGCACCAAATCTTGATACTTGTATACTTGCTTCGGAATAATGGATTCGCGTCGCGTTCTCCCCACAGAGGGGGAAGGAACACTACCAGTGTCCGTCATAAGTTAGTCGCGTAGGGGTGGATTCTGCCCGAAGATGAAGCCGACGACCCAAGTTTTGTTGGGGCGATCCCGCAAAATCACATGCCGGCTCTCAACCGCAGCCCCTAATGAGTGATTGCTTATTCGTCGCCACCGGCTACTGATCTACATTTCTGTCTGCCGGTCAACCACTGCAGGAACCAGTCTTTGACTGCTACGTTCAACCGCTGATCTGGTCAGGCACCTCTTATCGGCCAGTATTCTTCGAATCTGTACCTGCACCGCTGTTCATGTCTCTGACTTGAGACCAGTGCCTCATGGCTGCACAACATCCGCCTAATGGAAACCAAGACAGTCTCAACCAATACTTGAGGCCCCGAGATGTCTAGATTCTTTGGTTTCGGGAGGGCGAAGAAGCAGGATGTCGAAGAACAAACGCAAGTAGATGTCCTCCGTGACAATGGTGCCGCTCATGTTCCTGCCACGTCGGGCTTACCTCTCCTTCCTCGTCCCCTGGCATCCATGGTGTCGTTCATGACGCAGTCGACTTCCCTCTCCCTTCGCCTGGGAACGTTTGTCGGAGGTCTTGCGCTTGATAGTGCGAAAGCGACAACGTTAACTGGGCTTGAACTCAGTAGAGCCATGATCGAAGGCATACTGACTCGAGCTGGACGTGATGTCGCCATCAGGACCAGCGGAGAGCATGGCAAGGCAGAAGCAGAGTCGCTATTAGAACGAAGCGTGAGTTTTCGTCCGAATACTAATCCTGCATCTTTCTAAGGCTAACAGAGGACTTAGTTGGCCACTTTGCACAAGACAGTCACGTCTGCGTCATTCTTTGCAGCTGCTTCATTCCATCTTTCCTCTACCACACTCTCTTCTGCTGTTAACATGTCTCAATCTCTTTTGTCTACCCTCGACGCTATCCTTGGCTCTACGGAGTCGTCGAGGGCGATTGCTGCCATCATTACCCTCATTAGGAGGGAATTCAGGAGTCCGCATACCGACCTTGGTACTGACAAGATTGGTGTGGGCGATCTCCTTGTTGGCTGTGTTGGGTTTGCACTCCTGCAACGCTGGGGAAGGACAAATACGCGAAGACACCTCCGCGCAAACAATGGAGAGGAAACAGTCTGGGATGTTGTTATATTGGATAATGGGCTGAGGGCAGATGTTGTCGGTTCACACCAACTAGAAATGGCGACTATCTCTTATGATCAACCACACGATAGTATGAATCGGTCGTCATTCATATCGCCTGGAAATGATGAAGAGGTTTTCGATGCTGTACGAAGACCTGCAAGTACAATCGATCCCGATGAAGTCCCGTACCTCTCGCTTCCCCCGGGAGATCAACATCAAGTGTCAGACGAAGACATCCGCTTATACATTGTGAAGCAACTCCCCCAGGGCTGCCGTGCGTCTATCAGGACGGACTTGGTCACAGCACGTACAATTACAGTGGAAGTTTACGACGACGCCACCGCAGAAATCTCCCCACCACCAGGCACAACGATAGTCAAGGAGACTTTCGGTGATGAGCTCGATCATAGGCATACAAGCGGGCCACAGGTTCCTAAACATACTGTGGTATTCCGCACAGCTTTCAATAGTACCCGAAGCTCCGATGTGCGACCTTCCAGGTCTGATTTGGCAGTGAATCATGACGACATTGATATGGAGGACCTAAGCGAGCATCAGTCACTGGGGAACACCAGGGATGAGATGCTCAACGCCGACAACTCATTACATGGCATGCTTTGCGTTGACAGACACGTGGGTGTTGAGCCCAGTGCAAGAAAACCGCAACTCATCTCCCCGAAGAAGCAAGCAAATAAATCGTCGAGAGACTCTCATGAGAAAGCTTCACTGTCGAAGCTCACGCCGAAGACGAAGCCTATACCATCGAACAAGAAAGATGCTGGTAAGTTCTCAAAGACGCCTTCTTCGTCAGAGAACCTACCCCAGCGCGGAAAATTACCAAAACATACCAATTCCACGAAAAAGCTCGACAACTCGCCGGTACCACACAACCGCGGGTCTTCAGCATCCGTGGCAAATAGAGGCTTACCGAGGATACCATTGCAAGGACATCGAGTGAAATCCGCCCCGACTCCTACGTCATGCCCATCCCACGATACTAAGCACGGAAGAAATTCCAGAACAGACAACTATATGATACATGAGAAGAATAATGAGTCATTTATGGCACAGACGGATGCTTATACTCGGCAATCAATGGACCTACGACCGGGAACGCCAACTCCAAGGAGGGCTCACGTACGTAGCAGCAGCTCTATGTCCTTGACTAGGTCAGAAAGTGATGTGGCGATATCCCTGAACGACGATTCTCGGCCGGGATCACCTGTATTCTACCGGCAGTCAGGCTCATTTTCCCCGAGTCTCTATTCGTTAGCAACCGCCGGCTCCGAAACATCCCTCATACTGGCTCACCGTGCGCGGAAAAGTGCATACGACGACATAGAAACTATTCGTGCGCTCAATCGGGACGGTACCGTCCCGGGCATCTTTCCGGAAAAACACTTTGTGCACAATATCAGACGTTTCTGTCGCTTCTCTTCAGCTTCTTATGGTTCGAGCGCACTCAAAGTTATGGGTATCCCACGGACGACGCAGGTTCTTCCTTACCAAGAATCATACAGTCCTGAGCATAGCGAGTTCTCGGACCATGCAGGCCTACCAGCTTCTACAATCTTGTTATCATCATATGTGGACCCTGCAGGTGGTACTAATGCTGCTGGAGAGACAGAGAGTGGCTTTCCTCTAGTCCATTACCTTTTTGTGGACCATGAGTCTAAGGCGATAGTTCTTACCCTGAGAGGGACATGGGGCTTTGAAGACATCCTTACAGACATGACGTGTGATTACGATGATCTCAAATGGCAAGGTAGAAGTTGGAAAGTTCACAAGGGCATGCATGCCTCTGCAAAACGGCTATTAATGGGTGGAAGCAGTCGAGTTATGATTACGATTCGGGCGGCGTTGGAGGAATTTCCTGATTATGGTGTGGTGTTCTGCGGTCACTCACTGGGAGGGGGCGTCGCTGCACTCCTAGCAACAATGATCGCAGAGCCAAATAACGACAGTTCTGGGACATCGTTCACTACTACTTCCTACCAGTCTGCGAAAGGAAATCCACGTCTGACTGGAGGCAATGAGGGTGACAGCAGCGCTGCCCTTTCCCTTCCTCCTGGAAGGCCGATACATGTCTATGCCTACGGCCCTCCCTCGACTATGTCCCCCTTCTTGCGCCGTGCGACGCGCGGCCTGATAACGACAGTTGTCAACGGACAAGATGTGGTGCCTAGCCTCTCACTAGGCATTTTGCATGATATGCATACGGCGTCACTAGCATTCAAGAGCGATGTCTCTAATGCTAAGTCTCACGTACGGTTCCGCGTCTGGGAAGGTCTGAGGCAGAGTATAGTCAACAAATTCTACGTCAATGAACCGCCTATCCTTACACACGCCGGGAATGACGTTGGGGAAGATGCTTGGGCCTGGGATACGCTGAAGATGCTCAGAGACGAAATGCGTGCTCCAAAGCTGATGCCGCCGGGAGAGGTATTCGTGGTTGAGACAATGCGTGTCCTCCAGCGGAATGCTTTTACTGCCGACATGGACAAGGATGGCTATCCATTGCTAGGCCGGCCCGCAACAAGAGTGCAACTAAAGTTCATTCGAGATACTGAAGCATTATTCGGAGAACTAAAGTTCGGCTCGGGCATGTTCAGTGACCATAATCCGGCGAGATACGAAGCCAGTCTCGCTGCTCTTGCACGAGGTATCTTGGACAGTTGATACTTTCGCTTGAATATTTGCTCATCTGGCTTGGCGGTTTTTTCTATTGGTGTATATATTGGGATATAGCGCGATTTACTGGCATTTGGGATGAGATAGCATATAAATTCATAGATTTCTTTCGGCTCTATTCACCTGCACCTGACTGGTCGTGCCGGTGTACCGTTGGTGGCATTGGTGACCCAAGTTTAGTACTCATAGTACTGGATGTGTTACTTCGTAGACGGTAGAAAGATGTTTTGACGTGTACAAAACCACAGTGAGGCCATTGAGCCACTTTAGGGTCGTCCAGTATTTGGTGTGCAAACGACCAAACATACCACAAACTATTCGCGCCATGTAGGAGATGGGCGACGGTTGTGAGCACTATGATCTCTTCTCCCAACCGCTTCTGCACAGGTCTGCTAGAAGTTCATCGTCTACCGTCGCAAAGCGCAGCGGGACACGAGGAAGCGAAGATCCCACACTTAATTGCCCTTCGGACGCGAGTATGTAGCCTTGGAAGAGCGGACTCTGTCCCTTGGCAAAGGAGTGCTAGCAGGCTGCATTACCGCCACGACATAGCAGAGCCAAGCAGCGCAGAGGAATCAGAGGCTCAAAGCGGCTTTCTGACAAGGAGGCTGTGTAGATTGGCGTCCTCTACCAACACCACAATAAGCATCGAGAACGACATCCTGACAGCCCGGCTTCACGAACCACCTACCTGCTTGCTGTACTCCTGAATTTCTCGAAGAATTCCCCTTATTACTTATAATTCGGTGGCTCCCTCTTCGGTCCATCCATATTCTTCAGCTTTCTTTCCTCGATCTTCACGTCCAAGTCACGGAGCTGCTTCTCGACGAGCTCCTTCTTCGATACCAGATTCTGTCGCATACTTCGGAGGCCGTCGATTCGGTCGTCAATGGTAACTTCTTGGGCTTTTTGGGCTTGCTATATACCATAACCACAATTTTAGCACTTGTAATACCCCAATATGGACCAGACGTAATAGCCAATAACCGCTGAATGTAATGATTAGAGAAAAGTACCTGAGTAACCTGTTGCCCGGTCTTAATGCCAGCGCCATAAAGCGAACCAGCAATCGTAATGACCGTGACAGCGCCCGTAAGGACAATGCGGCGAACCTTTTGATTCGAAGCCATGAATGGTAACGTCAAAAAGAGAAAAGGAGACCAGAAAGAACAACTGCCCAAGACTTGGCCTTTCTCGAGATCGAAATAGCAACAAAGAAAGTTGCAAGCAACTCCGAAGCTCCGCGGCGGACCACTTGAAACTGCCACCCATCCCCGCCTAGCCCAAAAGAGGTTAGATTGAGTGTATTTCCCTTTGTCCCGCTCATCGCGTCAAATCACGCGTGAGCCGCGTTTACTTTTTGGATTTGATATCCTTTATACTACCCTTCGGGTTGTTCTTTATCTATTCACTAACTGGGGTTCCATTCAGGACCCCGCTCATTTGCATTGCCTTCTACCAGGCCTCGTTCATCCTTTCCGGAGTATCGTCCACCACCAATGTCGATGCGCTGGTGAACTAAAGTGTATGCGTTGTTGCGCGACTCGATCTATTCAATATGTCTTCTCGGGGGTCGATCCCTCGCCGACGACGCCGGTCTGATGACGGCGATGGTGACGATGTGGGTAGTGTTAGTGAGAGAGCTTCCTCTGGGCCGATGAGGGGTTCGCGCACGTCGTCGCATCGCTCGGGCGATAGTAAACGGCTACGATTGAGTACTGAGGAGCCTGATGTGGAGGACGAGATGGTAGAGGTCAGGGAGGGACAGGATTTTGGGGGCCGGGGGTCAGAGGAACTGGGGGAGGACTCAGACGACGGCCAGGACATCCGGGATGAGGAGCTACAGGAGGAAGTGGAGGACGGGTCGGGCAATGAGAACTTGGGCGATCAGGAGGGTTCTACGACCAGCCAGGACGAGGAAAGGGAAGCATCCGAAGAGACGGCCGATGGCAACTACGAGTCCGCGAAGGACGGCGCCTTGGACGATAGCGAGGCCCAAGCGGGAGCTGCAGAGGAGGTAGAAACTCTGGGCGATGTACTACAAGAAGGGAACGATGAAGCTTCTGAAGAGTCTGAAAACGCCGAAGATGACACCGAAGTGAACCGTCCTTCGAAGTCGATTTCTGAGCTTTCAAAAAAGAGCAGCGCTAAAGCCGCAACGCCGAAATCAGCAACAAGCCGGAATGCTTCGCAGAATGGAACCGCCCAGAAGAGGAGTGCTCGGGAGGATACTGACGATGATCAAGATAGCGATACTGCAGAATCAGAGAGCGCTGACCGTGACACCGATGAGTACGCCGCGTCAAATGCAGCAGGGTCCGGGTCTAGCAAGCACCCCAGCACTCAGACTGCAGGGACGGAATCGACTTTATCGCAGAGTGGTCTGCTTAATGGAGGGCCGCAGGAAGCGTATAAGCCAGGTGCTATTGTGCGTATTAGAGTGACGGACTTCGTAACCTATACGTCTGCGGAATTCTTCCCTGGACCAAAGCTGAATATGGTTATCGGTCCGAATGGTACCGGAAAGAGTACCCTTGTTTGCGCGATATGTCTTGGTTTAGGATGGGGACCACAGGTACAGTAACCTTTCGTATACAGTATGGCACGTGTCCTGACAGGTCTTCTAGCATCTCGGACGTGCAAAAGACACGGGAGAGTTTGTCAAGCATGGTTGTAGAGAAGCTACGATTGAGATCGAGCTGGCTGGAAAGCCGGGTTCTCGTCACAATCCTGTCGTTTCCAGAACCATCAAGCGCGACGGCAACAAAAGCACGTTCACGATCAACGGAAAACAGGCCTCCCGCTCCCAGGTGCTGAAGCTAACACAATCATTCTCTATCCAGATTGATAACCTCTGCCAATTCCTTCCCCAGGATAAAGTCGCCGAATTCGCAGCTCTGACACCAATAGAGTTGCTCAATTCAACCCAAAGAGCCGCCGCTGGCGAGGAAATGATCGAATGGCATGAGAACCTGAAGCGTCTGAGAGCGGAGCAAAAGAAGCTGCAAGCGGACAACCAAGGCGACCGTGACACTTTGACCAACCTTGAGGATCGGCAAGAAATGCAAAGAGCCGACGTTGAGCGGATGCGCCAAAGGGCTCAGATTAAGAGAAAAATCGAGATGTTGGAGATGGCCCGTCCTGTTCTGCAGTATAAACAGGGACACGAGAGGTATAATAATATGAGAAGGGAAGTAAAAAGAATCGAACGCGAACTAGCGCGACTCAAAGAGGATCTCGAGCCTGCCTTAAGATCCGTCAATGCGAAGCAACAGTACTGTCTCGAAACGGACGAGGTTATCAAGTATAAAACGCGTCGTCTAGAGGAAGCCGAGCGTGCTGCTTCCGACGCTGGCCGAACAATTGAACAACATGAGCGGGAGATAAAGGGATTTGACGATGAGATCAACGCCGAAAAAGAGGGCGGGCAAGGCTATAGGCAAGAAGCAACTAAGATTCAGCAAATGATAAACAAGCTCACACGTCAGTTGAATGAGAAACCTGACGACTTCGATGTGGAGTGGTATAACGAGCAAATAGTAAGTTTTTGCAGGATGATGTTGGCTATTTCTGCTAATCCATGAAACAGAGAGAAAAACGACGAGAAATCAGGGAAATTGAGGAGAAGGCGGCCCAGATCAAAAGCGACCGACGACCACTTTTCGAAAGCTTGAATGTGAAAGCCGATCAGATCAAGCAGGCGGAATGTCAGTTACAAAACTTGGAATCCCAGGCTGGACAGCAAGAGAACAAGCTTGGACGACTCTCTGCCGATTCCGTTCGCGCCTATCATTGGATCCAACAAAACCAAGACAAGTTTGAAAAGGAGGTTTTCGGGCCTCCAGTGGTTACATGCTCAATCAAAGACCCAAAGTACGCCGACGCTGTTGAGTCCTTCTTGCAGCGCACGGACTTCATGGCCTTCACTACGCAAACCCGGAATGACTTCAGGACCTTGCAGAGGATACTCTGCGGCGAACAGAAGTTGACCGATATCAGTATTCGAACATGTTCCACACCACTAGATAGACTTCAGCCTTCTGCAGCCGAGGCTGACGAATTCCGCGAATTCGGATTTGAGTGCTGGGCAAAGGATTGTCTCAGTGGACCAGATCCAGTTCTGGCTATGCTCTGTAGCGAAAAGGGCCTCCACCAGATACCCATCAGTCATGCAGACATGGCAGACAATGATTTCGAACGCTTGAAAACGGGTCGCTTAATCTCCTGGGTTTCTGGAAGGCTGAACTATACGGTTATGCGTCGAAGGGAATACGACGCAATTTCCTCCCGGCTTAGGCCTCTGAGGCCAGCTAAATTCTGGACATCACAACCAGTGGATGCATCAGAGAGACAAAGAGCCACGCAGAAGATCCGTACACTGAAAGGCGAAGTGCAGGAGGTGCAAGAGCAGATAAATAGTGAAAAGGCCAGGCTTGAACAACTTGGTCATAAGCACACTGAACTCAAACAAGAGCAGGTATGTTGAGCTTATGCTGTCATGAAATTTTTCTGTGCTAACGTGAGATCTTGCAGAGCGAGCTTGAGCGGGAGAAGGGAGAAAAGCAGACAGCTCTAACACAATTCAGGGCTATTCCGGAGAGAATACGTAGGTGACACGTCGCACCCTTCACAGATTGGGTACTCTAACACACCAACAGGCCAGCAAGAAGCGAGGCAGAAGGAAAACCAGAAAATGTTCGAGCAGATGAGAACGCGAGTCGCCAACCTCCGTACTGAGCAAGATCAGGCATCCCTCCGCAAGGCAGAGGCCGTCATTGAATATGCTGTAAGTTCACAGGGCATAGATACCAGGGTCCTGTTACTAATAGAAAATAGAACGCCGTTGAAAACTTCCAAAAACTTCATGAAGAAGTCATCAAACTGAAAGTGCGGCACATCGAAGGTGTCTCAGACTTAGAAGTCTTGAAAGCTCGGAACGTCGAACACCGGCAGACGCTGGAAGCCAAGCACAATGAATTGAAAGAGGCGAATCAGGAAATTAAAGACATAGGCAAAACGGTCAAGAAGCTCCAAGACGACGCCGTGAAGGTCGCCAATATTTCCCAACAACAGCCCGACCTAGCCGAACTATTACACACGATTAAAGATATGACAATGGAGCAGTTCGAGGCTGACATTGACTCCGAAAAGGCTCGTCTCGAACTCACCCACGGCGGAAACAGTAACGTGATCAAAGAATTCGAAGAACGTGGACGTCAAATCGACAAGCTGCGTGACAAACTCGCCGACTTCCAGAAAAAGCTGGACGACTACAACCACGCCATCAATGAAATCCGCGGCCGCTGGGAACCCAAGCTTGACTCAATCATCAAAAGCATCAGTGACGCTTTCTCCGACTCGTTCGCCCGCATCGGCTGCGCCGGCCAAGTCACCCTGGACAAGGCCGAAGAGGCTGGTCCGAACGGCGAACCAGGTGACAGCGACTTCGACCAATGGTCAATTCAAATCCACGTCAAATTCCGCGAACACGAAAACCTTTCCCTGCTGGACTCGCACCGTCAGTCCGGTGGTGAACGCGCCGTCAGCACCATCTTCTACCTCATGGCCCTCCAATCTCTCTCAGCATCCCCCTTCCGCGTGGTCGACGAAATCAACCAGGGTATGGATCCCCGAAACGAGCGCATGGTCCATGGCCGTCTGGTCGATATAGCCTGCGCCCCGTCTGAAACCGGCGGCGGCGGCCAGTACTTCCTGATCACACCCAAGCTACTCAGCGGTTTGGCTTACAAGCCAGGAATGCGCGTCCTCTGCATCTACAGTGGCGAGCACATGCCCGAAGACTACAACCTGATCGACTTCAAGGGAGCCATTGCCAAACGGAAGGCCGTGACAGGGAGGAGGACCACCATGGGACCTGCTGCCAGTACAGGTAGCGTAAGCGTTCATGGTTGATGATGTTGATTACAACCACCACGATAACGACGAAATTGCGATTACGGCCGTGAAGTGCTTATCCTTGACTCCTGATACCTCCCTTTCTTCATTCCTTTCTCTCTATTCTCCAAATTCCCTGTCCCTTCTTCTTCTCTATTCTATTACATACTATCCGGAAATATTCCCCTTTACTCGCAATTTCAATTGTCTTTTTCTTTTCTTCCGATTTGGAATACCTCGTGTCTCTTTTTGGTTACGATCGTCATGATACCTTATTTATTTCCCTTTCCTTCCGGAGTGGCTGCGTCAATTTGTTTTTTTCCTTTCCTTTCTTTCCGTTTGGGAGAATAGGCAAATATTATTGATTTGATTGATTGATTGATTGATTGATACGCAGGTAGTTTTAGTCATTTAGCGAGTCGGGAATTTAGCAATGGTGGTGGTGGTGGTGGCGGTGGCGGCGGTGTTGGATGGAATTATCGCAGGTTTTACACAGTTTTTCCATCATTGCAAGTATAAATTGAGGATGAGTGGTATATAGATCGCTTTGAATTTGAGATTACTGAATTAGAGATTCTCTCTATATCATGACAATTTTTTTATTATTAGTTAGTTAATATCTTGGTAATTACTTAGTTTGTCTCGTTCGTGGGGATTTTGTGGTAATGGAAGAGGTCCGGATGCAGTAAGCAGACTTGTTCTACATAGTGGTGGCATTGATAAGTTCTCCCTCCGGTTCCAGTAATGGGGAACTTGGGGGGTTGGAAAAGGTCAAGAGGCGAAGAAAGAGTGGTGAAGTAGGGTGGGGAAAATTTAAGATGGAATTAAGTAGGAGGGAAGATTATCTAGTTTAGTTAAGTAGTCTAAGAAGAAGCCTGTGTCTTTCTGCTTCGTATGTTGCGAAGAACGGGTGTTTAGGTCTTCTATACTTTGTAAAGATGCGAGTATGGGGGGTAAAGTGTAAGCAAGGTGATTGGATTACGAAGTAATAGTGTCCATCTACACTGTATTATACTATAGTTGGTAAGGGTTTGGTGGAATGGAAGCTTGATCTTCATCTTGAATGCGAGTCAATGCTCTTAATTTGGTTTCTTCATACCAGAGTACAACAAAGCTGTTGTGCGTTTGTTATAATCGTATAGTAGGAACATCTCTTGTTCACAAGGTCATGTCACATCATAACAAAGGAAATGAGATGACACAAGGAAAAATAAGGAAATAAAAAAGGAAAAAAAGATATAGGAAACACAGAAGATAGGAAAAATTTCAAACCAGAGTTGAGACTCCGATATAATCCCATGCCCAATGATTCTCCTCCCGACTCTTATGATGCTTTGCATTTCCCAGACCGAAAACCAGCGACGCCTGCTCCTTTTCACATGGACAATAAAATATAAAAAAGGGAAGAAGACATCCAAATATACACAGGTGGAAGTGAAGAAAGAAAAGATGGGGATTTCCCATCACAACACACCCAAGTCCCATGGATTCCCGGGTGCGTGAGGATCAGAAGAAGTGAATATAAAACATGCACAAAAGGGTATCATTCAAAGAAGAAATCAGAGCAGATGGTCGCTGGGTTCAGGGAGGTTGGTATGATGGAGTGGTATGGTCCTTTTTTTTTTGGATTGTATAGCTCTTGCTTTTTGTCAAGCTTTTTTGTTGCCTTGATTGCCTTCGAGGCGCATCAAGGTGACCGGACACCCAGTGGCGGTCTCTTTTTATACCATGGCAGTTGCGACGGGCCGACCACTGTGGCAACCACGCTCATGACGCTTCATGTTGCTGCGCACACTGAAGGCCTTGCCACAACCAGCGTGGGTGCAGCGGAAGGGCTTCTCGCCCGTGTGGCTGTGGGAGTGGATGCGCAGGCTGGAAGGTCTCGAGAAGGCCTTGTGGCAGGTGCGGCAGATATAGCGATCATGGTTCTGCTGGTAGGGCGTGGTGCTGGAGGGAGGGAAGTAGTGGTGGTGTTGCCAGGCAGGGTTCACAGGGGAGATAATCTGTTGCGGCGCTGCCGGTGTCGGGAGAGGAGCGGCCGAAGTGGAAGGCGCCGTGCGCTGGTAGAACATGGCGGAGGAGGCCGAAGGCTCAATGGGAGAGGAGTAGGAAGAGACGCTAGGAGCGGGAGAAGCGTAGGAAGCGCTGGAGACACCCTGAACGGAACCCTGGCTGGAGATGGACGACCGATCCGAAGGGCTAGGCAGAGCCATGGGCACTTGAGGGTAGGAGTCGGAGCGCTTGGGCGCAGCAGCATCGCTGGCAGCAGAGATGGAGGAAGCGGGGGAGTGGCTGGCGCTGTGGAAGCTAGACCCAGGGCGCAATGGGGGCGTGGGGGGCAGGGCGATTTGGGGGCCGTTGGCTTTGAGGTCATATGCTTGCGACTGTTGGCGGGAATCAAGGTCGCGCTGCAGAGGAGGGGTCATTCTAGTACGCTCTGCAGGAATCTCTTGTCAGCAATTGACTCCTTCGGACTTCTCCGGACGATTTTCTAAGCATTGGGGGCCATACTTGCTGCGTGCATAGCTGCGCCATCTGCGCCCTCAAGCAAGGTAGAGATGGAAGGAAGAGAGCACTTGGGAGAGTGGTCCTCCACAGGCGGGGAGAGAGGAGGCTGCGGGGAGCGGGTGTAGGAGATCGGGACGGAGGGGAAGTATGAGTCGGAAGTCTGTTCGATGGACCGCTTGTAAGAGGTCATGGGAGGGCTGTATGAGGCTCTAGACTTCATGATGGGATCGGGTCCCGGGTGGGAGATGAGGCTGGCGAGATCCATGTTGAGTGTTGAAGTAGGTGGTGGTGGTGGAGGAGGAGGGTGGATGTATATGTATGTATGTATGTATACAAGGTTGGATGAAACCGAGTGGAAAGGAAAAGGTAGCTTATAGCAAGCAAGAAGGAGGCTACCGAGGGAAGATATATAAAAGCGAGGTCGAGTCAAGAGGCAACGAAAGATGGATCCAATGGAATTGGAGGCAAGGTACAAGTGGGGGTGGGTTTGATGGGAACAGGGGGGGGGAGATGGAGGAGGATATGAACGGGGTTTATAGACCAAAGCGCGTGGATGGCAGAGGGGAAAAGAAGGAGAGACGATGATTGAGGGTGTGGAATAGTGGAGATATGCGAAAAGTGGGGAGCAAGGTTGACAGGAAAAATAATAAAATAAAATAGAGAGGATATTTTATTTTATCAGAAAATAAAATAATAAAATAAAATAAAATCCAGGGAGGATCAATCGACAGGCAGTTTAATTATAGCTGCCCGCTGGGGAGTATACTCCGGCCGTAGTGGTTCAACCGACGGGTGGAGAGCCCGAAGAGACTGTGAGAGGGAGAAAAAAGAGAGACGCGAAATAAAAAAATAAAAATAAAATAAAAAGAGGCAGCCAGACACAAGACAAGCCAAAATACAGACAGAGCAGACAGAACAGACTCACAAAAGGGAGAGAAAGCGGGCGAATCCGACGCAAATCGCTGGTCCCCAAATAATTACACTTTTTTTTTCTCCCCCCGTCTGATGAGGATCTCGTCTAGTAGAGGGATGAACCTACTAACTTCCTTCTTCCTGCCACACAGCCGAACAGGTACGATATCCTCCGTTCTGGCTTGGTTTATCCTCATATTATTTTACTAATTTCTTTTTCTTCTTCTATTCCTTCATCCCTCCAGTCCCAGCGGCGTCTTGAATATTCCCGAGCCCGCAGTGGCCACATTTCTTTTTTTTTCTCTCTATTTAATTTAATATTATTTTACTCGATTCGCTTCCACAAGGGCTGATACCTCCGTCCCAAAGCTTAATTAATGGGCAGTGGCCCCGGTACGGAGCACCACACGCGATGTCTCGCTCTTGGCGGGTAATTTACGTTTCCTTTTTGGAATTTTTATTTTTAATTTTTCCATTTTTCTTTTTGAATTTCCCTGTCTTCTAATTTACCACTTTCGGAATTCCAAAAGAGG
This sequence comes from Aspergillus piperis CBS 112811, assembly GCF_003184755.1. Taxonomy (NCBI): domain Eukaryota; kingdom Fungi; phylum Ascomycota; class Eurotiomycetes; order Eurotiales; family Aspergillaceae; genus Aspergillus; species Aspergillus piperis. Next base: position 1,002,279 of record NW_020291596.1, on the reverse strand, counting down.
AAAATTAGAAAATCCAAAATGAAAAAACACCTAACCGGGATGATTTGCCATTAGCTTTGCTATACCTTTTAGGTAGGCTCAACGAGAGCTAAAACAACGTGCGCCGCCTCCACCATTATTCCACACCCTTCGCTGCTCCCCTCCCCCCAGGCCACCTTAACCCTGGGAAGAGTGGATGGTTTTTCCATGGGAGCTGATGAGCACGGAAGTAAGATGATGGCAGATCAAGCTGAGACTGGGTAAAAGAGACGAGATGAGGGACAGTCGATCATCTTCTTCCTATCTAAAAGTGCTATACATAGACAAAGGAGAATTTTGTAGTAGTGAAAGTATGACGACAAGAAATCTTCCTCCACTTTGCTCTAGACCATTTGGCAACAGTAGCAGTAGCAGTAGCAGTAGCAGCAGCAGCAAGCAAGCAAGTAAGTAACAAACATCACGAGCATGACTCTTCAAAAAAGTTACGAACAATGAGATCCCAACGGAGATCTACTCCTGAAAGAAGCAACGCGGCGGGAGGAGAAGGGGGTACGTAACTGCGTCGTACGAAGGGCACAGCAACCACACAGTAACTGACTCTGACTCTCTTGACCTCTGACTCTCTCACACTCTCACACACACACTGTCTGTCTCTCTCTCACTCTCAGATCGGCCGATGGAGCCAAAGCCAACGGTACTTTCGGGGCTCGGCTACAGTAAGTCTGGCGCTAGTGCAGATCCACGGACACCTTTCCTTTCTCCATCATGCGCGCCCTCCAGGAATCAATCAGAGATCATCCTTCATCATGGGGACGGAGCCGACCACCACTGGCACCCACACCTCCCCCCTACTACTAGTCGACACGACCCTAAGCAGAGAAATGGAAGTCTCCGTCCGGTATTATGGTGGTAATCGAATCGAACTCTGGGCTGGACCTACTTTACCATCTGGCTTGCACTTACGCCAGCAGCCGATCTTTCTCTTCGGGGTGGAACCCCCAAGGCTCCGTCCTGGTTTTACCTGTCACAACGATCCCATGCCCCATAAACGGCTGATCGTTGCCGCACGATCACGCTGCTGCTGGCTGGCTGTTGCTCTGCTGCTACTGCTACTGCTGCTGGATGTTGGCTGCTTTGCTGCTTGAGAACCTGATCTCATGTGGTTCCAGCTTGCTTTCAACCAGCTTTCATGGTTAGCCAGTCCTGGCTGTCCCCTTCTGGGTCTCCTCCCCACCTCTCTGCTTTCCATACACGCCCCCCTCCTTATTCCTCCTCCCCGTAGATCCTGTGTGTTCGGGGCCCTCGGTGGGCGAAACTCGCTGCCTAAGGTACCCCTCCCTCCTTCCCACTTGGCTGGTTCCGTCCCGGTACTTGTCCGTGACCCAAACAGTCCAACCCTGGTCCAGCATGGCTCAGATCACCGGTTTGAGGGGAAGGGGGGGAGGGGAAGAGGCAGACAGACACACACACAGGAAGATAGAGAGCGCAATAGAGAAGGGATCCAATCTATTCCCAGGTCTCAACCCTGGTTGGTCTCAGTTTCCATCTCCGTTCTTTCCGTATTCTAGCGGTCGATTAAACATCCCTTTCTGGAAAACAATCTGAAAAGGTGACCCTGAATCCATTCCATCTATAGTTATTCCTTCTCTAAATTAATTGTCTCTTACTACTCGATCCTATTTCTCCGAAGATCCTTTGGTACTGAGACAATGCGTGCGTGGTCCAGCAACACAGACCAGCACATTATAATAATAATAGAAAAGTTACTTTGATGGAAAGACTCCGTTGATAGCGTCACTACACGACTAACACAGACACCCCCTTAGTTTTTCTCCCTAGACCACGGAGATGGGAAATGGAGAAACGCCCATCGTGAGGGCCATGACTCGCTTGATGTCTGGGATGGGAAATGTCTCCGGGGATGGTCCAATCCCTTGGGGCCGGCCGGGCTGACGGAGTCGCGGCACGATGCGCGGATGGCATGGCAGCTCGCTCTTTTTGGCCTGCTTGTTAAGCAAAAGGGGGCTCTAAGCCCAAGAGAGCTTAGATCTGGTCCATCCAAGAAAGGAATCTCTGAACGATCCTCAGGCTAGACTAGTTCATAGCACCCATTCCTTTCGGTCGGTCGGGGGGCCAAGATGGTTTATTCTATTTTGCTTATTTTCTTTTTACGGTGATGAGGAATGCCGGAGATTATCATGGCAGTTGACAGCCAACAAGAATAAAGCGATTTTTCTAAATAAATGAAAAGAAAAAGAAAAGAACAGCAAAAGGATGCCGCTGACTAAACTAATCCCAAGTCAGCTAGATTGATCCGATCCGACCAACAAACAAGACGGAAGGGAAAGCCCTTTCGGATGATTATTATTATTGTATGATCATCTGGCCCCCCGACGAGGGTTAGTTTGTATAGACTACGGAGATGTATCTATGTACGATGTAGATTCACATCTCGGTTTGCTCACTATTAGCAATACTCTTTCTTTTCTTTTTCGTTGCTCTTCTTGGGGGCTGGTGAGATGTGTTGGTCAGGCAGTGACCACTAGTAACTCTCTTTTGTTTTGCAGAACGGAGAAAATCAACCATCCAACGAGAATGACAGAAACCGGGCGATGGAGATGGAGAAAAATGCATCGTCCATGCAAGCGATAACTGACTGGCCCAGGCGTAACTCAAGGGATCCAGGGAAAACCTCCCCTGATTGATCAACCATGCTGCGGATGCTGCATGGTGCATGCAATTTACGGTGACTGGTCAATGACGTCGACCAGGGCTGGGGTTGTTGGTGTGTATGTGTGCCTAAGTCATCACTACTTTGAGCAATTATTCTTTGAGACAATTGACTTTGTCTCAAAACCGGATATCTACTTGCACCTTTGCTTCTTTCTTTCTCTGTCGTCCACATTCAGGCCGCATCGATTTAGTTGGTGGGAACTGCACAGCGCATCATCATCATCATAATCGTCATCATCACCACAGCCACCAACCATGATCAAGGGAAGGAAGGCTGACTGACGAGGCTAATAACCACCGATATCAACTGCCGAAGTGGATAGTAGTGTAGATGGGTTCGATTTCCCTGCCAAAAGGCCATATCAGCATTCCTTCTCTTCCATTGGGATCGACCGTCAGATCACGACGTCTAAACTAAAAAGCTTTGCCTACGGGTGGTCTCAAGTCCAAAATAAGCATGGCTAAACGAGACATTTCGAGAAGAGACACAATTATACTTTGATTCTCGGGAGGTCCCCAAGGGCCTCACAGCCGGAGCAGGGCGGGACGCTCACACACGAGACAGATGTACCTCGGCCGGGAGAGCTACAAGACGAATCCCGAAAAGGGTTATGGAGACGAAGGGGGGAAGAAAGAGCGGACGGACCTACTTTCCACCTTACTAACTGTGGTTTTAGTTGTTGATCATCCCGGTATTATTTCTGGGAACCGAGATCAGTCATCAGTCAGTTCAATTTATGCGTTCGCTTCCCGTCGGATGAATTGCTTCCAGCTGGTTGGCTGGCTGTTTTTATGTCACGAAATTTTGGTTTCACAAGAAATTCGAACCTCGTGGTAGTTGTTAGGAAAGGGTAAGTAGATCTACAGTAAGGTATGCTGTAGGTACAGCCAAGCAAAAATTGAAAATCAAAAGAATCTCTATTTTGAGATCATTCATTCATCGGCATAATTCATCACCACCATCATCATCATCATCATCACATCTAAACAGGCCCCATCCCTGTCGCGTCTCAAGCCTCAGTAGTAGCAAGCAGGCTGGCCTTACACTTTACCTCTTTCTTGGTATTCTTCCGAACACAACTGATCAGCACAAATCACCCTTAGCGGCGGACCACACCGCCCACACCCGATTACCGGAAGCGTACCTGAGCGATGCCAACGCGAGCGCCCCCATCACCCGAAGTGGTAATGCTCCCGGCCGTAGTACATATCCAGCTTAGTGTGAATTTTTATTTTGTAGCGAAGGGAGACGCAACAATGGAATGGCACAGTCGATCAATCCCTTCCTGCCTACCTTTTCCCCCCTCCTTGGCGACTTTTAGCGGATCATCCATCCATTTTTACCAACCTGCCAGTGCCAACTAAAGTAACCTAACAATCCAAAAAACAAACGCCAACTGTCGGCGACGCCGAATTACATCATCCTTAGTCAAATCCATTTCCTTCCCCCGGATGCTGCAAGATAGATTAAATGATCGTCTGGGCTGTTTTGTGTGTGTGGCATCCAGAACGGCTGACTACTCCATACGGAGATTGATTCATCCATGGATGGACACACACACTTACTTCAAGACAATACGATTAATGGAAGCGCTGACATACGCGTCAGGATTCTCCTCTTTCATTCTACACGACCCGAACAACGAAGAAAAAGAAAGAAAATCAAACCCCACAATTAATGATCAAACCCGGTCCAGTTCCAGCTACGTACCCAGTCCCAGCAGTTCCATGTGCGAGCAGATTGATTGATTCCCCAGCGGTCCCAAACTTTAATAAACGAGCCTGCTGTTAGGTTGATGCTCTTGTCTCGTGGAAGCGAAGCTGTCCGTTCCCCTGTCCCATCCAATCATATTGGCTTGGTTGCTTTTGCCCCCCTCGTTAAGTAATTCTTCTCCCTCCACTTAAGCGTCGGCTCTTGCGTAGTGACCCAGCGAGCGAGCCATATAGCCTACCTACCCTACATTCTACTCGGCCTACGGCCTACGACTCCCGTAGTCAGTGTTAGTTAGATTATATTACCTTATATTATAGGGATAGTAAACCCGCGATATTAATTTCCTGGGAGGTCGGTCCAGACGGTCGGGATTTTCATCAATTTCCTTGGATTACCACGAGTATCCGCTGAGTTGGGAGGCTCTACTACTATCTTACTATCTACTTACTATCCTTGATAGTTGGCTACGCTACTATGGTATGGTATGGTATGCTTCTTGCGTCGTAGTTCACAACTAGTAAATGCATGGTAGATAGTAAGTAGTAGAATGATCCTCGGAACACCGGAACTATATCTGTCTCATCTGTCGTATGTGTCTCATCTTGACTCTGAACTCTGAGGCGAAACTGAGCCGCCGCCGCCACCATCACCACGAAGCGGGGGGTAAAGAGTACTAGTAGTAGCAGTCTAGTATAGCATCCATCCGTTCCAATAACCTCCGCGGCAACCACCCGGCAGTTCAGTTCAACTACGTATTCTAGTCACAGATCCTCAAAAAGCTTGCTTACGACATCCCAAGAAACCAAAAGCAAGTAACTAGAGTAAGTAAACCATGAGACATTTTTCTCCCCTCCTCTCCCCTCCCCCGCCATGAGTTAAGTTGAGTTTCAAACTAAACAAGGGTAAAAAAAACCATATGAAACCCAAACCCCTCAATGATTTGAACGCAAGTTCACCAGTACAGTTCGCCAAGTAAAACCCTCATATCCATAACAAGGTGGAACAAACAAACAGAAACAAAATATATCTACCCAAAAAAGTAACCCAACTAACCTATCTACTACGTATCTACAGCATAAGTCAGTCGAATACTACGTAGTATGTAGATCCACAATCCACACATATCAATATGCTGCCCCTCGGAAAGGTCCCGCGGTGATCTTCATCCCCCCCATCCGACCCCTCTCCCCTCAGAGCAGATCAGGCAATATATGGATAAATGAATAAATAAAATGGGCTATATAACGCAGAAAGTGGGATATTGCCTATTCGAGCAGGTGAGATGTAAGTACTAAGTTCCAGAACATACTATACTATACTAAAATACTTACCGACCGAACCGATGAGAGAGAGAGAGACATGATGAGCGACCGAGCAGACCCGGCACATACACACAACCAACCCACTTTAACTTACTTACTACTCAGTCAAGCCGACCGAAGAAGGGAACGGACGGGCGAGCCGATGAACGAACCACCAATTTTCCCATCATCTTTACCCGACCCAAATAAGGAACGGAAAATGGAAATGAATGAATCGAGAGTGGGCAGTGCATACGTGTTGATTTACTTTCACCATCCTAATGGGATTGATTGATTGTCTGTCACTCAAAAGCATAGACTCCATAATCGGGAAGAAAAGGGTTTATTTTAATTATGGAAGTTGCGCGTTGTATACGACAGACGGACATCATCAGCCACCAGCCTCAATCAGATACGACATGATTGATGATCCAAATGAAAACATATCGTAGTAGGTGCATGTGTATGGCTGTGCTAAGAGGCAACTCAGATAGCCTTCGCTTAGCGGTTGCGCATGTTCGGGAAAATCGCTCTGAGCTTAAACGAGCACATCATGCCCGGAAAGGGATATCTCGACGAATACTAACTAATTCTCTGGGTAGGTTGTCGGGTCCCGACCGACTGACTTGACTGACTGACCCGACCCGACCGACCGATCATGTTCTTGTTTTTTCTTTTTGGTCTCTACCAACTAATTTCTTGGATTTTTTGTGAGGCGAAGGGGGAAAGAGGGGGTTAGGTAGGGGTAAACTGGGGAAGGGGGAAGGGGGAATTACGGAGTAGTTGTGGTCGCATTCTTGAGTTACAGTGCAGCGTGAGCTTTTGTGTGTGTTGGTTGGAATTTGACTTCGTGGGATGCATCTCATTCTCGTTTCTTTTTACTTTTTCGAGGGGGCTTCCACGACATTACAACCCAATTTTAGGTTTTGGCTGCATGGGTTGGGTATCTAGGTATAACGGTGAGGGATTGAGGTAGGTAGGTAGGTATTTGTGCATTAGGGGGATTTCTTTGATGATCTTCTAGATAGATATATTATATGTAGTGAGGATATTCAATGCCTTCACTATGGGTATTCTGCTTGCGGTGTTTATCCTCGTCTCGAGCATAATATTATGTATCAGTTATGGATTCAAGAATAACTAGTCTGAGTAATAGTGCAGCCCATGGGCCCATTCCAGCCAAAAGTCCAGCCAGCTCGGCAAAGACGTGTGCCGGTTCCAGTTTTCTAGGCGACGGGGAGATTCCGAGATAAACTCTGGAATCTTGATAAAGATTGACAATGATGCGCACGCCGATCATCCAACGCTCTCCAACGCTCCAGCTTTGACCGCCTCAATAGTCGTCGGGAATCCTACCGCAAGTCGCTTAGGTGCGGGTATCGAAATAATATCCCCCTGACAAGATTAATAATAGCATCCACTCCCCCCGACCCGGAACAAATGCCCTCGGAGGTGCCCACCGCATTATTAACAGTCTATGCCCCCTACTACCTGCTGATTACTGCTGCTATTGATCTGATCCCGGCCCAGGGTGGTATAATCCTCGGAGACTTTGCCGTTCTTGAAGATCCGTGTCCGCGTTGCTATTTTGGATAGCTTGCTTATCTTTTTTGTCTGATGTAGTATCAAACTATCGTGTGAAATGTTGCACCGATGGTTTGGCATTTTTGCCTTAACACCAAACCATTAACTAACTAAATCCTTTCTTTCTTTCTTCTTGCTTTCAGTCTAACCTTTTGGTGCCGACGAGAGACATACGTAACACACACGCGCCGAGAGTGCCAAACAACCACGGCATCAGAAAAGTCAAGTTGCGCCTCTCGTGTCGATCCCATCTTGTTTTCCCTTCCAAAAGCAACCATGGACAGGCGGCACCACCCGCTCTCTAAGCCACCTTTGCTCAACCCATCAGCTCGTTTGTTTCATTTGTCGCGGTTCAGTCGAGGTCACAGTTTCGGTTCCGAGGGATAGGCGGGCGGCAAAGATGTGACGGTCGATCAAACTAAGGGAAGCGAAACCTTGTGCCGGTTTCAGCTCTCCCAGCCACGAGTGGGCGGATCGTCGCTTACTCGCTGCTGACTGTATTTTCTGTATGCCTCAGGCAAGGTTGAGCTTCAGCTTCAGCTGCTCCTACAGAGTTCCAGTCAACCTCGGCGTGACGCCGTCATGCCTTGCGTTCGTTGCTTTTGCGACCGTATCGAGTCCACCACTAACAAGCCATGACTAATGACATGGATTATCCATTCATCCATCCCTCCTTCTTGGCCTATATGCTGTCTCTCATTTGCTTTTTTTTTCTAACCGCTTATTATTTCTCTTCGTATTTCGTATTCTTTTCTGCTTTTTCCATCGGTCGGGGGTTGCACAAGACATGGCGGCTGTGCTTGACCACAAGACGGTTGATCTCCAGCACATCTGCAGACTGGCTTGCTTGGTGTGTGCCAACTTCCAAGAATCTGACGCATGGACGCCATTCTGCAGGACCATCTCGTCCCGCCCGGCCCCAGGAGTGAGGGAGAGAGAGAGGCAGCTAGCTTGCCAGCCCAGCTCTCTGGGAAAGAATCAGCCCATACATACTGGGCCTTCCCTGGCGCCCCGCCGTACTACCACAACTACGGAATCCTACGACTTGATTGATTGACCAAGGCTCCAGCTTGCTTGCAACATTCCATTCCAGAATCCACAGTAATTGTTGCGCCGGCAGCTCATGGAGGATATTCCCTACATACTGTAAGATGGGACAGGACTTCCCCTTGCTAAAATAGGCAAGATCTAGAACCTAACCCCCTACCGGCACTTGATAGACTTGACAGATGTCACGATCGGGGGATCGCTAAGAGGTTTAGGCAAGGCTTGTGATTGGAGCTTAGAGCTATGGCCCGGCAAGAAGGATTGCGGTGGCCTACTTTCTCTCAAGCAACCGGCAAAACAACGGGTATCAACTTGTCTAGAACCAGCATCTTCCCCGAACGCCACGTTGGTTAGTCAAGGCGTCGAGCGCAGATCGTCATCAGGGAACTAAACTAGGGACACAGCCGTGGGTTCGTGGGGAACGAACAGTGTTGTCGCAAGCGCGACTCCCCCCCAGGCCAGGCAGCCAGGCAGCCAGGGGTTCAAAATTCGTGCACGCCTCATGGCAGTGGGACACGTCCAAGATGAAACCCGGAGTTAAGAAATGGATTTAGTGCCGGAGACCGATCTGGTAGGATTTTTCCTTTCTTTCCTTGGGGAAGTCGGAATGAAGCGCATCATTTTTTCCTCTTTCTCTATTTTACATGCTGCAGGGTAAGGGGTGTGGTGAGAGAGTGATGTGTGTGATGACGCCTCATTCTTTTTCTCATCTGTAGGCTGTAAGTTTGGCGCTGGTTGTGCGTGACTTGACGATGTGTTGCGCGCGCAGGTGATGCAAACACTTTTTTCCCTTGAGAGCTGGGAACCGAAAGAGAGCAGTCCTCCCGTTCGGCCGCGTTAGGCTTAGAATCCCACTTTTTTCTAATCTCTCTCTCTCTCTGTTTTCCATTCCTCATCTACAGTTCCTTCCATCATCCTCCCATTTCATGGATGGATGGATGGAGCTTCTCAATTCGGCCCCTGAACAGATGCCGACCGACCGACCGACCGCCTTACTAACTAGTATTAAAACGAAACAAATAAATAATAAAAAAAACCCCCCCTTCCTTTTCGCTAAGAACTGCTGGAGCGGGCGTCGGACACTCCAAACCCAACTGGGACTAGAGGCGGTCCTAGCGGCCTCCCTGGAGTTCTGGACCCTGGTCATTTCACGTGGCAGACGTCGGCTCCGCCTGCAGCTGCGGTCGGCCCTTCCCGAGTTTGGCACCAAAGCCGATGCACTATCGTGACGCTTGCCTTTTGACAAGCCGCTTGGTATCTTACTAGCGTGGATTTTATCCTTTACCGTAAGATACAACCTGGGCTAGTTTTCGATCCTGGGTTTTTACCGAGATACTACCATTCCATCCATCCGTCCTTTCCTTTCTTTTCTCGATCCATGCCAAGGGGAAAGAAGAAGAAAAAATAAAAAAGGAAAAGGAACGATAATGGTGTGGGATGATGTGTTTGAGTTAAAGTTGCTAGTACCTAGCTAGCTTGTTAGCCTGTTAGCAGGAGGGAGGAGGGGGGAGGATATATCTTCCACTTAGCTCGATCCCGAGAAAGTTGTTAGTTAGTTACTTAGCTTGCGTAATAAAGTGTGATACGCGTGATTTTCACATGGCAGTGGCAGTCACTCACTCACTCACTGCGAGAAGAGAAAGGCTGCGCAGGGCTACCCTAGACGGCCAGCGGCGCAATCCGCATTCCTTTTCCTTTCCACGTCTATCTATTTGTATGGTAAATAACAATAATAATGATGATAATCTCGGGTACTTTTTCGTTTTCGTAAACCTTCCATCTCTCATCTTGACGATCATTGATTTTTATTTTTATACATTGGCATTGCATTGAAAGAATGCCATGACAGCAGTTAGCAGCAGTAGCGTGATGAGATCACTTGATGTTCTTTGCTTCTGTGGATGCAAAAAACAATTTGGTGGCTTCGTATACAACTAATACTATAATCTAGGGATTTAGCCAAGCTAAGACAGTGAGTCAAGTCACAGACATGTGAACGGGTTCTGGTTCTCTGCTTAGATCGTAAATAGTTAGTTGGTTAGTCCACTCCAGGTTAATATATCTGCCTACTGCCTAGACTGATAGATATAGTGCCACTTGGTTAGGTTAGTAAATTGGCGTGTGCTCATTTACACATTTATCCCAGCTAACTAACTAGGTTTCGATATCGATGGGTCGAGAGTCATGTCATGCGTTTTGGCTTAGCCGATGTTTTGGCGACCCAAGGTGAGAAGGGGGGAATCATTAATCCTGGTTCATGTACATTGCGTTTGGAGACTAGGTTGTTAGTAGTTAGTTAGATGGTCGATTTTCAGTCTTTCCCTCTAGTTCTACATGGTAGTTTGTTGGAGATGGAGAAGGATGGGTACGTAGGACAAAGTTCACGGGAGTCACACATTTAGTAGCGTGCATAATGTGCAGCTCGTGTCCGAGTTTCCTTTTCTTATTTCTATTTCTATGTGGATGGTGGTGTATACTTCATCTACGTAACTATGTAGACAAGTAATCATCTAAGACAGTGTGCAATATACACGAGGCTGATCGATGGATCCATCCATCAATGAAACGAACCTCGGTACAATGCCTGCCATCTCATCTCATCCCAAGAACATCACCTAATCATTTAGTTAGTAGGAAACTAGACTATTTAGTTAGTTAGTTATCACCCGGAGATTGAACAACGGATGCTCTCACATTCGATACACGAGGGAAGACGGACCCACCTTACTTAGATACTATCGCGTGTTTGTGTGTGTGTGTGCGTTGCATAGGTGCGTGCAGTGGAGTCCAGTGCAAGAGACAGAGAGAGCAGGTTTAGGTAACCATCATTCTTTTCTATCTTACTAACTAGTCAATTAACTAGCTAGTCATGTATATACCCACTTTTTTTTCCACTTGGTTGGCCACTCACTCAGACATACTATGTATCTATGTACGGAGTAGACTGCATATCGTTCGACGTAAAGTCATGTCCGGTCGGCTATCCATTCCATTCCTTGTTACTACCTGGTTTCTTTACTCCATCCTTTTAATTGAATGAATATGGAAGGATCATCATCTCTTCATGCCATGGCATAGACATGGTTAGGGCTGGGCCCAATCTCCTCCGTACCCACTTTTTCTTTTCCCACCATGTCTCTCTTCCCTTGGATACTTACTTACTTGACCTTACATCTTCATATCCGAAGTGGGGCAAGCTGAGAACGTGGAAGCCCACATCCCGGGAAAAACGGGAAAACGGGATATAATAATTATTCATGGTTACTTAAACAAAAAGTAATTTGGATGAGACGAGATGAGACAAACTAAGTACTATGTATGTCCACTTGGTAGATTCTTAGTTAGATCTGTCTGTTCTGTCCCGAGGGTGGAGTTTGTGCTATACTGTTTATGGGCGGGCATGCGAGATGTAAATTGAATAGTGTGTGTGTTGGAGATAGATGGATGGTGTGTTTTTCTCTCGGCTAAGCGTGGAAGGATGGATGGATTAGCCATGGGTCGGTTCAGTCAGGGTTCGGAAATGAAGGGGGTGTGGATGGAGGGATCCGGTGGTGGTGTTCCTTTGGGTGGTAAGGCGAACGGTGGGATGGAAAAGCACATGGTTGATGGGTTCGATGGGTTCTAGAATTTTGGGGGGTGTGGTTCTTGTCACTGAGTTCATTTGGTTGTTATGCTGGGGTGGAAGGGATAACTGGGTTTAGATGCTTGGTTAGGTGGTCTGCTTGTTCTGTGCTGTCATCTTGCTTTACTTTCGAATTCAGTGGTTGGAATCCTTGTTGGTAGTTCTTGTAAGGTCAATGAAAGCAGACCTGCTTAGCACTTGTCTCAATTACCTTACGCTTACTTCCTACTTGAAGCCCCATCAGGGCTGTAGAGCACCTGACTTCATCCATTCCTTCTACTAGGATGCTGTCTTGCCATCGGCCCATATTGTATGTAAGCCCTGGAGTGGCGGAAGCAGGGCACTCGCTTCCTTTGTGGCAAACAGTTGGATTCCTTCGACTTGGGATTCTCCTTCAAGTGGTCTGATTGGGTGATGGTGGCAGTGATGGGGTCAATGGATTGTTGGTTGGGTCTGTACAATGTGTTTTGTAGTAGTGTTCACAGGGCATTACTTGCCACAGTAGAACTGGATTATAGCATACTACCATCTGTTAGTACTATAGATTGTGCATATCGTATTGAAGTGATGTAGTGTCTAGGTATACGCAGTGTCGTAGTAGTGGTAGCACTCATTGCACTCTCAGTATATATATATTTCCAGTTCTTAGTAGTAGTATAGTATGTGTTGAGCAATTACTTCTCATGAATATGCATATACCACTGCAACAATTGCAGTAATCAAGACAGAGTATCTTTGAGAATGCAATGCTCTTACAGTATAAGTACTACTCCCATTATATTATTACCTCCCAGGCTAGTATACAGATAAGTACTAACTCAACCTTCAACACATAACTACTAGTTAGTAGTACTATCACCACATCCCACTTACTAACACAACATAATACGAAATCAACAACAACCCCCTAACAAGGAAACCCCTATCGAATACACTTTGTACGGAGTAGTTACATGCATGCAGCACAATCCACCTTACCATGCAACCATCGAACCAGAAGTAGGCTCTCTCTCCTCTGCATCCCACTTCACGGACTACATTAGTCCAGAGGTATTAAGTAATGACATCTGAACACATGTCAATCAAACTTAATTCTGCTGGAAGGGGGAATATGATTGGATATCGTGCTGATATATATTTCTCCGCGGTGGTCACATCTGAATTTAGTCTACTACAACTGAGTGATTTAGTTGCTTTGATCATCGATTGATAGGGTTCATGGTTTCTGGTGGATTTATATTTTGGGAATATACGGATATGAAGTAGTATAATCATGTGGTAGGACGTGGGATGAGTCCTGACTTGACTAGGTTAGAAAACCCAGTTAATCAGACTACTAACTTACTTCCTAACGAACAATAACACGATGATCTATAGTAAGTACTAGAATGCAGATAAGAGTCAGGAACATATATCATTCCATGACATCGTCATGTGTCGGTATACTCTACTCCGCAATATATTTCCCACTCACTCACCATCCACATAGCAATCCTACTACTAGTACTATTACTCAACCAACTAACACATTGGAATGGAATCACTCCCTCCCTCCTTCCTACTTTTCCAGAAAACTCTATTCAGAGTCATCGCAATCCATTATCCCTGCTAGTCAATAAACCAAGTATACTACGCAACACACACTCCGAATCAATACAACCGTATCAGCAAAACAGTAACTGTATTTCATGTAACAAATCTACAGATCTGCTGCGTGGCAGGCGGGGCCGCCCATACCTAGAGCAGACTAGTGCGGACCCAGAACATCTCCAGAACAAGTCCGATGCCCGAGATTATAGGCCACTAACGGCAACTTAGTGTCGGGATTATGTGGAGCGAATCAATCATCCTTCCTGTCGGCTGTCTTTGGCTGGGTGTATGGTATTGTTTTGGTCCGTGTGTATTATTCAGATGTCTAGGTTTTTTTTTATTCTTTATATGAGATCAAGGTATTTGTGTAGTTAGTATATTTTTGTTTAGAAGTTTGATTGCATAAATATATGGAAGCTTGCAATACAGGTAGTTGGAATAGGAAGGAAAATTTTTCTGCCTGGAATTAAGGGCAGCTCGGAATGTCACCGAAGCGGTTCCGGGATTCTAAACTAGTGCAGCATGAGGGAAGGATGATGCTTGAGGGCAGCATTTCGGTCAGCACTAGGCGTCCATGACTCTCTGTATGGTGTAGATCGTTATTCCTGGCTGTAGGGTGTCTGGCATCTGGCGCTTCGATGTATCTGCGGATTAACTATAGTCTACAGCTACATCAGCAGCAGCAGCACAGCTCGCCTCAAAAATGGCGTCTGATGTGTGTCTGACTGATCATCGAGACTGATCCGCCATGATATCATGCATCTACACATCACAAGACTAATTCATGTCAGATGACAAGATCCATCCGCCCGCTGCCACTCACTGGCAGACAGATCACTCACCTGCAGGCGCCTCAAATCTTGGAGTTCGAGTTCATCTGCAGAATGCACCCACAAGGAGTGGCTGATTTACGCGAGCGCCGTAGCGATCACATTCACACAATGTAAGTAGTGGTCTGCCTGAAGTGACTCATATTTAGTCAGAGCAGCATGGAAGATGTGACTTGACACGCAGACCGGGTTTCAGCCTCTCCTTCTGACCGCTCGTTTTTCTGGGGCCGGCACTTGCAGAATGGATGGTTGGATGAATGTTTAGCATCCGGGCGATCTTCCAACTCCGCTGCAGCGGACGAAAGTTGAGACATGAGACATGCTGCAGCTGGATATACTGCCTCTGATTTGATAGATGAAGCCTGCGCGCATATTCCGTATCGACTTACTCCGCAGATACTTGCCTTCCTTGTAGTCCAGGCCGCAGGTACATCCTCGATCCCGGAGTAACTACGGCGGCTATACTCGGTATATTATACTGGCACTTTCTGCACGAAATCACGCTCTGTCCTTGATCGACCGGGTTTCCTGCATTGGCTCAGGGTCCGTGTGGCCTGAAAAGATAGCAATGGGTGTGGCTGTGAGGTCGGAGGTATTAGGACGGATAACTGGGTGAGCCCAACACGGCAACCACCCCCACAGAGTAACGGTGCCATCGCCGTACAACACCGAGCCAATATCCTCGGCGATTCATATTATGTCCTGGGGCTGAGGGGGCAGGGGGCTGGGCTGGTTGCTTACGCGCGTCTCTGCTCGTGGGCAGACCGTGCCATAGTGTCGGAGCAGTATACCAAGAGGGATAGCAATCAATCGGGGGCCCGACTACTGAAGCTCGGCTCCGCCGTTTTCCCACTCCTTCCCCCTCGTGCTAAATCCTTCGCTTATCGGATCGATGGGCTTGGGGGCCGTTGGACTTGGATAACCTTGTCTTGATGGCGTAGGAGGTGTCCATGTAATGGGGGGCCATTTCCGCCAGTGTGGCAACTAGAAACACACTTGGTAGACTAGGACAGCGCCCAGAGCGGCGCAAACTACCCCAAAGAGGAAGACTTTCACAGAATAGCACATCCTAGACGGACCCGAGAAACCGGAATCGAGGTCACCAGGGCCTTGACTAGCATTCCCAGCTAAGAGGATCTAGGTGGCGCCATGGCTAGCATCGGCAGCATGATAGAATCCAGTCAAGTCTCGGACGAAGGAATGCAAAGATGGAGCAGGGTTGACCTTAGGGCTTCCACATCGTAGCCGATCAGCATGCCACAGAACCGATCATCCGTCGACAGGGAAAAGGTGATAAGCTGGCAGGATAGCAGACAGGGATATGGCAGCCGATGGCGATGCCTGAGAGGCGGTTTTGGCCACGTTGGGCGGCGGCGGGGAAACGAACAATAATGGGCTAAATGTGGTGGCGGGTTGCTGGCGAGCATCCTACCGTGCCCTCATGATTTACCATACAGAGAGACTAGCGCTGGCGTAATCCTACGGGAGTACACGGTGTCCAGCGAGTGGAGGGTCGCTTGAAGCAAGTCGAGATGTCAATGGAGGAGAAAAGCTGGAGCCCCTCAGGGGAGGAAATCCCGCCTCCACTTGGGGATCCGAATGGACCCCATCTAATGTCGGCGACTCCGTGGATGACGGAGACGGTGTAGTAAAGTTCATTGTTTCAAAGCAGTCTTTGTTGCAATGCTTTGTTTCCAGTTTTTCCACGCAGCAAACGCACGCGATGATGTGATGAAGCTGGAGATCGCTCAACGGCGCGTTGCTCGTCGAATATTGCACCAATCAGTGCTGTATCCCCGCACTCCCGATCGAGGCCATGGCGGTGTCGATCATATTGGGAAGTTCGAGAAGAATGATTGGAGAGGATTCACGGGAGTCAACCAGGTATAACCAGTACCAAGTTAAGTCCCGCGTAGACTGCAGGGGGAGGAAAAGAAGCTGCCTTTGGTCGTGGCAAACCGGGCCGCATCGAGGCGCGGGTTGGAATGGGCGCAACTGCAATCCCTTTCGTACTATTCATCTATCCCACGATCCACTGGAGTTGGAGAGCAATCCTCCATCTTTCTCCTCTCCACCAGTAAGTGGCCTTCCTGCAGACCCTCAAACTTTGAAGCCAGCGTCAGCCAGGCAGCTTGCTAGCCAGCCAGCCAGCATCAGCACTCAGCAGCTTGATGCCCAACATGGACGATAATCCTGAACCCTGTTGTTGCGCAGCCCGACCGATTGGCACGTAAAACCCCCGACCGCCAGCCAGCCAGATGATCCGCAACGGAAATGCCCGACCGTCGCAAAGAACAGCCCCAGGAGAAAAAAGAAGGGCTCGGATCACCAATCAGTCCGGTTGATCAGCATCCCATCTCGCGTTGGCGATTTCCCACCTGCAGCAGATGTCGCTGACTGGCTGGCTCGGCTGCGGGATGGAGCTTTAGTGTCTGTGTGTTCTGGAGTCTTTTCTGTCCTGATCATCCCGAGCATCCACTAAGACCTCTAAGAGTAACAGCCTGTTAGATGACAGTCCTGGTCTGACAGTAGAGTTAGGAGGATGGGGTCGAGTAATGGCAGGACCTACTATATCGCATCTGCTATGGAGTCAATATTCAGCCCATCCGTTGGTTGGCTGATTGCTTGCTTGATGATGATGATCAATCAATTTACCTTTACTCCCATTCATGATTCATTTCCAACCTGCAGGGCCAGTCATCCATCATCCCGGCCCAATTCCCAACCCCATTCCTCTTTTTTCCCTCTCTCTCTTTCTCTCCAGTCGGAAAAACCACGCAGGACCCATCCAAACCTGCGTGGGATGCGGGAGATCACGATGATCTCCCTCTCTGCCATGCAGCCTGTTGCTCACCGAGAATCCTGCTGTTCTTGTTTTTCCATGCGGCCGGCACTTCAAATGCCAAATTGCCGGAAGTGTGTAACTGTAATTGTAGAGGATTCTATCCATGACTGGTAGTGGTGGGTGAGGTTGTAGTTTAGTTGGTGAAGCGAAGCGAAACTGGAAGTGACGAGGTCAAGTACGGAGTATCTATTACCAGCTGATTCCCTCCCACTGCCATACTATCCAAGTCCATATGACAATACCTACACACATACATACATACATACAGATACAACCTACATGCTGAATATGCAGTTTAGACAATCTCATCACATTATTCCAAGAATAACATCGCCTCTTATACATATATTTACCTTGGCTTGCATCTTAACTGGACCCCAAACATGGGGCGGACTCGGAGAGTGAGTGTCTACATACTGATGACCACTGCACTTGGGGGAAAGAAAAACAAAAAATAGAACAAAAGAAAAGCAAGTGTGAAGCATTCCCATCCTCCTATTACTCATCGAATGAGTCCAGAACGAAGTCAATCTCGGTCGGATTCGGGTTCGTTCAATACAGTTGGTCAGTCTGGATGGCAATGCTTTTTACATCCAAGCTAGTATGTAGGCGCATACTTTTGTTCCCCCCTCTACGATCATTGGTATTTCAAGTTTTGTATGATGATTGATGATTATTCTTTTCAAATTCCAATTCAATCCAAACCATCCCCTCTCCTGTATGTTCCCTGGTCTGTAATATTGCATAACTGTGTGTATGGGTGTATGGATGGAAATCAAGTAATATGTGGTAAAAGTCAAGCACAGACTCTCTCGCTTCGTCCAAGTTTCTAACCGCCGAAGTATCTCTCGTCTTAGTCTCGAAGTTTCATTTGCATGACATGATCCTACTGCACTATCCTTTCGCCTCCCCCCCCCCTAAAAGTACGTAGGCAGATAGTTCTCTCTTGCATTGACCTCTGCGGCTCGGGGCGTGATTCTAGTCGAGAGGGTAACTATCTACGGACCGGTGGCGTGGTGTGTCTGGGAGGATTGGCATCCTGGTTCATGTATCCATGTGTCGATGTCTGTGCCTACCGCGACATTTCTGTCTTCCCTGGTCTGGAAGCCATGCGCGGTATCGGAGAAGGTACTAGATATACTAGGCTGTATGGTAAATAACTTTATTTGGGATTGTCGGGTGCGTTAGGATGCATCTTGTGTAGTCTCCGACTGCTCGGACGGATGGAGGGTGGGATGGTATCAGTGGATGGATTGAGTAACCCCTGTAAGGGGGTCACGGATGGGTTGCGTGGTGTGCTTGTAGTATCGAGGGCACTACTAACGACATGTCAATGATAGGGGTAGGGGGTAGGCCTGAAGCTTAAGCAGTCTGGTGCTATGCATGTGAGAACGGCTTCATTGTTCTGTTAAGATCGCAATGTTTGTATGTTGTTGCAGCGTCATGTATCCCCATAGACTGGGACATAGCTCATCGAGCCATGTAGGAACTGTCCAAATGTCATTCATGCAACATATCCAGTCCTTCTATATATGTGTACTATATACTGTCCAATATATATCGCCTGTAGAAGTCATCAATCGTCAGTTCATCTGGCTCACTGCCAGGCTCTAGGCGTCAAGGTTCAAGTTCTCTAGGATCCTGTCGAGCTTCTCCATCAGGATCTGATAGTTAATCGCATCTTGGTCGAACTCGTCGACCGCGACCTCACCATCCAGTGTACGGATGAGTGGCTGCTCCTGTACCTTCAAAGCGGCCTGTTCTGGCGGAACAGCCACGCTCGTTCTATCCCCAGAGCCTTCCTTTGAAAGTTGGATTGCCTCCACTCCCTCTGTGACTTTTTCAACG
Source organism: Aspergillus piperis CBS 112811 (assembly GCF_003184755.1). Classification (NCBI taxonomy): domain Eukaryota; kingdom Fungi; phylum Ascomycota; class Eurotiomycetes; order Eurotiales; family Aspergillaceae; genus Aspergillus; species Aspergillus piperis. The sequence goes on along the minus strand of NW_020291596.1, from coordinate 983,186 downwards.
TCTCCGTTGACCTCAACACCATCAGCCACCGGCTGCGTGGGCTCCATCATTTCATCGATACCGGCGTCATCGAACCGCAGCCTGAATCGCTCACCCAGGTAGAAGCGGATATCATCCAACAGTTCGATGGAATCCGTTTCCTGTCGGGACTGGATGCGGGACGCCGACTCTTGGATAAGTTCTGCAAACTCAGGCGAATCAATGTGAGCTTCCAACCGGTACGCGAGGTATCGCGCAGCAAACTCTTCGAGTCGCTGAACACGGGTCAACCACGCAGCCTTAATGATGGCATAAATGTCTAGATCATCCTCTTCCTTGGTACCGCGTGTCCTGGCAGCTTCCGCCTGTGACATGTTGCCACTACCCAGTGTGCTGATGACAATGGCTGCCTTTGTTTTGAGCTTTTCAATAAACAGCATGTCCGACGCGAAGAGAACGTCGACCGCAATATCGAGCGGGAAGTCAGCCCGCTCCGTATAGAGGAAGGTCAGTACAATCTCCAGGACATCCGGGGAGCAGTCCACGCTGATGACATTGAGGTGATCCTTCATGTGGGCTTCCCTGAATGGGGAGGCGAACATGGTTTGAAAGAACTCCGATCGCAGAAGCATTGCCCGATGACAAGGGAACAGAGTAGACATCGGTTCGCGTCTGCCAGATCCATTGGAGCGGCCGCGTTCGGCCTCAGTCAGCTCAGATGCCTCCACAATTTCCTCGTCGTCCTCAGGGAGTTCATCCGCTCGGAGAAGAACATCAGCATAAATGGCATTGTCCCTGTCCCACTTGATATCGTCTGCCTTTGCTGTCTCTACCGTCACTTTATGCTTGAGCACATTCGCCCGGAACCACTCCTCTAGTTGGTCTCGTCCTTTCGCAACTTCCATGGTGCGTCTCTGTCTGGCAAGCCTCCTATCTCCACTGTCAAGTATACTATCCACAAGGGTATTGATCTCTAGATGCTTGGCTATCTTGTCGATGCCCGCGAAAACTTCCGATTCCGTAAATCCCGTGCCGGGGCCGCTTCTCAAGTCCCGAGGGGCTTCTCCGAAATAGAGGTATTTGATTGCTGTTCCAAAAGCCTCTGGTGGAATCGTATTTGGAAGTCTCCATGTTGACGTATCAGGGGCAGACTCCAACTTTCGATGAAAGTACGGCGACCGTGCAGCCAAAATAAACTTGTGAAGGTGTAGTGATTCATCAGCTGCCGTGACAACAATGTCTGACGTTATCGGAGTTTCACGAGTAAGGAGAGAAGTGATATGCGCGGCCAGAGGCTGAAGTGGATTCGTCGATTTCGAATAATCATACTCCAATAACAGGTTCCGTATACGGTCGTTCAATGCATTATATAGACATCTATAGATGGCCAATTGTGAGCAATCGATATCTATGAAGTGGAAGCATTTCAATAGTAACGTACCTCTCGCCTTGAAATGTGTCACGCTCACATAGAGCACCGGACTCGAGGAGCAGCTGCACAACCTCGTAATGTCCGCAGAGACTCGCCTATTGCACGGTTCAGTCAGCAAGGCGGGCTATTCCGATAGTTCCCACAGCGAGTCCACTTACCAGAATCAAGGGGGTGTAGTCATAGGGATCACGGGCGTTAATATTGACTCCCTCTGTGATCTTCTCTTGACAAACTTTGAGGTCCCCCTTACGACAAGCATTGCATAGCTCGCGAAACGGCTCGCTAAGGTCCAGAGGATTGTCGTCTTTGATTGCCCCCTCCTTAATCAGTTTCTTCTCATTGTGCAAGCTGACCTCGAGCTGGTCCTTCCGGAGGACCTTCGGTTCTTCCGTCATCATGGCGATACCGTCACAGTATCCTGGAGGCGAACGTTGACAGATGCCGAAAGTCCGAAAGGCGGGACTCGAACGGCTGCCGATGCCATCATCTTATCGATAAGCCGACATCACGTGGGGCCGCGATTGCCACTTTCGAAAGGAGAGCCTCCCTTGGAAGGATATGGTAGACAAACATCCATCGAATATTTACTCTCCTTGCAGATATATCATCGCTAGATCTTGTGATGAACGTCTTGGTCAACAATATATCCACCAGAATTATCCGATATTCCATGCAGATGAGGCCAGTGCATTCCTGTGAAGTGATGGCACCAGTGATCCAGTCATCCGTGATGCAACAGTGCTTACCGCCTACTATCCGACCGCCTGCTGCATGCAGGAAAGGGCTATGGCAGGATGCGTTGCTTAGCAACAGCCCTGCACCCAAACATCCAGCGTTTCTACCTTCTTGCATGTCTACTTCTTGAATCTACAACTCAACTACATGTGCCACTCCCACCACGTCGTCTACTAACCCAGCAGGTTCCAGTCACACAGCCTCGGTCCATAAATGCAATAGGACACCCCTCATCTCTCCTTTCACATCTCCTTCCGACTTTACCTCCATCCTCTACCTCCTTATCAGCGGCCGGATTCACCCAATAGCCACAATGGCAATTGCATTGGCGGAGGCTGATAAGTATGAGGTGCTAGAGAAGATTGGTAATTGGCCTCTCGCTGGATATATTCATTCTACCAATATACACTGGGCTAACAAGCTTGTGTTTAGGTTGCGGTTCCTTCGGGATTATTCGCAAAGTTCGGCGGAAGACAGATGGCTTTGTAAGTTTGCGAACCCCCATTGCAATATGACACCATGCTTATGGATGCAACTCTACAGATACTATGCCGAAAGGAAATCAATTACATCAAGATGTCCCAGAAGGAGCGAGAGCAGCTCACGGCCGAGTTCAACATTCTAAGCTCTCTTAGACACCCAAACATCGTCGCCTACTACCATCGCGAACACCTTAAGGCGTCCCAGGACTTGTACCTCTACATGGAGTACTGCGGCGGTGGCGATCTGAGCATGGTCATCAAAAATCTCAAGAAGACGAACAAGTACGCGGAAGAGGAATTTGTGTGGCGCATCCTCTCGCAGTTGGTGACGGCTCTGTACCGTTGTCATTACGGCTCAGATCCGGTCGATGTCGGGTCAAACATACTGGGTCCTGCGCCCAAGCCTTCGGGTCTCAAAGGAAAGCAAGCCCAGATGACTATCCTTCATCGTGACCTTAAGCCGGAGAACATCTTCCTCGGAAGCGACAACACGGTCAAACTGGGTGACTTTGGCCTGTCCAAACTGATGAATTCGCACGATTTCGCCTCTACTTATGTCGGAACACCATTCTACATGTCCCCCGAAATTTGCGCGGCCGAGAAGTACACCTTGCGCTCCGATATTTGGGCGGTCGGCTGCATCATGTACGAGCTCTGTCAGCGGGAGCCGCCTTTCAATGCCAGAACCCATATCCAGCTTGTTCAGCGGATTCGTGAAGGGAAATTTGCTCCTTTACCCGATTTCTACTCGCCTGAGCTAAAGAACGTCATCGCAAACTGTCTGCGAGTTAACCCGGACCACCGTCCCGATACTGCCGCCCTCATCAATTTGCCGATCATCCGCTTGATGCGCAAAGAGAAGGAAATTACCGATTTGTCCAGGACACTCCGCAAGCGTGAAGAGAGCGCCTTGCAAAAGGTTCGGGACATTGAGCAGGCCTACGCAAAACTCGAGAAAGAAAAACAACAAATGAAAGTTGAGCTTGAGAATACGGTGCGCCGCGAGTGGGAAGTGAAAGCCAGACTTGAAATCGATCGTCAAGTGCAGAACGAGATAGAAAAGCTCCGCAAGAGATTTGAGTGTGAAGTTCAGGAGCGAGTTGCAATTGAGGTCGAAAAGCAAAAGCGAAATATGGTTGTTCGCGAGGATTCTAGCGACGACTCCCGGCTCTCCATGAGCAACAATGACACTGAACAGCCTTCTGGTACTGATATCAGCAATCTATCACTCGAATCGCCTGCTGCGAGCAAGGCACAACGGAAGGAAACCCGCACCCCCTTCAACCGCTCAAAAACCGTGGTCGAATCGCCTATGGATGTTCAGATGGCAGAGCCGTCCCCTATCTCCATTGCATCACTCTCTTTGTCCCCGCGTCGGACCTCTGGGACCCATTCCGGCAAGAACATCTTCGCGGAGGCGGAGAAAAACCGCACAAAGTGGGAACCTACCCTGGCTTACTCTGACGATGAAGATGACATCCCCGATCTGCCTTCTCCAACACGCCCCAAGGTCAAGCCTGATCCCTTCAAGGCTCCGCCCAGGCCCCTTCTCCGTCAGAACACCGCTGCTTTTATGCAGAAGCTGAGCACCCAGCCTCCCATCTTTCCCACCAATGGGTCAAGACTGCCGCAGATGTCATCTGGTGGATCTGGCGACAGCCAGCAGAGGGAAGCCAAATCACGATCGCCTCACCGACGTTTGTCCAAGATCCCATCATCAGCAAATCTGGCTGCCGATGCTGGCTCACCCACGCGCAAGACAGGCATCAAGCAATTAGCCTCAAAGGCGAATGGAGGTGGGGAGGAGATGTACAAAGCCGTCATGCAACGCAACATGGGCGGTCGAACCTTGGTTGAATTGGCACAGGCGCGCGCTGGCGGCCGTCCCATCGATGAAATCAAGCGGTGTGCGAGTGATCCCCGCACCGGGCTGAAGCCGACAGAGCGCGATTCTCCAGCTGTTTGGGATCCCGAGAGGGACGAGATGCCCAGTCCCTTCTTGGCCCGAGGCAGAAAAGTTATCCGCAACCTGAGGTGACTCCAATCGCGCTTTTCACCTGGGCGACATTCAGATATTGCCACCATTTCTCATACACATAGTACCTGCGTGCTTCTTGCTGGTTGATCCACAGGAGTAGCTGCAGTAGGCTTTTGGGTATCTCCCTTGAGGACCTCACCTCACCTCACCATATCTACTTTTAATAGTCGAACATATTCCGGAGTTATGGCTGGTGGATTGTCTCAAAGACCAACGTTGGCCATGCCAGTCATGGGACGTGGATGCATTTAGTTGCGCCGCATCGTCGTTAATCCTATCTCACCAGGATCTTCACTTTCCTTTGTTCTCTAATGCCGTGATGCCCCTGTTGTTTGATCTTCACTTCACTTCTCGACTTGTACAGATATTACATTTGACATCCCCTGTTTGGATTACTGCTATTGAAAGACACCTTGGTGATTCGACGCGATTCTGATTCAGCTTATGATGATTCGAGCCTTTTTACCACGGCCTTTTCCCTAGATATCCTCTGCCACACTCTTTTGAACCTCACATTTCCTTTCCACCCCCATTCTAATGGTGTTTCACGGTTGGTGTTTATTTGGTGAATCATGGGCTACATATGGTATGGGAAGGGCTCCTGTGTACATACCAATTGGGTTTTCTCTCATAAGTTCTGCAATGGCAGACTCTGCTTTGATTCTTGTCATCTCACTCCAATATTTCAAATTGGTGCATATGTCCGAAGTTAACTCGTGACCAAAAATAGCTTGTTTGAAAATTCAACTGTCGATGGACGGGTCATTCTGAAATTTGATGTTTAATTTTTTGTTTCGTATCGCATCGAGTTATAGTTACATTGATTTGAGATCCGACTAACGCCTCGTAAGATCCTAATCATGGGGTGACGGGTCACAGGTTAGGTCGTGGTGGTAGAAGAAGTGATTGATTATTATGCTTCCTCGTCCTCCACTTCTTCGATCTGCACAGACCGAAGCTCCTGATTGAACCGCCTCTCCTCCTCTTCCAGTCTGCGTTGAGTGTCCTCATCATCAGCAGCTGGAGCAGCTGACGAAGCTTTCTCCTCGCCTTCTGCAGGTCCGGCATTATACCCTGCTTGCTCCAGCCGATCCATCTCCTCCGGTTCCAAGAGCTTGCCTTGTCCCCGTATAGCTTCCTGTTTGACCCTGACAGCTGCAGGAACGAACTTATTGATCGCCTCTTGTCGGAGATTCCTGATCTCCGGCTTGGCCTCGTACACAGTCTTCGCTTCGACGACGGGCGGTTTCGCCGGAAGAGCGTGCGGGCCCCGACCTCCACCACCTTCAGCCTCTCCTCCTGGCCCTCCTTTTCGATACTGTCGCGGGATAGGCGGAGGCGTATCCCTCGGCATGGGTATCCTTCTCACCTCCTCATCTGTCTCGTCGCTACTACTACTCCCGTCATCACCATCGTGCCTAAACCGGTTGCCGTCGCCGCCATCTCGCCTGCGTTTGCCTAAGACTGCAGCATCCCCGCGCCCACGGTGCTGACCGCCTCGTCTAGATTCAAAGTTGTTGAATTTGGGTGCCTTATCGCCCAACGCTTCTCTGGCCTTCTGCACGGCGCGCAGATCACGTTCCAGGGCTTCCAGAAGCTCCTGATCGCGGGGTCGTAGCTTTTGTCCTGATTCTTCGAATGCTTTGAGGTCGTTGATTTGTCGTTGGATGCGCTCGGGGTTGCGACGCGCTAGTTTCTCGTTTCGTCGGGCTTGCGCTTCGGCTTTGCCTTTCTTGAGACTTTTTTGTTTGTCGAGTTTGCGTTGCGCCGCCGCCGGGTTTAAGCTGCGTTCTTTGTCTTTGGGCATGGTGGGTGAGCAGTTGGGGAGGGTGAAGTTGAGGTATGAGGTGGATGGGTAGGGCGTCAATTACTCCACGGGGATGGGTATTATTCCGGCTGTCTGTTTAGGCACTATGTGGGTACTGGATGGTTTGATTTCTTAAAGTCAGTCAGTCAAATCCAATCTCACGTATCAATGTAGTTCTTTGTAATCTAGCTCTCGAATTGTCGGGGATGAGGGGGGACAGGCTCGGGTATGACGAGCTCCGGAGGCTGTATGGCCATCAGGGAGCTCTTGCAGCACACTAAGCTATGGGGATGAAGAAAGAAAGGTGCTCACAGGCTAGTAGCTAACCAAGCTGCATGGGAAAGCCAACCACGGGCGCAGCGGATTCGCGAAGCCGACTGTAGCTGCGGAACCTTGACCCAAGACCAATAATATCAAGGTCACGACAACCTAGGGCGCAAGGCTCAAGCCTCACGGGTTGGGCAGCGCAACGAGTCTTACTCTGTCCTTTTGCCGAATAACGAGGTGGCCCAGTAGTCGGCCTGAAGTATGGGGTGTGTGTGGATGCCAACGTCGTCGATAGCGGTTGAAGAAGCGCTTGGTGCGGCAATTCGGACGAGATGGTTGGTGAGGTGCTTTTGTCAGCTGTACGGACGCAGAGCACAGATAGGGCTTGAGGGGAAATTGATTGGAGATTAAGAGTCGCCTCGGTAGAAGGATTTGAGTAGGATATATGAAGGTGGTAACAAGATAATTGGGTGCCGAGAGGGGGAGGACGGTGGAGTGGGAGAAGAGCGTTTGGAGAAGGACGCGATGCCGTCAAAATTGCGGGCGGGCGAAGTTGGGAGAGTTCCTTGCCTGTTTGGGGGTCACGCTCCCTTTCTTTTCTTTTCAACACTGCCGTTCGTCCAACAATCGGATGATCCTGGTTGACTTTCGCTTTCAAATGAATTGATCGATTGGTGTAATACTATATCCTGAGTTGAATGTTAATGCGATTGCAAGTCAAGGGGAAAAATTACTATCGCATCAGCCAATCTTTCCCGTGTCGGTCAGGATATTGTTCGGTATAGAAGGTCACCCCCGAACTGCTGCTACTACACCAACACAAGTACCTCCTCTCCAAGATTCAGGTACCCAAGAATCAATGAGGAGAACAGGAACGTCTGTAGAATGAGATACGGTGCATAAAAAGACCCCCACGGCCTGGTCTACTCACCAACTGTCCTGAATCTTATCATTTTCATCGTTGCTTCTTCCTGTTCAACCTTGTCATTTCTGGGTTCCCGCACCTCCATCTTTTCTATCTACACTATCCTCCTACTAGTACAACCTCCTCTTCCTTGTATTCGCCCGCGACTTTTTCTGCTCGCTCCTCCTCCTCCTCCTCCTCCTCCTCCTCCTCCACATTTCAGCCAACTTCCGAGGCTGACCACTGGCCCGTTCGTCTCGAATCGCTCGTGCCAGGCTCTTCCTTGAAGATCAAATCAATAGCATTGTCGCCCGTCAGTGTAACCCCCGACCGACTCACGGGGGCCGCTTTCTTCGTTCCTTTTTCTCTGTCACCAACGATCCAATTATCGAGTCTTGTCCCCTCTCTGGCTTCCCTCCTTTGACTTCCAATGATACTTTAATTATTTCTCTCAACGGGATTATCATCCACTTGGGGAACCTGACAAGACTCCGCCCATTGACCGGGTCTTGATCTGTTTCCTCCTTCCCTTCTTCCCTCCCTCCCCCCCCCCCTCCATCTCATCCCACGGGTCGTGTCTATCCTTGCCTGATTTCACCTACGACATTTCTCTCTTCCCTCCTTTTCTCCCGGCTTTCTTATACTTCCCCTCTCAGACGCTCGTTCACGAGATCTCTCTCACCTGCGCATATCGGTTCTCATCATGAACTTCGGTTCGTTCAATCTCCCCACCACGAGATCGACCGGCGCTTCCTAGACTGTTGTCGCGGTAGGAGCATGTCTCTGCCGGGACCAAATGTCCGTATCAGCCTCGATTCCCGACACTTCGCTTGGCCTCACCTCCTCCGAGATCCAAATTCTGAGGCAACAACAACAGATAGCCCTGCAGGGCGGCCACGGTGCCAATGGTGTTTCCAGGGGCCGAGGGACCGGACGCACCAGCAACTCCAGTTCGCGCGCCGCCAGTGCCGCCAGCAGCCACGGTCGTTTAATTCTGGATCCCATGAGCCTACGGGCGCTATCGCAGCAGCTGGATGGTTTGCAACAACAGATTCGCAATCGCCTTGATGATGTAGGTGCTGCGCTTTCTTCCTCTTTCTCTATATGCCGTTGGATGTCCACTCCTCTGTCTGTTGTTCCGTTGTTTTCCCTTTGATATTGTCTGCTACAGTGGCCTGGCTAGCTTTGCTTCCCTTCAATACCCCTCCTGATGATCGCCTAATATTCCGACACTAACACATAGTAGCTGGAAGAGCAAATGCAGATATCTATCCAAAGCACTTACGATCGCGCCGGCAACGTCATTCGCAACGCTGATGCCGAGATTGCCCGTACCCGTTCCATTTTAGCCTCAATTGACGACTTGGAGAATGAGCTTGCGAAGATCGGGCATATTAGAGAAATCGTGAAAGCGTATCGTGGACGTATAGAAGGTCTCGATCAACGCCTGGATCAAGCCGCCCGCCGGAGACACTGAGATGCCAACCCTCGCGATATGTTCCTGTCCGCACTCCAACACACCTTATACTCTTGAACTTCAACCCTCAAACCTTTCTTTCTACCCGGATTACCCTAGCGCCATTACATAGTCATTCTATCCCGGAGGCTTCCCTATATTCGAATTTCCTCTATCGGTTGACGAGCCCACGGTTGCTTATACGCCCCATTACTTGTCTGTCTACCCTTCACTGCGACCTCGGAGGTCGATGGCGGTCATTGCAAAAGTAAAAAACTATCCACAAAACGACGGACGAGCCACACTGTGCTCGACCGACGAACAAATATGTGTTCATAAACCAGTTGTGTCCTCGCGGACCTTGTGTTATTATAACTATGCTGCCCAACGTTCTTCATGCTGATTCTGATTCTCATCGCAGAGGCAAGGGTTGCTTTTTGCTCTTTTACCTTCGTCTGTGTATTTGGAGAGGACTGCTGTTTAAAGATCGGGATATCGGCCTCGCGGCTATTATTGGCTTCCAAAACTACGCTAAATTGCCAGGGCAATAAGGTGTTGATAGCGTTGGTATACCTCTGCATTTATCGTCTACTTGGAGTGCGACTCCCTCTCATCTCATGATTCACGTGTTCACTCTACGAAGTTGATGACGCCGCTGTTCTTCTATCATGTTTCGATTCCCCGACGAGCATCTATCCTGTCTGTTTTGTTTTGACTGGGCGGAATCCATTTGCAATGATATCACCTGTGTTTATGTTCGTTGAAATCTGTTATTGAATGTCAGCTGCCGAAAGCAACCTGTACCATGACTCTGTCAATACCGGTTGACGACCTAACCATCAGGTAGCCTGAAGCATGTACCCCTTTCATCAGTCACCGCCTGATATGCCCATGAGGATACCCGGATGTGGAAGCTTCAGCGGCAAGTGTTGTATGTAAATATATTGATCTTCTTTTGTTGACTTTCTCAATGCATTTCTGCGCCTACAAGGCCTTGTCGATATGTGGCGGACATTTCATCTCCTGCGCCAAATACTATCGAACCTGCTGCGTGTGACGAGCGCGCCCAGTGCTCATCCATCTCCCGAGTTGTGGTGCCATACATGTTTACACCAGAGTACACAGAGGTTGATTTACTGCATAGAAGCCTCTTCGCCCTCGCCGCCATCATACCGGTGGATATCGTTTCCGGTCCCAAAGGCTGTAGAGATAGGTCAACAGCCAGGACCAATCGATTCATGAAGGTGGGCTACTTGGCATCCGCTGCAGTTTGAGGGTAGGCGACTGACGACGCAGGGCAGATGTAAGGTGGGATATCGGATATTCGTGATATGTGGTCAAGCACCCGCCATTACTTCATCCTTTTGCTCCTCCTTGGGCGCTTCTTTCCGACGCTCAGACAGCTTCTTGCTCCGCTTGTCGGTTTGAGGGAAGCGCTTTTCCGTCCCGCACGTAGAACAACAGACAACTAGAACATCCGCCCATGGCTTCTTGCGGCCGCGGCTGGCGTTTCGGATATCCTGCGTGCAGGTTACTCCAGGAATTAGAAACGTGTCGCAGCGCTTGCAAAAAGACCTCTTGACGTCGATGGGTAGCCGAAGCTGTGACTTGAGAGAGACACCGCGCATTTGCGACATATAGACTCGAGAGAGTTGAGGCAGTCGCTGTGTCGTTGATGGATTAAGCGGCTTAGTCGGCTCATTCGCCGATGAAACATCAGATCCCACCACTTGCGGTACTATGCGCTCCGTTCCTTGCATTTTGGCGCCATCCTCTGCTTCATCGATTTGGTCATTTTGTTGACTGACCGAGGGCTGCTGCGGGGATGGTTTCCCTAATGATTGTAGAAAGGTGGCCGCGTTGTAGAGATAATCGATCCGTGCGCGAATGTGGCTCTGCGCACCACCGGCAGAATCCTTCTTGCCCTTTGCTTTGGCTTTAGCCATGATGGAGAGGCATGTAATCAACCTGAGGTAAGTGAAAAGAAATTAATTCACATAGTAGGCAGCGGGGGAGTCTAAGCTTCTCGAGCAGCCGTCCGGCACTAACCCGATGCGGTAAGGAAGTTGGCCGCCGGTGACTAATGGACTCAATTCACGTGACTGGGATCTCGGAGGCTCAGCCGCTCCCATCCCTTCGCGCGTCGACAACCTTCTCTTCATCTCCATCGTCTTCCTTCGCGCTTCGACCTTTCCCATCCTCAATTCATCTCACAACAGTTACGAGGAGGATTTCGCATCGTCTTCGAACTAGATATCCGGCTTGCATAGCTTTTCACCCCCCGTTTTTATCTTAACGACATCTACCCAGGCTCGATTGCCTTGGGATAAGACGCGACAACAACAGAGTTTTCTCGAATACTTCCTTTATCAACACCATCCATCACCATGTCTCACGAAGAGGATCTCATCGACTACTCCGACGAGGAGCTTCAGACCACTGACGCGGCGGCCACCACCGCTGCCCCCGCCTCTAACGGAGAGGCTAAGAAGGGCGACTTGACGGTTTCTGGCGGCCGTCCGGACAAGAAGGGTAGTTACGTCGGTATTCATTCGACCGGTTTCCGCGACTTTTTGCTCAAAGAGGAACTCCTACGTGCCATCACCGATTGCGGTTTCGAACATCCATCGGAGGGTTAGTCTATCACGTATTCTTTCCCAAAGCTCCCTCCATTGCTCCATGTTCCAACGTCCGTCCATCTCCGCGGGGGAAAATCCATAGTCGTTCTGGGGCGCCCATCTCGCCTCCGCTTGCGGGCGGCATGAGGATGTCTGTTTCGCGTCATACATAAGACGAGTCGCCCTGCGGCAGTAGTGCATCTACAGCCTTATGCTTGTTTGCTTCACTTTACTCTGGTGAATTACGGCAACACCATGCTCAGGGGATACCACAGATTGGTTTGTTCGCCTGCAGAGATTCTGGACGAATTGTGGTTTGCTTCCGAAGAACACGGGTCGGACGCTTCTCCACCGTTCTCTGAATTGCAGCCGTCCTCCTGCCGCCTGCGGAAAGAGCTCTGAACAAGATGTCTTACTGCAGCTGACACAATTTTCGACTGTGTGCAAGTTCATTTGACTTTTGTTGTTTGGTGGAAGAACATACGGGACTATAATGCATCCCTTCGGACTCAAAACCTCGGGGATGGACGGACGCTGCGACGCGAATTGCTTTTTCTCTTTCTCAAAACTTATGGGTCGAGTACAAGTCTAACATACGGTTCCGCCTCACTACAGTCCAGCAAGTCTGCATTCCTACCGCTATCCTGAACGTCGATGTTCTCTGCCAGGCCAAGTCTGGTCTCGGAAAGACCGCGGTCTTCGTTTTGACCACCCTGCACCAGCTGGAGCCGGTTCCTGGCGAGTGCTCTATTCTTGTTATGTGCCACACCCGCGAGTTGGCATACCAGATCAAGAACGAGTACGCTCGTTTCAGCAAGTACCTTCCCGATGTCAAGACTGCCGTCTTCTACGGAGGTACCCCAATCCAGAAAGACGTTGAGTTGCTCTCCAACAAGGAGTCCTACCCCAACATTGTTGTCGGTACTCCCGGTCGTCTGAACGCCTTGGTCCGCGACAAGAAGCTTTCTCTGCGCAACGTCAAGGCTTTCGTTCTTGATGAGTGTGATAAGATGCTGGACCAGATTGGTGAGTTTATTTGCGTCAGGTTATCTTACGTTGTACTGATGATTTGTTATAGACATGCGTCGTGATGTCCAGGAGATTTTCCGTGCCACCCCTGCCGACAAGCAGGTCATGATGTTCAGTGCCACTCTTTCTCAGGATATCCGCCCCGTGTGCAAGAAGTTCATGAGGAACCCTCTCGAAGTCTACGTCGATGACGACACGAAGCTTACGCTGCACGGTCTGCAGCAATACTACATCAAGCTCAGCGAAGCGGAGAAGAACCGCAAGCTGAACGAGCTCCTGGACAGCCTGGAGTTCAACCAGGTTATCATCTTCGTTAAGAGCACCCTGCGTGCGAATGAGCTCGACAAGCTGTTGCGCGAGTGCAACTTCCCTAGTATCGCGGTGCACTCTGGTGTCAGCCAGGAGGAGCGGTAAGAATACTCGTTGCCCATGTCGTTGGCTATGCACTAACGGTTGGTAGTATCAAACGCTACAAGGAGTTCAAGGAATTCAACAAGCGTATCTGTGTCGCCACTGACGTGTTCGGACGTGGTATCGATATTGAGCGTATCAACCTTGCCATCAACTACGACTTGCCGGCTGATGCCGACTCCTACCTGCACCGTGTCGGTCGTGCGGGTCGTTTCGGTACCAAGGGTCTGTCGATCTCCTTCGTCAGCACCGAGGATGACGAGAAGGTGCTCAAGGATATTGAGAAGCGCTTCGAGGTTGCCCTTCCGTAAGTACCGACCGATGTTTACGAGCATGTGAACGAAGCTAATGAGTACTAGTGAATACCCCGAGGGCGGTGTTGACTCGAGCACTTACATGGCCTAGATGATTGGGCCTGTGCTCGCCGGAACAGTATGTAGCAGGAGAAATTGAGTTGAATTTTATCGCAGGTTTTTCGTCTTCGGTTTCCTTGTTTCCTTTGGCGTGATGGTTCGGTTGCTATTTAACATGTCGCTTTCTGGGAGGCACTGGTAGGGAAGGGAACATCTGGAGGATAAAAAGCGTACTAAATGATAAGGATAATAACTAGATGCCTGGGATGTGTCTTGGGCCAGTGCCTTTTAGCATGACAGTGTATTATCAAATGTTGCGATTATTTTGATTAGGACTGCTTGCTTCAGATTGACTCAGATGTGAGCCAGTAGCCAGTAGGATCACATACCAGCACCAGCAGAATCTCCCCTCCATATTACAAGCAAACAAAGAACCGAACACCTCCATTGCAACTGCAACATAGACAGCCCATCCACACCCGGAACCCCCCCACCCTATCGATAAGACCGAGCAAGCAAAAACCCCCCAAGATCCCCATCTCACTCACCGACCCCAAAACCTATGACGCAACCAGCCAGCCATACCCTCCCCACTACTACTACTCACCACCAAGTCAATCAATCCCTCCCCCATAAGCCCTCCTCACCTTCTCTCATTCCCTACAACACACGCAATCTCCCCTCCCCACACACACCCCCATACCGCGAGAAAGAAAACAATTTGAGTATACCTCAAAGAGATAGATAGAAAAAGAAAAATGACCCCCCGCTGCTTCATAGTCCGCCACGGCGAAACCTCCTGGTCCCTGAACGGCCGACACACGGGCACGACGGACCTCCCACTGACGGAAAACGGCGAGAAACGGATAAAAGCCACGGGGAAGGCGTTGGTCGGGAATGATCGGTTGATTGTGCCGAGGAAGTTGGTTCATGTGTATGTTCTTCCCTATCCTATTTTTTTTACCCATACATTACATCTTTTGTATATGTGATAGTTTTGGGGGGAGGGGTTACTGATAATGGTGATGGGTGTTATATAGGTATGTATCACCGCGCGCACGGGCTCAACGGACCCTCGAATTACTCGAAATCGGATGCAGGGAGAGGTTACCCTGGAATGAGGCGCGGAAGTCCGAGGATGAAGAGCCGATACGTACGGAGGCGAGGGTGGAGGTTACGGAGGCCGTCAGAGAGTGGGATTATGGGGAGTATGAGGGGTTGACTAGTAAGCAGATTCGGGAGATGAGGAGGGAGAAGGGGGAGGGGGAGTGGGATATTTGGAGGGATGGGTGTCCTGGGGGAGAGTATGTTTTATATCCCTTTAATTTATTTTCTTTGTTTTTATCATGGTGTCGTGGGAGGTGTGATTATGGTGTTGGTATTGAACTTGCTAAGCTAACTGTGATATCGGTTGCCACACTAGATCCCCCGAAGACGTGATCAAGCGTCTGGACGCGGTGATCGCAGAGATCAGAGAGAAGTTCCACAAGCCCTGTTTTGACGGCGACTCTTCCACGGGCAAGGGCGATGTTCTCATCGTAGCTCACGGACATATCCTGCGTGCGTTTGCGATGCGCTGGACGGGGAAGCCGTTGACGGAGACGGCGCTGATTCTGGAAGCGGGTGGTGTGGGCACGCTGAGGTGAGTATAATACCATATACCCCCTGGGTGTTTGTTTCCTGTGCATGTTGCTTTGCTGACTGACTGACTCTCCCCACGCCAGCTACGAGCACCACAATATCGACGAGCCGGCAATCATTCTCGGTGGAGGGTTCGTAGTCGATAACTGAGAT
The DNA here is from genome assembly GCF_003184755.1 of Aspergillus piperis CBS 112811. NCBI lineage: Eukaryota > Fungi > Ascomycota > Eurotiomycetes > Eurotiales > Aspergillaceae > Aspergillus > Aspergillus piperis. The sequence continues at coordinate 967,881 of NW_020291596.1, read as the reverse complement.
GGCTGACTACCTGTAGAGAATCTCATAGTTAGCAAATAGAACGAGAGAAAGATCCATAGAGAATTGTTAACCACTCTACCAATACCCCATTGTATACTAACTAACCCATATCACATCCATCCATCATGAAAGAATTTCAGAACACCCAAATATCTTCTCCCCTCAACCCTCCCTCTTTTCCTCATCACCACTGCTATCCCCTTTAACGCCCTCCTCTCCCAGCACCTTCGCAGACCCCATGAACAACGCGCCAACATACCCGCCCAAGAAACGCATATCCTCGGCCTGCACGGCTGTCATCCTGAGCAGATTCTCCGTGTCACGGAGGTTAGCGTTCAGCTGCTCGAGCTGATTATGCAGGTTGGTGTACTGGCGCGTTTTGGCCATCGACATGGAGGAGCTGCCCATGGAGGAGGAAGGACCGGCGGTGGTGGAGGCGGGGAGGATGGAGTGTCGAGGGAGGGATTGGGAGTGGGTGTATTGGTGGGAGGGCATTGTTGTTCCTTGTCGGGAGTGTATTGAAATTTAGATTGGATTGGTTGTGGTGCAGGCGGTAAATAAGTGAGGTGAGTTGTAATGGTGATGTGTTGGAGAAGATACTGGGAGAAGCAGCAGATAGAGGGGATTTGTTTACCCCCGCGGTACTGTAGGTCACGTGCATGTGTCTCCGGCAACAATCACAAATATCATCGTATGCCATCAAACTGACCCATTCATTCATACAAGGTATACTATTACTGTTGCAACCGATTAAGTCTCGTTTATTGTCAACATGTTCTAATCAATGGAGCAGTTGCCGCGCCGACATTCCCGACACAGTTCCTCTCCCTAACACCCGGTAGGAACATGAACCCAGCCAAATCAAATCAATCAATCAACAGAATAAATCAACCCCTTGCTCTTTTTATGCGCCAGAAACCGGACCATGAATGAGAAAGATGACAGGGTGGTGGGATGTTCGCGCCAGAGCCCATACAGAACAGCACAGAACAGCTATGGAAGGAGACGGCCAAGGAAATCAAGTCAAAGGAGGGCATGCGTGTCAAACAAAGCAGCGGAGATGGTAGGGAATAGACAACAGGTCGATGCGCCGAGCTAGGTAGTGTACAACACTGGGTCTTGCAGAAACAAGGCATGTATGGTGTGCGTCTGGCAATGAACGTCGGTGGTATAGCTGTGGAAAGTCAAAAAAACGTATTTATCTGGTGGAGCTTCATGCTCATGCTCATTAATGTTCGAGAATGCCGTGCAACTTGAGAGGAAAAAGAAAAAGAGATAATCAAAGTCAAGGCAAATCACCACATGCAACAATCGTGCATGCACGCACGCACGCGCCCGCCCGACCACTCCGTAGTGGAAATCATCAAACGAGAAAGTGAGAAAGTGAAAGCCCCTATGTCCCTTGGTGTATATGTAAGAAAGCCGCAAACAACAGACAATTGACATGGAGTCTGTGCCCACCCTCCTTGCCAAAGCATCTCATTAAAAGTATATCCTTTATAGAAAAGCAAAAGCAATACGGGTTAAGGGCGTCCCAAAAGCATGGAAATCACCCACCCGACTGGGAAAGGGAAAAGATGGAGACGTTAACGAAACCAGTCGTGTCCATAGCAGTCAGCGCCAAGGCATGTGCTCAGCGACTTCGAAAGAGAGACGAAGGAAGGACGGGCTTCGCGACTCAATGAACGGGCGCTGCAGCTGGCTGCGCGCCGAGGCTGATCTGGCTGCTATGGGCAGAGGTCTCGGAATCGAGGTTGGCACTAGCCCCGCTGTCACCACTCTCCGCGCTGGCGCTCGCACTTCCTGTCAGACTTCTATGCTTGGGAGTGCCCTTGGCGGGATACGGTTTGCTCACCCCAATTTGTTGTTCAACCTGCTGCGGACCTACCGCATTGCCATGCCCAGGAGGATGGCGAGGGACTGGCGCTCGCATGTGTCCCGGAGGCGACGGGTGGCCGCCGTTCGGAGGCCCCTGAGGTGGGCCAAAGTTCTGGTCTTGGGCAGTCGCTGGGCGGCCCATTCGCGGACCAGGAGGACCACCGAAAGGAGCGGCAGGAGAATGGCTATTCCTCCTGCTTTGCGGGTACGGATGAGGAGGGTAGTCACCCATTCGGCTGGTAGTCATCGAGTTGGTCCGGGAACCAGCAGCCATTTGGTTTCGGTCAACAGACCCGTACCGGTTCGACGAGTAAGCCATCATAGGGTTGTCTAGGAGAGAGTCATGGAGGCCAGGAATTTCCTGCATGATACGGTCACTGGCGCGCTTCCTGTTTCCTCCAAAGTAGCGGCTGAACGTCCCTGTTCTACCACCTCCGCCGCCACCCGGGCCAGTGCTCGAAAGGAGCTCGGGATTCTTGCGAATCTGACTAGCACTGGGAAATTTCTTTGTCCTCTTCGATGTGATACTCAGCATATCAACGTTGTCCGGGTCGATCTGGGGGACCAAGCTAGTATCCATGGGATCGAAGTAGTCATCCTCGTCCTCTTCATCGAAAGAAGCCGCCTTGGAAGGCGGAGGTCTACGGGGACCACGACGCATATGCATCTCTTGCTCTCGAAGCTGCAACTCCCGCTGGCGAATGGCCAGCTCGCGTTCTCTCAAAGCCAGTCCAGATGGTCCGGGGCCTGGCGGAACGTCCGGATAACCATTAGCACCATTTGCAGGCATACCCTGATCACCCGCATCATCATAAACGACCAGATGACTGAACTCCTCGAGGCCTTCCAGAGACGGTTCACGAGGCATCCTAGGCCCGCCAGCCGGGGGCTGAGCGCTTGGTGGTCGCGACATTCCAGGCATCGGAGGTCCACGTCTCGGTGGGGGCATCATCATGGCGGAACTCGACCGTCCGGGAGGCGGGCGCATAGGGCCATTTCTGGGGGGAGGAACCGAAGACACCCGGGGCGGAGGCTGAGCCAGGGCCGGAGGGGGAGAGTCACGAGGTTTGCTCAGATTAGTGGCATTGATATGATGCAGCATTGCATAGAGGGTCTCGACGCGTGGGAGTTTGACATTGGACTCCGTTGCCAATTTGATGGGAGAACCGAGATACGTCTCAATCTCCATGGGACGCCGAGCCTGGAAATCCTGGTACATAGTGTTTTGTGTCTGGATGCTCGTCATTTTCTCCGTGGTCTTTTGGTTGAAGTCGCTAGGAAAAGAGCAACCGTGTGCTTTCGCCAAATCGATGAGTTCGTCGATCACGTCCGATATCAGCTGACGCACGCCGACTTTTTCTAATAATTGCTGTACATTTCCAGAATCAAACATAACGCTGGCGGGGTAGAAGGCAATAGGACTGAAAATGCAGTAGTTAGCAAAAGCTCGATATCCTCGTAAGCATGCAGGAGGATAATTCACCCTATAATACGTTCAAACTGTTCTTGTCTGATGTTCTTCGATACTTTGCAATCCACCTGGCCGGAACTCAGAGTCATCGCCAGCGCCGCAGCCATATCGGTCTGGATGGAAGAGGGAACGTTGGAGTTCTGATTCGTGGCACCGACCCATATTTCCGATGAGTTCAGGTGCTCAAACTCGCTGGCTCCGATCTGAGTGATTTCGACGCCCGATACAAGCGAAAGAACGACGTTTGTCGGGAACCGTTGTTCCAAATGCGATTCGACACCGAGGGTGTTGGTTGTGTTGACCAAGATGCAGGTGTGCTGAGGGGTCACAACGGACTCTATTACCGCGGCCAGGTCATAGACATCGGGCAGAGCCTTGACGCAGAGGATTACATAGTCGTATGCGTTCTCTCGTGATGCTGCTTCTTCGGGTGTCCGAACAACTATCGTATGATTCTAGTCAGCACACGAGCGACAAATGTGTGACAAAGGGACAGGACTCACCATGGCGTGGCTTAAACCGTTCATTTCCAAACGCTTTCGACCTAATTATTCCCCGTCAGAACCTTGCCATGTTGTGAGAATGAGCGACCAGCCATACTTGAAAGACACGCCGTATTGAGAAACTGCCTCGTAGCCCGATTTCCAGACCAGTGTCACGTCGCAGGAGGTTGTCGCCTGGAGCCTCCAGGAAAGGAACGCCGAGATGGCATTGCTGCCCACTAAACAGACCCGCGTTAGCAGACGACCCATGATGATGTCTGAATTTAACGTAATCTAGGAGTCTCTTGGATGACAGCGACCGAGTGGACCAGCAAATCATCCAAGAAGAAGGGTTGTCGGGAGATGACGATAGATGGTGTGGTTTTCTGGGCAGCGGCTGAGCACTAACCTGACAGAATGCGCAAGCGCGGCGGAGGAGCCATGATAGTCGATCAAAATGGGAAAGAAGCGATCCGATCAGCCAGTACGCGGTGGTTGTGGAAAAAAGCAATGGACCGTTAGACTGGAATTAGGTATCTCCTGAACCACAACTAGAGGCGCGATTGACGCTGCCTAACCACGGAACGAAGGGACGCAATCCGACGACGACTGAAGCCAGGGTTGATGTCGAGATCGATCTAATAAAGGACACACGCGAAAGGCGCCAAGGACGAAGATAACGAAAGTAAGGGGAATCACAAAAGGAAGACTTGACAATAGAAAGGGAGATTCAAATAAAGACAAACGAAAGGAGGTATGGTTCAACCGTAGGAAGGGAGTGGAAAGTAAGTAAGAGAGAGAGAGAGGCGAGGGAGGGAGGGAGGAGGAGGGGGGGTGGTGGGAAGGTGAAAGGGGAAGAGGAGGAGGAGTTAGCAAGTCAGTAGGGAAGAGAGTGAGCGAAGGTAGCGAAAGAGAGAGAGAGAGAGAGAGGATAGGATGGGATGGCAGATGGCGGATGGCGGATGGTTGGAGTAAGAAGCAAGATGGAAGACGGTCAGCTTTGGGCGGAAAGGCAGCCCGAATGGGTGAGTTATGGAGCCGTGCGTATCTTTTTCTGTAATTTTTTTTTTTTTAGCTTTCACGGTTTATCTTAATTTTTCTTTTTTTTCTCTTTTTAATTTTCTATTTTTCTCTGTTGGTTTTCCAAAGTCTCTAACGGCCGTGGATCCCCCGCCAGGGCTCGATCCGGAAACGGAGGCAGGAAAAGAGGCGGACTGAGCGACAACTGTCAGCGGAGAGGGGAACCCGGATTTTGCATGCGAAAGCAGAAAGTCTGTCTGATGGTCCGAAAGGAATGTCCCAAGAATATCGAGCCCCTCCAAAACGGGATGCCAATAGGAAGATGAGGGAGGGAAAAGAGAGTGAGAGGGAAAGATTGCGCGACCCAAAAAAGCCCCAATAATCTCGATGGTCTTAATCGGCCACCGGGGGGAGGAGATACTAATTGTAGACTAACTAATTAACGATCGGAAAGAAGAAGACCGTGTGCAATGGAATATGACTAGGATAGGTAGGATTATTATTAGTTTGACTCGGAATTATGTATGGAATTTTGATTATTAGAAGAGTGTACTATTATAATAAGATGATTGTCCCCCCTCATCAAGCCAGCCATCGGCTAGATCATTTGTACCAGACAAATTGATAGCAATAGTAACGATAATAATAATAACCACCACCACCACAACAAAAATAAAACCACTACAGCTACTAGCGAGAATGAATTGAAAGAATAAATAATGAATCGGGAGAGGGGATGGGGAGAAAAAAAACACTCTCCATTTTCGCGAGGTACCTACGACTGCACCTACATTAGTTGGAAACTCCTTGTACCTGGGTTAATTTGTACACTGGGTCTAAGCCGTTCCGAGTATCGTCCACGCTTACCAGGAGATGCTACCGCGCCAGGTTGAAACCGGTTTTTCTTGTTGGTCACTCTTCCCTTCCCAGCTTATTCCACAGTAATAACCCCATGATAATGATCATCTCAGTTTTCATCAATGCTGGAGAAGGAACCCCATTGATTAATCTCGTCTATATCTATTCATTTAATAGACTACCGACATACTTACGTATCTGAAGAAAATCCAGCAAGATGTTTGGCTTCCCCTATCTGACATTATCCCTATTAGGAGGGACTCACAATTTGACGTCTCTGATATAGAGCGACAAAAGATGCTGCAGCAGCACCCCCTGAAAAAAAAAAAAAAAAAAAAAAATCCTTCCCTTTA